>NC_059102.1:225248516-225967516 GCF_020740685.1 Jaculus jaculus
CAAAACCATTTCAGAGGAAGGAGGATCGCTGTGAGTTTGAGGCCAGCCTGGGACTACAGAGTAAGTTCAAGGTCAGCCTGGGCTAGAGCGAGACCCTACCTCAAAAAACATAAACAAGAGCTGGAGAAATAGCTCAGTTGTTAAGGCGTTTGCCTGTAAAATCTAACGACCCAGGTTCGATTACCCAGCCCCCCCCCCCCCCCGTAAGACAGATGCACAAGGTGGCACGTGCATCTGAAGTTCATTTGCAGTGGCTGAAGGCCCTGGCATGCTCACTTTCTTTCTCTGCTTGCAAATAAATAAAATAAAATATTTAAGGAAAAAGCAAGCAGGACAAAAACATTCATCTCATGACCGTGGAGAAGGCTGCTCAGCCTCCCTGCCTTCACCCTCAGTCTCCCCATCCATGCCGCGCCGGCCCGGCCCCACAGCTCTGTGCCACCTGCTCCTGCAGGCACAAACCCTCCTGGACCTTACTGAGGCCGTCACACAGTTCCCAGCCCATCTCAGACCTGGAGCTCAGGAGTCCAGGTCCTCTGGGTTGGACCTGAAACAGAACTGGGGACTAGAAGACAGCTGCGTAGCTCCCCTCAACCCAGCCACCCCCATATATGGCCTCCTCAGTACTGCTGCACCCCTCCCTCTCTTGGGTGAAGTCCAGTGAATCTCGGGCTGAGACAGCAGAACTGGGTGCCCCAAACCTCAGCTGCCAAGGCACTAGGGAAGTAAAATACCAGTTCCAGCAGTTTGGGGGCCTTGGACCAGCCCCACCCTGTGTTAACTGCCCTGGATGTCCCTGCAGGGCTCTGCCTGCTTCTCCCTGGCCTTCACTGTCACCTACTCCCACGTATCACTCTCCAAAGAGCCTCCGCCTCCTTGAATGTCCCTTCTCACACTTCCGAAACCACTCTAACGTTACCCTTTTCCTGGGCCTCCGCCGCCGTCATCGCACGGTGGCCCTGCTTCTCTCTTCCCTCCTGAGTCCACCCTGACTTCCAGCTCCAAGAGCGCTTTCCCTGCCCTGGGTCTCTCAGCCTCTCCAGCACCGCGCGCAGTTGCCCCTTGGTGCCGTCGATCGGATAAGTGACACGAGAGGGTGGCACAGTAGGAAAGGCAAGGCCTTCTTCCCGGTCCTCTTGCTGACTGGTGGCCATCCCCTCCTGGCCACACCTAGAGGAGCTGCGGCGCACAGTAGGTGCTTCCTCTGCCAGCTTCCCTCCGACCCCGGCCTCTGGGCTCCCGGGAACCTGCGACTCACCAGCAGCCAGATCCTGTGGCTGTACTGCTGCCCTCGGCCTGCTAGTACCAGCTTCTGGCATGGCCTGGTCCTTGCCGGGCACCGACCCATGAGGCCCCAAGGAATCTTGGTGCTCCTGCCCTTGAACATTAGTCCCTTTCTCCCCTGAGGCAAGGAGAACAGAACCTTTGCAGCATCTAGGACATGGGCATTAGCACCAGCTGGCCCTTCTGTGGTCTAGGCGAGGCCGGAGTTCAGGACAGAGCTTGGGGACCAGCCCCGCCAGGTCTGACAACCAAGGGCTTGTTTTCCAGACCCAGGGATAGGACATCAGAATTGGCCTGAGGACCACGAAGCATGGCCCTCTCAGGGTGTCCTGATGGGTGAGGAGGGCAGCAGGAATTACCCACGATGTGTGGTCCCAGAGCATTGAACAACAGGAGCAGTCAGGACCAGGGTCGTGGTCATGGAGACTGTCACATCCAGATGGGCAGGCGGGGCTCTTGCAGGACAGGGCACGTCACAGAGGCGTCCCACGAGCAGCAGTCTGGTGCTGTGGCACAAGGTTGAGGTGGAGGAGGATTTTGCAGGCCTTGGAAGAGGGAGGTGCATTTATCTGGGCACTGAGGATGCTTGGCTCATCTGGGCTACGGCAGGGGGTGGGGGGACGGGCACCAGAGCCTGCTTCCACCCCATCTCTGAACTGCTGGGTCAGCCTCGGTTCTGTGCCTGAAGCCCAGGGTACTGTTGGTCAAGATAGATGTGGGGGTGGGGTGGGGTGAAGTGGGCCACCATGGTCTCAAGATTCCCACCTGCAGCCATGCACGCTGGGCTCCTCCATCTCCTCAGCCCCCATCACGGTCGGCGTTCAGGGTCACTTCCAGGACATTTTTTCTGCTCTGTGTTGACAGTTGCGATTGGAAACCTTGACATAAACGAGGTGACCAAATTGGTTCCGTTTATCCTGTCTCCAAACCTAATTACCTCCAATTAATGGCCACAGATTGGGGGGGGGGGTGTTAGTCTGCATAGACCAATCCATCACCCAGCCTCGCAAACCACCATGGGATCATCCTTCCCTAAAGGGTAATGGTCCTTGGCATTTTACTTGGGGACCTGACTCTCCTTGCAGCATGGAGACCCTCTGGCTGCCTAGAAGTCTGAATGATACATGCTTTCTTTTCACTTTTTTGTTTCAAGGTAGGGCCTTGCTATAGCCTAGCGTGACCTGGAATTCTCTCTGAGGTCCCAGGCTGGCCTCAAACTCCCCAGCAATTTTCCTACCTCTACCTCCCAGGTGCTGGGATTAAAGGTGTGTGCTACCATGCCCGGCAATGCATACTTTCTTCTTTTTTTAATACATAATTTCTTAATGGAGATCAATCTGTATGATTTAAATCAATGAGGAGCTGGAGAGATGGCTCAGTGGTTAAGGCACATGCCTGCAATGCCCAAGAGCCCGAGTTTGATTCCCCGGTACCCACATAACACCACATATACAAGGTGGCACACACGTCTGGTGTTCTTGCAGTGGCTGGAGACCCTGGCACGCCCATTCTCTCTCTTTCTCTCTGCCTCTTTCTCTCAAATAAATAGAAAAATAAAAATAAAGTTTAATATAAATCACTGTCAAGCAACAGCCATGATGTGTCGCCATCTGGAATGTTCATAGCATGACCCAATCTCCTCCTGACCCTACCTTGTTTAGTTCACAGTTATCACCCCAGAAGGGTCCTGTTCCTGTCAGCCACCACTTCCATGCCCACACCCCCATGGCTCAGTCCTACTGTGGCCGTTTGCAACCGCGGAGGTACCGTGCTTTGCTTCTTCCGTGGCAGACCATACGTGGTGCTTCCTTGTTCCAGCCTTGCAACAGCCTGCTTGGGCACACTGTGGTCCACAGATCCATCCTCAGAGAGCTGCTGCCCAGCTCACCTTTGGCTCTTGCTGTTTTAAAAAATATCTTATTTTTATTAATTTGACAGAGAAAGAGGGAAAGAGAGAGAATGGGCATGGCAGGACTGCAAATGAACTCCAGACACGTGTGCCCCCTTGTACATCTGGCTGACATGGGTCCTGGGGAATCGAACATGGGTCCTTTGGCTTTGCAGGCAAACGCCTTAACTGCTAAGCCATCCCTCCAGCCCTGGCTCTTGCTTTTTTGCACACCTGTGTGTGCTGGCCTCAGAACTGTGGCAGTTCCCTAGGGACAAACCTGCGAGTGGAATCTGCCACTCATACTTTCATTTTATTTAGTAAACATGCTTATAGCTCTTGCCAGCTACTTAGTGATTTAATCTTCATGATGTCTCCTTTAATATTCATGACATGAGGAAACTGAGGCGAGGGGCGGGTGTGACAGCTAGAAATGTGAACCAGGCAGCCACACCATGGTGGCCCATCCTGGCTGGCTCAGTAATTAGCAGTCAAGTGGGCAGCTTGGGCTGGCCTTTGGGACAGTGTCCACTTCGCAAGATCACAGGGCCAGAGCACTGACCAGGCTCAGAGGCCTCACCTGTGCTGCCCCCCGCCCACCAGACGTAAGGTGAAGCTGAGGCAGTGGGCTAGCTATGTGGTGCCAGGGAGGCAGGTCCAAGTCCCCAGTTGCCCAGCAACATGTCACTCTTTTGGTCCTTGCTGTTCTGTAGGGCCCATGGTCATCCCTTGGGCTTCCTGTGGCAGCAGTTGGTCCATTGACATTGCTCAAGGTTGGTCCTGGGTTCAGGCCGCTCCTCCCTGGGAACCACACTAATCTGCTGTCCCAGACACGGGGCTGGAGATGGGTGCAGACAGCATAACTTATCACCTCTGCCTGGTGCTCGCTTCCCGCCGCTCTCCACAGCGGCCTTATCTCAGCATCCCTGGTGCTTCCTTCACCCCCAGCCAGGGCTGCGGAGGGGGCAGGGACAGCCCCAGTGGCGCCAGACCCTGAGGAAGGCTCACTCCTCAAACAAGGACCCTTAGACCCAACCTCTCTGGTCCTGATTTCCCGTATCCCAGAGGACGCAGGAGGGTCTCTCTACAGGGCATGGAAGTTGGGAAATGGCCCCACTTTTTCCAAGAGAAACCCTAGAAATAGGGTCAGCTTTGTAATATCCATGAGAAGTAGAGGCCTAGAGAGCCAGACCATCTGCCCAAGAGCCAGTGAGCAGTGCCTTGGCCCCATACCACTGAATGAGACAGGAGTGCACAGCCGGGATGGGCAGGATTGCAGTGAGCCATGGTCATTTCTGACTGGAGCCCAGGATCCTACCTAGCCTGCTGCGCTCCCAGACCATCGGGGCCACCCTTGACCATGGCCCAAGCATGCAGAGTCTGAACAGAGCACAGCATCAGAGTCATCTGAGCACGCGCGTGTATGCACACATGTGTACGTACACACACGTGCATGCACACACATGCGTTTGCATATACATGCTCATGGATCTACACCACTGCCAACATGCTACGTAGGACACGCCTGCATGCCCACAGCACACACGTACAGAGCTCCCAACACACTCACATGTGCCACAAACATAGAGACACGTGTACACAGAAGCTCTCACTCTCAACGTACGCACAGCTCCCAGCACCCACCGCACACACAGTACCGATCATTCTCACACAGTGCCTGTCACTCACACACAGTGCTTACCACATACGTGGTACCCATCACCACAGCATAGTCCACTGTCACACAGCACCGATCACACACACACACCCTCTGTAGCTCTGATCACTCACGCCGTACTGATCACCCATGCCCATCTCCCACAGTGCCGATCGCCCACGTGGTACCCCTCACTCACAGAGGACTGCTCACACACATCGTACTCATCACGCCCACGTGCAAATACTCTCGCACATGTCCCTCCTGGCTGCCCAGGAGGTTCTTCGGAAGGCAAGCACGGTGGGAGACGAGACCGAGGAGGCCCTTGATAGTGGCTGGTTCTGGCTGCAGTGGAGAGGCTGCCACTGGATAAGAGGGCCCCGCCTGGCTCTCTGCAGAGCCTGCGGTCAGAGTTGATCTCTGCTTTCTAGGCCAGCAGCATGGGGTCCTCAGAACTGTGTCCTTGCCCGTCCCCTGCAGGGCTTAGCATCCCCTCCTAGTGTAGATATGGCCAGCTGCCTGCATGCAGCATGTCTTCCCTCACGGGAGGCCTCAGGGATGCTAAGAAGAGTGAGGAGTGCTCACAGCCGCACACTGGCCATGAATTAAGTGGAAGGCACAGCAGGTGGCTTTGTCCTGCAGAGACTAGCTGGGCACAAGGGCTCTCTGACTCCTTCACCTTTGTATGGGACCCTTGTCTCACCCCCTCTGAGCTTTCGTTCCACACCTTGCAAGCAGATCACGCGGCGCCTGCAGGCTGCTCAGCAGCTCAGTGTGTGGCTGTCTTTCCGGCCGCTGCTGTGAGACTAGGCTTCAGTTCCTGTCCCCGCCCCTGGGCCTCACTTGCCCTTCTTGCACGAGCCGAGACTTGTGCAGGTGGTAGCTCAGCCCACAGGAGGCCAAGAGCTAGAGCCCAGGTGTGTGGGTGGAATGTTCTGGATGCCCAGAGACTCACTTGGGGAGACCTCATGAGTTAACCCAGGAAGCCCAGGCCTCCTGTGTAGATGGAACCTAATCTGTGGAGGGCCCAGGCCTGGGAGCTGGTCAGCAGGCCAAGCTCTGGGGGCCAGGGACTGGCAACTGTGCAGTTGTGCCTGGGTCTTGTGGCCTGTTCTTCACCCCAACGAGTTTGGACGGGCACAGTGGACGTGGCAGCTTGCACAAACCTAGCGGGTCAGGTCCTTGGGCATGGCTGCTTTACCTACCCGGCCTCAGTGCAGCCAGACACCCAGAACCACTTCCTCTTGTAAAGCGTCATCGGCTCCCTGGCACCTGCCCCCAGGCCCTTTGTTGCTCTGCCAGGCGGGGCAAGCCTGCTCTCGCTTGGGAAGCCCTTTGTACCACCTTGGACCCAGCCGTGCTGCCCTCGAGATGGTTGCTGGGCAACATAACCTCAGCAGGTGTCTCAGGGTGGTGAGCCTGTGGCTGCGTGCTCCTGGAGGGGGAGGAGGCGGTGTGCCCACGGGCTCCGAGGCCCGGGCCTTACTCACAGTGCTGGGCATGCAGCCTCTGTTCCAGATGGGCAGGGCACGGCCCCGCTGTGGGAGGCACTGTCCGGAGGTGGGGTACACACCCCAGATGGAGACCTATAGCCACAGAGTCAAGGCTGCTATCCCTGGCAGATGGCTCCTTGGGATCCCTGGGGGTGAAACGGGAAGCCAAGTGAGGGCCGTAGCTGAGTGGAGCCCCGGGCAGGAGAGAGGAGTGTGCAGCCCCCATACTCGGCAGGTGCCTCCCCACACTACTCCCCCCCCACCCCCCCCCTCCCCCAGGGTCAGCCGCCGCTGACAGATGGAAATGAGACCCGGAGCCTGTGATGAAGTTCATTTTTCACCTGCGTGCGTTTTCGCCTCCCCGCTCCTGGGAGGCGGCCTGTAATCCATCGTGAAGCCCTTTCGAGGCCCCCGCGGTAATGGGGCCATAGATCACTCCCTGTGGAGACAGCGCTGGACAGGAGAGGCAGCCATTAGTAGTGGCCAAGGGTGACCCTGGGCCAGGGTGGCTCCAGCTCTAGGCAGGGCCTGCCACAGCCCTGAACTTGAGTGAGGCCGCTTTGGGGGCTGTCTCAGGCTTGGGGGAGAGGCCAGGGCCTCCAGAACACACTCAGAGCAAGTGCCCCTGCCTTGTCTGTCTGCCCGGGCCTCCCCTTTGGTCAAGGTCTCTCTGTTAAGGGCTGAGTTAGAATTGGTTCGAGACCACCCTGCCTCCCACTCCTCACCATGTTGGGCTTCAGTGGTAGCCTCTGCAGTTCCTGTGTGAGTGTGTGTACAGCCCTTCCCCCCAAATCAGAAAGGACAGATGGAGTTCTGAGGTAGGCCAAGAGCCTGATCCTGTCTGGCTAGAATAGGCTATACCCACCTATTTGCCATGCAAAGGCCTTTTCCCTCTCTGCCTCAGTGTCCTCATATGGAAAATGGGACCAGCTTGTGACTTCATGAAATTGCAGTGACCTGTGAGTGTGCAGGCCTCACAGGGGTGCTGTCTGGTGTCAGTGTCCTCGCCACTGTTGTCCTCATCTTGGTGGTTCTAACTTGGGTTCTGAGCCTAGTCACTGACCTTAGACAAGTGCTTTTCCTCTCTGGGCCTCAGTTTCCTGGTATGTGAAATGGTTGGCATGAGGGTTTAGCTCCCGTATGAAAAGCCTTAAAGGAAGTCCGGTGTGGAGTGGTTGCTCAGGCCGCTTTCTCAGTGCTGGAAGTAGTTCCCCACCCCTGTTCCTTCTGGAGCTTTCTCCTGGGGCCCTCACTAGATTTTACTCTGTGAGATGCTGGCTTAGAAAGGGGTTCCTTCAAGACCTTTTGGGATGGCCCTAGCTGCTGGTCTCCACTGGGGTCAGCACCTACTGAAGGTTCTAGAGTCCTGGAGCCACTCCAGGTCTTTTGGTAACAGCTCCCCTATGTGACAATAGGTGGTGGCATGCTCGGCTACTGTTAGAAGGGCACCACACGGCAGAAGGACAGTGGAGTGCTGGAGAGAGGGGCGGTGGGGACTGCCTGGTGGCTCCACGAGGCTTATGGGGTTGTATTTGCATCTCATTTGCATGCAGGTATGCACATTTGGCTGTTTAAGGGGCCTGCCCTGCTTTTCTTCCTTCCTCCCGTGCACCATTTGTCACCCACTGTTCCGGAGACCCTGCGGTGGGGGAGGATCTCCTCCCACAGGAGCCACTGGGGTCCCCCTTACATAAATAAGGCAGTCTGTGAGCCTTCTGTGTCAGCCCTGTGGGCCCTCGTGTGCTCTGACTGTTCTGAGGGCAGTGTCACTTGCACATAGCCATGTGACTGGCAGGCCCCTGCCTCAGACACGAAGACCCCTTGGAAGAGACTGGAGAGGAGCGAGCTCCGCAGTCAGGGCTGGGGATCCACTGAGATCCATGGCAGATCAGGTGCTGATGTGCTTATTCTGTTTTTTGTTTTTGTTTTGTTTTGTTTTGAGGTAGGGTCTCACTGTAGCTCAGGCTGACCTGGAATTCACTAGGTCGTCTCAGGGTGCCCTCGAACTCACAGAATCCTCCTACCTCTGCCTCCCGAGTGCTGGGATTAAAGACATGTGCCACCATGCCTGGCTTCGATATGCTTGTTCTTACATGTCCCGAGAATCTGGGACAGTGGCCGGCACGTGGTAGGTGCTCAGTATATACTGCCTACAGCTCTGTGAGGCATCAGTCCCAGCTCTGATGACATGGGAAAGGATGCCAGCCAAGAGGTGGACTGTCCCCTTTTCTTTCTGGAAGTGAGGTCAGGGTCAATGTCCTGCTGGGGGGGGGGGTTCACCCGTGCCTTGGGTCAGAGAGCACTGAGTCCCTTTGAGCTTTGGTTCTGAGAACCAGCTTTGCATACCCGTGTAACAGTGACAGGTTAGGGTCAAACTGTGGTCCCATAACTTGCTGGGAGACGTTTCAGAACAATAAAGGTGTCTGCCTTTATATGCGCTCGTATTTCTTCCTTGCCTTGGCCTCTCGGCGTGCTTGCTTGGGATTTACAGTGTGGGTGTTTT
Organism: Jaculus jaculus; assembly: GCF_020740685.1. Classification (NCBI taxonomy): domain Eukaryota; kingdom Metazoa; phylum Chordata; class Mammalia; order Rodentia; family Dipodidae; genus Jaculus; species Jaculus jaculus. The sequence continues at coordinate 225,257,342 of NC_059102.1, forward strand.
CAGTGGGCGAGGCTGACGCCAGTGGTCCCGTCCCCCCTCCTGGAGCCCCATGCCTGCCCTGCTGCCGATGGCTGTCTCCCGAAGCAAAGGTTACTAGCCAGAGAGCGTTATGACATTACACATCTGCACAGCGGAGCCGCGGGATGCTGGCCGCTGGCCCAGTGACAAGCTACAGGCTGGCTGGGCGCAGGGCTGGGCCTCTGGGGATTGATAGCGGTCTGCTTTATTACAGCGCCTTCCTGGCCCTGTCGTGGCGCCAGCCTCCCCGGCGGGGCTGTCAGCTCCTCAGACCTGCTCTTCAGGGGGGCTTGGGTCAGAGGTGGGGACCAGCCCTCAAGGAGGTTGGTCCCTGTCAGCCACATACACCCTGTCTGCCCTGGGCACCATGCTGGACGCATGTGGAGCAGGCACTCTCTCCCCTGTGTCATTCAGGGAAGCCGAGACCCAGCTCAGTGATTTGCTTGCTGGGTTCCGTTTCCTGGAGCTGCTGTCACACAGTACCACAAACCGGGGCCTAATACAACAGAAACACGTCTTCCCACAGCACTGGAGGCTGGGAGTTGGGCTCTAGGTGTTAACAGGGTTGCAGTACTCTGATGTGTCTGGGCAGGGTCCCTCAGCTTCTGGGGTTAAGTTTTTTCCCTTTTAGTGTGTATGGTCCTAGAGATGGGACCTGAGGTCCCACATGTGCTAGGCAAGCACTCTGTCACTGCACTGTCTCCTCTCCCATGTTATGCTTTAGATACGATGTCCCCTAAAAGACTCCCGTGGTGGGGCTTGGTCCCTGGTGTGGGCTTCAGGGAGGTAACTCCATGAAGAGATTCATCCACTGATGGATTTGTGTTTTTAAAGATTTTTTTTTCTTTTTGAGACAGAGGCAAAGAATGAGCATCGGCACACCAGGGCTTCCTGCCACTGCATATGAACTCCAGATGCATGTGCCACTTTGTGCATCTGGCTTTATGTGGTACTGGGGAATCAAATCCTGGCCGCCAGACTTTACAAGCAGGCAAGCACCTTTAACCACTGAGCCTTCTCTCCTGCCCAGATTCATAAACTTTTTTTTGAGGCAAGCCCAACAGACTGTACCCCTTTTTTTCAGATGAGAGGGAGCAAGAGCACAAGAGACAGAGAGAGAGAGAGAGAATTGGCGCACCAGGGCTCCCAGCCCACTGTAATCGAACTCCAGATGTGTGTGCTACCTTGTGCGCATGCACAACTTTGCATGCTTGTGTCACCATGTGCGTCTGGTTTACGTGGGGTCTGGAGAGTTGAACCTGGGTCCTCAGGCTTTGCAGGCAAGCGTCTTAACCTCTAAGCCATCTCTCCACCCCTTATAATTCTTTTAAATAATTTTTATTGGAAACTTTAATATGTGAGCATATTACATACTGGTCATATTCCCACTGGGTTATCCTTTCATGTCCCCAGATTCATAATTGTTAACATGTATATGTGTGTGGCATGCATGCATGTGTATGCATATTTGTATGCATGTGAGCACATGTGGGGGGTGGTATGTTCATGTGCACATATATGTGGAGGCCAAAGGTGAGCAATGGGTATCTTCCTCAATCATCCTCCACCTGATTTTTTGAGACAGAGTTCCTCACTGAACCTGGTGCTCATGGATTGGGCTCTCTCTCAAACTCTATTGCACTAGGATTAGTCACATGCCACCACACCCTGTTGTTTATTATTATGATTTTATTTTTGAGACAGAGAGAGAATGGGTGCGCCAGGGGCTTTCAGCTGCTATGAACAAAAATCCAGATGTGTGCGCCCCCTTGTGTGCATGTGTGATATTGCACACCTGCATCACTGCATCTGGCTAAGTGGGACCTGGAGATTTGAACATGTGTTCTTAGGCATCGCGGGCAACTGCCTTAACCTCTAAGCCATCTGTGCAGTCCCATGTCCTGTTTTAACTTGGGCTTTAAGGATCTGAACTCAGGTCTTCATGCTGGTAAGGTAAGCACTTTACCCACTGAGCTGTCTCCACAGCTGGATTCATCATTGATGGCATTGCTGGGAGGTGATGGTTATGTTAGCAGGTGGGAAGTGGGTCATTTTGGGTGCACTCAGCAAATATACCTTGTCCCCAGCTCCTGCCTGGCTGTCTCTGCATTCCGTCTGGCACGAGGTGAGCCCCTGTGCTCTCCCACACCCTTCCGCCGTGATGCTCTGAAACCTGGAGCTGGCCTACCCTGAGCCTCTGAAACCGAGAGCAAACTGCACCATCCCGTTAGTTGCTTTGATAGGCATTTCATCTCAGTTGTAAGAAAGATTACAAACACAAGTGGCTTCCAGCATTCCCAGGCTTGTGGCCATGTAGCTTTGGGCTCTACCATCAAGTTCACGTGCTATTACTTCTGCATGCATCTGCGTCCTAATCCCCATGATAGAGACCAGGCCTGTTCAGTGTGGTCTCACTTTGATTCGCTGACATCTGCAGAGACTCTGTTTCTGTGTAAGGCCCCGTCACCGGCTCCATGGACACATAGGTGGGGTCAGGGCCTGACCGGCTTTTCACTCTTGCTCGAGGTCACTGTGGAAAGTGGCAGACACTGAGGCACCCACCAACACCTCCCTTACCTGCTTCCGAGGCCACCTGCTTCTGGGGACTGAGCTGGCCCTTTCCCTGTCATGCCCTCCTGTACCCTCTTGTGTGAGCTGTGGCCTGGTACCAGGTAACTAGCAACCCAGAAGCAGGTCTGGCCTGAGGGAGGGCGCTGGTGGGGCGGCGGGGCGGGGGAGGGGGGAGTAGGCGGAGCTCGTTCCCCTGACTTTGCATGGCTGCTCTTCACAGACCCCAGTTGTTCCTTCCTTACTTCTGTAAACTCACATGCTATCCCTGTCTCAGGGGGCTCTGTGACAGTGAAAAAGGGACAAAACACACAGGCCTGTTTGGGAGTCTGAGGCAGGAGGATGGAAAGTTTCAGGTCTGGGCTACTTGTTGCCTCAAAACCACAAATAAAAAAAGAATGAATCAGGGACTATAGGGATGCCCTAGCTGTTAAGGTGTTTGCCTGCAAAGCTAAAGGACCCAGGTTCGATTCCCCAGGACTCACTTTAGCCAGATGCATATGGGGGCACACATGTCTGGACTGGAGTTTGTTTGCAGTGGCTGGAGGCCCTGGCGTGCCCATTCTCTCTCTTTCTCTCTCTCTCCCCGCCTCCTTTCTTTGTCAAAAAAAAAAAAAAAAAAGTCAGCCAGTGCATAGAATTGACTTGTGTGGTGGGTGAAGTGTCCCCCCATAGCCTCTCATGTTTGTGATTAAGCCTCCTAAGTGGACCCCAGCTGGTGGCAGTTTGGGAAGCTGAGCTTTGTTGGAGGTGTGTTGCTGGGGGTGGGCTTTGGGGTGTCATAGCCCAGCTACCTTCAAGCTTCTGTGGCAAGATGAGATGCCCAGCTTGTGCTCTGCCAAGCTGTGATGAAACTTCCCCTTGAGACTATAAGCCAAAATAAACCCTTTCCTCCCATCAGGGGCTTTTGGGTCTGTGTTTTGCCCCAGCAGTGAGAAGGGGTCTACAACCACCGCACTGTCAGCTCATGGTGCCCGATGGGCCTGGCAGGGAGGACTGCAGACTCAGAGACACGGACACTACCCTGCAGACATACACGTGCTTCTGAGCCCTCTGCAACATTCAGGAGAATGTATGTTGTTCAGCGGCCGCTGCCTAGGGCGGAGAAGGCTGACCGCTTGGCCGGTGTTCCTTTTGGAGCAGGGAGAACGTTCTAAAGTGATTGTGGGCACTGTTGCACGCTTCTACGAACACACCGAAGGCCACAGAACTGCATGCTTTACATGGGGAGATTATGTGGCGTGTGAATTACAGATTTCATGTTGGTTTGCTTTGTGTGTGAGGGGGTAGTGTGCATACATGTGTGTATGACTGTGGGGGTGTGCAGGTTTGAATCAGATGTCTCCCATAAACTCATGTGTTCTGAATGCCTGAGCCCCAGCTGATGGTAATTTGGAAGGTGTCATCTTGCTGGGGGAGGTATGTTGTTGGGGGCGGGCTTGTGGGTATTATAGCCTCCCCTTGCCAGAATTTGGCTCACTCCCCCGCTGCTGTTGTCCACCTGAAATTGGCCAGGAGGTGATGTCCAGCCTCTGCTCATGCCATGTTTTCCCAGCCATCGTGGAGCCTCCCCTCGAGTCCGGAAGCCAAAATAAATCCTTTCTTCTTACAAGCTGCATTTGGCCGGGTGCTTTGTGCCAGCAATGAGAAGGTAACTGCAACAGGAAGTATGCGTTTTTTTGTTTTTTTTTTTTAAAGATAGGGCTCCCTCTAGCACAGGTTTACCTGAAACGCCCTCTGTGGTCCCAGGCTGGCCTCGAACTCGCAACAGTCCTTCTACCTCAGCCTCCCAAGTGCTGGGATTAGAGGTGTGCGCTACCACACCCGGCTGCACCTGGCTTTCTGTGTGGTTGCTGGGGCTCAAACTCAGGTCCTTACGTTTGTGCAGCAAGCACTGTCACCCACTGAGGCATCTCCCCAGCTCATGAGTTATATCATAATAAAACTGCTACATCAAAAAAGTATTCATTGTCTGATATTTATTTATATTTGAAACAGGGTCTCATTGTAGCCCAGGCTGGCCTCAAACTTGCTACATTCCTAAAAATGGCCTTTATCCTCCCTCCAATCTTCCTGTTTCTACCTCCCAGGTGCCAAGATGATAGGCACATACCACCTCCCCCAGTTTATGTGGTGCTGTAGACCCCAGGACCTCATGCATGCTAGGCAAGCACTCTAACAACTACATCCCTAGCCATATTATCTGTTATTTAAATTGTACTGTCCTGTGTCTTATCTGTCAGCGCTCTGAAGCGGACAGCACTGACTTTGTTTGCTGTCCCCATTCCACAGATGGAGAAACTGAGGCCCAGCCAGTACATTATAGAAGGGACTTACCCTGGGGAGTGGGAGGGGTGCCACTAGAGAGCGCGAGTTCTGGAACCTGGAGCCTCAGCCTGCATGAATCTGGGTTCCATGCCTATGATATCCCAAGTTTGCCTCAGTCAGATCAGAGTAATGTCCCCATGGCTGCTGCTCAGAAAGCTGGAACTGAGGCCCCCAGCTGGGAGAAGCAGAGGGGAAGCCCCAGCCCAGGGACCTGATGCCTGCGTGGTACACTATTCCCTTATATCTGATGGCACCCAGCTGTATCCACAGGCTACCTGGAACACAGTAGGAGCCTCATAAATGCTGCTCCTGTGAGCCCCATCTTGGAGGGGAAGTGACATTGAGGCCACCAAGAGGGTGTCTAGTTATCCTCATATTGCATAGAGCTGCCTCTCCCCGACTGACACTGTAACTTGGAGCCTTCTGGAACACTTCACAGTTCATGTTTCACAATCCACAGAAATAAGGGCCCCATATCTGTGAGGTGGCAGCCAGCTCCAGTGGGTCTGGCGCAGAATCTAGCAGCCTAGTGCTCCGGCCCCTCTCTCTCCTGCAGCCCCAGGCTTGGGTCCTGCCTGGGCCTCTGGGACTGGGACTGTCACACTCTCAGGCAGGAGGCACCAGGGGCTTGGCAGCCAGTTGGGCTTCCAGGGGCCTCTAGGGGCAAGAATGGGGGTTGAGGAGCTCTAGGTGTGATGGGAACCATGTCCAGGTGATACAGAGTATGGCCCCTGGGGACCCAACTGCCCATCTAACCCACCTGGGAGCCCGCGCCCACCCTGGATAGGAATGGAGCCGAAGCGACAGGGCCTTTTGCTGGCACTGACTCTCTCGCAGCAGGGCCTCCCCGGGAGGCTGAGCGCCCAGCCCGTGGGTGGGCAGGCCAACACACAGACACACCTGCGCAGGCCAGCAGTGCTGTGGGGTGGGAGGCAGCTGGGGGCGGCGGGAGAGAAGGGAGAGGGGTCAGGGCCTGAGAAATTAAATGTTCATAAAGTGGGCCCTGCGCTGGCAAAGTAGGCCAAAGCCATTAGTGCTCATTAAAGTTTAATACCTGTCGGGGCTCCACGGCCCCATGGACGTTGCTCTAATTTGATGGGTGTAGAGGGAGAACTCTCGAATAATTGTAGAGGCTGGGGGCTTGCTGCTACTGTGCTAACGGGAAGAGGGCGGGAGCTGTACTTGAAAGCCAAAGCCTCGCGTGGTCCCTGGGGGTAGTAGGGTTTGGTGGTCTGCCCTTTGGGCCTCCCTTCTGCCGACCTGTAGGGTCACCTCAAGGCTCCAGGCCCTGCAGAGAGCCAGAGCCATCTTGCCCTCTGTAATTCCGGGAGGCTCTGTACTAGGTCATTTGTCCTGGCTGGACAGCTCCCTTCGCTCCCGGAGTGCCTGCTCACCCGCAGCGTCGTCGTACACTGCCACCTTCCTTTGCCTCCCGAGCCCTGAGCACTCCTCCCCATCAGCCCAGACTGTGGCTGGAGGAGGGAGGCAGACCAGGAGGCTCCCTGGAGTATGAGGAATTAGGCCAGCCCAGGGAAGTGCCTGGGACTCTCCCATGGGAAAGGAGGCAAGGCACCCCTCCTCTCCAGGAACCTGGAGAGGGGAGGCGGGCATAAGGAGGGAGCAGAACAGGTGGCCTAAGGCTTAGGCATCACTGGTCTGAGAAGGGGCTAGACAGTTCAAACCTATCTATGCCCAGAAGATCTCAGCCTCACGCTATAGGGCTTCCGGGCAGTGATGAGCCCGGAGCTTGTTACAGAGGAAGGCAAGGGCAGGACAAGATCACAGCTACCCTCTTGTGGCTGGTCTCCACGCCGGGCTCCTTCATGAGAGCGACTCTCCCATTATTCTGGTGAGCAGATAGAGGCTGAAGAGTGGCTTTTAGTTGCCTACCGAAGGAGCAAGCATGTAAAAGGGCTCCAGATCCTAGAGGCCCGGTGCTGGCATGTGCGCTGGTGGAAGACACGGTCCCCGAAGACACTGCCCAGTTCCACCGCTCTGGCTCAGCCGCCGGGCGCCATGCCCAGCCTCGCGGTGGGGGGCTCCGGGGCTCCCTTCTCATCAGGGCTCCTGAGAAAACCCTTCTCTGACTCACTCTTAATAAAGGCTCCTCCATCTGTCACCTCCACCCTTCCCTGCCCACGCTCTCCAGGGGCCTGCCCAGAACAGCTCCTCGTCACCTCCCCGCCCACCTCCTCCTCCCTAGGCCTGGGCCCCTTTCCCAGCCTGGCCTGGAGCTGAGCCCAGAGCCCAGAGCCCGCCCAGAATAGATCAGCAGAGGGGGAAGGAGGGGCGTCCTGGGGAGTGCTGACTGCCTGGGTCCCCAACCAAACCCAAGACCCCTGGCCAGGTCTGGAGGGCTGGCAGCCCTGCCCCCTGGCTGTTCCTCGGTACAGCTTCAAACTGTTCACTAACCCCAGCCCCCACAACCCTTGTCTCCCACTTCTAGCACGTTCTCGCAGATACAAATAGGGCTGTTTCCCAGCCTCGGCGCTCGTCCTTACTCCCAGCTTGTGGTCCATCTGTGTTGGGAACCCACTGTGCCCTGTGAGAAAGAAGTGGGGTGTGGACTCTGCTGAGGGCTGGGAGCAGAGTACAGCCTCCACCGTTTGGCTCAGGAGGGAGCTGGAGGGTGGGTGGATGAAGCTTGTTTTAAAAGCCAGAAACTGTTAGGGCACAGATCCACACAGAGAGGCCCTGTGTGAACTCCAGACCCTCTTCCTGTCACCATGGTGCCCACACCCTGCAGTCTCTCCTCACCTCAGTGGCATGTTGATAGAAGGAGACACTTGCTATCCTGGGCACTTGGGTGAACATGACATGTGACTTTTTTGTCCCTGAAGGCTGCCAGCACCTTTCAGTGCTGCCTGCCACCCTGGTGTCAGCACCTTTCAGTACTGCCTGCCACCCTGGTGCCAGCTGAGGCCTTGGGGTGGCTCTGTGCCCCTCAGCTTCCTCCTCTCTTCAGGGAGCTGTGGCACATCAAGACAGTCTTCCTCCCTAGCAGGATCAGGCTGAGCATCCGGGAGCTGTCTGAAGGGAATGGTGCCAGCTGGACCTGAGCCCACAGTGGGCGAGTGTGGCGTCAGGGAAGGCCACATCTAGGACCCATGGCTGCCAGCCTGGAAGTTTCCATCTCTGCATGAGATGAGGTGGGCTCCCCAGAGAGCCTGTGACCTCACGGTGCTTGGAAAGATGTGGGAGAGCCAAGCCAGAGAGAGCTCCACAGAGAGGTGGAGACAGGCAGAGATGTTCCAGAGAAAGGGAGAAGGGACAGGGACCCACAGAGCCACGTGGTAAGGCAGCCATGCTGTCCTGCTGGGTAAGAGAAAGAAGGTGCAAGGAGGTATGTTGGAATGTGGGGAGCCAAGCTGATGGCCTGGGTGTGCCTGGCCCATGCCTGCTCCCTTCTCTTAGCCCTGGGGGAAGACAAGGCTTTCTCTTCTACTGGGCTCAGAGAGGCAGTGTACAGGATCTGGGGCCATACAGCAAGGTAGTGGCACCCCCTGCCACTTGTATCTTGCTGTCATGGCTCCCGGTGACATGCCACCCCCCGCCCCCCACCCCCGGCCCCAGGCCAGGAAGAGTGTGTGGCTTTGGGGTCTCCTTGCTTTGTCCCTGCTCAGAGCTCACAGTCCCCATGGCCTGGGGCTTGTCAAGGAATTAATCCTACGGAGGGATCATCCCTGGCTTCTAGAGCTGTCACATTGAGGTCACAAGTTCCAAAGTCACCTTCCAGGCAGGGAGCCCTGGGTTTCTGGCTCAGCCGCAGGCCGCCCCCAGCGTCTGGGGCGCAGCAGGGAAGGCAGCACCTGCCTCCAGCAGCCACCTGGCCTCACTCAAGGACACTGGAGCGCCAAACCTGGGCCTCCTCACCTTCTCCAGGGACAGGCCTTGGCTTTGGAACTAGAAGAAGATAGACAGGCCCTCCAATCCTGCCCTCCTCGGGTTTGGTTTTAAACCCGACATTCTGCAGGGACCCCCCTCTTGCTCAGGGAAGGAGGCAGGAGGGCTTCTGGGAGCACAGGGGAGCTGGGGTTTCCCATAGTGCTGCCTTTTATAAGGACCCAGGACCTGAGCCTCACCCATGAGCCAGTGGGTTCGTATTCTTGACGGGGAAGGCTTGTCTGGGACTTCGTGTTCTCAAAGCTTCCAGGCAATTCCCTTCACTGCCAAGGTGCATTGTTGTGTGACTCAGTTTCCACAACTGTATTTTGGGGTTTTGGTATGGCTTTTCATCCCTGAGGGCTCTGTATTGTCACTGAATGCCATTTGGGGTATTAGGAGGATGACACTCAGAAGCGGACTGGGCTTGGATAAGGCAGTGGGGGTGGAGCCCATAACTGAATCTTATGTCTCTATCTGAAGAGGGAGGGACTCGAAAATAGCTCAGTCAGTGAATGCTTACCTCTCAATCATGAATACTCAGGTTCGATCCCCAGTACGCATGTAAAACTGTCAGGCACAGTGGTGTACACTTGTAATCCCAGCGCTAGGGGGTGGAGACAGGTGGACCCTGGGGCTCCCTAGCTAGCCAGCCTAGCCTAATTGGTGAGCTCCGGGCCAATGAAAGACTCTGTCTCAAAAAAAGAGAGGGGATGGGCTGGAGAGATGGCTTAGCGGTTAAGTGCTTGCCTGTGAAGCCTAAGGACCCCGGTTCGAGGCTCGGTTCCCCAGGTCCCACGTTAGCCAGATGCACAAGGGGGCGCACGCGTCTGGAGTTCCTTTGCAGAGGCTGGAAGCCCTGGCCCGCCCATTCTCCCTCTCTCTCCCTCTATCTGTCTTTCTCTCTGTGTCTGTCACTCTCAAATAAATAAATAAATAAAAATTAAAAAAAAATTATTAAAAAAAAGAGAGGGGATGATGTTTCTGAGGAAAACACCGAGATTGTCCTCTGTCATCCACACACATGCACACATATAGATACGAGCATACACACACACAATAAGTAAATAATAGATGAATAAATAAATAGATAATGAAATAAAATGGACCAGAGACATGCCCATGCTCCCTTTCTCTTCCATATGATTCCCTGTGCCATCTCGGGACTCTGCCAAAGGTTGTCACTGGACACAGTCCTGAGCCTCCAGGATTCTTTATAAAACAACCCCACAAGAGGTGTTTTGTTACAGTAATGATAGTACATCCAGAGGTGGACTCTGGAACTGAGGCATGGGTTCCAGGCTCCATAATGCCGGGGTTAGGACTAAAAGGGAGTAGCTTTCTCCAAGCCCCATTCCAGGTCCTGGTCAAAGTCTATGGGTGTGTGTGTGTGTATGTGTGTGTGTGCACGCGCGTGAGGGTATGTGTAGACATCTGTAATGTGCATGCATGCCCGTGTGTGGTGTGTTTGTGTGCCTGTAGGAGGTGTGGGTAGCACAGGTATGGCTGTGAATGCATGTGTGTGAGCATGTGTGGTGTGCAGCTGGGCGGGCCTGTTGTGGCGTTACAGTGCCCGTGTTCTGTACGGGTGTGTGTCCTGTATGTGTTTACATATGTGTGTGTGTGCTCTGTGGGGTGCATCGTGACGTGTGTTGTGTTGTATTAAGAGCACTGTGGCGTTTCATTGCCATCTGCCCAGCCCAAAGGGGTTCCTCCAGCCCTGAGTGCCCTGGCACGGACCCTTACCAGCCAGGCCTGTCGCCTTCAGAAAGATAGGGTTCTACTGGAGCTGCAGGGCCTCCGAGTGGTAGAGTGTGAAGTATTTGGTTTGTTCTATAAAACACAATGGGGGCCAGAGAGATGGCTTAGCAGTTCACTTGCCTGTGAAGCCTACAGACCCAGGTCCAATTCTCCAGGCCCCACATAAGCCAGATGCACAAAGTAGCACATGCGTCTGGAGTTTGTTTGCAGTGGCTAGAGGCCCTGGTGCATCCATTCTCTCTCACTGTCTTCCTCTTCCTCTCTCTGTCTCCCTATTTCTCTCTAATAATTTTTTTTTAAATACATAATGAAGTCGGGTGTAGTGGTGTATGCGTTTAATGCCACTACTTAGGTGACAGAGGTAGAAGGATCGCAATGAGTTCAAGGCCACCCTGAGACTACATAGTGAATTCCAAGGTCAGCCTGGGCTAGAGCGAGACCCTCCCTCAAAAAACAAACAAAATACATAATGAATAACATAGCCAGCCCTCCCACAGCCGACACCACCTAGGGAAGAGTACCGTGGACATGGCTACAGGGAGTTCGGTAAGGCCCTCCCAGCCCTGGACGAGCGTCCCCCGCTCTCCTGCCTTGGTTTCTGTGTCTGGACAATGAGGTGATAACACGAGGCATCACCTCCTCCAGGACCTGTGACGGCCACACGTAGCTCTGCGCCGTTGATGGCTTGGAAGCCAGACCTGCAGCTTCATATCCAGGTTCAGTCCTCCAGCCAGAAAGGAGCTGCCCAGCCGTCCCTGGACACTCCCATCTTGCTGAGGTCCGAGGACATCAGAAATGGGAAACCGTGGGTGTGGGTCTGCACGCAAATGGGAGTCTGTCTGTGGTTCTGGGTCTGTGGGTATGGCCGTGTTTCTGTGGTTCTGCTGTACGTGGCCAGGTGTGCGTACCTCTCTGTGCCACCAGGTGCCTGCGGGGCTGTGTGTCTGTATGCCTGGATTGCGTGCAACGGAGCCCCGGCCTTCAACCCGCAAAGGTCTGTGCGTGAGAGGAGTCCCAGCCTGGATTGAATATCTGGATTGAGCCCCTGCACCCCGAGGACCCACGCCCATCCCTGTTTCAGGAGTTCATCCTGGGACATCTGGTGGGAAGTGGGGCCCCCAGTGGGTGCAGTGGAGGGAGGGTGGGAGCCATGTATTATTCAACAGCTCCTCATTTCACATTATTCTCCCCGATACTTTTACAACCTGTCAGTAAATAAAAAGATTCTACATTATTTATGGAAACGGAGTGGAATGTGCCAGGAGGATTTAGTGTGACTGCTATTGGGAAGGGCTTGGGAGTCTATGTTGGGAGCGAGGGTGTTGTTTCCCCAGCCGCAAGGAGGAGCGCTGGGGTCATGGTTAAGTTCATGGGACTTCCAAGGGTCCACTGTCACCTTCCTGTGGGCACCTCCCCTGAGGTCAGTGGTGAGAGGACAGACTGGCCCAAAGGGCCTGGGAGACAGGGCTACGGAGGTGGCTGGGGACACTGGGTCAGGGAGACACCGCTGGAGCCACGAGTGACCACAGTGGCCATGAGGTGCAAGATCACCTGCCAGGATGCCCAGATATGAGAACAGATGTTAGCTCAGAAGCTGCGTCCTGAGCTGGGGACCAGGATATGATCTTGGTGCTTACATGAACACAGAGGACAGAGCACATGTGCTCCTACCAGCACGGGGTCCTCTCACCCCAAGGGCTGATAGCCCTTGTCACACACTGGGTTCCTCAAGACCAGAGGCCGGGAGACTGGAGAGATGGCTAAGCAGTTCCAGATGCTCGCGTGCAAAGCCTGATGGCTGGTGTTCAGTTCCCCAGTACCCACATAGATGCCCACTGGCACACGCATCTAGAGTTTATGCAGAGGCAGGGGCCCTGGTGCAACCATTTTCTCCCTTTTATCCTTCTCTCTCTCTCAACTAAATTAATTAAATTAATTAAAAAAAAACACCTGGGGCTAGAGAGATGGCTTAGTGGTTAAGTGCTTGCCTGTGAAGCCTAAGGTTCGAGGCTCGATTCCCCAGGACCCACGTTAGCCAGATGCATAAGGGGATGCCCGTATCTGGAGTTCGTTTGCAGTGGCTGGAGGCCCTGGCGTGCCCATTCTCTCTGTCTGTCACTCTCAAATAAATAAAGAAATAAAAAATAAAAAAAATAAACCTGGAACCCAGAGATATCCAGGTCCATCTGGGTTTCCACACATCTTTGCGTGCCCAAGTTTGAGGACCACTGGCCCGGGGAGGGATACCAGACTGCCTGCCGCAAGCTTGGCTGCCGCACATCTCGCTGGCTGAGAGCGGCCCATGCACGTGCACCGTGCTGCTGCCTGGGGAGGCAAGAGCACGGTACAAAGGGGCGTGTTTTCTACGCGTGGAGCTGGGGGACGACTCTCCAGGGGAGGGCATGGAGCGGAGAGAGTGGCAGTGGGCTGAGTGAGCCCCTGAGCCCCAGGAGCAGCAGTTGGGCTGCAGAGGCCTCGGGCAGGCTGAGGCAGAAGGGAAGGAGTCGGGCTGGCAGGGTCCGCAAGGCTGAGAACGGAGATGGGCGCGGGCCAAGGACCAGTCGGCACACTTGCCAAGCAAGCTGTAAGTCCACAGGATGTGTTGGCCACAGGGTGCCACCGAGGGTCATAGGGTCGCGCCAGTTATAAAACTGACCTCTAAACAGCACTTCTTATCCCACAGCCTGTGTGGTCTGGGGCTCTGCTTGTGCTTAGCTGGGTCTTCTCAAGGCCATGATGGAGGTGTTAGTTGAGGTCCGGGGTGTAGCGAGACTTGGCTGAGCACAGATGCACTTGTAGTCCTGTGTGTGTAGCTGGTGGCACAATGGAGACCTCCACGAGCTATTGGCCTGCGGGTCTGCCCCTTGCTGGATGCCGGCTGGAGGCAGTGCTTACTTCCTTGCCATGTGGTTTGCCTCGCATGGCCCTTTCACATGTCCACCCCCTCGTGTGGCCACTTACAACAAGGCAGCCTTAAAAAAAATTTTTTTTTCCTGAGGTAGGGTCTCATTCTAGCTTAAAATTTTTTTTCAAAATTATTTGCAAGCAAAGACAGATAGAAGAGCAACAGACAGAGAGAATGGGTGTGTCAGGGCCTCCGGTTGCTGCAAATGAACTCCAGATGCATGCACCTCTTTGTGTATCTGGCTTTACGTGAGTACTGGGGAATTGAACCTGGGTCGTCAGATTTGCAGGCAAGCATCTTAACCACTGAGCCGTCACTCTAGCCGCACGGCAGCATTTTACAGTATTGGGGATTGGCCCCAGGATCTGGCACAGGCTAGGCAAGTGCTTGATCATGGAGCCCTCTTTCCATTCTTCATTTTAAAGCAGTCTCACTAAATTGTCTAAGATGACCTTACGCTTTCGCTAGGCTGTCCTTGAACTTTTGACCTGTCTCAGATGGCTGGGTGCTGGGATTCTAGGTCCAGCTATCATGTTTCCTCTCACTTAGCAAGCAGGCCAAGAACACTTGTGCAGCACGTAATGAAAGGCCACCAGCCGGGGGCTTAACACATCAGAACTAGGAGCAGAGTGGGATGGCACACCTAGGAAGTTGAGGCAGAAGGATTGTGAGTTCAAGACCATCCTGAACTACATAGGGAGACCTTGTCTCAAAAGCATAAATAATGGAGTTGGGGAGATGACGTAGGGGATGTCACATCAGTGTGCCAACCTGCGCCGGGGAAATGGCTTAGCAGTTAAAGGAGCTCACTTACAAGTGTGACTGCCTGAGTTCAGACCCCCGGCACCCAGATAGCAGCGTAGGCAGTACTCTCCTCTTTATTCCCAGTGCGGCTAGGACGAGGTGGGCGGAAGCTCACAGGGCCTGCCTCAAACAAGGTGGGAGTCAGGACCAACCCCAGAGGTCATCTCCCGGCCTCCATGCACACACATAATGCCAACCTCGTGTACATATGCACACACACATGACCTGTAAATTATAAAGACTCGCATATTCATGAGTTTGTTCCCGTGTGGTGGCTAAAATCTGAGACTCACAGGGCAGAGTTCCTCGTCCAGGCCCAGAGAGGCTCCTGCCACCTCTCTGAGCTGCTACAAGTCACTGGCATCCTTGACTCCCACCTCGAGGCAGGGTCCCAACCTCTTGGGTCCCTCTTCACATGACTTCCTCCTTGCTGAGCCAGAGTTTCTGCTGCCTCCTCTCGAAGGGCCGTGGCTGTATGGCGGGGACCTCTGGATGGCAATTACAGCCAACACCCCTTTTGCCACACTCACGGGTTCTAGGCCAAGGCCACTGTCCCGGTTTGTGTGTCTGTAAAGCCAGCCTAGCCTGCACAGGTTCAGCTCTGTCACGTTTGTAGGCCTGTGGTTAAGAATTCAGGGTTCTGTGCATGGGAAACCTAGCTTCTAGAAGTTTCCATGCCACTGGGGAAGAGGATCCCAGCAAGCTCCTGCTGTTCTGCTTGCTTTTGGCTATGCCTCTGCTCATGGTGCCCTTTTCCATATGGAAGCCTGTGTGTTTCCGAACCCCAAAGAAAAAGCACAAGAGGCTAGGACCAACTCCCAGGAGACTGTGTGCTTGCTCACAGGAGGTAACCGGGGTGCGAGAAGGAGTATGCCAGCCAGACCTAGGAGGCAGGTGGTCATCCAAGCACCTGGAGAGACGTGCTCCAAAGTCCTGCAGACTAACATCACCATCCTCCCAGTTCTCGTGGATGGTGGCTGGCCCTCACGGTCAAGTTTGGAGCACCTCCTCTCATCCTTCCCACTGCTCACGTCTGTAGACAGCACAGGTGGGTGTTGCCTCCAGGGTCCCCAAGCCCTCCTTGTGTCCATGGCATTTGAGTACACCAATCTGCGCGGGTGTCCCTGAGGTACGCCTGCCACATCTCATGTGGCTGTGACTGGACATAGCCACGTAGGAAGGCGTGTGGACGTTGAAAACAGATCCCAGGGCTGGTGCCTGGTACCCAAGTCCTGGGCCCACACTTGTCTTCATCCCGCAGCAAGGCAGGGAGGGAGACACCTGAGGACTCTGATGGGAAGCTGTGGCATATCCATGCGCCAGGGTGCTGGGGCTTCAGGAATCACATCAGCTGCCAGGCAGCGGGTGCAAGAAGCAGCTCAGACTTCCACGCCAGTCACGCGTGAGGCTCATGTACACATCAGATTCTGGGCCCGGGGCTGACCGCTGCCTAGGACCTATGCTCGAAAACTTTTGTCCTGTTTATGCTGTGGAAGGAAGGTCTGGACAGTGCCCCTGCCCATGGAATGATGTCACCAGCCCTTCCTGGCCTCAGCGAGCAATTTGCAAAACGTCTGTGACCTGTGCTGAGGGCTTGGGAGCCAGGAGGAATCGCTGTGGATTAGATGGTGTTATCTGTGACATTTTGTACATGTGTGTGCTCTGAGACAGGCTCTTATGATGTGTTGAGTCTCCTGAGTGTTGGCATGACAGGTGTGTACCATCACACCCACTCATACTTCTGTATGTCTTGTCTTCTTGTTTGTTGGGTCTGTCCTAGGAGAGATTGTCCTCATGTCTGCACAGGACCCGGGACATGTTCAGTGTAGCACAGATGACCTAGAAATGAGTGGATTGAGCAAACGAACACACAGTGCCAGGACCCCAGCACTCGTGGGTTCTAGGCGCCAAGGGTGTCCTGGCCGTCCTCAGATTCATCACCCCAGTGAGGGAACACCCACAAACCACAGTCTCCCTGGGTCCCCAGCCCCGCCCCGTAGCTTAGGCAAATAGCTACCTGCTCAGCCCCCATCTCCCCACCAACGGGGGCCCTGCAAACCGTTTCCTAACAGCCAGCCCGCTGTGTGCCTTATGACTCTGATCTGCCCTGTTTGGAAGATGAGTTCTCTCTGCAGCTGATGGGCCATTGTGGTATTGGTGGTGGAGGTGGGGAAGCCCCTGCCAGGCTCCAGAGCCTAACAGCTTGTCCCCCTGTCCTGAAGGTGCTTGCTGCCAGCCTGGCAGTGACAGTTTTATTGGCAGGCGGGCCTGCTAGAAGGATTGTAGGCTATTTACAGTGTTGAGGCCGTGGCTTTGGGAAGAGACAGTTAACATAAATTCACATGATGGATCCGTTATCACTTCATTGAACTTGTGGTGGACCCGTGGAAGGCCGAGCAATAACACACAGTTTCCTGGGTTTGCACAGCCCTGGGATACATTAAATACACTTTATTTATGGCCAGCCATCGCTGCACTGTGGGCAGGAGAATGCAGCTTTTGCAACTATCGTCTAATTTTATGATGAGCATTAAAGCCGGGCCTATAATTTGCACCTTTTTATTCATTAGACAGTGGTGCGGCCATAAGTCAGAAAGGCCCAGGGATTTAGATGCGGATCCAGAAGATAAACTATTGACAAGCCAGATGTATTTTTACATTAGAGCGCCTTTACAATAGTTTATGTTGAGAGTGGAATATAAATTGCATTATTAAATATGAACCGCTCTTGGAATCGGGGCTCCTGGCGAGCTGGAGGAGGGGGCCCCAGGCAGGCAGCCGGGAGGGATGGCCTAATTTCTCAAGGTTGAATGGGGATGATGTTCAGGGCTTTTCTCTGCTTGGAGCCCCAGGTGGGACAAGTGCCATGAGGGTATGGGGGCAGGGGTTCAGACCCAACCCCTCAGAGATGGGCAGCAAGTCTGGGGACATCTGACAGTTGGCTACACAGAGGCTGGGTGGCACTTGGTTTCTGTAGAGCTTCCTGGCTGAGGGTGGCGGTGAGCGGCGCCTGTTACAGCGCCCATCAGAAAGGTGCCAGGAAGCCGGGCGTGGTGGTGCACACCTTTAATCCCAGCACTCGGGAGGCAGAGGTAGGAGGATTGCCGTGAGTTCGAGGCCACCCTGAGACTCCATAGTGAATTCCAGGTCAGCCTGGGCTAGAGTGAGACCCTACCCCAAAAAACAAAAGAAAAAAAAAGAAAGGTGGTGGCAGGAATCCCAGACTCCCTGACTGCTTACGTCCATGAGAAATCAGCAGTTACTCGGCCCTGGGTGACTATGAGGTCCAGGAACTTGCACAGGGACCCCAGCCTATCTCCCTATGTGTCAGACCAAGCTTCATGGTGAGGGGCTGGCCTGTGTTGTAGAGTTCTGAGCCATTCCCTGTCTCCACCCGCTACATGCTAGTTCTCCTTTTCCTCTGATGACAACCCGAAGCACCTCCAGACACTGCCCACGTGCCCCCCGCCCCCCGCCCACCCCGGCTGAAGCACCGTAGCCTGTCAGGGTGCTGGAGTTAGCATTGTCGTGTTGTAAGTCTTGAGGCCAAGTCACTCGCAGCTACTTGCTACCCTGTCACCTTGACTTTTCGGCTTCTGTCTTCTCAGCTACAACACAGAGAGGGTCAGGGTTACAGCCCAGGACTGTGGACTCTCTATGGCTCTAGCTTCGTGTGCTTCTGGAAGGCTGGCACACAGGAGCAGAGGGCAGCTGCAGGGATCTGCTCTCCACAGTGCTCCCTTCAATGGCCCAGGTGACCCCAGCAGTCCAACACTCAGTGACCTTCCTATGTATGTGAGTCCCGTGGGAAGGGGCGGGGCTGTGGGACCCCCCCCCCCCCCCGGGCTCTAGCAAAGCCAGAGTGGAGACTGCCAAACGGCAGTCACCGTGGCCTCCATGGAGGGCATGTCAGACACCCCTCCCCCTGTTACGGGGCCCTGCCCCAGTGTCTCTGATTCACTGGCAAACCCTGCATGTCTGATGACCTGGTGGGCCAGGGCAACTGGAACTGTGTCCAACTGTCTTTTTGACTGCTATGAGGCAGGCTGACTAGAGGCGTGGTCCTCGTACTGTCCCCACACAGGCATCGGGAATCTGTTATGTAAGCAGCTGTGTGCCCATCAGTCTGGGACAGAAGCTCAGATGGGGCATGTGTCCAAGCCCCGCAAGGGTCCCTTCCTGGGGTGTGGGTCACACCTGCAATCCTAGTGCATGAGAGGCTAAGGCAGCCTGGTTCCCTTTTTTAGCCTATTTCAGCTTCCCTTTCATCAGACTGAGCAGAAGCCCTGCCTCCTCCAGGAAGCCCTCCTGCCTGCTGGGGGCAGCTTCAGCTTCCAGTCTTCTCCAGAGTGCCTGGGGCTGCCTAGGGACGTCAAACAGGAGCCAGCACAAAGATGTGCTCCAGGGCCATGGGGACAGACAGTCACCATTCCTTCCAGGCACTGTCCCAGCAGGCTTCACTGCTGTGTAGGACCGAGTGGGGACAAGCTAGGAGCCTGTTGACAACTGAGTGAGGATGCTGGCTCTTCCAAGCAGGCTGGCAGTGCTGAGGGAGGAATGGCATTCAGAGCTGTGGGGACTAGCTGGCTGCCGAGGGTGTCAGAGCTTTCCAAGTCCTGGCGGGAGTGACTGGGAAGGCTGCGTTGCCAGAAAGGAGCACTGGGCGGGAATGGAGCTGGCTTGCGGGACGGGTCCCCAAGTACCACCTGCCCCAGTGGGATCCAGTTGGCACAGGAGAGGCTGGAGCGGAGTGCCCCCTTGCTGCACAGATAATGGGGAAGCTGCGGTGTGAGAGACACGCTGGAGCCAGGGGCGTTCTCATGTTCAGGGTGCTGCCTGGGTCTCCTTAGGGGCAGCAGTGAGGGGGTGCAACCCTCCCGCATGAAGGACCCCACAGGAGCAGCTCAAGCAGAGTGGGCTGGGGTAGAAAACACACCAAATTCTCTTCCTTGCCTTAAAATCATGCAGGAATGTGAAAAATATGTTTATAATCCTACCACTCGAGGAAGCTGAGGCAGGTTAATTGCGGTGAGTTTGAGCCAGCCTGAGCTATATAGTGAGAATTTGTCTCAAAAATTCAGACATAGCTCAGTTGGTAAAGTGTTTCCCTAGCGTGCAAAGAGGCTCTAAGTCTGATCCGCTGTGCTGCATAAACTAAGGGTGACGGTGCACATGTCTAATCACAGCACTCAGGACAGGCAGCAGGATGGGAAATTTGAGGTCACCCTCTGCTATGTTGTGAGTTTGAGGCTAGCCTGGGCTACCTGAGGCTCTGTCTCAAAACAAGCAAACAATACCAAAGCCACACAAAGGCCAAGGCCCCCAGTGAACGGTTAATAGACTTCCCTGAAAACTAGAGGGAACTGAAGAGTTAACAACTAACCTTAAGATTAGAAAGCCGCAAAGAACAGAGACATCGAGTCCTCTCTAGTCAGTTCTGCTAAAGAGCCTATTCTGAGCAAATAACTTTAACTTTGACACCTTGTCTGCTTCCCTTGGACCTGCAGCTGATTCGTCTGTTTGCCTCAGGATCCTCTGTATAAATTTGAACCCGGGCCTGGGTCAGTGCTTCATCCTTCATCCCGCGGGAAGGCTGCTGCTGCCCCTTGCTGTTCCTCTCAGTAAACAGTCTGTCTGTAGAGATCACATTCGGTGTTCTTTCTTGCTTTTCTCCTACATTTTCCTTACACACAGCAGACCTGTAGCACTACCCTGTGTTGCCAGACTGCAGCAGGGCCAGAGGTTGCTCCCTGGGCTTTATTTTTAACCCCCAACTACAGCAGTCAGAGTCTTAGGCTTAGGAATGCAGAGCTAAGCGAGACAACACCTTCCCTGAAATTCTTGCAAGGGTCTGATGGTCATCCCGGCAGGGGTTATGCCTTGAAGTGATTGGATCAAGCTTGGGGCAGGGAGCCAAGGCTTAGTGATTCCACCTGCCATCAGGGAATGCTTCCTAAGGGTAGTGACACCCAAGCCAGGCTCTGAAGGCAGGGACACAGGGGTGGGTGCTGGCACGCACAGTGAGGGAACAGCATAGAGCTCCAGAGGAATGGATTAGCCAAGGCCTGGGGGCCAACATGACGATGTCAGATGGAGGCTGTGTCCATGTGGCCATGCTAGATAGCACACCCCCACCCCGTCCCAAGACTCAGATGACTATATTGCGAATTCAGGCCTTTGGAGAGATCGTGAGTTGTGAGGACTGGCAGAGGGGAAAGCTCAGACACCACATAGGCAGAGCATGTGGAGGCAGGGGAGGGCAGGGCAGGATGGGAGGTCACAGAGAAGCTGGACCACCACCGGAAACTGTGAGAGGCAGGGAAGATGTCCCCAGAGCCTCTGGTAAGCTGGCCCCGCCTCACCTTGCTTTTGGACCCTGAGCTTCGTGGGGGTGAGAGGGTAGGTGAGGGGATTTTGGGGACATTGAGGCCTCTGCAGGACCCTTTGTTTACATCAAGGAGACTCCAGGATCAGGGTTGCTCCAGGGCTGAGGGCTCTGCCTCCCACAACCTGGGCTGCATGCCTTCTGACCTCACTCAGGCAACTATGCTCAGGTAATGATGCGTCTTTGCTCATCAGCGTGGCTGGGGCTAATCAGCCAGCAGCTGCCTACCTTGGGGAACAAGAGACAGGTGGCCTCCAGTTGCTGAAGGGTTAGAGTCCCCTTACTGGCAGGCCCTGACTGAAGCCGCAGTACCAAGGGTCCCCACCAGGGGGCGCGGCCACAGGCCCTGCAGTATCCGTACTGCGTAAAGCCAACTCTGTCCTGAAGGGGGCGCACCACACACAGACTGCTGCTTCCCCTCCACCTCCAGCCTGTGCTCCTTGGTGCTGTGGGCCTCAGTTTCCTCCTGGGTAAGCAAAAATATTAGTTAACTACTGTTGTTTCCAGGGTTGTAGAGAGGATTAACTGCTCCATGCCTGTGGGGAGGGCCCAGGCCCCTGCCTGGCATATGGTGAGCCCTGAGAGGGGTTTGCCATAAGAAAGCTGGGCAGTTGGGACTGGCAGGCGTAGGCTCTGTTTTTCCCTGAGCAAACTCATGCCATAGGACTAGATCCAAGACAGTAGCCCCAGTTTCAGATGGTTAGAGAGATTAGAAGCATGGGGCATCCTGCCAACAGCCTGTTTTCTGTAGGGACACCCCATCCTTCTGCACAGGCATCTAGACCTGGGAACAAGAAGTCGAGGCACAGAAAAATGCAGGGCCTGGCCCAAGGGTGCAACTCTAGAGCCCGGCTCAAACAAGAGCCTCAGCCAACCCTTTGTTGGTCCACATGGACCCAGCAGGGAAGAGAGCTGGGTTTTCTGGGCAACTCCTGCTCTTTCTGCCCTTGTCAGTGAGTTCCACGCACCAGGGATGCATATATGCATATGAGCATGTGCGTGCGGGGGAGGGCTATAGAGAGCGCTAGTCACAGTGATTGTGTGTGTGTGTCTCTGTGGGTGGGTGGCATGCTTGCACGTGTGCCCATACGTGTTTGGGCACATATGCAGGTGTGCGTGGAGGTCAGAGGTCAATGTTGTGTGCCTTGCTCGGTCACTTTCCACTTTAGTCTTATTTGAGACAGGGTCTCTTACTGAACCTGGAATTCACTGGTTCCCCTAGAC
The DNA here is from genome assembly GCF_020740685.1 of Jaculus jaculus. NCBI lineage: Eukaryota > Metazoa > Chordata > Mammalia > Rodentia > Dipodidae > Jaculus > Jaculus jaculus. The sequence goes on from NC_059102.1 coordinate 225,279,217, forward strand.
TAGGAGAGTCTCCCAGCACCGGGATTACAGGTGTGTAGCACCCGGCTCAACTTTCACGTGGGTTCCGGGGATCTGAACTCAGCTCCTCATGCTTGTGCCTTACAAGCACTTTACCCACTGCTCCATCTTCTTAGCCCTGATGGTGGACCATTGTTATTCTGCCTACTTCCCCTAGGTGGAGAAGGAGGGGCCAGCTACGTCTCTAGTTCATTTGTCCCCGCAGGGACAGTCTCCTGGGGCTCTGACTCCTAAAAGAAGCCGTAACCATGGACCTCAAGGAGGCTGCCTTGCCTCGTCTCTTCAGCTCCCATGTGCCCCTGCGGGTCAGGTCTGTGTCCTGGGATATCTGGCTGGACATGTGCAGGCACTCTCCCCTCCGGGGAAGCGAGTTGCATGCACAAAACTCCCCATGCCCATCCGTGCCCAGCTTAGGGTGGACCCTCATGCCCAACTGCCCCCTGGGACACTTGCCTGAGATGTGCCCATCCTGCGCCTCAGAGGAGGAGGCTGCACCACCATGCTCCTCACAATGGGTTAAGCCACTGTTCTGCAGACACACCGCTGACATTATCAGCATGAATAAAAGATGAGTCCTGCCTGGGCGGCTGTGCGAGACTGACAGTAAAAGGCTCTGTAGGGAAGGATCCCCACCCCCCCACCCCCAGCCTCTAAATGAGGGATGGCGCACCTCCCCCAGAGGCTGGTGATGGGAGCTGCCTGGGGGGGCATCAGGAGGGGGGCTGCCAGCTGGGGTCCCATGATGCAGATGTTCACCACGCAGCTGCATCCAGTGGGCCCATGCTGAGAACCCTGCGCAGGTTAAGTTGTGCCACCAGGAGGCAAGAGGTGACAAAGCGTTCCAGGCATGTGCAAATGCCCTGGGGCCACGTAGGCTCAGTGCTCTGGAAGCTGAGACCAGGGAGTGAGGAGAGGTGGAGAGGTCTGCAGGCCACCCAGGACTCAGGGTCTCAGGGGAGAAAAATCTTACACAGGTTCCTCTCATGCTGGGACACCACTGCCCACAGTTGCCCCTGGGAAGCTTGGGAAGTTGGCTGTAGGGAGGAGCTGTTGAAGGCCCTCCCCGCTCCCAAACCCGGCTACTGATTAACGCGGCTGGCTTGCTGAGCTCTACAGGGGCGGGGCCAGGCACCCTCATTCACCTGCTTTGTCTTGGCAACAGATTGCACAAGCCTCAGAGCTAATATTGAACTTGCCCAGCAGGCTACACACGCCATGGCTACCAGGCCTGGGATGCAGAGCTCTAATGGGGCCAAGGGCCATCAGATGGAGCTGGCCCCAGATGCCTTGCATTATTACCTCTGGGTGCCTGGAGCAGAATCATTCACCTGGAACCAAAAACGCACCTGTCTTGAGCTGTGGGTTCCTCTCTGCTCACCCTGTGTATGGAAGTGGCCAAGAGGAGCCCGTCTCTGTAGGGCAGGAGCAAAGCTGTTGAGCCATTTCCAAACCTGCACACTCCTCTGAGTAGGGAAACCTGCCGCTCCATCCCCCTAGGATAGGCCGGAGCCAGGCCCTCCTGGGGACTGTGTGGCCTCACCTCCTGCTTCCTGGGCTCCATTTGCCGCATCCCCGATCCCTGAGAGCGTCTAGAATCACCCCAGACAGTGTGCTCCCCAGCACGTTTACAGGCTAACCACCCAATGAGTCACTGCAGCCAGATCCACACACTCATCAGGGAGGGTAGCCCATGATGCCCTCATCAGAGAGGAGCTGGACTGTGGATATGGGATTGCAGACTCTGGAAGGTCACAGCCCAGAGGGATGAGCACTGTATGGTGGCAGGAGCTGGGGGTGCCTGCCTAGCAGAGGAGCCATGTTGAGTGTGTGCATGTGTGTGTGTCTGTCTGTCTTCCCATGGGCACTTCAACCCACTCACCTCTGGTGTGTCTTGTCTTAGTGTTCCCCAGGGACCTGCTTCTTACCTGCCTCCTAGCACAGGGCCCCTCAGCTTGCTCTGTGGCACTTCTTTCTTTCTTCTTTTTGGTTTTTCAAGGTAGGGTCTCACTCTAGCCCAGGTTGGCCTGGAATTCGCTCTGTATATCTCAGGGTGGTCTCAAACTCATGGCGATCCTCCTGCCTCTGTCTCCCGAGTGCTGGGATTAAAGGCATGTGCCACCGTGCCTGGCTTTTGTGGTACTTCTTGAGTAGAGGCTGAACCTGGGCAGGAGGGCAGCCCTGGGCTCTGTAGCCCACCTGAGGCATGATTGAGGACTTTTTTTTTTTTTTTTTTGAGGTAGGGTGTCACTCTAAGCCCAGGCTGCCCTGGAACTCACTCTGCAATCCAGGCTGGCCTGAAACTCATGGTGATCCTCCTACTTATGCCTCCTGAGTGCAGGGATTAAAGCCATGCACCACCATGCCCGACAAGAAGAACATTCTTGTAGGCTGGCATGACCTGCTTGAGATGCTATTCAGACTGTGTGGTCACCCCCTCCCCAGCATAGGGGCAGTGGGACCACCCTGTCCACCTGCGGCGGCTCAGTGCAGAGCAGAAGCCAGGCCCTCCCACACAATAGGAGATCCTAGAAGACAGTTCTTGTCCCCGGGGACAGCAGATTACACTCACGTGTTGAACCATCTGTCCACCTACGAGGGAGGCTGTGGGCCATATGCATTCTCAGCTCTTCATGGAATGACGGACAGAGCCCGCGGTGGCGGTGGTGCACGTACCAAGGTGTACTTGCTTGGAAATCGAGGCTCAAGTTGCCTGGGATGACACAGTTGTCAGTCACAGTTTGTACAAGTCCTGCCCATAGCCTCTGCCTTTCTTTGGGGGTCCTGGGGAGATTATTCCTGCTGAGGAGCCAGGCCTTCCAGAAGCAGTTTGCCTGGCCTGGGCATCAGGATGGCAGGGTGCCAATGCATGAACACAAACCCACTGCAGGAGGCTGGCACCAGTGGTGTCTGTATACGCAGGTGGGTGGGATCTGCCTGCCAGGCCAGGCAGCCACATCCTTCCCTCTCCCTGCCAGCCCTCCAGGATCTTGCTCAAATACTTTAAAACAATCTAAAAGTAATTATTACGAACAGGCTGCTTGGAAACACCTGCTCCCGCTGTCCCCCAGAATCACTAATGTGCCTGCGCTGAGCCTGACAGGCAGGCAGCGCCTTGCAGCACCCCGAGTCGCCAGATGCTCGACGCCCCCTCGGCGCCCCCGCCGCGCCACCCCACCCAGGAGCCTGTGTTTCCAGCACTGCCCGCACAGCTGTCGCTTGCAGAGATCAGCAGAGAACTTGTCACCCCACGAAGTCATACATATGGAATATCATATTTGCAGAATATTTACTCCAACATGTGTCAGGGCCCCTTTGGGTGCCACGCAGAGCTTCTCACCTGCCAGGCAGCTGGAGCCGGGCAGGTGGAGGGGCTTTCAGGAGGGTGTGCTGGCCCGCTGGCTCTGGTGGCCACCCCGGGCACTGGGTGGGGCTCGTGGTCTATCTTGTGCCTGGCTCCTCCCACGTGGTCACAGCTGTGGAAGCGCTGGCAGGTCTGTAATTACAGCCGGGGGTCAGAAACCCACGTGGAGTCCTCAGAGAAAGGATCTAGCGCAGGCACTGGCAGAACAAGGGTTGGGGGCTCCCAGGTAGAAGATGAATCTCCAAGACAAGGAGAGATGGGGTGAATGGACCTGGGACCCTGACTCTGAGAGGGTGTTACTAGGTAAGGACTGCGCACGTCCAGGAGCCGGCTCCCGTACAACACAGCAGTCCTCTGGTGGCACTTGGAGAGGAGCAGCGCTCAGCACTCCCCCGGGGCAGAGAGCTTCAGGGACATGACAGTCAAAATGCTGCCACCCCAACCCACATCCCAGGCAAGTCAGGAGAGCCTGCCCCAGCCTCACAAAGCCCTTCAGGTCCCTCGTGGTTCAACAGCACTGGCCCTGCGCCCTCACCTTCTCGGTGCCAGAAGGAGCCGCTCTGCTCCTCTTGTAGAAGACAGGCTGAGTGGTAACGCACGGAAGAAAGAGGCAGCAGTGGTCTGAGCATCCTAGCCTACGTGTACTAATATCCATCTCCTTCCTTCAAATGGGGAAACTGAGGCATAAAATTGCACAACGGCAGGACCATAATTCAATCTTCATTCAGTCACCCTGCTCCAGAATCCAACCTGCCCGCCACCACCCTCCAAGAATGAGTGGAATGGATGGGTGACTGGTGGAGAGTGGATGAGCAAGTGGAGAACTGATGGGTGGATTGACAGTAGGCGGTGTATAATGGATGAATGGGTGGATAGATGCGTGATGGGTGGAAGGATGATGGATAGATGGATGAGCGGATAGATGGATAGATAAATGGATAGAGGGAGGGAGGGATGGGTGAATGGGCAGGTGGTTGAATGTAGTGACCGAGTGTATGGATGAGTGGCTGGATGGACAGATGGATAGGTGGTGGAAACAGGAAAATCAGGAACCCACCCTGAATGGTGACACATTCCCCAGGGAAGTACTGGGCTGTCCTGGGCTCCCACAGCTCATGCGTCTGTGGTCTCTTGCCTTACTTTCTGGGAATAAGTGCTTGAAACCAACCCAAGAGGTCAGGGCAGATCCACGTAGGCTGTGCGCATCCCACACATCTTCTCCACAGCTCTCCTGTGAACCCCGCTTCTCCCTTCCCACGGAGCCCAGGGAGCCTTGGTTTGTAGCCCTGGAAAATGGAGCTATGAGGGGCTCTGCCCATCTCATGGCGGTACTGTCCAGCCGTAGGCACCATCAAGGTGCTTTCTTACACCTCAGGAAGGTATCCCACTACCCCTCCCAGAGCACCCCACCGGGGAGGGGCACTGCTGCTGTTCACTCCTCTGGGGGATTCCAGTGGGGTCTGACCCACTCCACCCCACAGCTAGGAACTTTCAGGCTTGGCATGTGGTTCCCAAGCCCATGGCTCTGAGATGGGCAAGTGGACCTGTGCTTCGGCTGTGGGTGTCCCTCTTCCTGCCCCCTCTCCCCACCTCCAGGGAGCCAGGGCTGCTGTAGAGCCACAGTGCACAAGCAGTGGGACGCTTGGAGGTTCTAGTGCTCACTTTGAGGGGGAAAAAAAAGTCTGACCATGTGGCATGAGTTTGTAATCTCAGCACTCAGATGTAGAGGCAAGAGGATCAGAAGTTCAAGGTCATCCTTGGCTGCATAGCAAGTTGGAGGCTAACCTGGGCCACCTGAGGCCCTGTTTCAAAAAGAAGAAGAAGAAACGTACTGAAGAGGAGGAGGAGGCGGAATTGGTTCTGAACAATATCTTTTATGGAGTCCAGTGCATCTGCCATCATTTGAACATGTCAGTAAGGAACCCCAGGAGCAAGGCGCTCCAGCCTCCTCATCTTGAGCTTCGGAACACCAGCATGTATCTTACACAGTGGGCGTGTCCCAGGCGAGAGCAGCCGTGTTCCAAGCGTCCTAAGGCTGCCGGGTGGGGGACCGTGTGGGGGACCGAGGCCGCCTCCAAGCCCCAGCAGCTCCCAGCTCCCGGGCTGAAGGGAAAGCTTGCCAGCAGGCTGACAAGGCTCTAGGCGCAGGCCAGGCAGCTGGGCTCCCTGTGGTAGCCTGGTTCAGCCTCTGTCAGCCAGCATGGCCTTGGCCACTAGGGGCAGGTGTTTGCCACATGGCCCAGACCTGGGAGCCCACACTCCAACCTTGGTGCCTCTGCTCACTGGCTGTGGGGCTTTGGGCAGTGATGACCCCTGCTGTGCCAAAGCCATTTCCTGAGTTGTTGTTGTTGAGTCTAATTCTCCGCCCCAGCAGCAAAGTGTAGGGACCCTCAGAGCAGACACCTTTGCCTGGAAGGCCATCCATTGCCCTGAGAAGGCCACTCTGCCTCACGAGGAGCCCCATTTGATTCACCCTCCCACCTCACCCCCCCTCCAGTTCTGCTCACCCGGCCGGCAACCTATTTCCAAGGGAGGAGCTAGCTGGGGAACCTTGTGAACAGGGACGAGTTCTTCCACTGCGATGGACAAGAAACGGACGCCTAAGAGCTGGACGCCTCGTCACTGGTTTGCACCTCAGGCTGCATCCAGCCCAGCTGAAGTGAGCGGAGGGGAGTGGAAAGAGCCCCTCCACCCAGCAACACACGGGTATGACATGTGTACCCACAACACGCTCCCAGCTCTGGAGCCTGCACACGTGCAGTGTGATCGCAGAAAGCACAGCTGAGTGCCGGGGCACCCATGGGACGCCCAGTGGTCGCCCGCTCGCCATCAGCCTGCATACAGCTATGCTCCCAAGACACCTACCGGGGGTCTGGCTGGGCCTGACCCACATCAGAGTATCCAAGGACACCCAGAGGACCAGAAGCCTACCGTCTTGCCCTCCCACTGTTTGACATAGTTAGCTAGGCCACACACCCAGAGCACAAGGAGCTCTGGGAAGGGGCCAGGGAAGAGCCTCCCTGGAAAGGGACTGAATGAATCACCTAGAAGTGTCCTCTGGGAGGCTGAGTGTCCCCAAGGAACTCTGAGGACAACAGGGTGGGTGGCTCAGTATGACTGTGTAGGAGGCTGCGTGTCCCCAAGGGATTCTGGGGACAACAGCATGGGTGGGTCAGGGTGAGTGTGGGAGGCACGCTTATGTCCCTCCTTAGACCCTTCCTGTGGCTCCCATGTCCCCGGGGACAGAGCCAGAGTCCTCACACTGGCTTCTAGGTCTCTTGTGATCTGCTCCTCCCTGCCGAGCCGCTCTGTGTCCCTCTTGCTCGCTCAGCTGCAGCCATGCTCCCCAAGGCCTGCCCCAGGGCCTTTGTACAGTCTTTATACCCCTCCTAGCTGCTTGCGTCCAGTGGGTGGATCACAGCCACCACCATTCCTCTCACTGTCCAGGAGGCCCTCCAGCCCCCTTCCCTGCTATTTCTCTCCTAAGCTTGAGGGTCACAGCTTACAAGATCATGACTGCCTGCTTTTGCTATCTACCTCCCTGCCAGACTATCAGTTCCCCGCCCCCCTCCCCCCCCCCCCCCCGGAGCCTGTTTTACTCAGTAAGTGGTGCAGCAGACACAGTGCAGCTGGCTCATGTTGGGGGAGCTTCATTCCCTTGCCTCTTCATGTCCTAGCCCTCAGGGGACATCCAGGGGCCATGAGGCTACCCTGTGTGCCGAGGACCCTTGTGACATCCAGCCCTGCTCAGCACTCCCAGCATCCCGAGCCCAGTTCCAAGCTTGGAAGGTCAACACTGAGATGTCACAGCCAGAGGGAAGGAGCTGTTTCTGCAAATGAGAAAGCAGAGGGCAAAGTCTGCCCAAAATAGCGTGGAGCCCAGGACTCACCCAAGGGGCCTGAGGAGGTGGCTCCGAGGTAGGGTGCTTGCCTACCATGCGTGGAGCCCTGGGTTTTAGACTTAGCCTTGTATAAACGAAACGTGGTGGGGGCATGCCCATAATCCCAGCACCTGTGGTTATGTTGATCCCTGTCACGTATGAGAGAAGAAGCCCTCATTGAGGGGCTGCAGCCAGTCCCAGGTCATCTGGCACAGCGGGGCCACGGGAGACACAAGCTGGAATCAACTGCCTGCATGTCTGGGCCCTAGAGTCAGGCCCAAGAGGAGACAGGTATGCAGAACGAGGGTACCTGGCTACCACATGCAGGGACTTGGGCTGAGCACGTGGAGGGCAGTGAGGGACAGTGTGAAGAGCCACACACCTGTGTGACCAGCACCCAGATCAAGGTCTGGAACGGCAGTGATTGCACGGTGCAGCACGGTGGACCTGGATGCTGGCTCACACACACAGACTGTCCGGCCATCCGAGCCTCTGATGTTGGCGGCTAGGCAGGACCTGGGAGTCCGCATGTTCACCAAGTACCCAGGGATCCCTGGGGCTGTGCAAGTGTGCTGCCCTAGGCACAGGCCCCAAGGATGCTGGGACGCTGCTCCAAGTCTGCGTCTCAGGTTGCCGGCCAGCTGCCTCTAGGGCAGAGTCCTTCCCTTCTGTTTTGGGAAGTGAACGAGGGCAGCCTGTGCCCAGGAGCCTGAAGCCCCAGGGCAAGCAGAGAGAGAAAGGGGTCCTTGGCACAGCACAGTGCCCAGGCCTATGCATACAGGTAAATCAGCCCCAGGTCATGGTTGCCAGCCAGCGCCATGCTTGTACTTTCAAAAAGAAACCAAGCCAAGAACTTTTTTTATTTTTTTTTGAGACAAGGTCTCATGTAGCCCAGACTGGCCTCCAATTCACTGTGTAACCTTGAACTTCTGATCCTCCAGCCACAACCTCCCAGAGTGCTGGGCTTACAGGTAGGCATCGCCACACCCAGTTTATGTGGTGCTGGAGATGGGACCTAGGGCTTCATGCATGCTAGGCAAGCACTCTTCCAACTTAGCCCAAAGCTGTTTTTTTGTTTGTTTTATGAGTGAGAGAATTGGCATGCCAGGACCTCTAGCCACTGCAGTCAAACTCCAGGTGATGCGTTCACCATCTTGTGCGCATGTGCAACCTTGCATGCTTGCATCACCTTGTGCATCTGGCTTACGTGGGATCTGGAGAGTTGAACATGAGTCTGTTAGGTTTTGCAGGCAAGTGCCTTAGCCACTAAGTCCCCAGCCCCCAAATCTGATGTTTTCAAAAAAATCTTATTTTTATTTATTTGAGAGAAAAATAAAGGCAGAGAGAGAGAATGAGTGCACCAGGGCCTCCAGCCACTGCAAACAAACTCCAGACACATGAGCCACCTTGTGCATCTGACTTATGTGGGTCCTGGGGAATTGAACCAAGGTCCTTTGGTTCTGCAGGCAAGCACCTTAACCACTATTCCATCTCTCCAGCCCCAAATCTGATTTTTAAAAATGTATTTTTTTATTTATTTGAAAGAAAGAGGGAGAGAGTATGGGCATGCCAGGGCCTTTGGTCACTGCCAACAAACTCCATATCCATGAGCCACTTTGTGCATCTGGCTTTATATGGGTACTGAGGACTCAAACCCAGGCCATCAGGCTTTGCTTTTAAGTGCTTTTAACCACTGAGCCATCTCTCCAGCCCTGATTTGTTGTTATTGTTGTTGTTTTGAGGTAGGTCTCACCTTAGCCCAGGCTGACCTGGAATTCACTATGTAGTCTCAGGATGGCCTGGAACTCATGGCGATCCTCCTACCTCTGCCTCCCGAGTGCTGGGATTAAAGGCACGAGTTAAAATTTTTTAGTTATTTTTATTTATTGGAGAGAGAGAAAAACAGAGAGAGGTAGGGAGAGAATGGGTGCGCCAAGGCCTCTAGCCACTGCAAATAAACTCCAGACACATGTGCCACCTTGTGTATCTGGCTTCTGTGGGTACTGGGGAATCAAATTTGGGTCCTTAGGCTTCGTAGGCAAGTGCTTATCCACTAAGCCACCTCTCCAGCCTGATTTTTTTTTTTTTTTTAAATGCAGGTCCCTGTTATGTAGTCCAAGCGATCCTTCTGTCTTAGCCTCTGGAGGAGTCAAACCAGATCTCTAAATGTAGACCTCTAACGTGAACACACAGTTCTGAGGTTCTTCAGGCGGGCCCTCTCTGCAGCTTTGCTCATCCTTCTTAGCCTGACCCTTGAGCTGACTCTGGCCTGCAGGGGGCGGTGTGGGGTTTTCCAGCCTCAGCCTGTTTTCCCTCTGACCCTGGCATTGACCTCTGCCCTCCCAGGACGGCCCCTCCCTCCAAACAAGCTCCTCCCAGCCCACCTGGGCAGGAGCGGACAGCCTGATGCCCTAGCAGCCAGGGCCCAGCCGCCCACGCACCCTCTCCTGACAGCTTCATCAAGCCTCCACCCTCCCCGTCCCATTGTTCCTTGACATCTGTTTCGGTAAGTGATTAATTGCAATTAGCGAGTGGTTTGAAAGCCCTGGAAGAATACTCAGCAGAAAACTCATCAAGATTAATGAGTGGCGGGCTTGTGGGGAGGGGGCAAGGCAGACCCGCTACACAGCGGGGCCTAGCGGGATCAACCCCACTTGGGCAGGTGCTGAACATGGCATTCCCCTCCCTGCTCCCAACTCTCCCCTCCACCCTCCTCCCCATCAACCACCACGAGGGGTGATTTCTCCTCCAGATGCATTTATTACCCACTAATAGGCTATTAATAAAGCCCTCGGGGTGTCATAAGATTAGGTGCTAAGGGTAGAATGGATAAAGATGCTTCCTGAACACTCTGTCATTGGCAACATGGAACACCTCCCCCTGCCAAGCAGGGAGAGTTTAGGGAACTCACATGAAATGGAATGTCAAGTTGGAACAGGACACAGAGACATTCACCTACAATTTCAGCACTCGGGAGGCAGCAGCAGAAGGATGCCTTCAAGATTGAGTCTGACCTGGTCCAGTGAGTTCTAGGCCAGCAAGGTTTATGTAGTGAAACCCTCTTAGAAATCAATAAATCAATTAAACGAAGGCTTGGTGGTACACACATATATCACCCCAGCATTCCAGGATGAAGTAGGAGGAGCCTGTGATTTGAAGCCAGTCTGGGCCTTCAGAGTGAGGTCCAGGTCAACCTGGGCCAGAGTGAGACCCTGCCTCCAAAGGGAAGGGCTGGGGAGAAGGCTCAGTGAATAGAAGTGCTTGCTGCACAAGCAGGAGGACCTTGAGTTTGGATTCCCAGAACCCACATAAAATGCGGGTGCTGACACATGCCTGTAATCCAATCCTGGGGAGGCAGGGACACAGAATTCCTGGGTCTCGTCGGCTAGCTAGTCTAGCCAAATCATGAGCTCCAGGTTCAGTGAGAGACCCTCTTTCCATAAGAGTAAGGTGGAGAGTGATTGAGGAAGACACTTAACGTTGGTTGACCTCTAGTCTCTACGCACTGGCACACACATGCTCCCCCATACATATTTGCACACATATGCATTCACTCCTCACACACATGTACACACAACAGTAACTATAAAAAAACTTCAGTACTTGGGAAGCTGAAGTAGGAGAATCACTGTTAGAGGCCACCCTGAGACTACGTAGTGAATTCCAGATCAGCCTGGGCTAGAGTGAGACCCTACCTCGAAAAAACAAACAAATAATGAGCTGGAGATATGGCTTAGAAGTTAAATGCTTGCCTGTGAAGCCTAAGGACCCCAGTAAGAGGCTTGATTCCCCAAAAACCCATGTAAGCCAGATGGCACATGTATCTGGAATTTGTTTGCAGTGGCTGGAGGCTCTGGTGCCCTGGTGCACCCATTCTCTCCCCCCCTCTCTCTCAAATAAATAAAAATAAAACAAACAAACAAACCCCTCAACCCAAGTGTGGTCCACACCAGCCTTCACAGACATCTTGGGAGAAGGCCACAGCGACCCCAAGTTTAGGCCAGTTATGACATCGCAACCTTGCTTTTCCCACTGTTTCTCAGATGTCCACACCCCAGAGCATGTCCCAGGCTTTGCTCTGGCGTGTTCCCTTCTGGGTTCTGTGTGTGTGTGTGGGGGGGGGGTACGTGATGGCAGCAGATGGGTTAGAGACCCTTGTGGAGATTTGTAGCTGTGTCCTGGGTCCTACAGTCTTGTTCCACAATGCTTTCGGCACTCTAAGATGTCCTGAATGAGCCCGGGCTTGTCAAGCAGTGAGCCCCCCTAATGTACACTTTCTGAAGGCAAGAAGTGTGACCCTGTGCACCTATTCTGACGTGCGATACATACTGAATCTGGCTGCCTTTGTGAGCCAAGGGTTCCTGTTCTTTGCTTGTTGTTCTCTGTCAGATCCATAAACCTCCCTGGGGACTCTGTGGACACTGGAAGTGGGACCCCAGGGCTCAGGGATGCTCAGAACCCCCTTCTCCTCCCACAGTGGTTTGCTTTCTCCTATTTTGATGCTCACTTTGTTCTGCGCTGGCCCTAATCATCTCTGCATTGCCTGAGCCTAGAGCCTTGAACCTATCACAGCCCTACACCTCCTGCCCAGGTCCTGATTTCTGGGTGTCCTGGGAAGAACTGGGGCTGGGAGAGGGGTAGGACCTGCTTGACCTCTTTCCATTGCAGCCTTCTGGGGGCTGGGGTCACTGCCAGGCCTGCAGACCATGTGAGATGGTCCAGTAAGAGCGTCCTCAAATCCTCTCCCGATGGACACCTCCAGCTCGCCAAGCGACCCTAACTGCATGGGTCTCGGTTTTCTCCTCTGAGCAGAGAGCCTGGCTGCCCTGGGCTTTTCTCACTGTGCAGTGGGTTGGTGGCCAGTGCCCGTCACAGGAAGCCAGGCAGAGTGCCTCCTCTAGGTCTTCGTGGGACCATGGCTTCACTCCGCCAAGTTTCTAGCTTGCTGTCTACCCCATATGTGTGCAGGTGGCCGATCGATGATCCCGTGTCCCCTGTGTGGTGGTGGTGCTGTGGATCTTCCAGAACCAGGCCATGCTGGACAGTTTCCAGAAATGCCTTGACCCTCTCTGGTCTCTCCTGCAGCCTTTGAGAAGCGGTGGGAGTTGGGTGGCTGGTGCCTCCCCTAGCCCCAGGCTCATGGGATCTGTTTGAATGTCCTGTGGCCTTCCCACCAAGGTTTTCGCTTCCTCCCACAAGGCCGCCTTCAGGCCTCAGCACACATGAGCTCTGTACACAGTCCAGAGAGCTTAAAACATCCACTTGAGGCCACACAGCAGACCCTGGCTCAGCTCTCTCCTCACCCTGGTGCTCCTCACTCAGCCATGTAAACTCGACTGGCATGGATTTGTTAATCTTGCCCCATGTAGAAAATTCCTTCCCTTGGGGCCGAGATGAACTGTGGGGGAGGATGTGTCCTGAGAGCCTGGGGAGCCTGGCCAGCTGAGCGTAGCCTGAACCCCAAGGGCCTAGGCACAGACCACCTTACCCCAGGAGACCCAGGTGGGACCCCAGACTGAGAGGCTGCGTTGCTGCTGCAGAGGGAGCCACAGGCCCAACCAGCCAGGGCGGGCTGCTTGCATCTGCTTTGAAAGTGAGGCAGGAAAGGAAGAGGAGGCCATGAGGCCGCCCAGGGTCCCGCCCCGGCCACCCCTTCCCTGTGGATTTTGGGCAGTGTTGGGGCAGGTTGGACACAGCCCACCTCATCAGCTACCATACCTACGAAGTTTCCATTAAGTGATAAGGGGGGACTCAGAATCAGTCTGTCTCCCACCGCTGCCCCCTCCCCCCAGCAGCCATCTGATAAGCCTGCTGACGTGGCAGCCCTCACAGGCTCCCAGAAGAGAGTCCTGGGGGTCGCAGAGGCCCCACATGCCCTTCCTTCAAACAGTCTTCACGCCTAGAGGAAGTGGGGGCTCGGAACTCCCAGGCGGCCCTTTTACATGTAAATAAAGAGCCCTGCCCCGGAAGGCCTTCTTCCTCTTCTAATTTTATTTCTAGAAAGCCTGATGTTGCCAAGTCCCAAGCCTCCTGCTGGAGGGGAGGCAGCCTTATGGTGCCTGGGAGGAGGAATAGGATGATAACCGCGGCTGGCACCCACACAGCCCCAGGCTGCTGGGGAGGCACTGCCAAGGGGTGCTCAGGGTCAGAGCCCAAGAAAGGATGGCACCCTGACACTTGTCACCTGGGGTCCCTGTCCCTTGCCCTGTCTGGGCCTGTCACAACCTCTAAAATACACATGCGTTGCCCTTCCCTGCTTGTGGGTTAAACACCAGACCTAGGGCCAGCCAGCAAGGGCTGCTGAGCCTCCTGTCTCCCTCCACTCTGCAGCTGTGCTTCTCTGGAAACTCTCTAAGCCTGATCCTAGTGTAGCCGTGCCTGCCTCACACCACAGCGTTCTTTGGGGATTCAGTGAGTCCGGTGTGGAAAGTTAGGACACAGAACATACATGAGATAGGGCCCAGGCCTTGGCCGTCACAGTCCTGACTGGCTGGAGGTGTGCATATTCAGCGTTTGGGAGCTGGCCTACCTTCCTCTCCCTGTACTTCTGCCCTTCCCATTACACTTAGTGTCTGGCACAAGGAGATGGTCAGATTTGGAGAATGGGTGGGTGGAGAATGAATGAGTGGATGGATGGATGGATAAATGGGTGGTGGGTGTGGAGATGGGTAGATAGATCAATGGATAATGGATGGATGGGTGGGTGGACGGATGGATGGGTGGTAGTGGGGAGAGGAGTAGATAGAAAAATGGATGGAGGGTGGATGGTTGGCTCATCTGACATCAGGGCTTCCTCCCTCCTGAGGTCCTGCCGGCCTCGGTGCTCCTGCTGTCCCAATCCTGTTTCTCCACACGATGTTGAGAAGATGGGGGTGTCCAGATAGGAGACCTGAGCAAGGTCCTCAGCGGATGGTGCCAGTTGTGAGCTGAGGCCTGTGGAACCATCCTGGTCTACACGGACTCACTGAGTCCTCTGGGCAGCCTGGGAGATATGTGTGATTTGCATCCTGTTACAGATGGGGAAACTAAGGTCCAGAGCTATTGACCCACCTGACAAATCTCTTGTAGCCAGGGACTGAGGTGCCACAATTCAGAGCAAGCAGTTGGTTTAGGAGCCTTGTGTGCTACCACAGCCTCCACGGCCTGTTTGGTCAGTGGTTGTGCAAGTGACAACTGACCCCAGGGGACCGGGTCCAAAGCAGGTACGGCTGCACGAAGAAGCCAAGAGCTTGCGCTTGCTGGCTCGCTCAGCGCAGCTATGGGGCTGGGACCTGCCAGGGCGCCGTCGCTGCAGCTCCCGAACTGATGGCTTTGTCCAGAGGCCAGAGGAGCCCGAGGCGAGAACCACCAATGTGGCTTCCTGCCGGCGGGAGACACCCAGTGCTTGACCCACACCCCTGACTAGCTAGGGCCAGAGCAGCTGCCCCTCTGGGTCCCCACAAAGCCCAGCACATGGCGCTGCTGACCTCCCCCCTCGCCCTCCTCCTCAGCCCCAGGCCAGCGCTTGTCAGGGGTCATTCAGCAACCACTCTGTCTGTGGGCCCTGGGGATGTACCCTGCCCGCCCTACTGCCTCACCCGGCTGACCCGGACAGTGATTTATGTGACTGAGCAAAAGGCCACTTGCAGTGGGGCCGGGGCCAGGGGTCAGCCAGCCGAGAGGCACCAGAGGTGAGGGTGGTGCCCTGCCATGCCCCAGGTGGCCGGAGGCCCTGGAGGGGCAGCCAAGACAGCTCTGCTCCCACCATCTGGCTCTCTCCACTCGGAGCTTGGGGCACCCCCCCCCCCACGGCTCAAATGGCTGAGCCAGAGGGAGAGACAGATGGCAGTGAATGGGAGGGTAGAGGGTGTACTTTGTTCAGACGTGCTTGCAGGCAGGAGAATTCACGGTCACATGTGCACACACATAGGAGGCCCGTGTGGGGGTGGTGGGCTTCCGAGGAGCCCTTGATCATTCCCTGACACACGTGTACACATGCGCACATGAGGAGATGCATGCAGGCTGTTGCACACAGAGATCCACGGACACACACACGTATGAGCAGGTATGTGCAGACACGCACGACTTACACCAGCTCATACGCAGCACTGTTACATGTGCAAGCGTGGGTGGCTGTAAGATGCGTACATACAAACGTGCGTGCGTGCGTATGAACACAGGCGCTGACACAGAGGGGTGTGTACACACGCTGGTGTATGCAAGATGTCCCTGTCCTTCAGAGCTCATCACCCCTCTGGAAGGCCTACTTACCCTTCCCGGCCTCTGTGGGTCCTCAGCCAAAAAAACGCGCTTTCGCTCGCAGTGCACCGCCTCTCCCTCGGCGGAGCCCTTCCCAGAGCCGCCTGCCCGTGGGTTGCCAGGCTCCTTCCCTGGTGGCCTGGTCTTGCCACTCACTTCCGGCCACCTGTTGACTTCTGTCTCCGAGTCACGTTTGCCTTGTGTCCTATAGTTCCTGGGTTTTGAATCTTGGTCATTTGTCAAGTGTGAGGGGCTGCCTTGGAACAAGTCTGGATAGTTGGGACTTTAGGGTGCTGCTGGGGCTTGGAGATGCCTCTGGGCACTCAAGAGAGGGACAACTGCAGGCATGGCTTTCTCAAGCTGACCCCAGGCCAGTGGGGGCCTCTGGCTACCTCCACAGAGCTTTCACATCTGCTCAGGGTCACCCTTTGGACCAGGCTCCTGCTGTCTGGGAGAGACACTCCCTTCCAGAAGTTTTCTGGGTGTCTGGGGTACGTCTGCTTCTGCTGGGACTAGAGGTGGGCCAAAAGCCCAAAGCCAAGCACCCTTCTGACAGCCACGGGGCCCCGTGCCAGCCATCAGTCAACACAGCCAAGGGCCACGCTGGCTGCCTGGCTCGGTCTCATTCCCTATGGCTTTAATTTTTCTAAAGTCATGTCGGGTCTTAGGCCCCACAGTTGTTGAGATCTGTTAGGAAAGTCGTAGTGACAGGGAGCTGGGACACATAGGTTGTGACGAGGGTGCTGGAAGCCAGGGAGCTGAGTGAATCGGCCTTAAATGTGGTCCCCCAGGGAACTTGGGAACCACAGGGTCTCTGTGGGACACAGGTTGGGAAGCTGCCTGACCATCAGCCACCAGGGCCCAGTGCTGTGTCCCAGGGGAGGGTAGAACACAGCCTATTCCAACTGGCCCTTAACGGGGATTGTGAGGACGCATAGGGGTTGCTAGTGTTAGCACTGCTGATGTCTGAGGCAGGTGTGCTCCTTGGCAAGAGTCCTCCCGTGCTCTGTAGAACGTTGAAAAGAGTCCTGTTAAGTCCCAGCCTTAACCCAGAAATGTTGGCAGATATTGCCATTCACCACCTAGGGGCATGTCACACCCTCTTTGGTTAAGAAACTGCCTCACAGGGCAGAGGGCATTTATGATGAGTCTCTTGAGGCATGTGTAGGACTTCCAGGCACAGAGAATGAGGAGGGGAGAGACACCCATGGTCTCCATGCTGCCTTCCTTGCTGACAGCCCAAGGGGCTCTTGCAGAGCATCAGTGGACTCCTACCCTCCTTCCGAGCTCCCAGTAACTCATCAGGAGGCTTGGAATAAAGTCCCCACACCTCCTGATGGTTAAAGGCCCTGTGTACTGGGGCTGTAGCAGCTCTGTCCATTTGGAGCTCTTCCCACTTCTGTGGGTGTCTATTGCAGCCACACTGACCCTGGCTGGTCTCTGTCTGGCCTCAGGGGACCAGCTGCTCTCTTCTGCCAGCTTCAATGTCACCTTCTGGAAAGGCCTTTGCGACTCATCTCCCATAGTCACCATCCCTCAGTCTCTTCCCTGATATCCCTATTCCTTCCCCACCCATAGTAACTAGCAATCCCCAAAATGGTGTTAACACTGGGCGTGGTGGTGCACACCTTTAATTCCAGCACTCGGGAGGCAGAAGTAGGAGGATCACTGTGAGTTCAAGACCAGCCTGAGACTACATCGTGAATTTCAGGTCAGCTTGGGCTAGAGTGAGATCCTATCTTGAAGAAACAAACAAACAAAATTTTTTTAATGCTGTTACTGAGTTATCTTCACATTCACAGGCCCTCCCCTTTCTTCAGTAGCCCCTGTGCAGGTGGGAACTTTCTCGCATGGCCCTTGCCTCCCCAGCATCTGTGGGCTGGGGATGTTGCTCAGTGGTTAGAGTGCCTGGCTAGTGTGCATGTGTGGGCTGGATCAGCGCAGGTGTGACGAGATAGTGATTTGATGCAGCTACAGTGTTGGGAGCAGGCAACTGAGTCAGCTTCATGGGACATCTAGGCTGAGTGGGCCAGCACCTGGTGCCTGGCCAGGAGTCAGGCCACTGTGACCGTCCTAAGGAATCCTGCTGGCTTTGACCTTGAACAGAAGCAGGCAACCCTGGCGTGGGGCTTGCAACACCTCCCCTGGCTCATAGGCTTTTTCTGGGCTCCCCAGGTCAGCGTCCAGGCTGTTGTGGCACCACCACACTCACGGTGTCCCGGGGCCAGAAATATGGCTGCGTCAGTGTGCCAGCTGGGTCTGGACAATATGTCCTACGTCTCCTAGCCTCGGGTGGTTGGTGGCAATCCCCTGCGTCTCCAGTATGTCGCCCCAGCGCTGTCCTCAGACTGGGCCTCAGCCTTCATGCTGCAGCTCCCTCTCCACCACCGCTTTGCATCCTGCTTAGCCAGCCTCCTGTCACTCACTCAAAGTCCTCCCTGTCACATGTCACCAACCTCTGCCACTCCCATCCACAAAATCCAGATATTTGTGCAAGGGTGTATTATGAGGTCCTGTATGGACGTGAATTTAGGGGGAAAGTGCCCCGGCACAAGTCTATGCCCCTCCTGAGTGTGTGGCTGCTGTGTAGGGGTCACTCTTAGAACCCAGGAGTAGTCTGGCCCTTGCCTGCACCTGCCATGGGCATAGAGCCTCCTTCCTGACCAGCCAGTGCCAAGCCCTACCTGGGGTAGGACCCTTGCTGCAAGGACCTCAGTTCCTTGTGCTTCTCCCTCCCTGCTTGTCCCCAGGACCAGTCGGACTTTCTGCCCCCCTGAGCTTTTGTGCAGGGGGGCATGTGGTCTCCCCAGCCACCCTGCTGCTTGCTCCGAGCCCTGTCTAATGTGGAGTTAGAGGTGGATATTTTGTGATTATTTCTCTATGATGCTTTTAATCCTCTCAATGGGATGATGATTCTAGTACCCCTAGGGGACAGTTGGCACCAATTGAACAGTTGGCTCTCACACTATGGCTGGGCTACTGCCACCCTGTGGGTGGAGGCCAGGACTGCCGAGACCCTCCTGGGGTTCTGGAGACATCCCTCAAGGGGCTTCCTGATTGAGTGAAGGGGCCGTCCTCCAATCTCCGGGGGATGGAGCCAGATGTCCTGGAGTGCGCAGGGTCTGATCTCCCAGGTGACAGGTGCCCCGATGGGTGCCCCCTCCATGCAAACTCTGCCTCCCATAGCTGTGCGAGTCTTCCTCTCCTGGGAGGGAGAGCCAGCGCCCTTCTGGATGAGCTGTGGTCTCCCCAGGAAGGGTGGTTACCCCAGGGGCAGCCCAGGGCCCTCATCAGGCTTGGGGGCTACGGGGCTCTCAAGCTATGTGACCTTGGGCCCGTTTCTTCAGCTCTCTGTGGCTGTGAGGCAGAAGTGGCCATGCTGAGGAGGCTGCCAGAGCACATGCGAGAGTGCTCAGATACCAGCCGGGCCCTCGGTAGCATTTATATAAGCACAGTTTCTATTATGAGCAGAAACTTAAGCATTATTACAGAAAGGGAAAACCTGCAGGGAGACACGGGCGGCAGATGTTTGCTGCCGTTCCGGGATGAGGCAGGGGGGCACGTGCTGGCACTATCACTGGGAATCCAAGGCCAGTCACCCAGCCGTGAGGAGCTACGGCCCCAAAGCCTCTGCCACCCTGTCACAGGGGTCTCACGCAGTGGCTAACTTGCCCTCGTCCCCAGCCTCAAGCTCCAGTTTCACCTTCTGACGTGGTGATGGAGCCATGACAGCACCTATCACAGGGGCCAAATCCAGCTCAGCCTGCCCTAGAGTGCAGCAACCTCGGAGAGACTGTCATGCTATGGGGCAGTCTGGGGCAGAAACAGAGCTTTGGGGACTCACAGCCTGTCCAGTGAGAAGATGCTTGTGTGGGTGACCGGGATTTAGGTCTGGTGGCAAAACCCGGGTGACAAAGGGCAAAGGTCACGGCTTGCCACTTGGCGGTGCCCAGGCTCTGAATCCTTGGACCTTTACAGGTTGGGTGGGGAGATTCCTTTAACCCCCTCCCCAGACAGGTGCACACAGGTGTACACGCTCACATGTGTGTGTTGATAGCTATAGCTGGGTGGAAGGCCCACACCTCTGTGGCTGACTGGGAGGGGCTAGAACCATCTGGCCAGTGCTGGGTGGGGACCCATACCTCCAACCAATTTCAGATTTGGAAACAAGAGGCTGCCCCACTCCTGCTCCCCCCCCCATCTGGGGTCCCCATGACAGCCTTCCTGTGTTTTCACTGCCTCCCAGGTTGCCTCTCTGCTGGTGGCATTGTGACGAGGCCCAGGTGCTGCCGGCTGTGACAGCCGTGCTCCTGAGGCACATTTGATTCCTTGGGCTCCAGGTTGCACGCATGCATGCGCATACACACTCATGTGTGCACGCGGGAATCTGCCGTAGCTTTCTCTGCGTGCCTGCCCTTGATCTCCCCGGCTTCATCTTCCAGCCGGAATCACTGGTGGCACCCAAGGGGGCTCCTTGTTCCCACCCATTCGCCTGGTGTGGGGCACTGTCCTTGCTGTTCCTCTTGTTCCAGAGCAGCAGACACGTGGGGCAATTATTGGCTGGCTCAGGTGTGGCCGGTGCCTCCAGTAGCAGAGTCCACGGTGCCGCGACCTGCCCCTTACCCGTGGGCTTGGCCAGCTGGTGAGCAATGTGGGGAGATGCTGACTGCCCCAAGCACGCCCAGTGGCCACCCTCGCGGCTATAGGCATCTGTCCCCGGGCCCCTCGCCGTCACAGGTGCAGACCCAGATCCTGTTGAGCTAAGCCGTGCGTGGCGGGCGGCTGGCAGCGGGCTGCTGAGCCTTTGGAAGGTAGCAGCCATCTGCACTGTGATAAAAAGCCCGGAGGATGATAAATAGACAAGTCGCACTTTTATTGGATTGCAGCTCGGGAGCAGCCACTTTGGGTTTGGCACTGTGTTAACGACAGATTTCTTGCTTCCCTTGCAAGGCCTGGCCTCTGGGGAGCATGCCAGCAGTGAAGGCCCTGTCCGGGCGGGTGAGGGTGGGCAGGAGGACCACTGCCCTCAGCCACCCCTTCCCCCACCTCCCAGACTGGCTTGCTATGGCCTCTGCACCCACGCTGCCTCTGGGAGAGGTGGGGCGGGGCGCTTACTGAGGATGGTATCAAATCCCATTGCTCATGATGAAGTTGCTGTGTGTCCTCAGGCAGGTCTCTTGGCCTCTCTGTGCCTTGGCACCACAGCGCTGCTTACCTAATAGGCCCAGGGTGCTGGCTGTATGTGACATTTGGCGTGGTGCCAGGCAAGCATACGGTGAGCAGTATGTCAATATAAGCTGTCATGTCAGCCCCCTTACCACACTGCCAGAGAGCCTCGCCTAGGCTTGGGCTTCCACCATCATCTCATCCTAGGATCAGCCTATTTCTGGAGGACCTGACTGCTCCCCCTGTCATGGGAGTTCTGGTGGCTCCCTGTCTGCTGAGGGATAGGACAGCGGCCAGCGTGAACAGGCTGGGGCCAGGATACCTTCCAAGCTCCCAGGCTGCCTGGGCCCACAGAGTCATCTGGCATGGCTGTTGTTTCCTCCTTTGCCTGGGCTCAACCCTGGTTGTCAAGATGGCGAGGCCACGGTGAGGACCAGGGGTGGAAATGAAAACCCACTTATGTGCAGCTAACAACAAGGCAGGTTCCTTATGGGAGGAGACAGTCCACGGGGCTGGCTCCCTGCCTGCGAGGCCAGTGGGGCCAGAGCCTAGCCCTCGAGCCATGCGAACAAGACCGCGGAGGTGGGCAGCGCTGTGTGCCTGCATTCTAGCCTGTTCTCCACTTGACCTTAGGCAAGTGTCTTCTCTCAGACCTTAGCTTTCCCACCCGGAAAATGGAACTGCCCGAAGCAGCAGCCACCCGGGGGACAGGACCTGGAGCAGATTGGAGGTGCTTGGTTGCATGCCTTCATCTCACCACAGGAAGCGGGCTTGCTCTGTGCCCGTGTCCCCAGGTTACCCTCACAGCAGCTCTGGGTTTGGTGCGCCCTCCAGATGCGGTAGCAGGATCCTCCGCCTCCCTGGGATCACACAGGATTCTGTGCTAAGGACTGAGTTGAAACGCCAGCCCACAAAGAGGGCGGGGTTTACAGAACAAGACCAGAAGCGGGATTTCAGTGGTGAGGCATCTCCCAGGGAACAGGTCTGAGGTTCATCCCCAACCTTGTTGGCGAAGCCCCCAGAGAGCTCAGGGAACTTGGTCAGGGTCACACAGCTTTCTCTGCCAGCCAGCACGCTTTCCTGGCAGAGCTGGCTCTGTAGACAGCTTCCGTACCTCGGGGCCTGGTGTGGCTTGGTGTCCGGGAACAGGATTGCAAAGCTTTAATAGCAGAGGAAGAGGTGAAGATACGAGGAGAGGTCGGCAGCCTGGTACCCAGTGGTAGCTGACTCTTAGGCTGGGCTCCCCCACTAGTATTCCACCCTCCTGGGGCTTCTCTGCCCACCTGCCAGCCAGTCCCATCCCTTGCAGGAAAGGATCCTGCAATCAGCCAGCACCAGCTTGTGGTCCCAGGAGCAGCCTGGCCTCACTCTGTGAACCGTGTGTCTGGACTGGACCTCAGGGGTCCTGGGATGTACCTAGCATTCTGGATCTTCCTAGAAGCTCTCTGTGTGATGTTAATGAGCAGCAGGGTGGTGAAGTTCGGGAGTGCGGCTAGACTAACCACCAGGTATGGGAATTGGGGCGTGTCGAAGGCAGAGGCCAGCTGTAAGGGAGACCGAGAGGGACTTGTATTGGGCACCTGCTGTGTATCGTCCAGAGAAGCTGCCACACTGTGTAGTGTACAAGTGGCTCAGAGATGAGACAGGGTGTCGGAGGGGAGATGTCCTCCTCCTGCTGCACACTTTCTGAGTGAGATCTAGACCTGAGGCCATATCCTCTCCCTCTTCTTCGTGCAAACCGGCAGGGCCTTGGAGGGCTTCAGGGCATCACTGGCAGCCAGCCTGGTCAGCCTGGGCAGGAGCCCAGGGCGGCTCGTGAGGGGCAGGCGGCAGCTGCAGGCAGCAGGTGAGCTGGGGCCTCTCCCGGGCCTCCTGGAGAAGCTGTAATGAAGTGCAGCTGTGAACTCCAGTTTTGGGTCAGGAAGGCAATTTCTCATCTCTCCACGCAGCGATCGAGTGGAAATCCGGAGCCGGCGCCTCTCCTGGCCCCCACCCTCTCCCGCCCGCCCGCCCGCCCGCCACCGCAGCGCCCGTCAATATTGACTCTGCGGAAGGAAGGCAGGTGGCGGGGCGGGCGCGGGCCAGGCTGGAACCCGAGCCCTGGCGGCCCCCAGGGTCTGCGAGCTGGGAGCAGGGAGCAGCTGGCCCGGGCGCCCCTGGAGGACCGAGGCTGTTTTTCCTCTGTTTTAATTGCTCTTAGCGACTGGAGAGGCGGCCATGCACCTAGTGGCAGGCAGCATGCTGGCTCAGCCCTGCCACGCACCACATCTGAGCCATTCCGAAGCGCCAGGCAGCTGTTCCCGGTCTAACCGCCTTTTCCGGATGGTTCCTGGCCGGGTAAATAAAGCCAGAGGCGGCTGGGAAACATCAGGTCTTCCTGGGCCAGCCCCAGGCGGTGTGGGGGCGGGGCAGAGTCCTCACTTCCAGATCGGGCAGCGCTCGCAGCTGCCCTTTGGCCACTGGGTCACAGGAGAAGCCAGTTTCCCCTGAGGCCCCCAGGCCAAGCAGGATTGATTGGCTGTGTGAGCAAGCGCAGCTCTGGAGCCTCTTAGCCTTGTTTTCTGCTTGGCTGAGATGTGTTGAGTTGAACACTGATGATCTTTCCAGGAGGTGGCCAGGGGTGGTAGCGTGGGGCAGCATGCCTGGGTTTGGATGCCTGCTACGGAACCTCGCAGAGAGAGCTTGACTTTTCTAATCCTGTCTCCTGTAAAATGTAAGCGCTGGTTCTGAAGATCCACTCTGATAATCTGTATCTTAGGATAATGACAATGGTAACTGGAGGTTGAGATAATAAATAGTTACGGGACCCCTGAAGCCTAGATGGCCATTAGCCTGCCAACCCTGTGACACTCAGTGCTCGCTATGGCCTGTGAGGCAGAGCTGGGTCTCAGCCCTGGGCCTTTGCTTCTAGACCTCTGTGGCTGTGTTTACTTCATGCCCTACATGTGTTTTGAAAACCAGATTTATCATTACTGGGAGATGGCTCAATGGGTAAAGCACAAACTGAGGACCTGAGTTCAATTCCCAGCACACATATCAATGCTGGCCAGGCATAATGGCCTGCTTCTCATCCCAGCACCCAAGAGACAGAGTTAGGGTCTTTCCTAGGACAAACTGGCTATCTAAACTAGCTGAGACAGTGAGCTCAGGGTTCAGTGATAGACTTATTGGTAAATAAGGTGGAGAACAATCTAGAAAGAATCCAGTGTTGTGTTTCCAGGTGTGGTGGTACATGCCTTTAATCCCAGCATTTGGAAGGCAGAGGTAGGAGGATCACCATGGATTTGAGCCCAGCCTGAGATTACGTAGTGAATTCCAGTATCCTACCTCAAAAACACCCGCACACAAAAGAAAGAATCCACTGTCAATATGTGGCCTCTACACACATGCTTGCTCACCAGCATGTATACCTTACATATGTACATATGCAAAAAAAAATAGGTTTATCAAAGCTGAGAGTGTGGCTCAGTGGTAGAGCACTTGCCTGGCATGCTCCAGGACCCAGGTTCTATCCCCACCATCCCCAGCACTATAAAAAACAAAATAGCCAGGCATGATGGTGCACTCCTTTAACCCCAGCACTCAGAAGGCAGAGGCTATGAATTCAAAGCCACCCTGAGACTACAAATATATAGTGGATTCCACGTTAGCCTGGGCTAGAGTGAGACTCTACCTCAAAAGACCAAAATAAATAAATAACTAAATATTTTTTTAATATAACAATGAGCTGATGCGGTGGCACATGCCTTTAATCCCACCACTCAGGAGGCAGAAGTAGGAGGATCACTATGAGTTCAAGGCCACCCTGAGACTACATAGTGAATTCCAGGTCAGCCTGGGCTAGTTTTGAAACCCTACCTGGAAAAAACAAACCAACAGGGTTTTCAAGATTAACTATGTACAACACCCACAGTAGTGAGTCCTCAAAATGCTGTACAGTGGGGAAGCCACCCCACAGTCAAGATACGCACGCCCCTAACTCACAGTGTTGTCCTCTCCTTTTGGGGACCCTCCGCAGCCCCTGTGTCCCTAGTCTGCATCTGGGGTGTAGTCTTTGCTGGGGTGCCTTTTCTGCCTTCTCCCATTTTCAGACTAGAGCTGAGTCCTTTTTGCTTCTGCTCTGTTGGGTGGATGCACCACGCTGCCTTTGTCTGGTGGAGATACAGAGCTCAGAGTTCCAGCACCAGGCTTCTCTCAGTGGCCACCAGAGGCCTTTCCTGCCCCCTCCTGTACCACACCTGACACCCAAGTCTCAGGCTCACATTACCAACAATGCAGATGCAGCTTTGTCCCCACCAGAGAATGGAGGCAGGCACAAATGATTGGACTGTAATAAAAGGGGTGGCCTGGGTCAAGCAATTAAAGTGATAATGTTTGAGTCCAGCTAATGTGGCCATGTTCTGTGGCCCTGCCAGCAGGGTTGTTTATTTACCCAACTTTCACAAGTCACAGTGCAGAGGATTGTGGTAGGTCTGGATAAACCCTGTGTTCCCCACTTATACTGCACCCCCTCTGGGCCAGAGACCCCATTGCTGCCAGCTCAGAACCCACCTGGATTCAGAATTTAAAAATGGACAATGTGGCTTTAATGCCAGCATTTTTGGGAGGCAGAGGTAGGAGGATTGCTGTGAGTTTGAGGCCACTTTGAGACTACATAGTGAATTCGAGGTCAGCTTGAGCTAGACTGAGACCCCCTACCTCAAAAAACAAAAAACAAAACAACAACAACAAAAAAAAAAAAAATGTGTGGGCTATATTCAGGGGTGTTGCATTGACTTGGGTCTGTGGCCCACTGGGGCTTTTCAGAGCCCCCAGGACATAAATTCTTCTGGAAACTCAATACAGAGTTCTCTCTGCTCCATGGAACCCCTTTCTGCTGTGGCTGCTCTGGCCATATGCTTAGGTGTCTACAGGTAAAAGCCTGTGCCTGTCACCTCCTGTAGTATGCAGGGTTCTGAGAAGGTCCTGAGCCCTGGTCTTGTCATGGAGGCCCGCCAGAGGTCTATCCCCAGCAACATGCTGGCTTTTTTCTGTCCCCTATTTATTTTGTGAACAAACATTTGTTGAGTGTGTCCCTTGTGCTACAAGCTGTGAGGTGGGTGTTGTGGGGGTATGGAGACCCATGAGGGGCTTGGGGTGCTCCTCACCCTTGAGGGTACATGGAAGGCTTCCTGCCCTGGGAGGCTGGCAATAATTACCCACCAGGTACCCCAGTCTGCAGATCCTATCTCTGCCCAGCAGCTCAGGGCTCTGGGAAGAGATGCTTTCCAGTGGAGTAGGCAAGAGTCTTCTGACCCTGTATAGAAAATAGAGAAGGGGGCTGACAATTATAGGTCATCAGGTGGCTGTGGGGCAAGGCCTTCGAACTATAGAAGGCTAGAGTCAGCTTATATCCCCTTAAGGCTGAGTATTTCCTAACTGGGGTCCCAAGCCACCATCCCATCCATGCCCTGCCCAAACCTGCACCTCTTGATGATGCCTCACTTCCCCCTATCAGCAGCGTGAGGCCTGCACCCTGTCCCCACCTCGAAAGGCCTCCAATATTCCTCTGCTGAGCAAGGGTCACCAAGCAGGCTTGGTGTTGCTCTCTGAGAACCTCTTGGGCATCTGACTGTCCCATAGTCCCTTGTCCTCAGTTAGTAAGGGCCTTGTGGGCAGCTGGCTCTGCATCGGACACATAGCCTAGATCCTGTGTCCTTCCCTGGAGTCCCCCAGTGCCTCTTGCTCACACTCCTCACCTCCTCTTAAGGGGCTGGCCTCACAACCCCCTTTTGTGGAGGCCAGCCCAGACTCCCACTGCAAGGTGGACATCTACTGTGCTGCGGCTGGGTGCTTGGGTAGTGCCTCTGGAAGGCATGGGACCAACCTCCTAGAAGCTAGGCAGGTTAGCCCAGTTGGCCCTGGGCAAGGCTTATCTGTGTCGTCTGCCCTTGAGAGGGGTCAAGAAGGCCCATGATTGGGCTTTGTATGGCCAGACACCTGAGAGAGGCATAGAGAAGCCTCAAGGGGATGCTATGACAGACAGCCCCAAGCCGGGGGAACTTTGGCAGCCGACATCCCCTCTCTTATATCATTAGGAAGTCTTGTGTGATGGTAGTGGTGGGTTTGTCCCTTCTGGGCACTCTGGGAGAGAATTTGTTCCCAGTCTGTCCCGGCATCAGTGGCTGCTATCTATGGCTCGGATCTCTGCCTCCGTTGTCACATGACCTTATATGTCACCCCTTTTCCTGTCTGACAGTGGACACCCATCCTTCAGGTTCAAACCCACTCCCATCCAGGGCAGTCTCCTCTTCACTTAATCATATCTGCCAAGATTATTTCCAGATAAAGTCACAGTTGAGGGGGTGGGAGTGTTCTTCAAGAGGCCACGGTGCCACGCATAGGTGCCAGAGGGTCTGCATGGGATGCAGATGCCCTGACTGACTTCCTGGTTCCCGGTTCTACATGGTTCTCTCAGGGCAACGTCCCCCTGTGAAAGGACAGTACAGTGTCCCGTGAGATTCTGGGAGTGCTCAATGGGGTTACTCAGGGCACCCCAGATAGCACACAGGGAGGGTAGAGTGAACTCTTGTGATGGGTTCTTTTTCTCCACAGCAGCCCACAGTTTATCTTTCCACATGAAAAAAGAAAAAAAAAAACAAAACAGACTCAGAAGCCCATACGACGCTTGCCCAAAGTTGTCCAGCATCCTGGACTGAAGCTGAGGATCAGACAAACTACCTGTCCCCACTCATACCTGTGCTTCGAGGGGCTTGAGCCTATAGAAGCTGCCAGGAAATTTGGGGGCCAAGGTGGCCTCTGCCCTGTTGGGAGTCCCACTTACCTGTGGTGCAACTCCAACCCAGATTAGAGACAAGGTCAGGGAGCCCAGCTGTCTGCAAGCTGCTGCCCCACAGGTGACTCCGGGGACCCCGGCCTCCCATGTTGGGGGAGTCTAGATATGAGTTTCTGACAGGCAGGGGAACAGGGCACACAAATGTGACCCTTCATGGGCCTTCTCTCTCTCCCTCTCTCTCTCTCTCTCTCTCTCTCTCTCTCTCTCTCTCTCTCTCTCTCTCACACACACACACACACACACACACACACACACACACACACACACACAAAAACATCTCTGGCCTTCCAGGAGCAGCATCCAGCTGCTCCCCCATCCTTCCCAGAGTTCCCTCCCCGCCGTCCACCCCCTGCTCTGGGCACCTCACGCAGCCTACGTGAGCACAGTGTCATTTTCCGGCCGAGGAGGCGCAGCGCTATTTACAGACGAGGAGAGCCAGGCTCCCCGCGGTCTCCGGCGCTCCCTGGGCCCGTGTCATCAAGTAAGGGGCTGGGCCTGGACTCAGTGCGGGCTCCCTTCTACTGGGCTCACTCCCACCTGTGTCAGTGGGCGGGCCACGGGACAGGCTCCTGGATGGTGTGTTTGTACGTGGGACGCAGGGAGACCCCATGTGAATGGTGGTCCTGTCAGCCTGGCCTGAGGATCCTGGGTGGGAGCCTTTAGGAGAGCAGCCTGTGGAGGAGAGGCGAGGGGCAGGACCCACAGAGCTAGTGCTAAACGGGGTGGGCCCAGCTCCCGCCACCACCCTTTGCCTCCCTGGCCATGTCCTGGGATGTCTTCCAATAGCACCTGGTCCACCGTCATTTCGCTCTACCCTGTGTGGTTGGGGGGGGGGGGCGGTGGCATTATCTTCCTGCTACATTGTGACTTCTGTCCTGAAGGTGGTCATACTGTGTAAGTGGGGAAACTAGAGCTCCTTCTGCGAAGAGGTCTGAGGGAGGGAAGGAGAGAAGGAAGCCAGGCCCTGGCGACAGAACAGTCCCACCTCCAGCCCTCCCAACCCTTGCCACCACCAGGGACAGGCGACCCCAGGAGAAATCAGGCCCAGCTGTGACTTCTTAAGAAGGGCAGCTCCCAGTGGGGACAGAACAGTACCCACTCACTGAGTCACAAGCATCGGCTGTGGGTTGGGGAGAAAAGCTGACCAGGGACTTTGTGGCTGCTCTTCAGCCCTGCCAGCCAAGCTGGTGATAAATGGGCCTCTGGAGGTGTCCAGGATCTATTGCCTGCCCAGGATGGCGAAGGCCATCCCACCTCCTTGCTGCCCTGCTTCTGACCCAGGGAGAAAGAGCAGTGGGTTGCCCTAGGCCAGACCACAGCAGGAAGCATAGCTTATCTCAAGCAGCCAGATAAAGATGGAGGGGAGGGGCTGGGGGCCTGTGGAGCTTATGGAAAAGGTCAAGACCCCCAGGGGTGATGGTAAGGGTGGAGGGCTGTGGGGCCTCCCGCCTCCCCTAAGAAGCACAGCTGTGGCCTGGCCACGAATCCCAAGAATGCCATGGCCCCACAGAGGACACAGCGCCTCTCTGGTTTCTCTCCTGCCCCATAGGGTCAGTACAGCAGGCCTCCCTGTCTCCCCAGAGGTGATAAAATGTGTCTCAGCCACAAGAGCTGGCCATGGCTTGTACTCTCAGCCTGGGAGTAGGGTCAGGCTGGGCCAGGGACCCCATGACCCACATGCAGCCATTACCCTGGCCAGGCAGGGGGACCACGTCCTCACGTAGCAGTGATGACATTAGAACAGCCCTTGTACTGCCTCGATAGGGCAGGAGGGGGAGATGCGCCTGGAATGCCATGGCCCACACCCATGTCCTTTCCTACCTACCCAGTGGCTCCTTGTGACTGCTGCACTCACGCCCCCGGGAACACAGTTTTGGAGCCAGTGCAGTAAGTCTTGGGGAGCAGCAGGCCTTTCCTAGTAAAACCGCAGGTTGTGAAGGCGCCTCCTTCCTCCAGGCGGACCCCCCCCTTCCATGTCCAGATGCCTGCGGATGAGTGGAGCAAGAGTCACCATCTCACCCAGGCGCTCTTGTGTAATGAACTGCGCAGACAACTGTCCTCCTTGGCAGTGCCGTCTGTGAGCTGCGGGTTCCCAGGTGGCTGCTGGAGGTTTGAGGAACAAACTGTAGAGTTGTTCTTTTACCCTGGGGAGACCAGGGTACTCATGTCCTCTGCTCTGCTCCGTCCTCTTGCCCTGTGGAGCTGGGTGCAGGATGTGTTACTTTGGGCCAAGGGGTGGCTTGGAGGTGGAAAGGGCACACAAAGGGCCCATTAACCCTCTGTAGCCATTGTTCTGATGTGAGCACTGAGGCCCAAGGCTTGGGTGAGCTCCTGTGAGGACTCTGTCCCTCCTCCCTAGCTCCTGAGCACCACATAGGAACGGCAGGCCTATGCCCACCCCCATCCTCCTCTCTCCCCCCTCCCCAGGGAAACCAGTTGATGGCCAGCACAGAGGTTCCCACGGAAGGCTCCACTGCCAGTTGTCTCCTGGTAGCTTCTGGAATAATTCCTGCTGGCCACAGACCTCAAAATTCCTACTGCTGGGGTGGGCAATAGGGCCCTGAGATCCTGCCATGACATGCTGACCTAGGGGAGGGTATGAACTGCCACTTGACTGCCCCCAGCCCACATCCGGTACCCTGATAAAATTCTCTTCTGGGCTGGAGAGATGGCTTAGTGGTCAAGGTGTTTGCCTGCAAAGCATAAGACTGAAGTTCGATTCCCCAGTAGCCATGTAAAACCGGATGCACAAGGTGGCGCATGCATCTGGAGATCATTTGTAGTGGCTGGAGGCCCTGGCGCGCCCATTGTTTATCTCACTCTATCTGCCTCTTTCTCTCTCAAATTAATTAAAAAGTATCCTCTCCTGCAGCCACCCTAGCCTGAAATACAGAAGTCAAAGCCAGACCTAGCCTGGGGAGACCTGTGTCCATGCTACTGATAGCAGCATTTTCAGTCCCAAGTGCCTCTGGCTCCCTACTGGGCAGTACAGGCCCCGCTCCTAGGGAATCTGACTCTCCCAGGAGGCAGCCCAGCTTGACAGCCTCCCAAACTGCCCAGATTGTCCTGTCCAGCAGGGATGGCAGCCACGCATTATCCTAGTGGGTTGGCTGATGGGGCAGCACGTTGCCTGGCAACCTATGGGACAGAGCACTTGGGGAGGTGACAGGGCTCACGGACATCTGAACTCAGCTTCAAAGTAAACCAGGTCCACCTGGTGAAGCTCAGAGACAGAGGTTGTGCAGTTGTTCCAGCCCAGAGACTGTGGTGGAGAAGGAGCCCAGGCAGGCAGGTGGGTCCTCCATGCAGGCTCTCTGCTCCCCCCACACATTGTAACTGTGTGAGGTCTACTGACAGATGGGGAGAAGGGCTGGGCAGGGTGGAAGTTGAGACTTCAGCTCGTAGAGGAGTAAGTCCTGAACAAGCAGCCCCACCAGCCACAGCCTGTGGGACAGAAGGGGGCCCAGGAGTGGGTGGGAGAGCCAGTGACTCATGCAGCCTACTCCAGTGGGAGCACCTGCTTTGGGACAAGCATGGGGATGACTTCAGTAGAAAACTGCATCTAGGGGCCTTTGGGGGAGGGGATACCTTTCCCTGGTTCAACCTCCGGACAACTGCCATTGACAGTGGCTGATTCCGTATTGTAGGGCACCCCACATTTTCCCCACTGGATGTCAGAAACACCCCGTCCTCCAGTTGTGACTGAAAACTGCAGAGCCTGGTGGCTGGACACGCCCCAAAGGACAAGAGTGCCCTTCCGCCACCAAGGACCTGGGCCTGAGACCCTCAGCCTGGATCACATATTGGGGTCTTAGCCTCCCGTTTCATCGGCGTTGCCATCCCCTTGTGGCAGGAAGTGCTGGGTTCCATCCAGGTCGGCCCTATGAGGGCGGCTTTGCTCCCCCACCCACCTCCCTTCCTGGCAGCTCCCAAGAGCCGCAGCCAGGCCCTCCCTCCTCTGTTCTGCACAGCTGGGGCCTCTCAGCCACTTTGATTTAATAGGTGGGAAGAGAAAGGCAGCTGGAAGGCTGGCACACTTAGGTGGTGAAGAGAGGATAAGGGGGCTAGGGTGGGGCACCCCCCCCCTGAGAGCCGGACAGCTGGCACTGCAGGCCACACATACGCATTCACACACCGAAGGCCCCAGGGTTCTTTTGGGGGGGACACCCCTGCAGTCCCCTGAGCTGTGCTTAGCTCCTTCCTGACCTAGGTCAGGAGCTCAGCAGGAGCTCAGGAGGAATAGATGGGTGACGGGTGGACTGGCCTAGAGGTGACAATAAAGGGCCCCCACTTGGCCCAGTCCTCAAACCCTCCCCTTCCTGCTCCCCCTCCTCCTCCTGCTCTTGGATGGAAAATACAAAAGAAAAATGCGCCAGGGCCCAGGTCTGGGGAGCCCCAGCCTGCGGGCTTAGCAGGCTTGGAAATGAAAAGCGGCCCCAATTAGAGGCTTTGGTGCCGCCAGCATGATGCTCGGCACTTGAACTGTCACGGCGGAGCCTTAATTAGCAGCGGCGGGGGAGAGGTCAGGACAGCTCCGCAGTCTTGACAAGCACGTTATCAAGTGCAGGGAGCAGGCAGGCGGGCTGGGGCGCCCAGGGAATGAAGCGATGGCCATGTGTGCGAGGTGAGCCGCTTTCGGCACAGCCACCGCGGCTGGCACCGGCTCTGCTGAGGCGCGCAGTGGTTGCGGGGGTGGCAGAGCCCGGGGAGCCTGCGAGCCTGCGGGGAGAGGACACCAGGGACACCGGCTGCTCGCTCCATAGCCCTCAGAGTCCCGGGGCTCCTCACTGGGTGCCTCAGCCTCCTCTGGGGGACATCCTTGGCTGTCCAGTGACCGCCCCTCCCTCTGACATCTTGCCCAGGGCTCCCTTCCACACCAGGAGGGCGCTGTGTGCTTCATTCCTCCACACTTCGTCATCTGCTATGCCTAAAAACCTAGTGTAGAGTCCCCCAGGTTCCCATGGCCTGGCGGTAGGTAGGGGCAGTCAGCATGCTGGGGCATGAAGACCTGGCTGTTCCTGCCCCAGGGTCTCAAAAAGTGTGACACCCCGCCCCCTCCCCCGCCACGGAGGGAAGGAGGGGAGGGT
This sequence comes from Jaculus jaculus, assembly GCF_020740685.1. Classification (NCBI taxonomy): domain Eukaryota; kingdom Metazoa; phylum Chordata; class Mammalia; order Rodentia; family Dipodidae; genus Jaculus; species Jaculus jaculus. The sequence continues at coordinate 225,311,803 of NC_059102.1, forward strand.
CCAGGAAGACACTTTCCCAAACCATCCACCTGTCCTTCCCCAGCCTGGTGCGTCTGTCCCAGCTACGCACGTGCTCCCCACAGCCATGGGTACTCACCCTCTCTGAACTCGAAAAGTAGCCACTCATTTATTTCTGCAGTCACAAGATACCATCTGCCCAAGGTCCGTACCCGTGCACCTCCAGGCCTGCGGGAACAGGCCAGGGAAAGCAGCCGCCCCACAGCCTGGTGAGGTCCAGGGCTCCAACATGATCTGGCTGTTGGCAACCTGAGGGTGAGGTCGATCCAGGCAGGGTCCCTTGTACTTGAGCAATCTGGGAGGCTGAGACCAAGAGGCAAAAACTTGGGGGTAGGAGTAATTTTCTTTCCTCTTACTTATGTAGATGGGGATCCGTGGCCCCGAACCCCTAGTTCTTACCAGGTCTTACCCAAAGCCCCTACCTTGGCCATGGCCTAATAGCTCTGGCCCCCACAGTTAAGCAAGGAGAAGTGGGCTGTGCAGGGTGCCCAGACATACCCTGTGAGCACATAGCAGGACTCTGAAGCCCAGGAGCAGTGCTGCAGGTGAAGGTGACAGTAGGTAGGCAGGTCCACTGGGGCACTGGGCCCAAGGAGCTGGTGAAGATGGGGATGGACTGTCACGCAGGTCCCTGAGGTCTCTAGGAGGTGGCTGTAGTGACATGAGTGGGGACAACTGATGGCTGCAAGTCCTGACCTTGCCTGGTGGCCTCTTCCAGCTGGGGAGGGGATCTCCTGCTTCCCAGCCAGCCTGCCAGCCACGCTGGCCTCTTCTCTGCATGTACCTCGATGCCGGTTTGAATGGGCAGCTTTAAAAGCTTTGTGTCTTTTGAAAACTCAGGGGGAGACGTTTGCAGAGAGCCCTGAGCAACGGATTAGAGTACAGTGGGTAGAAAGAGCTTAAGACAAATCCCGGCCATCGACGTTGGCTTAGGCGGTTCCGCGCCCTCCCAGGGGTGGGGTAGTGGCAATAGTTCAGAGAAACAGGACGGCCTTTTCTCTTTGAGCCAGGCAGACCTCCAGAACGTGCCTCTTATTTCCGTGTTTGATTGCATATGACCCCTCACCAGCTGTGTAACCATGGCCCGGTCACAAGGTGGCTCAGCACCTCAGTCCCCCCATGGTGGATAGGAGGATGGTCACAGAAGCTCAGGTGTGGGCTACCATCTGCCAAGCATGAGTATTGGGCTGGCTGTGTGTTCGTAAAGCCTGTGCGTTTCCCACTGTCCTGTCCAGGTGTGCAGCTGGCCTCCCTGGGGCTGGCCTGACTTCCATTTGTTTCCAAAGGCCAGCTAGAGGTGGGTGGGGAGTACTGACCTGGTGACACCTCCCCCTGCACAGGCTCTGTGACTGGCTTTGTGACCTCTCATCTTTGCAAGTATGCACACTGAACACAGCTACGGGCTCAGGGTCACATAGCCAGGGAAGTGGCAAAGAAGAGGCTGGTGATCTACTCCAAGGGCACATCTGTGCACCCGGGGCACATCCGGCTGATGCAGATCCAGGTTTGGGCCAGGAGAGGATTCATAGCTGGCGACCTCGGCCAGCCATGCCAGTGTTAGAACACGGGCCCTTTGGGCTGTCCCCACGAGTGGTCAGTCCAAGGACATGAGCTGCTCAGGGAAACCTGATGGTCTTTGGCTGAGGTCTGCTGGAGCAACCTGTCATAGGAACGTGTTCACTTACTGTGTTGGAAGGCAAGCCGCCATGCTGTGACGGTTAATACTGCTCATCAACCTGACAGGACCTAGGATCACCCAGGAGCAGGACTTTCTAGATAGAGTTAATCGAGGAGGATAAACATACTCATTGTGGCCAATGCTGTGCCATGGGCTGGAGTCTTGGACTGAATAAAGGATAAAGCAAGGCTGGAGAAAAAAACTTAGTGAGCCGGGCGTGGTGGTGCACGCCTTTAATCCCAGCATTCAGGAGGTAGAGGTAGGAGGATCTCCCTGAATTCGAGGCCACCCTGAGACGACATAGTGAATTCCAGGTCAGCCTGGTCTAGAGTGAGACCCTACCTCAAAAAACCAAAACAAGAAAAGAAAGAAAGAAGGAAAGAAGTAGCTTAGCGGTTAAGGCGCTTGCCTGTAAAGTCTAAGGACCCAGGTTCCATTCCCCAGAACCCACGTAAGCCAGATGCAGATGATGGCACATGCGTCTGGAGTTCGTTTGCAGTGGCTGGAGGCCCTGAGGCACCCATTCTCTCTCTCTCTCTCTTCCTCTCTCTCTCTCTCTCTCTCTCTCTCTCTCTCTCTATCTATCTGCCTCTCTCATAAATAAATAAACTTAAAAAAACAGAAGGAAGCAGACTGCGCACCGGCATTTGTCTGACTGTCCACTGACTGGGCAGCTGCTTCGCGCTCCTGCTGCCATGCCTCGAACAAAGCCTTCCTTCCTTAAATTGCTGTGGACAAGCGTTTCATCCCAACAAGGACAGTGACACAGAGACAGGGTTGTCAGATAGGTCCCAGCCCCTGTGGTCTATGTTGCCACAGCTTCCAGGCATGGACCAGGTAAGGCTCTGTCCCCTAAGATTCCATGGTCTCCATGGGCCCCAGTAGCACATGGTGACAGCTAAATGTCGGCCTGAGGGGTCAGCAACTGTGAACGTGGGGATGGCGGATGTGAACCCTGCAGGAGACAAACTCAGGGCAGTGGGGACAGCGCTGGCAATGGCCTCCTTTCTACTTGGGACATGCAGTAGATAAACCAGACAAACCATCAGATGCAAACATCAGAGACTCCCAGGAAGAAAAGGATCGACAAAAAGTAGGACTGAGGTCTGGAGAGGTGGCTCAGCAGTTAAGGCGCTTGCCTGCAAAGCCAGAGGACCCAGGTTCAATTCCTCAGTACCCATGTAAAGCCAGATGCACAAAGTGGTGCATGTGTCAGGAGTCTGTTTGCAGCAGCTAGAGACCCTAGTGCACCCATTCTCTCTCCTTATAAATAAATTTTAAAAACCATGTTTTTAAAATAGGACTGAGCTGGAGAGATGCCTTAGCAGTTAAGGTGCTTGCCTGCAAACTCAGAGGACCCAGGTTCAATTCCTCAGTACCCATACCCATATAAAACCAGATGCACAAGATGGCGCATGCATCTGGAAATCATTTATAGTGGCTAGAGGTCCTGGTATACCCATTCTCCCTCTCTCTCTCTCTCTCTGCCTCTTTTTTTCTTTTTGTTTTTCGAGGTAGGGTGGTAGGGTTTCACTCTAGCCCAGGCTGACCTGGAATTCACTATGTAGTCTCAGGGTGGCCTCAAACTCACAACAATCCTACCTCTACCTCCCAAGTGCTGGGATTAAAGCCATGCTCCACCATGCCTGGCTTCTTTCTTTCTTAAATAAATACAATATTTTAAAAAATAAAATAAATAGGACTGAGTTGGGATTGGCTTGCATTGGCTTGCTGGCTCCCCATCAGCAACCTACGGAGAATACCAGGGCCCCTTGCAAGGGTCAGCAAGGAGGGTCTTTGTCTCCACCCAGCGACGAGATGTGCTGGCCCAGAGCCGTGCAGCCTGAGTGTGCACCACGGATCCAGCTTGCTGGCTGTGTGCTCCTGATAGGAGAGCTCACTTTTCCATGCCTCTGTTTCCTTGTGTATAAAAGGGAATGAAAGTAATAACTGCTCTTGACCTGCTCCAACTGCTTATTATTTGAAGTGGATGACCCAAGGGAGTAGTTTAAACCAGCAGTACTCAATGTGGGGTCTTCTGTGGAGGTAGCTGCATGGGGCTTCTTTGAGTCACCCTGTAGATTCTGTACTCACATGTCTGGTGTGGGCTGGTATGGCTCAGACAGTGGGACCAGAACCCCTAGGTCCATCTTTCTCCCCCTCTCAGAACCCCTTCCATGTCTCTCCCATGTATTCCAGCTGGACATCTTACCTGGCCAAAGGCTCTCAGAGTGAGTGTCTCTAGAGAGACCTGCAGAGGCCTATGGCCTTTGCTGACAGTCTCAAGAATCACACGGCATCTCTTCTTTGACAGCAGACCGGTTCCAGGCTCTCCTCACTGGACCCAGGTCGTTTGTGTGTGGACTCACACAGGAAGGGTCTGGATTCACAACCTGCCTACACTGTATCAGGACTCTTTTTTCTCTGTCCATCTCCTGTTTCCCTTCCAGGGTGACCCCTGGCTATCTCCTGGGAGCCACCACCCACCTCAATCCCTGACAGAGGTCCCTATGGTACAAACCTCTCACCTGTGGAGTCTCCAGTGCATCTGTGGCCCCAGGGATCCTGGGACTGCCGCAATGGAGGCAGAAGGGAAGAATGCAGAGTCCGTTGTCAGCTGGCTGGGTTCTCTTTGGGCCCTTCTGAGACCATGGGAGGCTCCTCTGTGGAGAGCGTTGCCCTCTTCAAGAGCAGCTGATAGCAGAAGTGCCTTTCTTTTCCCACTGATGTTTCACAGCGTGAGCTCTGCAAGAAAAGTGGGGCACTCTGAGCATTGGTGAGCTGGGACATTGCAGACTGTTGGTACCAGGCCAGGCAGCACTACCACACAAATTCCTTCTACTGAGGGCCTCAGGAGTGGAGTACCGCCTTGTTTGGAAATAGGCTCTTTGCAGAAGGACTGGACGAAGAATTTGAGGTGAAGTCATCCTAGGATAGGATGAGCCCCAGGTCCAGTGACACGTGCTCTCATATGAAACAGAGGGCAGAAACAGGGAAGCCACGTGATGATGGAGGCAGGCTAGGAGTGAGTGGTGTGGCCACAAGCCAGGAGTGCCTAAGCCACGCGATGCTGAAAGAGGCAGGAGGGCCCCAGCTCTGGAGGGGGTGCTCCCTGCCACATGTTGACATCAGACTTCTGGACTGAAGGCTGAGAGAATGAATTTCTGTTCTTTTAAGGTGCTTCGAGGTTACATGTTCCTTTGGCCTTAGCCCACTATGTCGCCTGTTTCCATATATTTTTCCATATATATAGAGAGAGAGAGAATGGGCGTGCCAGGGCCTCCAGCCTCTGCAGACAAACTCCAGATGCATGCACCACCTTGTGCATCTGGCTTACGTGGGTCCTGGGAAATCGAACATGGGTCCTTTGGCTTTGCAGCAAGTGCCTTGACTTCTAAGCCATCCCTCCAGCCCCCCTTACATATTTTTTTTATTCTTTTTTTTAAAAAATTTTTATTTATTTATTTGAGAGAGACAGACACAGAGAGAAAGACAGATAGAGGGAGAGAGAGAGAATGGGCACGCCAGGGCTTCCAGCCTCTGCAAACGAACTCCAGACGCGTGCGCCCCCTTGTGCATCTGGCTAACGTGGGACCTGGGGAACCGAGCCTTGAACCGGAGTCCTTAGGCTTCACAGGCAAGCGCTTAACCGCTAAGCCATCTCTCCAGCCCCCCTTACATATTTTTAAATATGTCATGATTTAAAGTCCCAGCCAATGGGCATGGTGATGCATGCCTTTAATCCCAGCACTCGGGAGGCAGAGGTAGGAGGATTGCCGTGAGTTTGGGGCCAGCCTGAGACTACGTAGTGAATTCCAGGTCAGCCTGAGGTAGAGTGAGACCCTACCTCAACTGCCCCCCCCCCAAAAGACAGCAATAAAGTCCCAGCTAATGGTCCAGTGGACTCTGGGGGCCCCAGGACTGTGGGCAGCAGACCTGACTCTGGGGACAGCATCCCATGAGTCTGGGAGCACTCTCTCCAGGCTGAAATAACAAGCAACCAGCCACCCAAGTGGGTCACGTGTGTGCAAAAGATAAGAGATGTCTGTGGTGGGGGATGAGGTAGTGACAAGCCTCTCAGCCAGAGTCCTTGGTCTTTACTAAGGTCCCTGACAGTGGCAGCCATGGGCCTAGGACTATTCTGGTTCTCCCCAGGTCTGTGATGCCTAGCACTGCCTGGACTCAAGGTCTGAGGCTCCAGTGCTCCCTCTATATGCAGCCAGCTATTAGCTGTCCCCCCCCCCCCCAACCCCTGCTGCAAAGGCTGGTAGCTCCAGCCGGCCAGGTATGTTAGTACCAGACACCTAGGGCATGCTGGAACACAGTGGCACCCACAGCTGGGAACATTTGGAAGTGTGCCTAGAATGGAATGGTGGTGGTGGTGGGGGGGGTCATTGGCACTCCTCAGCTTTCCTGTCCCCTGTCTGGGTATGGTGTCCCTGCAGGAATGTGGCTCTGCACATTCTGGCCACAGTTGGGTGAACCCCAGGAGACAACATACCAAAGCAGGACACCAGGGCCTGGGGTTGGGGCTGGCACAGGGTGAGCCTGCAGGGGTAGCGAGGACCCATGGGTCCCTCCCTGTGGACTTTGGTACAGTCCTTCCTGCCCAGCCCCTGCATCCTTGTCTCCCTCACCCTGCCGAGGCCCACGTCTGTTTGGCAGCCTTCGCCCTGTCGCCTCCAGGGTTCTCCTCGATGCTGCTTGTTGGGGTTGCAGACTCATCATGCCAGTGGCTCCCAAATGACCCAGTGGGGATGTCTTGTGCTGCCGTGGGTAGTGCCCTGCCCCCTGCAGCTGCGGATGGAGAGGCCCCAGTGGCCCAGCCGGTGCTTCTTTTAATTAAAGACAATTAAGCTGTGTAGCTAGGGCGGTTTGGTAGCTTCTCCAGGAGAAAGCAGAGAGTCCAAACGGAACCTAAAATGAGAGAAATAAAGCCCAGTGAATTTTTAACAGTGATTACATCCTGACACATGGCGCGCTGCCATCTGGTAGACGGACCACCTGCCAGAGCTTGGTGCTGGCAGGGAGGGGGCACCACAAGCAGGCTCCTGCTACCAGCCTGGTCTCCCTCTGTGGCACACCAGTGAGCCTGGACCCAGTGCAGGTCCATGGGGTGGTCCTCCTCTCGTGCCCTGGCCCCTCGGTGCACAAACCCACACCCAGGACACCCAGCCCGTGCCCACCTGCACAGTGGGGCCATCCTCAGCATGTCTGTCGTGGTCATTCTCAACAGTTCCTTAAGCGCCAAAGGCCACCTCATGCCAGTTATGGGCAGTGGAGGTGCCTGCCTCAGCCAATGTGGCTTAAAAGGAAGATGAGGAGCTCCATGGGCAGAGCGCTTGCCTTGTATGCGTGGAGCTCTGGGTTTGAGCCCCAGCACCACCAAAGCCAGGTGCGTTCCCAGGGCTCAGGAGGTAGAGGCAGGAGGATCAGAAGGTCAAGGCATTAGCCATATTGGCCACACCCCTGCTTATGGGCCCACTCGGTCACTCAGGGCTGGATCCCATAGTGGGCCCCAGTGAAGAATCTTCCAGTGAGTGCTCACTCCTTGAGACACGTGCCACTGCTCATCTTCGGGGTGCTTCGTCATTGGAGGTCTGTCCTGGGTGTTTGGGATATAGAATAACATCCCTAGCCTTGACCTATTGCTGGTCACATGACCACATGCGACACCAAAGCCATCCCTAGACGTTGCCTGGGGTGTCCTGGGAGTGGTTATGGGTGCAAAGAAGGCTCCAGGTGAGAGTTATAGCTTCAGGTGAATAAATGGGTTTCCCATGGCTGTTAGAATGAACCACCACAGGGCTGGGGAAATGGCTGAGTGGTTAAGGTATTTGCCTGTGAAGTGTAAGGACCACAGTTTGATTCCCCAGGACCTACGCAAACCAGATGTACAAGGGGCTGCATGCATCTGGAGTTCGTTTGCAGTGGCTGGAAGCCCTGGCATGCCCATTCTCTTTCTCTCTTTCTCTCTGTCTGCCTCTCTCTCTCTCTCTCTCTCTCCAATAAATAAAAATACATTTAAAAAATGAATGAACCACCACAAACTGGGGAGGGTGGGGAGCGTAAATCAAGGAAACTTATTCCTTTATGTCCATGGGCAGGGCAGAAATTCAAAATGAATATGTTGCAGGGCTATGCTCCATCTGGAGGCTCCAAGGCAGGGTGGGGGAGGGGCGGTCTCCTTCCTGCCGCTTCCAGCTGCTGGCAGTGGCCGGCGGTGGCCCGCGTTCCTTAGCTGGGGCTACATTGTTCTTAACTCGCTCCCACAGGCATCAGCGTCGGCGTTTTCTTATAAATTCTCCGTACCGGGTTCTCTTCCTACATACGTGCCAGTCATGAGGGATTCAGGGCTCCGACCCCAGCATGAACTTACCTTCATTGGTGGTTGTTTCGGTTTTGTTCTGGTTTTGGTGATTGAATCAAGGATGCCCACATGCTAGGCAAGCACTGGACTGCTGAACTACATCCTTGGTCGTCTTATTTTATTTTTACTTTTTGTTTAATATTTATTTATTTATAAGCAGAGAAAGAAAGTGGGTGCCCCCAAGGCCTCTTATCTGCAAATGAACTCCAGATGCCTGAGCCATTTTGTGCATCTGGTTTCATGTGGGTAGTGGGGAATTAAACTTGGACCATCAGGCTTTGTAAGTAAGTGCCTTCCTTTAACCACTGAGCCATCTATCCATCCCTCTTTTCCCTTTTCTTTCTTTTTTTCTTAGGTAAGGTCTTACTCTAGCCCAGGCTGACCTGGAATTCACTATGACATCTCAGAGTACCCTCAAATTCACTTTGATCCTCCTACCTCTGCTTCCTGGGTGCTGGGATTAAAGACAGTGCACCACCAAGCCTGGTCTCTTTTTACTTTTTTTTTTTTTTTTTTTAAGGTAGGGTCTTGGCTCTAGCCCAGGCTAATCTGGAATTCACTATGTAGTCTCCGGCTGGCCTTGAATTCACAATAATCCTCCTACCTCTGCCTCCCAAATGCTGGGATTGAAAGCGTGCACCACCACTCCTGGCTTTCTTTTCTTAAAAAAAAAAAAATATTTGAGTGAGAGAAAATGGGTGTTCCAGGGCCTTCAGCCACAGCAAACAAACTCCAGACATGCACCACCTTGTGCATCTGGCTTACTTTGGGTCCTGGGGAATCAAACCTGGGTCCTTTGGCTTCGCAGGCAAACACCTTAACCGCTAAGCCATCTCTCCGGCCCTCTTTGTACTTTTTAATTTGGGAAAGGGTCACACTAAGTTGCCCGGGCTGGATATGAACTACCTGAATATGATCTTTCTGCCTCAGCCTCCTAGTATCTGAGATAACAAGCTTGTGCCACTAGGCACAGGTTTTTGGGGTTGTTTGTTTTGCAGTACTGGAGATAGGCTAGGCTATCAGTCATTCTACCCTTGAGCTGTGACCCCAGCCCTGAACTTTACTGGTTATACCTGCAAAGGGCTCGCTTCTACATTCTGGGGTCCCAGTGGAGACACTGTGGGCACAAATGTGCTGAGCCTTGATCACCACCAGGTATCTGCAAGGCAGGACCTGGGAACTGTGGGCTGTATGGAGAAGGTGGCCTAGAGGTCAGGCTGGTTTCCAAGGCGTGAAACATCCATTGCTGACTTTCTCAGGCAGACCTGACAGCTGAACCCTGGTGGCCCTGGGGAGGGGCCACTTGTACAAATGATACCTCCACCCATGGCTCTGAGGTCCCTGGGGTCCAGGAAGCTTCTGTGATGGCTCCCAAGCTGTGCTCCAGGCCAAGACCCTGGAGCCTTTGATGGGCCTGTCTTGAAAGCCAGAAAAGAAGCCCGTGCCCACCCAAGCAGCCTGGAGGAATGTGAGGGCAGAGAACGACTTCCGGTGTCATCCTCAGGAATGCTGGCCACCTCTTTTGGGACAGGGCCTAGCGCTCACTGATGTAGCTGGACTGGCTAGCCATGAGCCCCAGGGATTCTCTCATCTTTGCTCAGTGCTGGGATTGCAGGCTTGTGCCACTGTACCTGGCACTTTTTATGGGTTGGAGGTCGGGAAACACACTGAAAAGGCCATCACTGTTGTTACAGTCTGGTTGGCATTGCTGGTAGAAATCACCCAACCAAGAGCAGCTTGTGGAAAAAAGGGGCTTATTTTGGCTTACAGACTTGAGGGGAAGCTCCACGATGGCAGAGGAAATCAATGGCATGAGCAGAGGGTGGACATCACCCCTGCCCACATAAGGTGGGCAGGAACAGGAGGGTATGTCAAACACTAGCAAGGGGGAGCTGGCTATAATACCCATAAGCCTGCCCCCAACAATACACTGCCTCTAGGAAGGGTTAATTCTCAAATCTCCATCATCTGGGAACCTAGCATTCAGAACACCTAAGTTTATGGGGGACACCTGAATCAACCCACCACCACTGTCCTTACTGAGCATCTCCCCATGGCATCTATGGATGTCTTCCTCATGACTTCCCTAACAGCCCATTCTCCCCCTTCACCTTCCTGGTCCTGGGATCTAGGGAGGAATAGCTAGAGGTGTGGGAGGAAAGCCAGTGGGAGAACCATGGCTTGGGGGTCCCAGAGGATGTGGGGAGAGTCTTGGTTCTTTTTGCTCCATCGCTTTCCCACAGCTGAACCTGACTGACCGTGCTAAGGGCTCAGCCGCGCGGGAGAGAAGCAGGTCCCCGGTCTGGGCCTGGGCCCATCCCACCCTGTCCCCTCTCCTCCTCTGCCTCCCACGTTCCCTCCCGTTTCCTTGTTATCTTCCTTCCCGCATGCCTGTGTGGTGGTTTGAATGTGAAATGTCCCCCCACAGCCTCATGTTTTGTGGTTAAGCTCTATGCTTCACCGCAGCTGGTGTCAGTTTGGAAGGTGGGGAGCCTTGGGAGGTGTATCACTTGGGGTGGGTCTTAGAACCCAAGCCCTCCTTCCCAGAGAGAGCTACGCTTGCTGCCCCCTCCCAGCCCCTGCTCTGCCTCGCCATGATGGCACTTCCCCTGAAGACTGTGAACTGAAATAAATCCTTTGCTTCCACATGCTGCTTCTGATCACGGTTTTGTCCCAGCAGCAAGGCCACTGCAACAGCCCGAAACCTGCTTGACTGGGGTAGAAGGAGGCACTACGCGGTGCTCTGAAGCACACTGGGCTGTCTCCCAAAGCTGCCGTGCTTTGAGCATCCTGAGGGACTGACTGTCGTTACAGTGGTTACGGCTGGAACCTGGCTGTCAGAATCTTACTGCCTTCAGCACCAGACATCTCTGGTTTATCTCTCTCCCCTGCTCGCTCTCTCTCTTTCTTTCTCTCTCTCTCTCTTTGTTTTTTCAAGGTAGGGTCTCACTGTAGCTCAGGCTGACCTGGAATTCACTATGTAGTCTCAGCATGGTCTCAAACTCAAGGCAATCCTCTTACCTCTGTCTCCCAAGAGCTGGGATTAAAGGTGTGCGCCTCCACGCCTGGCTGGTTTAACTTCACCAAGTGACCCCCATGTCCTCCAGGGCACCCAGTCCGGCCCAGAGACCATCAGTTGTACCTTGCAGTGATTCCCCCAGAGGGATTGACCCTCCCACTCCTTGGCCATCCCCATTATGCCCCCACCCAGGAATGGAACCCCCCCTTTCCCACCTCCTTTCTGTATATCTCTGCTTCCCCAAGCCACCTTCTTTTTTTTTTTTAATTTTTATTTATTTATTTGAGAGCGACAGACACAGAGAGAAAGACAGATAGAAGGAGAGAGAGAATGGGCGCGCCAGGCCTTCCAGCCTCTGCGAACGAACTCCAGATGCGTGCGCCCCCTTGTGCATCTGGCTAACGTGGGACCTGGGGAACTGAGCCTCGAACCGGGGTCCTTAGGCTTCACAGGCAAGCGCTTAACCGCCAAGCCATCTCTCCAGCCCCCAAGCCACCTTCTTAAAGTCCCATAGGCTATAGCATTTTTCGGGCGCTGCAGTACAGACAGGCGTGGGGTTTAGGCAAGCATGCTCATTCTTTGACTGGGCTGGAGGCTTGGCCAGCTGGTGATCCCTGACCCCAGGTTGAGATAGCAGAACAGGTGAGGGCACATGTCTTGTGTGGCTAGACCCTGCTGGGGCCTCTGGGAACCTGAATCCTCTGAAGGTTGGTGCTGTTTAGGAGTGTTGGGCTCATGTTCTCTGTCGTTTAAAGACTTAAAAGGCAGGGAAGGGGTTTTAAAAAAGCAAAGTTTATTTCAAAGTAAAAGGTAAGGAAAACAGAAAGAACAGACTCCTCGAGGAGGAGGAGACTCCAGAGCTGGAAAGTCCTCAGCCCCAGTGGGAGCTTTCACTGAATGGGGAAAGCCCGCCTATGCAGAGTCCATGATTGGTCAGCTTGACTGAAAATGAAGGCGCTGGTTGGTCCATGTACTGCATCGGTCCCAGAAAGCCCACCAAAAGAGTCCCCCACCATCAAGTAGGAACTTTGATTTAGGCCCAAGCACAAGGAGGAAGAAATGGGGTCACCCTCTTCGCCATCTTAGGTTGGAGTAGAGCCACCTGCCAAGGGCCCGTTTTCACTGTCTGTCTGCTGAGCCAAGGAAACTGTCCAGCTCCTGTAGTGTTTCAAGGTGACTTACAGGGGAGCCACCTGGCCTTCAGAAGCCAGCTGTCTACACACCTGGGCCTTTGGTGCCTTTGTAACTCTGCCATGGGCTGCAGGGTGCTGCTCTCCAGGGCACAGGCCCCATCTCAGTGTCTGTGACCCCCTTCCTAGAGGGAAGCAAGGTAGGAAGGCACCAGGGCCTGGGGAGCTGGAGGCCTGCCAAGATCACAGTGGGCACCTCCATGGGAGTGGGTCGGAGTAGCCGACCCGGCTGACCAGGGGCCCTGCTGAGGGTGGGATGGCATTCAGAGGATTGTCAACCTGTGGGTGGGTGTGGGACGATGGCCAGGTCTCTGTCCACTCACCCTCTGGTTCCCGGCTCTCACACAGACACTTGCAAGTGCCATTTTAAGGCAAGCAGTGTGCGAACATTATGTTTTCAGCCCCATGTTTTCTAGCTTGGTGGCAGTGCCACCCTTCTGTTTCCCTGGGGCCAGGTCTAATTCCTTGGGTTCTGCCTGCCCAGCTGCCTTAGCACATGCTGCTCTCACTGTTGGGAATGCAGTTCCTAGCTGACCACACTATGGACTCCTTGATCCCCTTGGCTGCCTGCTGAGTTCACAAAGGGGCACCAGATCCCTGTGAGGTAACAGCCCATCTCGGTGCCTGGATGCTACATAGACGTGTTCCACAAAGGCTGCAGGCAGGGATTTTGTCTAACTCCAGCCCGAGCTTAGCCAGGGGAGAGGAGTGGCCGCAGCATGCCGGCCACCTCCTCATGAAAGGATCCCCCCAGCCGGGGAGGAAGTTGAGGTCACAGCTCAGCACTCCAGAGCTCCTGCCTCCGAGGCAGTCAGCTGTCACTTGCCAGGTGCTGAGCAGGTTCTCAGAGTGCAGGGGAGGAGGGATTTAAGGAAGTTTCATGGTGGGCTGGAGAGATGGCTCAGCGGTTAAAGGTGCTTGCTTGCAAAGCCTGATGACATGAGTTCAATTTCCTAGTACCCACATACAGCCAGATGCACCAAGTATTGTAAGCATCTGGAGTTCGTTTGCAGAGGCAGGAGGCCCTGGCATGCCCATTTATTCCTTCACTTTCTCTTTTTAATATATTTAATTAATTTATTTATTTGAGAAAGAGAGAGAGGGAGAGAATGGGTGCACCAGGGCCTCCAGTCACTGCTAACAAACTCCAGATGCATGTGCCCCCTTGTGTGTCTGGCTTACATGGGTCCTGGAGAGTCAAACCAGGATCCTTTGGCTTTGCAGGCAAATGCCTTAACTGCTAAGCCATCTCTCCAGCCCCACTTTCTCTTTTTATCTCTCTCCCTCTCTCTCAAATAAGTATTTTTTAAAAATCACAAAAAATTTCATTGAGATACAGTTCATATCACAACCACTCCTTCTGGTTTGTTTGGATTTATTATTATTATTATTTATTTGCACTTGTGTCTGGGGGTAGACACCATTGTCTCTTGCCTCTAGAAATGACTTGTGCAACACTTTTTGTGTCAGCTTTACATAGGTACTGAACTCAAACTGGCAGGTTTTTGAAGCAAGCACCTTTAACAACTGAACCATCTCTCCAGCCTTCTTTATGGGTGTGGGGGGAGAGGTGTGGTTTCAAGGCAAGGGGTTTCACTCTAGCCCACACTGACCTGAAACACACTCTGTAGCCCAACCTGATCTCAAAGTTACAGCAATCCTCCTCCTTCAGCCTCTGAACTGCTGAGATTAAAGGCATGAGATAGCACACTTGATTCCCTCTCCCTTTTTTTTGAGACAAGCTGTCATTATGTAGCCCAGGCTAGCCTGAAACTCTGGCTTCTCCTGCCTCAGCCTCCCAAGCTGAGCACCACAAAACCAGCTTTCAGAATCAAGTTTTCACAGCTCCCCATGTGGCAGTACGTCTCAGCTTCATTCCTGTTCATGGCTAAGTAATATTTCACTGGAAAGGCATACCACAGCGTGTTCATCACTCCTCAGTGGGTGGGTTGTCTCCAGCTCTTGGTCACTGGCCATGTTGTCACAAACACTCACGTGAGGTGGACACAAGCTTCCCGTTGGCTGGGCACTGAGATCTTTAGCTTGCTCTCTTGCCCTCCCCTGCTTGGTAAACTTCCTGTTGTTACACTCTGCAGTGGTGGCCAGCTGCCAGAGGCACTTTGCCACCATGCACCGCCCACTCCCCAGGCATCACTGTTGCTTGGGTGTTGCGTAGCCTCATCCTTTCTCAGAAGCCCTGGTGGCTGTGAGGTAGGACTGTTGTCCCCAGTTCAGAGTGGGAAACTGAAGCCCAGGGCCAGTCACTGTGATCTGAAACTTTCGGTTTTTTTCCTTGTATCTGGCTCTGGTTTCTGGGTCAGAGCACCACAGCTTTGAGGCCCAGGGTTCTGTGACCCCCCAGCAGTGGGGCACTCCCTCTCACGCTTCCATGTTCCCGATCTGTCTCTCCACACTTGGTTAAGTCTATAATCTCTCCTGTATTCTACCAGCTTGCAGGGCACAGCCTCCCCTTGTTTGCTTGTCTGAGACATGATCTCATGTAGCCAGGCTGGCCTCAAAATTGCTATGTAGCTAAGGATGACCTTGAACTTCTGATCCTCCTGCCTTCGTTTCTTGAGTGCTGGATTACACTGTATCTGGCTCATTTAGTGCTAGGGATGGAACCACGTCTTTTGTATGGTAGGCAAGTTCTCTACTCATTGAGTCTCATCCCCATCCCCAGACCTCCCCGCTCCTTTTCCTTCTCTCAGCTGGAGACTCCTGGGGTTGTCCAGGCTAACCTCTGGCTCTGGACTTTAGTGATCCTCCTGCGTCCATCTCCTATGTGGCTGGGACACAGATGTGCGCCAGCACGCCATTTTACAGAGGAACTACCAGGGCAAGGGGCAGCCGTCCTTTCGTGTCAGCTGGGAGGGCAACTGGGCAGTCTGGTCCCAGAAGCCCTGATGTCATAAAGTAGCTAGGGATGGAACGGGGGGGGGGGGGGGGGGGCGGTTCCCGGAGCCTGCTAACCAGGTGAGTCTTGACCTTTGACCTAGAGACTTCTATAAGTTGTGTCCTCGCGGCCTGGGCAGCAGGTGCCCACCGCCTGTGTCCGTTTCCCCTTCAGCTTTCTGGCACGTCCCTGCAACCCTGCCTAAGCTCACTCTCTCAGCTTCCCACTTCTGCGGCCACATCCACTGCAGGGGAGACTTCTCTGTCCTGGGAGCCTGGCAGGACCCCGGCCACTCAGAGTAGAGGACTGTGCCTCCGCTCGGTGCCCATCACTTCCCTGGGGACAGCAGGGACAATCTGCCAAGGTGTCGTTTCCATAGCAGATGCAGCAGGCAGAGGGGCTGCCAAGGCCCCCGGGAACTTTTGAGCCTGGTGGAGTGGGCCCCTCTGTCAGGCGTGTCGAGGGTCCCCCACCCCATGAGGGTTTTTTTTTTTTTTTGCTGGACACTCCTAGCACACCCTCCCAAGTTTCAGCACAAAGCCAAGAGCTCTCCACCCCCCTCCAAACTCCTGAAATAATACCACCGAGCAGCAGCTGGGCTCCGTGCTGAGCCAGCACTGAGGGGCCCGGGCCGTGGCGCAGGCAGAAACCGCAGGTCTCCGCCATCCCTCCCGGGACAGCACGTGCTACCCTTGCTCTGGTTTCAGTTTTATTTTTTAACCTGCCCTGCTTCTTCTCGGGGCCTTTGGCCACGTGCCTCCAGTTTCAGCGTTTTTTCCCTCACCGCTCTGCCAGCAGCAGCCGCTCCTGATGCTGGCTCTTCCCCACACGGTCAAGCCCGTCTCTTCTCCCCATGTGTCTGGCCTGACGCAGCAACGGTCAGAGCCAGACTTCCCAGCTTCTAATCCAGGCTTGTCCAGCTTTAGATGGATCATGGAGGCTGGCAAGCTTCGCAAACAAGGACCTTTAACCTTTGAGCATCTCCCCAGCCCTATCTATGCCTTGGCTTCTTAATCTGTAAAATGGAGAGCAGTGGCAACTCCCTGCTTGGAAAATTACCCTCAAATAAACCATGTACTTAGTACCATTGTTGTTGGTGGTGGTGGTTGTGGAGGGAGAGGCAGTGTTTAAGTCAGGGTGGGGGCAGTGAGGCATGATGCTTGAGAAGGGTTTTGAGGTATGTCTAGGAGTTTTCTAGAAGGATGAGGAGAGGAAAGCTCAATCCAGGTCACAGGGACCTTGTAAAGAATTGAAGTCAGGACATTGCTGTGTCCTTGGGACCTTGGGTAATGTGGCAAGAAGCAGAAAATGGTATAGTAAGAGCCCCCGGAGGGATATATTTTAGGAAAAACAGATGACCAGAGAGGCTCCTGGGGATACACCCAAGGTCACACAGCTGGAAGTGGCAGAACCAGGGTGTGGCATGGCCCTCTTCCCAAGTCTTCACCCTTAGCTGTTCACATAGCTGCCTCTGTGGGTCAGGCTGATTCTTGTCCCAGCCTGGGCCTGGAGCCTGGAGATTGTCCCAAAAACACCCTTGGAGGCCAGTGGCAGGCTGTGTCCTTCCACCTCTGACCTCCCAGTCCTCACATGGACAGAAGAGCTGCCGTTGCTCATAGCCTGCCTATTGCCTTGTTCTGAGGCACAGATGCTTGTGAAAGGCCTCTTTAAATGTTCCTTTCCGGATGTCCCTCCTGCCCTGATAAAAGGTCCTAGAACCCACCAGAAACTGCTGGAGCACAGCACCTGGGGTTGTCTGGAGTCTGGAGGTGCTCTGGGGATACCCAGCTCTGCAGGGTGAGAGAGAGGGGGTGCCCAGCTAGTACAGCTCCTGCAGCCTTGTGCACTCACCTGGCCTCCTCCATAACTTGAGGACAACAGTGGTCCCTACTTGTGAGCCTGGCAAGGTCCCAGCCGCTGTCCCCACCCACCTGGCAGGCCCAGCGGGGTCCAGTGTCTCTGAGGTGGCGGGCCTCTGGGCTGCACACCTGAGAACTCACTGGCAGAACATTCTCTTAATTAATTGGCTTTGTGAGATCAGCCCATGCCCAGTGAATCTACCAGCAGGAGACGGAGCCACTGCTGGGGCACAGCGAATGCAAGACTACACTTTAAGTAAGGGCGCCATTGCCATTGCCCTGTGAATAATTGAAGACCTGGGGACAGTAGCCTCCGCATAATGCCCTTCTGATCTTGCCAGTAGGCAGCTAGAGCTTCCCTGGACACCCCTCACTGATGTACCAGGAAGGGTGGCATATAACAACTTGATTAAAAAAATGTATTTTAGGGGCTGGAGGGATGGCTTAGCAGTTAAGGCTCTTTCCTACAAAGCCAAAGGATGCAGGTTCAATTCCCCAGGACACATTTAAGCCAGATGCACAAGGTAGCACATGTGTCTGGAATTTGTCTGCAGTGGCTGGAGGCCCTGGACATCCATTCTCTCTCTATATATATATGTATGTATGTGTGTGTGTATATATATATATATATATGTATGTATTTGTGTGTGTATATATGTATGTGTGTATATATATATATATATATATATATATATATATATATATATATAAAATCTTCCTTCCTGTCAAATAAACAAATAAATAAAAATAAAATATTTAAAAATAAATAAAAATTAAAAAATATTTTAGCTGGTCGTGGTGTCACACACCTTTAATCCTAGTACCCAGGAAGTAGAGGTAAGAGGATCACTGTAAGTTTCAGGCCAACGTGTTACTACATAGTGAATTCCAGGTGAGCCCAGGCCAGAGAGTGACCCTATCTCAAAAAGCAAAACAAAACAAAGCAAAACAAAACACACACACACACACACACACACAAATATTTATTTATTTGAGAGAGAGAGGATGGGCATGCCAGGATCTTCTGCCACTGGAAACAAACTCCAGATAAATGTGCCATTTTATGCATCTGGCTTTACATGGGAACTGGGGAATTGAACCCAGGCCTTCAGGCTTTGCAAGCAAGTGCCATTAACCACTGAGCCATCTCTTCAGCCTTAGAACAGCTTTTAGACAGGGAAACTGAGGCCAAAAGAGGCCCAGCTGGGGCGGGTATGCAAGTCCTTGGCTCGGGCTCCATGTTCTGCACTGGGTGAAGAGGCTCTGTTCCTGCCAGCGACAGGGGAAGCCCCACTTCCGGAGCCATGTGAGGAACCCATGACACCCATCCCCAGAGGCCCGTGGCTTTGCAGCAGTGGCCCCAGGCTGATTTCTTTCACAAGAGACCCTGTGTCCTGTGTGGGAACAGCCTCAGTGACACTGAACCTGGGTTCCTGGGTTCCTGAGGCCTCCCGACCTGCCGGATGCCAGCTTGGGCACACTGCCAGCCTCTGCCGCTGATCCCCAGACCCCTTCCACACAGAAGTTGGTTTCCTTTATTTATCCTTTCATTTACTTATTTATTTATTTGTTTATTTGCAGTTCTGGGGACAGGACTCAGGCTCTTGTCCATCTAGGCAAACACTCTAACACGGAGTCATGCCCCTGCCCGAGTCAGCTGCTTAAAAAAAATATATCAGGTGTTGTGAGTCATTCCTTCAGAAACAAAGATAATTAGTTGTAGTTGGTATGGTGGTACATGTCTGTAATTCCAGCACCCAGGAGGCTGATGTGAAATTGCCCTGAGTTCAGGGCCAACTTGGGCAACAGATTGAGTTCTAGACCAACCTGAGCTACCCAGGAGTCTCTGTCTCAAAAATAATAATCAAAGGGCCAGGCGTGGTGGCACATACCTGTAATCTCAGCACCTGGGAGGCAGAGGTAGGAGGTTCACCATGAGTTCGAAGCCACCCTAAGACTACATCGTGAATTCCAGGTCAGACTAGGCTAGAGCGAGACCCTATCTCAAAAAACAAACAAACAAATTAAAAAGAATAATGGAATAAAATAATGGTGTGACCCACTTTCTCTCTCTCTCTCTCTCTCTCTACTAATAAAATATTTTTAAGGGCTGGAGGAATGGTTTAACAGTTAAGGCATTTGCCTGCAAAGTCAAAGGACCCAGTACCCACGTAAGCCAGATGCGCAAGGTGGGGCATGCTTCTGGAGTTTGTAGCAGCTGAAGGCCCTGGCACGCCCATTCTCTCTATCTGCCTCTCTCTCTTGTCTTTTTTCTCTCAAACAAAATAAATGTTTTTTAAATAATGGGTGTGGCCAAAACCTAGAAATAAAAGCCAGGGAGTCAGTGGGCACATTAGGACAAGAGACTGCCACTGGCCCCCACACCAGGCCTCTTGGACTTGACCACCCACATCGCTCACACTCCTCACTGCCCTCCAAGGGAGGAGCATTTTCGTACATTTTCACAGACGGGGAAACAGAAGCACAGAGAGACTCAATAACTGAGCACACAGCAGACCTGGGACAGGAAGCAGCTGCAGGCCCAGGGCCTGGGAGCCTGGCCGTGCTGCCAGGGTGAGCTCTTCCCCACCCCAGCAGCTCTCCATCGCTGAGTCTCCTGGGCAGCCTTTCCTACCCACACCCATGGCAGTGGTGCTGGCTGCCACCTCTCTCAATGTCCCTCTGGGTCTAGATGCTCACAGCTGCCTGGGCACGCTGGTTGCATCCTGGTCTCTCACCTGAGGCGGCTCCTTCAGTCATGGTTCGGATCCTGCTTGTCTACGAGGTCACAACGCCATTCCTACCACCCCAGAGCAAGAAAGGCAGAATGCAGCTGTCAGACCACCACCTAGACCATTCCAGGCAGCATCCCCTCCACCACACCTCCCCAGATAAGTAGAAGGATGGTCTGACAGAAGGATAGGCTGCCTGGGGCTCCACGTGCGTTTTGCTCCCCTGGACTTGCTATTCCCAGGCAGCGTCACCAGCCCAGGGAGGGAATGTGAGCGTGCGCACGGCCACCCAGCACCCTAAGGCAGGTCCTTCTCTCCAGCCTTCCCACAGGGAGAGGGGAAGCCCATCCCCCACACCCCTACCCCATGCCTTCACCCCTGTCTTTGTTTCATTTTCCAAGCAGGGAAGGAAGAAGCCAGGCATGCCCCACAGTGGGCACAGCCCGCCACTCTGCCTGCCTGCCGCCCGAGGCTCCTGCAAGGGCCTCCCGCATCCCACAGGCCGCGCCTGCTCCCCGCATTAGGGACAGATGGATTACAGCTAATGAGCCTGCTTGCTCCATTAACACCGAAGCCTTCCCGGATTAAAGTGCTCATGGCCCACCGGGCTGGCTTGTCACTCGCTATGGGCGCCTTAGCTGCTGGCTGTGCCTCAGTGTGCCTGTAATTGTTCTTGTAATTGGGTCGCCTCACTCCTGGGGACCCTGCTGCTGCCCTCCAGGGACCGCAGGCGGGCTGACAGGACTTCCCCAGGCGGCGATAGCAAGAGCTCTGCTCAGCCCTCCCCCTCCCCCTACTGGAGGCCCCATGTTCCTGATCGGTGGCTGCCTCACTTGCAGTTAGTTCCTGCCAGGGAAGGATCTGGTCCGCTCTCCAGACAGGCACCAGCTCAGCAGAGAGGGGCCTGCCCCACTCACCCAGGTCACCCACACACACCAAGGCCCCCAAATCACAGCATCTGGTCTGTCCACTCTTGTACACACATGCACGTGCACACACACACACACACACACACACACACACACACACACATCACACTGTCCTACTTTTAAAATATTTATTGATTAGAGAGAGAGAATGGATGCACCAAGGCCTCCAGCAACTGCAAACGAACTCCAGACACATGTGCCACCTTGTGTATCCGGCTTTACGTGGGTACTAGGAAATTGAACCTGGGTCCTTAGGCTTCACAGGCAAGCGCCTTAACAGCTAAGCCATCACTCCAGACCCCTGCTTGCTTTCTTTATTTTTTAAAAATATTTTTTTCATTTATTTGCAAGCAAATAGAGTTTGCAAGCCTTTAAGCACTGAGCCATCTCTCCAGCCCAACATGGCCTGCTTTCTTACACACTTGCACACATACTCACAGACACACACAGACATGTTGGCACACTCACATTTGCACCTGTTCACATGTATACTCACATTCCTCTTTCTCTCACACACACATGACCCAGCACTGGGGCTCAGGGGATGCCGTTTCTTCTTTATAATTATTATTAATTAAATTTATTTATGTATTTGCAAGGAGAGAGGGAGGAAGAGAAGGAACATGCCAGGGCCTCTTGCCACTGCAAACAAATTCCACATGCATGTGCCACTGTGCATCTGTCTTTACATGGGTAGTAGGAAACAACTCAGGCTGTTAGGCTTTGCAAGCAAGCACTTTAACTGCTGAGCCATCTCTTTAGTCTGTTAGTTTTAATTTGTTTCACTGAGCATTCTTATGGCATGTTCATACACATGTGACATTATACTTTGTTTTCATTTGTCTCCTCCCTGAGAATGGCATTTGTTCCATCTTTAGAATGTCTTTAAGAGGCCTCAGTATGGAACCTTCTATGGCTCCTATGGTTAGCAGGAGCATGGAATTCTTTGCTCTTAGGAGGCCCCCTCCTGCCTGTCCAGTCTGATCTCACTCTTTTCCACAGGTGGGCACTCCTCTGGGAGACTCTCTTTGTCAGGGACACCACTGGTGCCTTCCTTCAGGAGTGCCCACTCCTCCTCCTGCATCTCTGCACATTGGCTTCACTCCAGGGACCCCCCCCACACACACACACTCAGGAGTCTATTCACAGGGCATCTCCCATCCATGGAGGAACCCTAGAGGAGGAACCCCAGCACCCCCCCCCCACCGACTGATTGGCCTTGTGTGATTGCTGGTGTGATGAACTTGGCTGGAGAGTTAGGTGTCACAGGATTCGTGCTAATTAGGGTATTTTTCCTATCTTTCATGTGGCTACTTGGCTCCTAGACTGTGCCCATTTCAATGTTGAGGCAACAGAACGTGGGATTTCCTTGTTGTAATGGGTGTGCGCATGTATGTGTGTGCCAGAGGACAACCTCAGGTGCCATTCCTTAGGAATGCCATCATCTTTTTTTTTTTTTTTCCCCCTGAGGCATCAGCTCTCACTGGCATGGTACTCATCAGTTAAACTAGACTGGCTGACCAGTTTACATTGGTTCTGAGGTTCAAACTCAGATCCTCATGTTTGCAAGGGAAGCACTTTATAGACCACCCCTCTATGGGATTCCTACTGAGCGTATGTTCCCAGGACATTTTCCTGGAGGCTCCTAAGACCCAGGGATTCCCATGGTAGGAGGATAGCAGTCTAGAGGCTTGGGATGAATGGGAGGTCCTGGATGCCATGGGCTGTTTGTCATCCCAGGAGGAGATAATCTGTGAAACAAGGGCAGCTTGAATGACCGTTCTCTACGTGAACTTGGACACTGAGGTACATTAGTGACACCCTCCCCACACACAAGAGCCACATTAGTGGAAGGGCGGCAACCTGGAATTCACTCACTTCCCTCCAGTGCTACACTGCCAGTCCTCATGTGAGAGAGCTCCCAGGGGAACATTTTAAAAAATTATTTATTTATTTGCAAGCAGAGAGAGAGAAGAGACAGAGAGAATAGGTGTGCCAGGGCCTCCAGCCACTGCAAATGAACTCCAGATGCACTTGCCACATTGTGCATCTGGCTTTATGTGAGTCCTGGGGAATTGAACCCAGGTTGTTAGGCTTTGTAGGCAAGTACTTTAACTGCTGAGCCATCTCATGTTTTCCCAAGGTACACGTGGGTACTCCTCTGTCTCCAGGTTCAGAAGCTGGTCCTCTTGCGGTCTTTCCTCCCCTCCCTTTAGCCTGGGGGCCTCTGCTTTGGACAGGCGCCCACTGTGTACTTACACATGCACTCGGTGGAGGGAGGGCAGGATCTGTTTTCAAGCACACGGTCATGCGGCCTGCAGTGTCACACGTGCCCAGCGCTAGGGAAGTCAGGGCCCCCTTGGCAGATTTCCACTTTCAGCATGTGTACACTCCCTGTTCCACTAAAGAGACCCGGTAATAAAACTCTCTCAGCCAGAAAAGGGACAATTTTCAGAAGCACACAGGCCAGAGTTCATGGTACAAGATTCTGTTGGTGGGCTGGAGAGATGGCTTGGCAGTTAAGGCATTTGCTTTCAGAGCCTAAGGACTCTGGTTTGATTCCCCAGTACCCACGGAAAAGCTGGATGCTCAAAGTGGTACACATCCCGGCATGCTCATTCCTCCCCGCCCCCATCTCTCTATTTTTCTTTGCTTGCAAATAAATAAATAAAAATTTTAAAAAAGATTCTTTAGAAGTAGGTTTTCTAGAGGCCTTGAAGTTGGACTTGGGTTTTGAAGGATGCCTAAGAGTTTGCTAGGTATTAGGAAAAAAAGGATGGAGTGTGGCAAACTCTGGGGAGTTGAACAGACCAGAGAATGAGATAAGAGACAAGGGCTTCTTGGACCGGTAGAGGGGAATCAGTGTGTGTGACCCTTGTAGACAAGATGAGTCAGTGCGGTGTGTACATTTGGTCAGGTCTGGGGAAGTAGAAGACCCCACCCCAACAGCCCCAAAAGTCTCTAGGGTTGGAGTTGGTGTGGGGGGAGTCAGTAGTGCTCATAGGCCTTCATGAACAGGCAGTGACTGCGTTTTCATTCATGCTTATGCCCATATTACACAACTCACAGTGAAACAAGGCACTGTGGTCTGTACCGTGGACCTTGTATGAAGAGGGAGGGTTCTGTGTGTGGCAGCACAAGCCGCAGGGACCTGGGTGTGTGAGAGTTCTGTTTTGTTTTAATTTGTTTTCAAGCAGAGAGAATAGAGGCAGAGAGAGAAAGAGAGATGGAGGGAGAGAGGAGAAGAGAAAGAATGAACGGGCATGCCAGGGCCTCCAGCTGCTGCAAAGGGACTCCAGACATGTGCTACTTTGTGCATCTGGCTTTACATAAGTACTGGGGCATCAAACCTGGGTGGTTAGGCTTTGCAGACCTTCATCTCTGAGCCATCTCTCCAGCCCTGAGAGTAGAGTTTTTAATCTCATTTAATGTTAATCAGTTTACCTGCAAACGGAAGTCACTGTCTGTGGACAGCAGAACTCCCACAGGGCCCTCTCATCCCTCCAGCCTCTGCCTCCTTGGCTTTCCTGTCGATCTGATGTCATTGTTCTGAGCAGAGAGCCAAGCACAGAGGCAGTTAGCCTACCCTTGTGTCTCAGTGAGCTCATCAGCATGTAACCTTATACGGACATAGGTCTCCACCGATGTTACGTTAAGTTGAAGCCACAGTGGGTGACGGTGGCTGGTGTCCATACAAGAAGGCGGGGCTCACAGGCACACAGGGACACATGCAGGGAGGGGTCCTGAGAAGAGGTAGAAACAGAAACAGCTCCAAAGGATGGACCCAGGCAGGAAGGTGCCTCCTCAGAGCCACCAGAGAGGGTACAGGCCTGCCATGCAGGGCTCCTGACTCCTAATTCCAAACTATTGTTTGCAGCTGCCTGGGTTGTGGCCATCTGCTATGGTGGCTCCAGGAGACATGCAGTGGGCTCATGGCTAACAAGGCCAACTGGTTAGTGCCTGGACCCTGAAGAGCTGCTGGAGGGCTGAGCCTCTCCAGTTATAAGTTCTAGAACACCATGTTCTGTGTTCACAGAAAGAGGCGGTGTGCTGTTAACCCATCAGGAGTGTGCCCAGAAATGGGAGGAGTGGGTGGTCCATAGTGCCTAGCTCATCCTTCAGCTTTGATTTCCTGATCCCCGAAAAGAACAAGGGAGGTAAGCAGCAATGTCGGCTCCTCAGAGCCATGTTCAGGAACCAGCTTCCTGGACGTCAAGGACAGGAGGCAGCTGGGTTGGAAGATGGCGCAGGAGTCTGTTGCCATGGCGACACCTCCTCTCAGCCTGCCCCCTCACTACTTGGTCTTGCTGCCTCCCTGAAGGTGTCCAGTGGCCACAGAGGGACACCCCGGCAGATGCTGCGGCCATCCCGGCAGTGACCCTGGGCTGGGGCCGGCCGTGGCTGCCGCTCGGCTCTGGCTTCAGCACCATGTCCAGCAAAAGCGGCTCAGGCTCGGAGCAGTAATAGCGCAGGGCTCGCCGGCCAATTGATTTCAATCATTTTATAGAGAACCTATGTAAAATAAAAAGGCCTTTAATCACATTTGTATCCATTTCCAGGCTCAGTAAATCAATTTGAATTGAGCTGGGTGCCACTGTTACAGCTGATTAGCGGGTATATGTATGGTCAGACGAATGTCGCTTGGTGTGCGGGTGGGGGCGTAGCTGGGAGACAGCCGGCGCCTGCCCACTTCAGGGTGGATTCTGCACCACCCTCCACACGGTAGGCCCTCTCCTCCCTCCTCCAGTTGCCCAGGTACCAGAGGCCTCTTCCTGGTGGTCCCCAAGGCTAGGCTCTTCATGCCCCTTTCCAAGACCTTCTGCAAGGGCAAGACCCAATTAACCGTATGGCCGCCACCCTTGTCACCGACCTCCCCACACTACCTGCTGCTGTCCCTCGTGGAGGACCTTCTACTGCCACCAGTATGGCAGCTAGCTGTGTTCACACCAGCTATGCGAAGGGTCCGTTGGTGCCCCGTGTGCTATGTGGCTACTTAACTTCCTAGGACAGGCAGGACCTGCAGGGGTACCTGTGCCTTGGGACAGGCAGGGGACCTATGGTCTAAATGGGAAGAGGGGACATAGAGGTAGGGGGGACATGTGGCGGGAGATAGAAAGCCAAAGCAGGTGTGAGGAAGAACGTTCCGGACAGCACAACACTCAGCAGGAGCAAGGCCGCGCTGGCCCGGCTGCAGATGACCAGAGGCACGGGCGTAGACCAGAGTGGGTCTGTTTGGAGCCTCACCCAGCGGCAGGGCGATGAAAGGAAATGGCTGGGGCTCCTTCTAAGAAGCGGCAGAGTAGTGGTGGGCCACAGGAGCCACCCAGAGAGCACAGGTGGCAGAGCAGTGGCAAGGGCGGAAGGTCACACTGGTCCTAAGTGGCTAACAGCCTGGACAGGGTCCCTTTTTCAGAAGGGGCCATCGCCAGTGATG
This sequence comes from Jaculus jaculus, assembly GCF_020740685.1. NCBI lineage: Eukaryota > Metazoa > Chordata > Mammalia > Rodentia > Dipodidae > Jaculus > Jaculus jaculus. Next base: position 225,337,928 of record NC_059102.1, read on the forward strand.
TCTGCTGGCCAGTGCTGACCTGGTACCACAGGTTGTGGCTCATGTGGACAAGGGATAGCTCCTATAACTCTGATCTTGTCCCACATGCATTTGGTGGTGGTTGTGAACATCCCAGGGGCTGGTCACCCTTTCTGCTTTCCCGGACGTTCTGAGGTTAGACGCTGACCCTGAACCTGGAGAGTGGGCTCACTGGCTGCACTAATGAACAGTCATGCCTACTGATGACACTTGGTAGCCATGGCCACCCAGTGCCTGTCAGACCTGGTTGATCCTGGGTTTGACTTGCTTTTTCTTGCTCCTCAGAACCAACTTTTAGGGACGGGGACCTTCAGGGTAGAGGTGTTTGATCTATAAATAAAGTGCAGTCTGCTGACCTGGCTTGCTGCTGACCTGGAGCCACCAGGCAGCCTGGTGGATGCTTCAGGGTCCCATCTCCAGCACTAGATTCTGTTCCCCACTTTGAAGGCCCCTCCCCAATTCTCCCTCACCATTTCAACCCCCTCCCTCAACAGGCTTCACTCATTTTTCCTTCGAGTCCCAGCAATTCGTCATTGGCTGGGCATGGTGGCGCACACCTTTAATCCCAACACTCTGGAGGCAGAGGCAGGAGGATCACTGTGAGTCTGAGGCCACCCTGAGACTACAGAGTGAATTCCAGGTCAGCCTGGGCTGTAGCGAGACCCAACCTTAAAAAACCAAAATAAATAAATGAATAAAAAATAAAAATAAAAAAGATATCATCACATGTTTTACTGGGACCCAGTCCCCTCCCAAGTCCCTGTCACGTTAACACAATATAAACAATATTCCACAAGGCAGATTATTTACCTTACCACTGACCAGAGGGGAAACTATGGCCCAGAGAGGTTAGGCAACTTGCCTGAGGTTGCAAAGCCTGGGAGTGGCAGATCTTGGACTTAAACCCGGGTACGTCCTAGATAAGATGGTCATCCTTGCCATGCTCATAGCTAGCCCTCTCCTTCCTCACGTCACTCCTCTTCCTCCTTTACATTGGCCCTTCTCCTTTCTGACCTTGGTCCTTCTCTGTTATAGGGGGCCTCTTCCTTCTTCGCCCTAGTCTTCCTCCTCCTTCCTCATAGAGGTCCTTTTCCTTACTCTGGGCTCTGAGGATGATGGGTAGATGGGATCCCAAGTCTGCTCTTCCTTTCTGGTGTAGCCCTGGGCCTGAGCCACACCTTTCCCTCCCACGAGGATCTGCTAAGTGTCTCCCATGAGCCCACAGCTGGGGACCCAGCAAGGACCTAGGAGGAGCTGGTATTCTGTGTGTGTCAGGGACACACGGGAAACGTGTAGTCAGCCTAGTGGTGGCATAAATCACAGAGCCACAAATCCAGAGCAGGGAACAGAGGCTGGCGAGTAGGAAAGCCTGTGAAGGGGTCCCCTGAGCAGAAGGCTGGCACGTGGGAAGGCCTGGAGACAGAAGCTTCCACGCCGTACTCTCAGGAAGCCATTAGAAGCTGCCCTGGTTCTCCAAGACTGCTTTGACCTCTGACCCCAGAGGAGGGGGCTTCAATCAAGGAGTGTATTCTCACACAGTTCTGTGAGCCAGAAGTCTAACTCAGGTGTGGACAGGGCCATGCTTCCTTGGGGGTTCCCGGGAGGGACTCTCATCCTCGCTCAGCTTCTGGTGGCTCTGAGTGCTCCTTACATGGCTGCTTGGCTCTTACCTCTGCCTCTGGTCTCTGGGCATCAGCTCTCTGTGAGTTCTAGGTTTTCTCCTCCTTTTTCCTTCTTTTTCTTTTTTTAAAAATTTATGTGGGGGATGGCACATGTCATGGTATACATAGGAGGGTCATAGCACAACTTGGAGGTGTCTGTGTACCACCTTGAGACAGTTTCTTGCTGTTGCAAAGGAGCAGCAGACTAGCAGATCCTTGAGCTTCGGAATCTCCTGGCTCCACCTCCCATTATAAGCGTGTTAGGATCATAGATGCATGCACCACTTCATAACATAGCTTTATGTGGGTGCTGGGGAATTGAACCTGGGCCAACAAGCTTTGCAAGCAAGCACTTTTAACCCCTGAGCCATCTCCCCACCTCTCCTCCCGTCCCTCTCACCCCAGTCTCTTTTTCTTTTATCGAAACAAGAGTCTAATGTAGCTCAGGCTGTTCTCAAGCTCAGCTATGTAGTAAGGATGACCTTGAACTCCTGATCCCTCTGCCTCTCTGCCTTTGCCTCTGAAGTGCTGGGAGTACAGGTGTGTACCACGATGCCTGGTTTTGGTTTGTGCAATGCAGGGGACTGAACCCAAGGCCTCGCGTATGCTAGGCAAGAACTCTACGCAGTGAGCAATGTTCCCAACCCCCTTTATGCTGTCATATAAGGCCCCAGGCATGTAGCACCTTGGGCCACCCTCTGGGCGACAACCTCATCCCAGCTCTCACTTCTGCATGGTCTTCATTTTCAAATAAGGCAATATCCTATGATACCCAGTGGAAGTGAATGTGGGGGAGGCATTGAGCTGCCTGAGGGAGCTCTACGTTGACAGTGTGACCTTCTATCCAGTAATGGGGACACAGGCCAGCAGGGTGCATTGCCTCCCTGGCAACCTACATGCAGCTTGTCCATGTCCCACCCAGAGCCACCTCTGCACTCTCCCCTGCTGTTGGCCCCATTGTTTCTAGGTCATGCTGGAGCCGTCCTACAGTAGGGCATGCCAGCCCTTTCTATCTCTGCATTATTTAGTTGTGACCATACAGTTTCTGCGACCCTTTGGGGAAGAGGAGAGAGAAGGAGATCAAGTCAAGGTGGTGTCAGCCACTCCCTACAGGCTCTGGTCATGTTGATCTGGGAGATTGCCCACGGTGTCCCAGGCAGAGGACAGCATTGCAGTGGGAGTCCAGGCCTTGGTGCAGCCCTGGCCATACAGACTCTAGCATGTGGCTCAACCCTCAGGGCTACAGGCCTTTCCCTCCCTTTCGGATAGCTGCCCAGGCCAGCATCCTTGTGGTTATCCCCTATTCTAGGCAAACTCTAAACTATCTAGGTAGTTAGGGCTGAAATGGGACCTCTTGAAAGCTGGGGGAGGGGAGGCCAGGCTTGTGACCTACAGGGACCACTTGTTCAGCCAGAAAGGACGCGGGGAGCCCAGGGACCATGGGTAATTCATCCAATGTCCTCAAGTCTCAGAGTCATCATTTATCAAAAGGCCCAAAGGCACCTGCCTCCCAGCATCCTCAGGAGGCCACAGGAAGAGATTGTTCTAGGCCAGAGGTGGATGGCTCAGAGGCAATATGACCAGATGCTCCTAGGGGGACTTGGGGCATTGCCTGGAGCAGGGGTCTCCCACTTCATTTCCCAGGGGCCGAGCCCACAGTGACAGTGACTTGCCCTGCTCCAAGGAGGTGAGAGGTGCTCACTTCGCAGCCGGCGGTAATTCCCAGAACCATCCATCTCTGTGAGTGCCGTCACGGGAAGAGTGATGGTGGCCTTCCCGGGGCCGGCAGGGACGTTACAACAGGTTTATGCCATGTGAGTGATGGCGTTTGCACCACCGCCGCCGGAACGACAATGCTGCGATGAGCCTTCCAGGGAGCACGATGATAAATACCATGTGGAAGCTTCCAGAGAGGAAGGGCTAGAGGAGCAAATGCGGGGGGGGTGGGTGGTTATAATGCCACAGAGACAGGCAGAGGACACGGGGTGAGGACAGCTATGGTCTGAGGGCCACATACATCAGTCCGTGACTGACCTCCTGGCCTTCTGCTGCTGTGGACAGGAGGCTGTTTGCTGAGCCCCCAGGTGGGATTTGCAGGTTGAGGGTGAACACAGAGCTGGGGAGTCATGGACTTATGTGGGAGAGAGCTGGGCCCATGCTGCATGACACACTCCAGAGGACTGGGGGAGATTTGAGGGCGGCCCCCAGGAGCCACGGGGGGAGCAGAGCCAAGGAAGGCTATCACCAGACTTGCCCCTCCCCTGCCTCCTGCCACCAGCCAACGGGGGAAAGGTGACCCACACAGCAGCTGCCGTATCATTGTCTGAGCCCTTCTCGTCCCACTGAAGTTATCCTGTGACTTGACCACGTGCTTTCCTGTACCAGGGCCCGCTCAGATCTTATGGGCAGGCAGACAGCCCCAGGTGTTAAAGCCACTCCTCTACGCCCTGTGTCGTGTCGCATATGTGAGTGATATCACATATGTGCTCTAATTTCCCCGTCTATACAGTAGAGCTGTAGCTAGAATACATGGGCTCCTGGGCGTGAGTTCAGTCCACGCCTGCACAGCTTGCTGATCATGGTCTCTAGTATTCTCCAGCAGTAGCCAGAGTTTAGCAGGTGTCTCTCCTTCTGTGAACCTCAGATGTCTACTGTGGGACCTGCACACAGTGTCAGTAGAACATTCTAGGAGGCGACATAGCCAAGGACGAGCTCACATCTTCTTCAGGTCTGTGGAGAGTCTGTTGCCAAGCCAAGCCCAGGCCTGGCTCAGCTTTCAGGAGACGCTCCCAGTGCACACTTGGCTCAGGAAGAAAGATCAGAGAGCCCTGGGGGCGCACATACTCCAGTTCCCCAGCCCTGGCCTGGAGCAGGCGTGGCAGTACTGTGAGTCCCCGTAGCCTCATGGAGGGTGATGCTAAGAGATGGGGAGACTAACGCCTGGAGAACCTGATACCACTGTTTTCTTTTTATTTGTTTATTTTACTTTTATTTATTTATTTGAGAGAGGGAGAAAGATAGAGAGGCCTTTGGCTGCCACAAATGAGCTCCAGAAACATGCACCACCTTGTGCATCTGGCTTACATAGGTCCTGGGGATTTGAACCTAGGTTCTTTGGCTTTGCAGACAAGCACCTTAACCACTAAGCCATGTCTCCAGCTCCCCCCTTTTTTGGAGGTAGTGTCTCACTCTAGCCCAGTCTGACCTAGAATTCACTATGTAGTTTCAGGGTGGCCTCAAATTCATAGCAATCTTCCTACCTCGAGTGCTAGGAGTAAAGTCATGCTCCACCACACCTGGCTGACACCACTCTTACCTATACAGAGACACTTGTGCCTCCAAACTCATGGATGAACACACGTGCATACATATGCATGCATATAAACACAGCCTGCTGTGTACAGACATGGTCCAGGCACTCATGTCCATACACCACAAAGACACCTATAGGTGTACACACAGATACATGAGACATACAGGTACATACATACACACAGATATGTACACACACACACACACGCAGGCATCCTACCAGACACATAAACACACCTCCACACATGTGCGCACACACATGCAGGTACACACGGAGGTACACATGACATCCAGAGCATGCATAATCTGTAAGGCATACACCCACACTCAACACAACCGCACATGTAACAATCATACACATGTATATGACATGCCCAGCACACATACACACACAGACACCCACATACATAAAGATGTGACACAGATGCATGCGCTCGTGAATGTGTGTTCACAGATGTGCGCCAAATACGTTTGCAGATGCATGCATGCCACACTCACACTTGACCACTCAGGGAGTGGCTTCTGCTTCGAGGGCTTCCAAGCTCCATACTGACTTTTCCACCTCAGGTGCCCATAAAGGGTTGCCCGAAGCACAGGGTCCTCCCACCTGCTTGCTCTGCTGACAACATAAACTGTGACAGAAATAGCAGAAATGCCCGGTGGCATGACGGTGTGACAGCAGTGGCTGCGCCCCAGGGTCTCTGTAGGGCCCAGGGCTCCTGCCCTCTGCCTGCCAGGAATAGCCCCCAAGCAAGATTTGCTTGGTTCTAACTGAAGGAACCATCTGGCCACCTATAGGGTGATGCACAGTGAGTGCCTAGGATGCAGGAACCACATGCCAACCAAACCATCAGATCCTTGGTGCCTGGGTAGAAGTGGCCAGGTCTGGGTGGGACCTTCCTCTGGATGGCGGGGCTTGTTCTGGGTGTTGAGGTCACTGGGATGGGTGGAGAGGGGGCTATGGGAAGGAGGGGCCAGGACAAACCTTTGGCGGCCCTGAGCACAAGGCAGGGGAGAGGAGGGTGAGTGAAGGTGGTGTTAGCATCAAGGTGCAGCTGGAGATTAGCATTGGCAAAAGTGTGCCAGCTGTGCCAAGGAGGGTCTTTGCTAGGTGGGAAAGATATTTAAGAGTACAGCAACAGGGCCAGAGGGATTGCTCAGTGGTTAAGGCATTGCCTACAAAGTCTGACGGCCCAGGTTTGATTACTCTGTACCCATATAAAGCCAGATGCACAAAGTGGCCAATGTATCCAGGGTTCATTTGCAGTGGCAAGAAGGCTCTAACAAGCCCATACTCACTCTCTTCCTCTCTGTCAAATAAATTATTTTTAAAAAACTAAATACAGCAACAGATTGGGTTACTAACACCTCAGATGTACACCAAAGAGCTATTAAGTAAGGTTGACCTAGGGGGCTCAGGCAGAACGTGTGCTCAGCATGTTCAAAGCCATACGTTCCACCTCCAGCACTGGACAGAAAGAAACAGAAATAGCAAAGATATTAAATCTGTTTTCTTTCTTTCCCTTCCACTCTTCTTCCCTTCCTTTTGTTCAGCCCTAGGGATTGAAAATTGATGCCTTGAGCATGCTCAACAAGGCACTGTCACGGAGCTATATCCTCAGCCCTAAGATAGTACTTTTTATTTTAAATTCTATTTACAAGAGGGTTATTTTTGTAATATTTTATTTATTTATTTATTTATTATTTTTATTAGTTATGGACATACTCAATATATAAACATCATATGTTGGTACCATCATTTCCCTCATCCCTGCCCCTCCTGCAAAGGGACCCTCCTCATTGGGGATGCAATCCATCCCCATGGGGATTGTGGGTCATGCATTGTGGGGACAGCAGTCAGTTATGGGGAAGAGGCAATGTCACTGTGCATAATGTCCCAACTTGTGGCTCAAACAATCTTTCCGCCCCCTCTTCTGCGAAATGCCCTTAGCCATGTTGGAAGCATTTTAAGTCTTCTTCAGTGATGGGCTCTTAGGAGCGTCTGGATCTCTGGTTTGGTAGGGGTTGAGTGTCCTCAGTGTCTATCTCCTTCACCCTTGTGCTGATTATGAGGTTCACTGAGAAAGCAGCGCTCTTGCTCATTTCCCCAATTCCTCTGTGGTTTCAGCTGGGGCCGGGCTGAAGTGCACTGGGTCGTGTCTCTCCTCAGGTACCGCTTCTGTCTGAAAAAGAGAAGCAGATTCTCCAACGTAGAGTGAAGTCAGCACAGGTTAAATGGGATAACCATTAGCAGTTTAGAGAGAATTTAATGGGTGTAGACTCTCTTGCATCCCAAGATTAGTAGGGGCTTGATATTGGAAAGCAAACTCATTATCTGGATATGATTCTGATTTGTTTCCCAGTTCCAGATATGGGTTCCTTTCCACTGAGCAGATCTGTTAGCCAATCCAAGGGCAATTGGTTGCCCACCAAGGCTGTGTGCCACTCTTGCACTTATGTGAGCTTCACATCAGGTTGTTTGCTTCTGAGTAGCTTAGCCCTCAAGTAGCTTGAACAGATGTTGCCCACTTTCCCCCAGTGGCTCATGTAGCACATTCTAGTACTAAACAGGCTGCCTGGGGACTCTTCCAGATTCTAGCCAGGTCTCTCCATGTTCTGTACTGACCACACATGGTGTCTTCAGCAGTAGGGTCTTACCATTTACCTTTGGTGTGGGTAACCAAGTGCTCTGACAGAAGTCTGACTTGTTTTGGGAAACCTTGTGGGTCTCTCCGATCAATAGCTCATTGTGGGTGTTAATCGCATCCTGGTACTGGGAGTTACAGGCCAGTGCCAAGGGAAAAGAAAGAAAATACAAAAAAAAAAAAAAAAAAAAAAAAGAGGGCTGGAGAGATGGCTTAGCAGTTAAGCACTTGCCTATAAAGCCTAAGGACCCCAGTTCAAGGCTCGATTCTCCAGGACCCATGTTAGCCAGAGGCACAAGGGGGTGCATGTGTCTGGAGTTCATTTGCAGTGGCTGGAAGCCCTGGCGTGCCCATTCTCTCTCTTCTCTCCCTATCTGCCTCTTTCTCTCTTTGTCACTATCAAATAAATAAATACATACAAACAAACAAAAGAAACAGGAGAAATTTAAGGTTAGGCTTCATCTCACCCTCTCCAGGGCCCTTTGATTCAGGTGCTCCCTCTAAGGTCATGATGAGAGTTCAACCTTTTAGTCTGTCTTCCAGGATATAGATTATTATGGTACCAGTTCCATTTGGGATCAGTTTTGTGTTACCCCCCCACCGACACACACACCCTTACTCTCCCCTCAAGCCCTACCCTCCCTATTGTCCAGGCCTTGAGTTGTTGTTTTTTTTGTTGTTTTTGTTTTTGTTGTTGTTGTTGTTGTTGTTTGAGATAGGGTCTCAGGTGGTCTCAGGCTGACCTGCAACAATTCCCTATGCAGCTGAGGACAGTGAACTCCTGATCCTCCTGTCTCTACCTCTCAAGTGCTAGGATCACAGGTGTGGGTGTGTACCACCATGCTCAGTTCTGTGCAGAGCAGGGGATCAAACTCAGTGTTTCATGCATGCCAGGTGAGCACTCTACCAACTGAGCCACATCCCCCAGCCCCAAATTTTATGTTTGTTTGTTTGTCTATTTATTTATTTATTTGAGAAAAGAGGCAGGGAGAGAGAGAATGGGCACACCAGGGCCTCTAGCCACTGCAAATGAACTCCAGACACGTGTGCCACCTTGTGCATCTGGCTTACGTGGGTCCTGGGGAATCGAACCTGAGTCCTTTGGCTTTGCAGGCAAATGTCTTGACCACTAAGCTATCTCTCCAGCCCAAATCTTATGTTTTATTATCATCATATTTTTTTCACCCAGGATAGTATCGTGCATTTTGCTACGGTGCCCAGGCTGGCCTCTAACTCACTGCAATCCTCCTACCTCAGCCTCTGGGTGCTGGGATTACAGGTACAAACTCCCATGCCCAGTGAAAATAGAAAGCAGTTTAACAGCCATGCTGGTGGCACACTCCTATAATCAGCATAAGGGAGTCTGAGGCTGGAGAATCATAAGTTCGAGCTAGCCTGGAATACAGAGAGAATGCTAGGTCACCCTGAGCAACTTGGTGAGACCCTCTCTTAATCAATCAATATATTTCAATGTCATTTCAAACCTGCCAGGTGAGTGGCCCACTGTAGTAGAACGTCTGTTGCTGGCACAGCTGTGATGAGATGGACAGAGTCATGCCCCTACCCCCTTTCTGGAACTTTCTGGAAAACCAAATGTAGTGGTGAGGCCTGAGACCTTCTTTAGCTTGGACCCAGAAGTTTTGTGCCAGGAGCTCAGGTGTAGAGGTCCTCAGTGAAGTTGCCAGTGGCTGTAGCACAAAGCTGGGCACCAAGCACACCCCAAGTGCCCCCAGCCTCCAAGAGAAGTGCCCCACGGCTGGGGAAGGCCCGGAGGCCTGCTGCGTCCTTCCTCCTCTTGCTCATAGTCCTTCCTTCCCGGAAGGGGAAGTGGAGGCAGCAGCGCTGTGTGGCTCTCACAATCCTCAGCCCTTGGGGAGGTGATAACCAGCTCTTTGCATCTAGCGCTGGTTAATTTGTTTTCAATAGGTTTCAATCAATTACGTGTGGTCCTGGGAAGAGAAGCGCGCAGTAATTGGCTGAAATAAATCACTTGGCACTTCAAAAGCAGCTCTCCGCTGGGGCCTTGCCGCCCAGCTTTCGATTCTTAATAAACAAACGTGTTTGTCCCCCCACTCCCACCCCTGGTCCCCAAGCTCCATGGGAACTGCTAACCCAGGACCCGGGGGGGGGGGGCACAATATGGCAGCCGTGGATCCAGCTGTGGGGGGGCCCTGGCCACTCTGCCACTGCCCCCCCCCATGTCCCCATCAGCATCCCATGACTGCAAAAGGTGGAGGATGAGGAGGGGGCTTGACAAGCCTGTGTCCTTTCATGGTTCTGGGCTGGTCTGAGACCAGGGTGTGGTGGGGTTTCCCATCTCTGTTGGCTCCATGGACTTTGTCCCTTCCTGCCTCTGTCAGCTCCTTGTACTGCCTGCATTCCTGGGCAAGTCCCCTCCCACCCTGTGCTGTGGCTTTGCAGGCCAGTGCCTTAACCGCCAAGGCATCCCCCCAGTCCTTCACCTCAGTTTCTTATGTCATAAATACCAACAGACAAAAGCTTTTTGGGGGTCCTCAATGTTTAGAATGGAAAGGGGTCTGAGAACAGACAGGATTGAGAACCACAGGCTGTGGTTATTGCACTAGAAACCACTGCTGAAGTGAGCAGCAGACCATGGACATCTCTGACGTTTTGCATCACTGCAGACCACCTCTGGGTCTCTCCCCCCACAGGCCCCCCCCCACCGTGAACCTGTCTATCTTTCTTCCTCTTCCTGTGAGGCTCCCAGGCGTGCTTGATTTGGGGCCACCCTACTACAGAGTGATCTCACCTGAACTGAGAACACCTGCAGATAGACTATTTCTTTTTATTTATTTATTTATTTTTTATTTTTTTTTGTTCATTTTTTATTTATTTATTTGAGAGTGACAGACAGAGAGAAAGACAGATAGAGGGAGAGAGAGAGAACGGGCGTGCCAGGGCTTCCAGCCTCTGCAAACGAACTCCAGACGCGTGCGCCCCCTTGTGCATCTGGCTAACGTGGGACCTGGGGAACCGAGCCTTGAACCAGGGTCCTTAGGCTTCACAGGCAAGCGCTTAACCGCTAAGCCATCTCTCCAGCCCAAGATAGACTATTTCTAAATGCAGCCCCCCTTGACAATCCTGGGGGGTTGGGATGCCAGCGTCTATTTGGGGTTACACAGTTCAACTTCATCCCTCCCTTTGAGTAGAAGAACACTGAGAAACATGCTGTCCCTCAGCTGGTGCTGTGCCTCACCCTCATGTGGGTTTGAAAGGGAGTGATGTCTCCTGGGCTCTGGGTCCCCCCTCTGTGTCATGGGTGGAACTGAGGCCTCTACTGGCCAGAAAGAGCTATCCCTGAAGGTGGCGCAAAGTGGAGGTGGGCATCGACCTACTCAAAGGGCAGGGTGGCACGGGCCACTCAAATCATCTATAATCAGGTGAGCATGTCCACTCGTGACAAGGCTCAGTGAGGAACCAGATGCCCACACAGAATTGGCTCCGGCAAGAAGACAGGGGTCAGTGGAAGTGGGGGCAGCACAGTGGGGGTCATGAGGAGGGTATGCTGCTGCTGCTGAGCTGAAGATCAGCAATGGAGGCCCAAGAATTCTGAGAACTTGGCTCTCCTCCAGCCACTCTGATCCTAGTGGATGCCTAGAGCCCAGGCCAGCCCTTCTCAGCCCCCTCGTGGGCTCATGGAGCTCTGGAGCCTGTCCTGTGTTGGCCCCTGAGGACAATACCCTGCACTTGGCCCATGTTATGGATGGGGAACATTGAGGCTTGGCCAAGGCAAACCATCCAAAGAGGCATCTGCTCCCCAAGGCCCCGCTTGTTGACCACTGTGCTATGGATGCACAGAGGCCCCCCAGGAAAGCTCTTAAGACTGTGGGTCCGCTGGAGCTGAGAGTAAGAGGAGCCAGCTGGGCGAGGGTGCTTTCAGTGTTGGCAGAGCTGGAAAGGACCAAGTCCAGCCTGACCTGTCCAGGATAGCGTGCTTGAAGCTTGAAGAAATTCAGCCTGGGTCAGGTGGATGGAGCAAGACATGGGCAATAAAGATAGGCCAGGCACCAGACTTGGTGGCGCACGCCTTTAATCCCAGCGCTCAGGAGGCAGAGGTAGGAAGATCGCTGTGAGTTCGAGGCTACCCTGAGACTACATAATGAATTCTAGATCAGCCTGGGCTAGAACAAGACACTACCTCGGAAAACCAGGAAAATAAAATAAAATAATAATAATAAAAGGTAGGCCACGATTGTATCCTGGGAAAGAGTCTGCAAGTCAGATAGGATGCAGTCCCGGACAAGAACCAGGGATTATTAGAGCAAGACACAACAAAGTTCTGGGGAAGGGAGGCTGGAAAGGGCTCTGTGCCCCTGCATGTATGGAGTGGGAGGAAGCCATGCTGGCATGGGGGAAGGGGATGCCAGCAGAGGGAACTAGTAGAGCAAAGGACTCAGGGTCGGGGCTCATGTGGCCCGGGCCTTCTGGAGAGCTGTCTCCGCTCCTTCCAGCCCTGTTCCTGCTAGGGCCCCTCACCAGGATGACCCCAGGGAGCCAGCGCCCCCCCCCCCAGGAAGGACGTGGGCAGCTGTGGCTGCCCTGTCCCCGTTGCCTGGACTCCACCACCTGCTCTGCCTCACAAATCACAGCCACCTAATGAAGTGCCTCTCGCCTGGGGAGAGCTGTAGGGCCCAGCCCTGAGCCAGGTCAGAGCCTCGGCGAAATTACAGCTGTAAGACATGGTGAGGGGAGCGGGGCCTCTCGCCCTGCCTGTAATTACAGCCCGTGGAGTGCTGATTGCCAAAGTCCAATTAATTAAACACGGCAGCGACCCAAATTATGATCTGCTGCTCGTACCGAGCAGTATTTTTAACCTTAACTGTCGGGGCTGAGCTTAAATTTCCTGTCTGGACAGAAGTGTCACCCGTGGGAGAAGGAGGTGGCGTTGAACCGAACCTCGCCGATGACAGACCCTGTAATTAGAAACTGTAGTGTCCCCGAGACTGGTCTTTAAAACTGTCAGAAGCCAAGCAGCAGTCATTTGATACGAGACTATCATTATCGCGGAACTATTAGCTGCAGGTAAATAACATATTATGCTGGGGACACGGCAACCTGGTTGGGGAATTCACTGGTGCTTAATTAGGGCCAGCGGCTCGGAAGATGGATGGTCACCCTTCTCGCTTCCTTTATTAGGAGGGAGGGTCAGGTGCAGTGGGGGTCGCCCAGGCTGCTGACCCTGCAGAAAAGCACGTCTGCCCACCCTGGTGCTCTGCCTCCCACTGCGCCGCCTGCAGATCGCTTCCAGCCCGGTACTTATTGCTGATCTGGCCCAGTGGGAGTACCCAGGAGGACCCCAGTTGGCACCCCACGCCTGAGATGAAAGGGAGGCAGGCGGAGCAACTGCCAGCCTAGCAGAGGGCATCTGGGGAAGGTGAGAGGCTGGAAACTCCCTAGGGATCACCCTCCACCAATCCCACAACTACTGCTTGTGCCGCACCCCCAAGCATAAGGGCCAAAGTTTGATCCCCAGTTCTTATATAAAATGTGGGGGACAGTAGCACATCCTGTAATCCCAGTGCTAGGGGGATGGAGACAGGAGGATCCTTGGGGCTGACTCTAGCTTAGTCTAGCTGAGTCAGTGAGCTCTAGGTTCAGCAAGAGACCTTGTCTCAAAGAATAACAAGGAATGCAGCTGAGGAAGACCCCAGATGTGGAGGTCTAGCCTACATGTGCACATGCATATACTAGTATATAAGTGTACCCCCACAGTCAGTAAATATTCATACACACACCACGCACACAAAGAAAGGACTCAATAATTTGTATCATTCTGAGCAAGTGGGTTCAGAGACTTCCTGACACAGCATTTGCCCCTTGTCAGTTTCCTCAGTCAGCCTGGATCTGCAAATATAATGTGGGACTGGAGAGATGGCTCAGCAGTTAAAGGCACTTGCCTGCAAAGTCTGATGGCCCAGGTTTGATTCCCCAGTACTCACATAAAGCCAGATGCACAAAGTGGCATATGTGTTTAGAGTTCATTTGCAATGATATGAGGCCCTGGCATACCCATTCTCCCCCCGCCCACACACACACACACACACATACACCTTCTTGCAAATAAGTAATTAAAAGATTTAAAATGAGGGCTGGAGAAATGGCTTAGTGTTTAAGGTGCTTGCCTGCAAAGCCAAAGGACTCAGGTTTAGTTCCCCAGGACCAATTTAAGCCAGATGCACAAGAGGGCACACACATCTGGAGTTTGTTTGCAGTGGCTGGAGACCCTCGTGTGCTCATTCTCTCTCTCTTTTTCTCTCTTTCCCTGCCTATTTCTCAAATAAAGAAAAATAAAATATTTTTTTAAAAATTTAAAATGAAGATATTATATGAAAACATCTAGAAAATCAGCAATCCACATTTTAAATAACTTTAAACTTTTTAAAATAACTATTTTATTATTGTTGTTATTAATCTTTTACTCTGCCTAATTTCTAGATTAAGCTTCATGTAGGGTTCACTACTATCTGTGACTTCAGTCATCTGGGGACCATCTCAGAGTGAAACCTCCCCCTCCAATAGACAGGGGCCACCATATTGTCTATGCTGTTATCCCTCTCCCAACATTCTCGGTGTGGATTCATCTTCTGAGACTCAGCGGCCTGAACGTCTAAAGTGTGGCATGGAGAGCCCCCCCCTTGTGGTCCCAGAGTATGGATACGAGGGTGTCATGAGTTAGCCCATGTCCGTTTTAGGGCAGCTGCGGGTGACTTCACAGTGAGTCCATGAAGCCCGTGGGCTCCATGATTATAGGCACGTTTGTCGAGCCTGCTTCTGGATCACAGGAAACTGTGGCTCTGATCTTCTTAGGCATCCAGCAGGGATTCCATGTCCTGGAGGGTTGTGGGGAACACCCTTGGGCTCCTGTGTGGATTAAACGAAATGAAAGTCTGAAAGGAAGTCACTACCATGATGCCCTTTCAGAAGGACTCCCTTCCGCACCTAGCCTTGCTCACCAGCTCCCCCACAAGCGCTCACGCACACACACGTGCCTGCATGCATACCTGCCCACACAGCCATGCATATACTTGCACACCCCCACATACAATGTGCACGAAGGAGGGGCCCAGCACCCCATCCTACAAGTGAGCCACATTTGCCTCTCATACTACAGTCTGGGGCCTGGGTTTAGATGTTTGCTTTGCCACATCTGTGTCCTGTGCTGGACCCACCTTGCTTGCCGGCTGCCATGGTCCAGGTCTGCCTGAGCTCAGTCAGCCATGTGCGGTCATTTCTGAGATGCCCAATGGAGGGGGCACTGTGGGCTGGAGCTGCCTTGAGAGTGAGCGTAGCAGGGCGGGCAGGCTTCTACGGCTCCGAACCTCAACATTCCTGCAGACCCTTTCTCCTTCATGCAGGGCCAGCCATGCAGCTAGGGTGACAAGGGCTTGCCTGGTCCCAACCTTCTATGACCTTGGGCATCCCACAGAGTTGACTTCCATCTCCATAAGCCTTTACAACCTTACACCCACAATAGTGGGCTCCCCTGAGACTATGGCAGGTTCAGGAATCTATGATGGGGACAGGGAGGGCTGGAGATGGCGATCCTTGCTATCTTCCAATCTGCTTCCAGGTCCCAAGACCTGGAAGAGCAAGGCTTTGGTCCCATCCCTGGTGTTTTCCCTCACAGGACAGAGGGTAGAGGGAATGGTGTGAGTGAGCTCTCAGTGACAGGTAGACACTGCACATAGCATGTCCCACATCACAGTCACCCAGACTATTTTCTGGGAATTGGACCAAAACAAGTGGAGCTCAGATGAGGCCTGGGCAAGTCCAGAAGGCTTCCTGTATATCCACAGCTTTTGAATATCTCCTTTATGGTATAGGAGTGATGCAGGCACTCTGAGGAGCTGACCACAGGCACCTGTCCTGTGGCAGTGTGGCCTCCAGTAGCTGGCCAGCAGGACTTCCCATAGAATGCCCCACGTGGGTTTTGAGCACTTGGACATGACCAGTGCAGGCCAGGAGCTGAAGTCTTTGTCTACTTTCACTTCAGTGATACAAAGGCAAGTAGCTATGTGTGGCTGCCCTGCGGGCATGTGAAGAAAGGGGGAGAGTACATGGGGTACACACTCAGCCTGGGGGACCCCGTGGATTCCCTAGTGGAAGGAGGGAAGGATTATCCTGAACACAGCTACCCAGAAGGAGCTGAGAAGGCAGTGCCTACTAGAGATCTACAGACTGCTGGAGGGGCAGCTGGTGGGCAGAAGGATAGAAATTGAGCTGTCCAGATGGAAAAACCTGGAGCATTCCAAGGGACGGGTGTTGTCATGTAGGTGGAGATGGTGTATTGTGAAGGCTGTCTCAACCTGGAGCAAGGTGAGAATGCAGTGAAAATAGCAGCTGGTGTTTATTAGCTGGAGCCAGGCACCCACCATCCATCCAGCCACCCACCCACACATCCATCACCCTTCCTACCCATCCATGCATTCATCCACCTGCCCATCCATCTATCCACCCATCCAGCCTTCCATCCACCCATTCTTGACCTGTCTCTAACCATCCACCTACCCACCCAGCCTGACAGCTAACCACTCACATATCCATATATACAATCCACCCATTTTTCTATTCATCTATTCACTCACTCACCCATGCATCCATCCATCTCTCCGTCCATTCTTCTACCCATTCATCCATCCACAGTACATCTATCCACCCATCCATCCACCCCAACTCCTCCTCCCTTACATCTAGCTACTCATCCATCAGTGATTCATCTATCCATCCATCCTTTCATCTGTCCATCTGCCCATCCATCCTTCCACTAATCCCCTCATCTCCCATCTATCCATCCATCCATTGGATAGTGTGTTCCTGCTGCCTACCAGGGAAGGTGTCCACAGCTAGACAAGGCCTCAGCTCTTCTGGGCTTTATCTTGGTGAGGGGTGTGATGACAGCCTGGATCTACATGGCTTCCCCATCTCTACACCTAACTTTCCCATGTACCAACATCCTCTGAGCCACAGCCCCCTCTTCTTTTTGGGGGGGAGGAAGGGGTTTGAGGTAAGGTCTCTGTATAGTGCAGGTGGACCTGGAGTCCACTCTGTAGTCTCAGGGTGACCTCAAACTCATGGAACTCCTCCTACCTCTGCCTCCTGAGTGCTGGGATTAAAAGTGTGTACCACCACACCTGGCTAAGCCCCCTCTTTTCTAGGCCTAGTGCCAATGTGCAAGCTACCCTTACCCCAAGAGTGGCTTTGCAGCCTCTGTGCCTGTGGCCACTGGCAGCTCCCCTTCCCCTGGCCTCGCAGGCTGGCATGTACACGCGTGGAGGCTGTGGCTTCATCAGCATGTTGTAGTGACATAGCTGGTTGGCTTAGCTGTCTGGCCGGGAAGATCCATCAGCCGGCGTCCTCAGCACTCGCCAGCCCGAACCACGGTTTAATTTGCCAGTCTGTGGGTTTCCTCCACATGAATTCATCTATATTTGTGTCAGGCAAGATTGCTTTTGTCTTCCTCTGCCTGCTAATACATCCCCGTGGACTTGCAGCCTCAGCCCTCTGCCTGCTTGGTGTCCGCTTTAGAAACCTAGTACAGAGTGTGATGAGCCCAGAGGTGAACAACCCCATGTGGTCTCTGCCCCAGGCAGGCTGCTGGGCCCCTGGCAAGAGGGCAGCTGGTATGGCTGGACCTCACTCAGGACCACCGGGTCACTCAACTCTGGCCAGTCACAGCTGCATCAGTTTGCCAGGACTGACCTAACAAAACCTCACAGCCTGTTTAACAATGGAACCTAGTTTGTGGCCATTCCAGAGGCCACAAGGCCATGGCCAAAATGTGGGCAAGGGTGTTTCCACTGAGCTGCCCTCCTTGGCTTCTGGGTTTGCAGATGCTGTCTTCCCTCTGAGTCTTGATGTCCTCGTCCTCACACATCATAGAGGAACAGGGCCACCCCACGACCCTGTCATGCCCTAATTATTTCTCTGCACAGGCCCCGTCTCCCCATGCTAGCTCATTCTGAGGTCCCAGAGTTAGGACTTCAACAGGTAAATTTGGAGAAGATACACATCAGCGTGTAATCTGTGTCCTGTTCTTTTGTGTACATATCGTGTGCATGTCTGGGTGTGTGTGCACTGCTAGGCGCAGGCGTGTGGAAGCCAGAGGACAACCTTGAATGTTACCCTCACATGCTGTCCACTTGTTTTTGAGACAGACTCTCATAGACCTGGAGCTCACCAATTAGGTGAGCTTGCTGACTGGCCAGCAAGCTTCAGAGCTGCACCTAGCTCTGCCTCCTCAGTGCTGAGATTAGAAGCACTCAGCACCACTTCCAGAATTTATGTGGGTACCGAGGATGGAACTCAGGGCCTCATGCAGCACAGCAAGCACTTTATCAGCTCAGCCAGCTCCCCAGTACCTTGTGTAATTTTCAGCTGTCACCAACACATACTGTTCAGTGGAAATATGTCTGGGGTGCACCTCTGAACTCACTATACTCCCCAGTAAATCCAAGAGGCCTTTCCTGACCCTGGGTCCCCTTTTCAGGTGGCCACGCCCCGACTTCCATCCTAGCACTTATCATTCAGGGCAGGTGACCCTCCACAGTGGTCTGCGTGGGTGAGCCCTTGCCTGCTTCTTCTTAGCTGCCTGACGTCAGGGGGTGAGCTGGGGCTAGAGGAGGAGCAGCTGGGACTCCCCAGGAGCATTAAAGCCATTGGGGGTTCCAGGGGCCGTGTTGTAGTCAGTCTCATGTTGCTGGGATAAAGCGTACAAACCAGGCACCATTTATGGGAGGAAGGGATTTATTTCAGGCTCACAGATCCAAGGAGAAGTTCCATCAAATGGCGGAAGCAGCTGGCATTCATAGGTATAAGCAGAGACACACCACCAAACAGCCAGCTCCACAAGCAAGTGCAGCCAGAGCCCAAAACCTCTCTGCACACCTTTTGGCTAGAATTCAGATCCATCCGCCCCCCAGTAACACCCCCCCCCCCAAGTAATAGGAATCTGCCCGCTCAGTTGCAAACTCAATTTTAATAAAACGCCTGAGTCTATGGGGGACATACCATTCAAATTATCACAGGCAGCCACCAAGGGAGTTGCTTGTAAGGGGCAAGTCTCTACAGACCACCCTGACCTCCCAAGCTATACCCTCAACCTGCCCTGGGTGGGTATCAGGGTGAGTCCAGCCAGTCTAAGCCCCCAGCAGGTACTTGGCAGATGCTTGGTAGCAGCTGTCCAGAACTCAGGCAGAAGGAAAGGGGACAAGGAATGTCACCAGTGGAGTGGAGAGCTGGTTTGCAGGTGGGTTTGAATGTGCAGATACAATCAGCCGGAACCCAGTGGTTTTTCTTTCACCTCTACCCAGGGAACTCAAAGTTGACCTTCAGGGAGTCTTTCCTACATGTATGTTTGTCTCACTCTGTGTTGTGACCCTAGCTGGCTGAACACAGATGTAGCCTAGAGGGCCTGGAATGGGAGAGGTAGGTGAAGGCCACAGTGACAGGGGACAGGACCTAAAGGGAGGGTTGGCTCGGCCTGGCCTCAGCAGAGAAGGGAAAGTGTACTGGCTGCAGGGCACACTGCAGACAAAGGCAAGAGGCTGCACCCGAGGGGGGGGGGGAGGTGCAATGGGGGAAGTGGTCTGCTGTGGGATGAGCCCAAGTGTCGCGTCCATGCTGTGGACAGCTGTGTGAGCCAAGCTTGGGAGGAAGGAGTGAGGTGCTAGCCATGGGAAGCTGTTGGCGGACAACCTTACTCAGTTTCCCCTCATCATTGAACACCATGTCCTGTTCATTCCAGGAGAGCAGAACCCTAGTTGTGGCTATTTGCTGGGAGCCAAGGCCAAATAACCCTCCAGGCCAGCGCCCAGGGGTAAGGGGCTGTTCTCAGCTGCCCACCTGGAGAGCACTCTGGCTCAGGGCTGTCCTCTGGTGTCCACTGTGGTTCTGAGCCTTGGATCTGAGTTCCACTTGGCCGGCCTCCCCTGCTCTCACTTTAGTGAGTGCTTAGCAGTTGAGGAGCTGTGTGCAAGCAACAACCAAGGTGGCTCATGTCAGAGAGCACGTGGGTGACTGTGCATGTCAGCCTGGCTGCCAGAGGAACGTGTGTGCGTCCACTTATCCATGGGACATTCAAGCTGCCTGCCTGTCTACTGCACAGCCTTGTGCCTGTGCCCCTTCCTCCCCACTCTGCTGCAGCCCAGAAGTTTCTGGAAGCGAGAGCCCCCATACCCCCCCCCCCCGCCTCCACGTCCTGATGGCCCCTCCTGATCCCTACGTCCCCTGCAGACAGTTCCTGACAGAAGCTGACAAGAGCCATTTCCAAGATGGATTGATTCAATTTAGTACAAATTTTTGCCGGATTTGGTGACGTATGGCTCCCTGTTGGGACCGCATCGAATGTGACTCTGAAGAGAGAGGGTTTATTAGGCCAGGCAGCGCTGAGCAGGTGGGGCCCTGGGAGGGGGTTGCCTCCTGCTCTGCTGCTGTCCTGTGCCTGCTAGGAGCCCCAGGGCGTCCCTGCTGCCCCCAGACCCCTTCATCACGACGAGCTCTGGCGAGGCCTCTCCAAAGAAGAATGCTTTGTGAGATGGCTTCTCATTGCACTCCAGAGACGCCATTTCCATTTTATTCCCAGAAGCGAAGTTTTGCTACTGCTGGGAACCCCACTCCGGGAGGCCCGGAGCTAAAGACGTCTTCCCTCTGGGCTTCTAAATTCTTAATGGAGGTGGCGGCCCAGCAGCCACACATCCCAGCCTGGGCCCAGATCCCGAGTGTGTGGTGTGTGTGTGTGTGTGTGCGCGCGTGTGCGCGCGCGCGCGCATATGGTGTAAACGTGTACGCGCACATGTGTGCACATTCACCCCCAAGCTAATGGCCTCCTCTTGTGCTTGCAGCTGTCTAGGAGTCCAGACTGTGAGCTCCACCTTCAACAAGGGGTGGAGGGCTGTTTCTAGGGCTCTCTGCTTCTTGAAGGAAGCACTGACGGGCACAGCCTGGCAAGGGGGGGCAGCATCCAGGTGGGCAGCCCACAGCCTTTTCTTGTGACAGGAGACCTCCCATGGTTCCCACCCCGCTCAAGTGAGAGGGAAAGTCAGTCATCTGTGAGTCTGCAAGGGCCCTCCCCCTTCTTATCTGCGCCCCTCCTTTTTTCCTGCTCTGCTCCTGGTGTGAACACTCCAAGCACAGCTGGACTCCAGAGCCTTTGTGCCTGCCTGGAATGCTTCTCCCTCCCTCACACACCTGACCCCTTCAGATGCTGCATGGCAGTAATCCCAGCCCTCTAGAGGTGGAGGCCTGAGGATCAGAAGTTCAAGGCCAGCCTCGGCTACATAGCTAATTGGATGCCAAACTAGGCTACATGAGACCTTGTCTCTAAATAAATAAATAATAATATAACTAAGCTTCCATCCCCACCAAGCCCTACCACTATAGAAGTATAACCTTAGGTGGCCCCTGAGTTTCCCTTCGTGCCTTCCACTCTTGAGCAGCGTACAAGAACACAGCACTGCGAAGACAGGGCTTGCTCTGGGCTCTCCACAACTATATCCCATGCCCAGAGCAAGGGAGACGTTGGGTGGCTGAGGAGGGGCTGGACCATGCCTGGCCTTCTGTGGGGCCGTCTGGGCTGGACATAGAAGTAGTGCCCTGAATTGGAACATGGCCTCCGAGAGCTGCCCAGACCCTCGTGCCCACTGGGCCTGCCTGGCACCCGTGCCCTTATTCGGAAAGGGGCTTTCACAGACAGCACTAAGCTGAGGGCTTTGACATGAGCTCATCCTGGATTATCCAGGTGGCCCAAAGAGCCATCACAAGTGCCCTTAGAGGAAACAGGGACACAGAAGGCGGAAATCAGAGCTACGCGGCCAGGAGCCGAGGAGCTCCTTGCTCCCCAAGAGCTACCATTCCCATTGTGGGTCCCCAGACTCTTAAGGGCCTGTGCTCTCCTGCCATGTTGTGAAGCCACTTATCCTACCATCCCAGGACACTCACTTGTCTGCTTCCTCTGCTGCAAGCAATCATGGGACCAGCCTTCCAGATGGCTGTGGGGTGAGGCTCTTTGCCAGGAGGGACTGTGCTTCATGAGGGTGGAGTGGACACAGTGGTTAGGAAGGAGAGGTAGGCAGAGTATACCAGGGCAAGGTGTGGAACCATCAGTCCGCATGTTGGTGGCCTTTTTTTTCTTTGTATCCTTATGCACACCCTTATGCATGTGCGGGTGTACGTTTGTACAAGTGCTTTTGCATACACGTGTGTATACATATAGAGGTCAGAGGACAACATCTGTTGTCATCCCTTGGGCACCACCCACCTTTTTTTTTTAAATTTTTTATTCATTTATTCGAGAGCGACAGACACAGAGAGAAAGACAGATAGAGGGAGAGAGAGAATGGGCGCGCCAGGGCTTCCAGCCTCTGCAAAGGAACTCCAGATGCGTGCGCCCCCTGTGCATCTGGCTAACGTGGGACCTGGGGAACCGAGCCTCGAACTGGGGTACTTAGGCTTCACAGGCAAGCGCTTAACCACTAAGCCATCTCTCCAGCCCACCACCCACCTTTTTGAGATGGGCTTTCTTACTGAATGTAGAGCTCACTGCTTTGGCTAGACCAGTTAGACTAGTTAGCAAATACCAGGGATGCCCAGTCCCCACCTTACAGGCCCAAGCCATCACAGCAAGCTTTTGATGTGGGTGCTGAGCACTGAACTCAGATCCCCATGCTTGTGAGGCAAGCACTTTCCTAACTTAACCATCTCCCCCAACCATTCACCCTGAATATTGTTAAACTTCAGTCCAAAGGCAGGGTGGTGTTTGGGGTTCCCCTGTGGCTCAGCGGAACATCATGGTCCCACTAAATTCCTTAGTGTGGGATCCCAAGGATGGCTCTGAAGTGGCCTGGCTTCTCTGAGGTTCAGGAGGGGGGAAGGGGGGAGGGGGGGAGGGGGGAGGGGAGGAACGGACTTGCCGTTGCCATCCCTGCAGACCCCACAGCCAAGCTGAGCCCCAGAGGTGTGTGCGTGTGTGTGTGTGTACATGTGTGCATGTGTGTGTGTAATCCCAGCCTGCAAAGTGCTGGGCCAAGGAGCCAAGTATGATGGCTGTGGTGGTTTGAATGTAAAATGTTCCCACAGCCTCATGTATTTTGAAGACTTGGTCTCCAGCTGGTGGTCATTTGGGAAAGTCGTGGAAAATGTTGGGAGGTGGAGCCTTGCTGGAGGAGGTGTGTCGCTGGGGTGGACCTTGGGGTTTCTTGTTCATCCAGCAGGTGTTCAGGACTTGCTGCTACCCTCCTCCCAGCTGCCGTGACACGACATGACGCCCCACCTCTGCTAGCGCTTGCCTTCCCTGCTGTGATGAAACTTCCCCTTTCCTATCATAAGCTGCTCTGGTCAGGTGTTTAGGTCCAGCAACAAGAAAGTGAGTGCTACAGTGGCTCACACTTGTAATCCCAGCTGAGGCAGGAGGATTGCTCGTTTGAGACCAGCCGGAGCTACATGTAAGTTCCAGGCTAGAAAGGGCTATAGCGTGAGACCCTTTTCTCAAAAACACAAAACAAAAACATGTAAGTGCCCAGCCCCTGCCCCCTCCCCGCTGCCCCAGGGGGCTGGGGTGACTTTTGATATGTGAGGCGGGTGTTTGCTTCCAGCCCTTTGGAGGCAAATGGCTGATTGATTGTGCGTCGTGCCCTGCTCTGAGTAGCTGTAAGAGCTACTTTATATAAACATCAATTACGGGCACATAATAAATTAAGGGTCCCTCACGCCGCGCATATTAGAGTCCCCTCTGATATCAAAGCACTCCCATCACCGGAAATGAGAGGGTGGGGGCTGATTAGCAGCGAGGACCTGGGTGGTGACCAGCAATGATTTAAGTGTGGTCCTGCGTGAGGGTAGAAGATGGAGAGACCCTGATTTCTGGAGGATGGAGGGGCCTGGTCTCTCCATCTCATCCCTGGCCCTGAGTGTTGTGGGGACACTTGGACCAGGTCACAGCTGGGGTCTGTCACCATGGTGCCTGCCTATGCCTCCCCTGCTCTGCAGCCTTGGTGTGCCACCGCGGACCTTTCTGAAAGCCTCTGAGACCTTTCCCCACCCTGGTGCCCTGTGGGGTAGACGCCAGTACCCTCAGTGACTTGTCACCTCCTCCTTCCCTTCATAGGTGAGGCTGTGAGAGCTATCAGGGATCCCTCCTTCCCTCCCACCAGCTCAGTGACCACAGCTGGGTGACCCAGGCCCACTCAGCCTCTGTGCCCCGTGGGGGCGGCCGTGTTCCCAGAGTCATCAGCACAGGAGCAGGCACCTGTGAGCCCTGAGAACTTCCCTCTGTGGTATCACTGGCCACGCCCACTTGGGGGTGCTCCAGTGCACCCCCATCTGCTCAAATGCTGGCACTGTGCCCCTGAGCTTGCCGTGCTGTGCCGTGCCAGGCTCGCCTTCCCGGTCTGCGGGGCTCTGCAAAGCTTATAGTCTTTGCCTCCTCCTCCCGAAGAGAAGGCTGACCTGAGACCCCCCCCCACCATTCCTGGGCTGTGCCCCATACTTCACTGAGCATCAGAGTCCCCTGGGAGATGTGACACCCCCCTGAAACCTGGGCCCATCACAGGAGGGGGTTGGTAGGCCTGAGAATCTGTGCTTCTCCTGCTAAAAGGGAGCCCAGCTTTGAGAACAGATACAGGCTGGATCCTGGAGGAGGGGGTCTTAAGCAGAAGAACCCCCAGCTTCCCAGGGGATTCTAAGGTGAGACTGGGACAGCTGGGAGCCCTAGAAAGCTGTGGTGGAAGGGAGGTCTCCCTCGCGTGAGAGGTTGAGGTCTGGTAGAGCCTGCCATCCCCTTCCTCCTTCCTTCCTTCCTTCCTCACTTCCCCACTTCTCCCTCCCCGCCATCATCCATCTCGCTCTCTCCAGCTGAGCGCCAGATGAGAAGGCCAGGCCTTGGCTATCTGCCCTCAGGGCTTCCCTAAAAGCAACTCAAATTGCAGCCCCCTCCAAGGAAGCCATCTCCGCCCCCATGCCCTCTGAATTCCACCCCCAGTATCGCCCCCTCCTCCCCATCAGTTCTCAGCCCTGTGCTGTTCCTGGGCCACCACAGAGCAGGAGGCAGGGAAGGGAAAGGCAGCCAGGCCTGGGCGTGGCAGGCCTCACAGCCCCGGCCCAGAGCCATCATCCAGCAGGGAGCCTGAATCCACAGGAGGCCTGGCATAGCCCCTTGGAATCCTGCCAGCCCCCTCTCACAGACACTGCACCCTTAGCTGCCCCCTCAGCACAGGCCTCCTGCATTTTTCTCAGTAAGGGCCCCAGTGCCAGGAGCATTAACTCACTCGGTGGTTTCTCAGGCCCAGGTGCCACCCTCACCCCCGCCTGCCCGCCAGGGCCTGAGGGAGATCCCTCTACCCTCCTCCTGGTGCCTGTCCTGAAGATGTGAGAGCCTCCTGCTGCTGGGGCTGCCTTCCCTCTGAATGCCCTGTGTCTAATGTCACTGCAGGTGGAGGCCAGGGCTGCTGGGCAAAGGCTGAGCAGGATGAGTGTGTCCATGTGCCGTGTACACACAAGCGAGTGCATGCTTGTCTGTATGCATGAATGCATGTGTCTCTGTGAACATGTGCATGTCTGTTTGCATGCATATGGATGTGGGTGCGTGACCACGTGCGCATGCTTTCTATTCGGGAAGTGCAGCGCCTCACTGTGTGTGGGTGGACACTCCAGCTTCCTGTCAGAGCTTCTGTCTGCAGAGCCACCTATTTCTGCGAGGCCAGAGGCTTCGAGGTCTAGCCCAAGTCCCTTCACTCCCACTGTGCCCATCTGCCTTCTGCGCAGGCCCAGCACAAGGGGTGCGGTGCGGGGAGGGGCAGAGTTTGGTACCAGCCAGGCACTGTGTTGAGGACAACTCACTGAACTCCAGGGAGCTTGGGACCTGGGCCATGGTGACAGTCCACTGATGGGGTTTGACAGTGGCTGACCGGAGGGGACAAGGCTGTGGGGCATCCCAGAATGAGGTCCAGAGGCTGGGCCAAGCCCTGGCCTATTGTTTTCCAGGATTGAGAGCGGGGAGGGATCACTTGGGCAAGCAGGGCAGGAAGTGCAAATGCCCCCCCGCCGGGGGTACCCTGATACCAGGCTGGACAAAGCTCCAGTTTGGGGGGGTGGCAAACTGGGACCACGGCAGTGCTGTAGCACTGATGGGCGGGGCTCTTTGGCTTCCTTCCTCCTGCCTCTCCTGCTGAACCTTGAGCCCTGTAGTTGGTAGGGGGCTCTGCACCCATGACTGCACCCCTGGGTGAGCATTCTTCCCACAGACACATGGGTAGGGCAAGCCGAGGGTGGATGCGAGAGGGACACAGAGCCAGCACCCACCTGGGCCTAGGCTGGAAAGGCAAGCCAGGGCGGCAGGCAGGGCCCAGCTGCAGCAGCAGGCACAATGTCCATGGCCTGTCTCCCTGCCAGGCCTCTGTGCCTCCTGCCATGTTGTCCTCAGGACTAAGTCTGTGGTTCCTGCCTGGGGACAAATGGGCCCCTTGAGCATCCCGGGGCCTCATTTGGAACTCACTTCTGGGGTACCCAAGACAGAGGAGACCCTGAAGAGAAGAAGGGAGGGAGCTAGACTCTCTTCTGGCTCTGGCATCTGTGATGAAGGGACTTCCAGTTACTATCTACTTGTGATGGGCAGTACAAAGCCAGTACCCATCCTCAGGAGCTTAATGGCAGCAGGAATGCTGGGATACGGTGTGTGGCCCAGGGGTGGTAGATAGTTCTGTGATTTCTACAATAATTAAACAATCTCTATCACTCACTTTCCCCACCTATAAAATGAGGGGGCAGTGGGCTAGATGCTCCCTAAAGACCCACTATTTCTCTCTATCTTGATCTGAGGAGCTTGTATGCAACATAACCCCCTATTCAGGGGTGGATTGTTGGTTCTATTATTATGGGGTGTGTGTGTGTGTGTGTGTGTGTGTGTGTGTGTGTGTGAATAATGGGTGGGCCATGGCTCAGGAGATCAGCGGACAACATTAGGGTATTGGTCCTTGCCTTCTACCTTGTGTGAAATACAGTCTCTCTTGTTTTCTACACCCAACCCTTGGATTTCTGGATTTCCTTGACTTCGCCTCCCATTGCTGTAGTTGCATTGGGATTACAGACGCGTGCACCACTTTTGTGTTCAGCCTGCCGGCGATCTGAACTCTGGTTGGCAGGCTTGCATAGTAAGCATCTTTAACCACTAAACCACCTCCACAGCTCCAGCTCTTTTATTTCTGAGGTGGGAGTCTTGTTATATAGCCTAGGCTGACCTTGAACTCACAATCTCCCTGCCTCAGAATCCCGAGTGCTGGGGCTAAAGGCATGAGCCACCAAACCCAGCAAGTCTTGACTCCTGTTCCTGGTAGGGGAGAGCTTCAGCCTTGGTTGGGGGTCCCAAGTGGAGGCAGGCACTGTAGGGATGCGAGGGGAACAGCAGGTGTTATAGCCATCCCCTTGGTGTTTCCTTGGGGTTTGGTGGGAGGAGATGGACAAACCTAAGACTGCATGCTAGAGCCTGGCCCCGCTTTACTCCCTAGCCTCAGCCCCTTGCCTGTGAAGTGGACAGTGGGTCCGGCAGGGCTTTGGGAAGCTCCCTGCCGAGGACATCTTGAGGCTGGAGCTTCAACTGGCTTTCAGGCCTTACACTGAAACCATTAAAAAACGATTCACATGGCTTCACCCCTCCCCCCCCCACCCCAGATCCCGTGTGCCCCCTTTCCTAAGCCGCCGCCTGCCCCAGGGCCGAGCAGCCCGAAGCTCTTTCTTTCTTTCTCTTTTTTATCTTGCCAGCAGAGCAGCTTGCAGCCGGTCATTTCATTTCATTTCTGGTCTTCGGAGAGTGACATTTACATATTAATATTTTCTGAGGGAGCCCGCGCAGGCTGCAGCAAGTGTCTGCCTCGTGGCCTCACATAATGTGAGGGAGATAAAGCTGGCTCCTGGGCGAGTCACACAAATGGAAGCGCGTGGCCTGGAAAGGCCGCCTGGTGCCCCGTCAGCATGCGGAGCAGCGCGCGCGACAACTGATTCAGCACCTTGTGCCCCAGCTTTATCTCCGCGCGCAGAGGACTCGCTCTTTGTCAAGGGCCCTGCCTCCTGTCACTTCCACCCTGTCCTCCAGCGGGCTCCAGGGGTGGGCTTCACCGCCTAAACACCCCGAGAGAGCCACGTGAGCCTCAGTTGGGCACAGCACGCTGCCAGCAGGATTATCTCTCCCGGCCGGGCCTGCTTACGATGGCTGCTGTCCTGGCCACCTGTGCCTCCAGGTCCCAAGTGGCTGAGTGGCAAAAGGGCTTTGGTGGTGACTGATAAGGTCAACTTCTTTCGTGCACAGGGGCCCTTGAGTGTAGGAGATGGCAGAGGGAGCCCCGGGAAGTGGCCATGACATCCTGCCTGCCTTCATGGCCGGGGCAATGATCTATGCTGCGTGTGAGGCAAGAGGCAGCTGTCACAGCACTTTACACTGGAGGAGATCTAGGGACACAGAGGGAAGTGAGTTGACCAAGGCCACACAGCTGGGAGCCACAGCTTGACCACTGAGAACCTCTTCAGCCCCGGCTCTGCCTTTGACCAGCTGCTGCCTAGTGTGACTCAGTTTGCCTCACTGTAAAATAAGGAATGTATACCAAAGGGCTTATGTCTCATACAAGAACAAAGGTCATTTGATCCTTAGAGCCAAGTGGCATAGGGATGGCCTTGTCCCGTGTCATTCAGTGTTCAGGGGACATGCTGTCTGTGCACACAACAAAGCCTTGGTGGTGTGTGAAAACATTAACATGTGATATAGAAAGGAACTGTTCTCTCCCGCAACCCCCACTCCCGCCTCTTTCTCTCTCTCAAATAAATGAATAGAAAGGAACTGTTGGGGCTAGCGTGATGGCTGAGCGGTTAAGGCGCTTGCTTGAAAAGCCTAATGCCCTGGGTTTGATTCCCTAGTATCCATGTAAAGTCAGATGCACAAAGTGGTGCACGCATCTGGAGTTCATTTCAGTGGCAGGAGGCCCTGGTGTGCCCATTCTCTCTCTCTCCCTCCCTCTCTCTCCCTCTTTCTCTCTCTCTCTCTCTCTCTCTCTCTCTCTCTGTGTGTGTGTGTGTGTGTGTGTGCTTGCAAATAAATAAATATTTTTTAGAGAAGAAAAGAAACTGCCATTGTTCCTCACAAGACCAGAGCCTAGAACTACGAAATGCTTGGCCACCACCAAGCAACCCACCTTGCTACCTACCTCATTCCCACCACTGGGACCTATGTGCCCACTCTATGCCCGAGGCAGCCTCTTTTTCTTCCTCCCTCCCTCCCTTCCTCTTTTTTTTTTTTTCCCTGAGGCAGACTCTCATGTAACCTAGGCTGGCCTCACACTCTCTGTAGTGAAAACTGACTGTGATTTCTGATTCTCCTGCCTCTGCCCCCTGAGTGCTGATAGTATAGGTGTGTGCCACACACTTGGTTTCTATAGTGCCTTGGCACCCAGAACTTTGTGCACGTTAGGTGAGCATATGCCAACTGAGCTGCCTATTTTGTTTTTTCTATAGATCTGGACCCAGAGGGATCTGTCAAGGTCAGAACATCAGATCCCACCCACCTGGGCTTAGGGTCTTGGACCTTTCTCACTGTGTGTGACTGTCTGTCATCCTCTTGTCCCTACCTCAGTCTCCCTTCTGCACAGACCACCTCCTAGGGTACTTGGGGGCCTTAGCTATTTTGTGTGTGCTGGGGGCCTGGGATCTTGGGAGGTTCTAGGCATTGCACACATGGCTTCAGCTGTGACCAGTGTCTTACCCTCAATGTAACTGTCACAACAGAGGAACCCAGTCACCCTTCCTCCTGAGCCTGGTGTCTGGGAGCCTGCCTGGGGTGAAGGCATTTTTCTCTTACATTCTTTGCATGTGGTGAGACCCCTTCAGTGTCCCCTTGTGGCCTGGCACTTTTTAGATCTCCTGAACACAGAAGGAGGGCACGGGTCTATCTTAGTAGCCTGGGCTGCATGACAGGGGCTGACTCTAGGCCAGGTGACTTGTGAACCACCCCATAACCTCATAACCTCCCAAGTGCTCTATCCACGTATCATGAACATGGGAATTAAGACCCCAGCAGACCCTGAGACAGGACATAGTCAATGTAACAGTCCCAAAGGTTTATCTTTGCTCTGAAGAATCTTCTGGGCTCTGCTCCTGTTTCAACACCCAGCCTGTCGGGCAGTCAGGAGCCCCAACATGCACCTCTGCTGTTCTCATATGGAATCAATAGGTTTTGTAGGTGCTAATAGGAGCTGTCCTTGGGAAGGATGAAGGGATGCACTTTGCTGACTGCAGGTGCCGGGTACCTTTGGTCCTTGGCCCCTTCCGCTACTGACTGGCAGAGCCTGGATAAACAATCTGCTCAGAACTGGAAGGTCAGGGCCAGGGTTGGGGAGCCTTGAGGCCTAACAGGCTAGTTTGTCCAAAGCTCTCAGGGGCCTTCTGGGCTCAGCATGACCCGAGAAGACCTGACCAGTGCCCATGACCACTGGCTGCTGTCCAGGGGTGCTTGTTGGGGTCCCGGGGCAGGGTCAGCAGCAGAGATCACTGGCCTAGGAATTGTTTTCATATCTCCATTTGCACTTAAACCTGAAAAGGACCCTGCACCTCCACGTACGCCTCATCCTTCCCTCTCCTGCTTGACGAAGAGCCAAGCCAAAGGGGCATTGTTCCCCTTCCCCAGCCAAGCGTCCTGCATGGTAAGGATCCTGCCTCAGGCTAGGTCTGTGTGCTAACCCAGCTTTACCTGCTCCAATCCAGCTCTGGGCTTATTTGGGACTGCCTTGGATCTTGGTCTCTTCTTCTATGCCATCGTCCCTGGAACCCCCTTTCTCTCCCACTGGATCATCGTTCCCTCATCCCCCTGCCTCCCCCACATCTAAGGGAGAAGGGAGTTCCAGCCCCCTCCCCCCTCAGAGGATCAGGAAGAACGAGTGTAGCAGGCAGGGGCTGGTCACGTGCTCGACCATTCTCTCTGTATCAATGTTCTCACCCTGTGCAATTCAGAGCCTGCTGGCGCTGGGCCCAGGGGGTCGCACAGGGTTTCCACATTGCTGTTTTAAGACCTTCTGCTAATGAGGCGCTGGCAGTGTCGAGTCTCCAAGGCTGAGAGTGCCAAGGAGACTGGGCAGCATTCATATAAGCTGTGGCAGCTCTTGCCGGCAGGAGTGGCAGAGACATCCTCACCTCTGCCTTCGGATGGCAGCCTTTTGGAGACCTCCTGAGAATTCCTGGAGGCCCACGGGGAGAGGGGTTTGGAAGGGAGACCAGGCACCTCCCTGAGTGAGGCTCAGTTTCCAGGTTCACATCAAAGCCGCCTGTATTGTTCCCTGGGATTTGGTAACTGTAAGGGTTTAAATATTCATTTATGTATTATTTATTTACTTATTTATTTGAGAGGAAGAGGAAGAAGCAGATAGAGAATGGGTACACCAGGGCCTCTAGCCATTGCAAAGGAACTCCAGACACATGCGCCCCCTTGTGCATCTATCTGGCTTACATGGGTACTGGGGAATCGAACCTGGACCCTTAGGATTCCCAGGCAGGGTTAAGCACTTTAACCACTAAGCCATCTCTCCAGCCATGTAAGGGTTTAATTAGACTGTCTTTGGCCACCCCACCAGCCTCTGGACCTCAGTGAAGCACCTTCTCCCTGTCAGACCATCACCCCCCTCGCCTCCTCCCGTGTCCTTTGCCTCCTCACCCGTCAGTGATTCCACCATAGGACCCCGCAGAGCCATGCTGAGGGCCTGCTGTGGGTCACCTTGATTCATAGGTGGCGGGGGCAGGGGGAACATGTGCCCATACTGTAGCTGAGGAAACTGAGGCACCTAAGTAGCCTTTGACAGAAGAGTGGCCACTCAGAGCCCAGCGGTTGAGAATGGCTATGCCATACTGTGAGACTGTGTGCCAGACAGAGCATGGGTGTGTGTTCCCAAATGGGCAGGTGTCACCCGTAACAAAGCCGTCTCCCCTCCCCACTGGCTCAGATGCTGGGCCAACACTTGTTGACTGGCTGTCTGATGAGCTAGCCTCTGGGTTGGGAGGAACCAGGAGAGTGCCCCCAGGGCTGGGTAATAAGCCCTTTGGCTACCTCCCACCCCAGCCCTGCAGCTAGAGGTGACACAACTCCTGCGGGAGGGCAGGGGAGCTCATCTAGGCTGCCTTGAAACCCAGAGCCTTTTATGGGCTTCAGGGTACCCCCCTCCCCCGCAAGCAGGCTCCCTGGTCATTGCAGAAACCTGAAAGTGGGGAGCTGGGTCTTTTCCGAGTGACACCGTTCTTAAAGCCCTGAACGCTTGACTTGGACCACGGCCCCATACCTTGAGCAGAGGGATCTGTTGCTTCCTTCCAGAGCTCTTTGCCCTCCGGGTTTCCTGCAGCAGCCGGCCAGGCCCAGGTTCTAGTGGCCAGAGTGGACACCATTCCCCACCCCCACCCCCACCCCCAGCCCATTCTGCTGCAGCTTGCTCTCTGGCTGGAGGCTAGGTCTGGCTTTGCTCTTAGCAGTCAGCTGGGACAAGGCGGGCAGGGGGAGGGGTGCCTCCCCTCTCTGGGCTGACTGAACCACAGCAGGCACCCTGAAATGCTGGCGTGTATAGATTGGGTGGCAGGCGGGCTCAGGCAGGTGCGGGCTCTGAAGCCGCTCTCAGGGCTTGCTGAAGGAGTGAGGATAGGGCCTGAGCAGAGCCTGGAGTGTTGGAGAGCCCACACCCAGCAGGGACCAGTGCCACATTTGTGCTGTTCCTACCTGCCCACATCCCTGCCTGGGGATAGTCAGCTCCCCACTGGAACCTGACGGCCTCCAGCATCTTGCGTACACAGAGCATGGGGGCAGAGCAGTGCAGCCTTGGAAAACTGAGGCCGCTGTTCACCACACACATGTCGTCCTCCTCCCAGCAGTTCCGGGCACTCCCAGTACCCCAAGGGTACCCATGGAGTGGCCTTTAGTGACTCATGGCGGGAAGAGCAACTAATGAACCATGGTAGGGCCCCATCCCTGCTCTCCCTCTCCCAGCAGACAGCCTGGCTCCCTGTGGGTCACTCTTGGCAGGCTCTGCTGCAACCTGCCTCTGGGTTGCATCACCAGCACCCTCAGGAGCCTGTGCACAGAGTGGAGGTGTCATGGGCGGGTCTCTGAGGACTTGGTGGGTCCTTGAGCCCAGGGAGCTCTGGCAACAGGCACACAGCCCCTCTGACCACAGCCCACTCATCTGACTACATCTTCACCTTGGCCTGGTCTGGGGACCTTGTGAATTTGCCTCATAACCCTGTCAGGTCTTGGCTCCTGGGCGACAGTGCACCAGACTATTCTCCCTCCCTACTTCGGGAGTTCTGGGCCACTGACCTTCAATCCCAGCTCATCAGCAAGAGATCTCTGCACCCTCTCATGCCCAGCACTCCATGAGGAGCCACCTTGATACCAGCCACATTTACTGAGCATCTACTCTGTGCCTGCCCTCCAGGGGTTAGCTCAGTGAGCATACATCATGATCTGTGGCACAGGTAGAGAATAGGGCCCTCCGGGGGACATGGAAACACTGGCTCGTCTCCTGCACATGAGCATCAGTACCTATTGCCTCTAGGGTTCAAGGTAGAAGATTCCCAGGGTGAGGTTGTGGGGCAGAAGAAAGGGACCCTGGGGGTCAGGGGCTCCCAGAGAGGGAATGAGAGAGGCTGGTAAGAAGACACCACGGGAGGTGTGGGGATCGCTGTGGGAAGCTGGGTGGGGAGGCGCCGTCCCTGCTGACTTCACATGAATAAAGACACCTGTTGCTCCCTTCCTTGGGACCAGAGCTGAGCATTAGCTTTTAACCTGTCCCCACAGTTAACTCGGAAAGGCCACCATTTGTTGCAGGGAACGGCTGGTGGCTAAAGAACTGAACACAGCTAGTTTTGTTCGGGATGGATTCAGACTTGTAAATGTGGAATGAGTTCATCTATTTAAGTAGCAGCACTGTGGATGTTAAATTAAGTTCACAGCATGCCAACACAGAGCTGTGAAAAATTTTGCCCATAGGGTGAGGGCTGGGAACTGGCCCCTCCTGGCCTCCAGGGACCCCTCCCTGCATCCTCTGGACCAGGGAGGCACTGGATCGTTCATTCGCTGGTGTGCACATGTGGCCTCAGGTGTGCTGTGTTTTCTTTCACTCATCCTCGAGGCAGAAGATCCTGCCCTGGCTGTGGAGGAAGGACCTGTCTGGCACCAGAAGTAGACCAGGGCATCCCACACTGGGGTCAGGACAAGAGTCTCAGTCTCTACAGAGGAGAGGAGCAGTGGCCCCATGCTAGACGGCAGAGACCTTCCACAGCAATTCTGCCCTTGCCCCCTGTCAAGCTTGCCCCTGGGGGGGGGGGGACAGTGGATAAAGCTTCTTATGAGATAATGGGCTGCGGTGGACCCTATGGATGCTTGTGACATCTAGAGAAGAATGCCACGTGCTGACCACACAGATGGACACAGAACATTGTAAGTGACAGCAGAATATATAGAAGTGGCAGAGCTCTGCTAAGGCAGGTGGGGACCTTGGATGCCCTGGCTCTGGCCTGCAGCTGTCTTTTCTTTGACCCCAATACTGCGCCTTATTTTTCAAAAATGTAACGGAGGAATGGTTAGCTGTCATTGGAACTATTCCTCATAGGGTTTCGGAGGACCATCAGGAGTTTGCGCGGTGGGGATCCCAGAATAACGGAAAGCACCTGCTTATGTTGCGGCACACTGCCGGCGACTGCGGAGGGAGGGCTGGGCCTGGGGAGGCGGGCAGAGGGGAGTGAGTACGGCAGTGAATGGTCCGCCTGCTCTGCAGCCTGTAGGGCCCCTCTCAGCCAGAGAAATGGGCACGTGGGTGGATGGTGGGAAGTGTAAGGGCCTGGGACGCATGTGTCTGGTGTTCCTTTATGGTGGTCAGGAAAGGCTCTGCTGACATTCTTGAGCAGAACCCAGCAGAAGCAAAGAGGGAGGCCCCATCGGGTACAGTCAGTCAAAGGCCCTTTGTCATGGTTGTGTGGATTGTGTGCCACTGAGCAAGGGAAGAGCCAATGCCAAAGCCTCAGAGCAGGGAGCCAGCAGAGGGCAGACAGACATACAGACAGACACAAGGCCTCAAAATCACTAGAGACCATTATGAGGACCTGGCTGGCACTCAGAGCCAATGGGAGCCATGCAGTTTTACCGGCAGAGGTACCAGCCAGCTTCCCCAGACTGCTATTCCAAGAACAAGCTGCAGGGGGCGTGGGTGGCAGGAGGATAGGGAGAAAGGGCCCCAGGAGACCTGGCTGTAATTCCCCCAGTGGTCCACCTGTGGACCGTGGGCCGGCGTGGGTGGAAAGCGTCCAGCTATCGGGAAGGTCTCAGCAGTGAGGCCTGGAAGGCCATCAGGCAGCAGGTGGGCCTGGAGAGTGGCAGGGTCCTGCTGGGACAGGTGGGGACCTGGCATACCCCAGCTCTGACCTGCAATTGTGTTCTCCTTGGGCCCAGATCAGGATCTTATTTTTTGTGTGGTATCTTGAAAACCTGGCACTTTTCAGACTTACATTTGAGTTCCTACTTTAAAAAATATTTTTTTGTGGTTTTTTTTATTTGAGAGAAAGATACATACATACATACACACACACACACATATATGTATACATACACACTTACACACACACACACACACACGCATATATATGTATATATATAGAGTGGGGGGGGGAATGGGCACACCAGGGCTTCTAGCCACTGCGAATGAACTCCAGATGCACATCCCGCCTTGTGCGTTGGCTTACATGGGTACTAGGGAATCAAACCTGGGTCCTTAGACTTCACAA
This sequence comes from Jaculus jaculus, assembly GCF_020740685.1. NCBI lineage: Eukaryota > Metazoa > Chordata > Mammalia > Rodentia > Dipodidae > Jaculus > Jaculus jaculus. Next base: position 225,373,365 of record NC_059102.1, read on the forward strand.
GCAAGCACCTTAACTGCCGAGCATCTCTCCTGCCCTATCTTTGTTCATTCATTTGCAAGCAGAGACAGACAGACAGAGTCTCTGCCTCTATCTGCCTGACCTCCCACTCCTCAGTTGCTAAGCGTGAATTCAGATGCAATGGCTGGAACACAGAAGGCTTCTTGAGCTTAGGTCTGAGAGGGGACTGTGAGCTCAGGGTGGATGGAGACAGGGTGACAAGGCACCTGGAACCTCATGACATAGACTGAAGGGAGGGAATTTGCCCGAGTGACTCTCTGCCTAGTGATTGGAAAGCCAGAGCCAGGCACCTGAGTACCAGACACACTTCTGCCCCTTATAGCGGAACCCACAGTGACCCGCAGGACACCTTGATATAAACTGGAGTAGGGAAGAGACCTTCCCCAGGGTACAGAGACATTGTTAAGACAAGTGCCCGGTCAGCTAGACTTCTGCCTGCTAATCCTTTCTTCCCAGCCCTGTGTGCACTCTGCAACCTGCCCTCGTGTACCCAGCCTCCCCGCTCTGATTGGAACTAGTCATTGATGCTGGAAATGGGAGAGCTATTTGGAAATCCACTCGGGTAGCACCTGCCCTCCCATCACCCCTGGCTCCCCGATTTCCAGCTCAGCCATCTGCCCTGGCTCCTTGAAGCCCGTGGAACCATTTAAAAGGCTCCTAACGATATTGATCAATCTCTAAAATGGATTATCCTGCCTGCCTTGCAGCCTGCCTGGATGCCCTGGGTAAGATCAGAAAGGAATTATGTTAGCCAGGGGCTGCGGGAGTGAGGGCGCGAATGTATCTACTCCACAGAGGCCTTCTTATCAGAGCAGAGTGCGCGTGCCATCTGGGGTGGAGGTGCTCGGAGGGGAGGTGTCAGAAAGAAGCCATCATGTCAGGATTTGTGTGGCTCAGACACTGAGCCTGTGGGAGGGCTGCGTGCCCGGAGCTGGGGTGAGAACCACTTCTTCTCTGAGCTCTTCCCTGGGGAAGTGAAGCTCTTACAGAAATCCCACTGGTGCCCAGTCACAGGTTGGCACACCTGTGTCCTGCTCCCTGCTCCCCCTGACCAGGAGCACAGCCTAGATCATGGACCTGGAGACAGAGGAGTGAGTTCAGGGAACACAAGTGGAAGTGGCTTCCGGAAGCCTCCATGTATTCATCGGGGAGTGTAAGATTACCTCCCCAGGGCCACTCCTTCTAGAAGGTCTGATGGAAGGGGGAGTCCAGAGGCGGGGAGAAATGCAAAGTTCCGCCCTGTGATCTGGTTCACCCCACGGGACTCTGCCACCCTGCTTCTCTTCACTTGCAAGGCGTGATGGTGATTACCCCAGCTGAGCCACTCACGCTCAGGTCGCCTGCTGGCAAGGCAAGCTGACCTCTGGCTTCCAGGGTGGCCAGGCAGGCTGCCTATACATCTGTCCACCCTGGCCTGACTGGGCTCAGACCTTGCATAGGACTTCAGAGCCAGTGGCTATGGGAGATAGGATACCAGGAGATGGCAGGAAGAGTGAGCAGTCACATAGGGAGCAGATGGAATCCTCATAGAATGCTCTTGGAGGCACAAGTGCCAGGGACCCTGAGACTACAGTGACTCATCCATCCCAGGGAGTGCTGGCGCAGCGCTGTCCTGGGGCAGGAGGTACAAGTGCTTGGGTGCAGGGAAGGCGTGGTAGCCTAGTGGAGCAGCGGACTACTCTGTCTTGTCACAGGCCCTAGCTCCTGTAGATAGATGTGTCCCCTGATCCACAGGTTCACAGGGCATGAGCAGGACTGTGAGAAAGTAGGGTCACAGGGAGTGTGGGATTCTGGGAAGGTAAGCCGGGAAGATGCCCTCCCAAACAGCTTTGTTCAGTACGCAGGTGTCCCCAGGCCCAGCCTCTGCTAAAAGATTGATTTGGGTTGGTGCCACCTCCTAGGGTCTAGTGCTGGTGAAGTGGAGTGCCTTGGAGCCCAAGGATGGGCCCTGGGCATCTCAGACACAATACTGTGGGACTGTGGTTCCTGACCAGCCCTTCCGGCCTCCCTTGCCCATCATTGCTCCTGGCCGAGCTGGATGTCCTTTGTGTAACTGTTTATGTGGTCAGGGGACGGGGAGTCTGAGGAAATGGGGGGAGGACATAGGGGGCTCCCTTGTTGTCTCACTGGACAGACCGGATGGACCTGAGTCTCAAGACAATGGGCCCAGGGAGGGGCCAGGTGCTAGACCCAGTACAGGAAGAGGCCATCAGGGAGGATAAACACAGCCCTAATGACTGTGGACCTGAACTTGAGCTACAGACAGTGTGTCCAGCAGGCTGAGGTAGTCTTCCTCCTTCTGTTCCCTCAGAGAAACTGTGTGTCCTCAGGTGCTGGTGGAGAAGGGCCTGAGGGGTGGGCAGAGGGGACACTATGTCCAAGGAAATGACAGCTCGTGATGGGTACTGTCCATCTTGCCCTGGGAGATGTTTGCTTCAATTTTAATATCTATGTATACATTAGAATATAGTTAGTAAGGCACTGTCTCTAAATATCAAAACTAGGCTGGAGAGATGGCTCAGCAGTTAAAGGCACTTGTTTGCAAAGCCTGATGGCCTGGGTTCAATCCCCCAGTATCCACATAAAACCAGATACACAAAATGGTGCATGCACCTGCAGTCTGGAGTTCATTTGCCAGCAAGAGGCCCTGGTTTGCTCATATTCATTCCCTCTCTCTCTCTCTTTCATGAGTAAATTATTTAAGGAAAAAAAAAAACACCACTAAAACTAAGCTGTCCAGGCTGGCCTTGAACTCACTTTGTAGCCTAGGCAGGCTTTGAACTTGCAATCCTCCTGCTCCAGCCTCCTGGGTAGCCGCTATAACATACCTGCGATGCCAGGCCTGGCCAAAGCTCCACCCCATGTTCTGTTCACTTGCCATCAAATGTGCAGGTGTCCTGTGTGACAGTTGTTCAGGTGTGTGCTTAGGGACTTCCCACAGGTAGAGACACCCAGCGTCGTCTTTGCTCTTGGCACCCAATGGCACTAGCAGGTGTTGGTAATCTGACCCCAGTGAAGTCACTGTGGGGTGCCACCCATGCTGCTGACAGGTACCTGGCTCTCAGGATAGGCTGCGTCATGAGCACAGAGGTAAGGGGGGGTGGCCTTGGGGAGCAGGTGCATGGAGTGGCACAGACCCTCAGCCCTCAGAGCAGCCCCTGCCTAGACCTTCACACCAGTGAAATGGCCCTGCCCCAGAGGGACCTGGGGCCAGTGGCAGAGTGAGGCCAGTGACAGCCTGTGGTTGGTGGGATGGGATGGGATGGGATGGCATGGGATGGGCCAACCTGGGGGAACTTGACCAAGACCTGCTCTGCACACCTCTGATTTGCATAGCCAAAGTTCAGAGCCAGGGCCACTCACTCAGTTGTGGCTCCTGGGAGAATGCACCCACCTTGGCTGCCAGTCTTCTGTAGGCCCTGTAGGATGTCCAGGGCCTCACAGGTGGGGAGCCTGGTCTGGCCCAAGCCACGGGGCCAGTGGAATGATCCACAAGCCCCATTGCTACGCCTGTTAGTGGCAACATGGGTAAAGGTCATCTCCTTATCGGGCTCCCCAGAGAAAAGGATAAGAGAGCAAAGCCACTGTCATCCAGGGCCACAAGGGTGTGACTGTCCTGATAAGGGGAGGCTGCTAAGTGACAAGTGAAAGCAAAAGTGGGTGGGGCCCAGGTCTGGGGTACAGAGGTCAAGAACCAGCCCTCCCTGCAAAGGACCTGTTTCCAAGATTCCCTCAGACCCAGCCTCAGAGGCCATGCAGCTCTGCCTCTGCCTGAGCTGGTCTCCCCACATCCACTCACTGAGTGCCTGCTGGACTCCAGGCAGACACTTAATAGGTCATGCTACATTCCACGTAGCATTTATTGAGTACCTTCTATGTTCTAGGAATGCGTTTGGTAGGGATTTGCTATATTTTAAGTCTTAGAGCTTCAGAGAGGGAAGACACATAAGAGCCATCAAGAGTGTGGCTGAGCCAAAGGAAGGTTGGACTCCTTACAACGTGCTCCCTCCAGACAAAAAATTGGCCTCGATATCCATGATCTCATAATGCCTGACACTACCTACATAAGACCATCATAAGAGGAGGGAAGGATCATGGCATCCAAATAGAGGAGAGACTTATTGAGATGGGGAGTGGATGTGATAGAAAAGGGAATTTCAAAGGGGAAAAGTGGGGGAGGGGGATATTACCATGGGATATTTTTTATAATCATGGAAAATGTTTAATAAAACTGAGGAAAAAAAAGAGTGTGGCTGCAGAGGCTGGAGGGATGGCTTAGCGGTTAAGGTGTTCTGTCTGCAAAGCCAAAGGACCCTGGTTCAATTCCCCAAGACCCACATAAGCCAGATGCACAAGGTGGCCCATGTGTTTGAAATTCGTTTGCACTGGCTGGAGGTCCTGGCATGCCCATTCTCTCTCTCTCTCCCCCTCCCTCTTTCTGTGTCAACTAAATAAATAAATAAATAAATTTTAAAAAAGAGTATGGCTGCAGCCAGGCATGGTGGCGCACGCCTTCAATCCCATCCCTAGGGAGGCTGAGGCAGGAGGGTTGCTGTGAGTTTGAGGACAGCGTGGGACTACATAGTGTGTTCCAGGTCAGCATGTACGAGAGAGAGAGAGAGAGAGAGAGAGAGAGAGAGAGAGAGAGAGAGAGAGAGAGAGGGCCTTCTAAGTAAAAACAGCAATGAGAAGAGTGTGGCTGCAGAGGTAACCAGGCACTGTAGACCTTAACAGCCATGAACTGACACCGAGGGACCTTGGGCCGACATCATTCTGAGGAGCTGGGGTCTGAGGAGGCCAACTAAGGTCTGGGTGGCTGGGTTAGTATAAGCTGCACAGCTTCCGGGCTTGGCCAGAGGCCATGAAGCCTGTTCTTCCTGGAGCTCTGCGCCACCTTCCTTCATGGAGTGGCCAACGTACAGGACTGCTTGGGCTCCTTTGGGACAGGAGAGGCCCATCTCCCCTCCTGCTTTGGGGCACTACAATGAGGTAGGCCACCAGGCCCTTTCTGAACCACTAGAGACCTGCAAGTGTCTGGCCATCTCAGTGCTGAGGAAAAAAAAAACAGACTTACAGAGAGGTCATGGCCACGAGCAGGTGAATGCAGACCCGCACAGAACCCACGTGGCCTGACGGTCATCTTGCTGCATCCTGACTGTGAGGAGCAATGGGACTGCCTGGGTGAAGGAACCCAGTCACCCTGTCACTAGAGGGTCTTGATCTCAAGGGAAGTCTGGGTAGCTCAAGGCCTGGTGTAGGAGCACGAGGACAGAGGACAGTTGCCCCATGTGTAGGGCATGGGCAGAGGGGCCTGAGGCAGTCAGCTAGCCAGTGGGGATGGAAAGGGAGCAACCTTTACCCGGCACCTGCCCCGGCATAACCGAGTCCAGCCGCGAGGCAGGCAGGACACAAGATGCAAGCTGTTCATTCTGTGACTCATTAGTGGCTCTGGCAGGGTTAGATCGGAGGCAGCAGACACAGGGCCCAGCACTGGGCTGTGGGTCATCTGCACACTGCCCTGTCCTCCTGCTGTCCCCATGACAACACATGACTGAGCACCAACCGTGGGGAAGAAGAGCCCGTCTTGATTGCTTTCCACTGACATCTGCTGGGGCAATGAGCAGAAAGCACGTTGGGGAGGAGCGGGGCTGTGCTTCAAACACGCAGAGGCAAAGCTGAGCACTGGGTCGGCCATTACCTTGGCTGCAGGCCTACCCTCCATGCCCTTAGTGGGAGGACCCTCCTGATCAGAAGCTTCCAGAGCCTGGGCCTTTGTGGATCTACATTCCCAGGCTAGCTAACTGGGTACCAGTTACTTGATTCGTTATTCATTCATTTACCCAGCCACCATGCGTGACAAGCAAGGTCACAGAACATCAAGTGTAAGTTTAGAGATAAAATGCTGGCGTAAAGGGCGGGAAAGGACCTGGATGGTAATGTCTGAGTACACGCTTGGATAGAGGGAGGACCCCTATGAACAGCTGGTGCAAAGACCCCGGGGCAGGAAGCAGCCAGCAAAGCAAAAGTGGCTGGAAGAGAGGACACAGTACCATGGGGACCATGGAGTCATCATCATAGCCTGGAAGCCAACTTCTCTCTGGCCACTGGGCTGACCTCCCAGCCTCGCTTCCACAACTGTGGCTGGGATCAGGTGACCCTGGCCCGAAAGGGAGAGGGACAAGGAGACCAACTAGCTATTTTTAATTTTATTTATATATTTTTGGTTTTTTGAGGTTAGGGTCTCACTCTGACCCAGGCTGACGTGGAATTCACTATGTAGTCTCAGGGTTGCCTTGAACTCACAGCAAGCTTCCTACCTCTGCCTCCCGAATGTTGGGATGAATGGCGTATGCCACCACACCTGGACCAGCTAGCTATTTTTGTTGTTGTTGTTTTTATTTTTTTTTATGAGTGAGAAAGAGAGATAATCGGTGCGTCAGGGTCTCCAGCCACTGTAATCAAACTCCAGACAGGCATGCCACCTTTTGTGTATGCGTCACCTTGTGCATCTGGCTTACATGGGATCTGGGGAGTTGAACATGGCTTCATAGGCAAGCACCTTAACCATGAAACTATCTCTCCAGCCCTTTTTAAATTTTTTTTTATATTTTATTTATTTTACAGAGAGAGAGAGAGAGAGAGAATGGGTGTGCAAGGACCTCTAGCCACTGCAAATGAGCTCCAGACACATGCACTACCTCGTGCATCCAACTTTATGTGGGTCCTGGAGAATTGAACCTGGGCCCTTTGGCTTTGCAGGCAAGCACCTTAGCCTCTAAGCCATCCCTCCAGCCCGGCAGTGGTCTTTTAATTATCAAAATGGTATTGCTCTATATGGCTATGGGGTTCTGGGAGGAGTGACAGTAGAGGGGTACCTGTCTCCGGGCCTGAAGTCTGCTTGGTTTCCTTGTTCAGAACAATATAGCAATATGGTGGGATTCTGGCAGTGGAGGTTATCGAAGTCACCCTCAATCCCAGTTGCCACTCATCTCCCAACAGAGGCAGACCTCTGCTCTGGCCCTGTTTCCTCCTCCTCCCCCTTCTCCTTCTTTTTGGCATGTGTGTAGGTATATGGTGTATATGTTTATGTATGCATGTGTGTGTGTGTGTGTGTGTGTGTGTGTGTGTACGCCAGAGGTTGACATGAGGCGTCTCCCTCAGTCACTCTCCACCTTCACGTTTTTGTGACAAGCACTTGCACTGAACCCAGACCTCACCAATTCAGCAGCCAGTGAGCCCTAGGGATCCGGTTGTCTCCACTTGCCCAGTGTCGGCATTATAGGTGCTCACCACCATGTTTACCTTTTACAGCATTGTTGGGGATCCAGTCCCAGGTCCTCATGCTTGCATAGCAAGCCCTTTACCCACTAAGCCATCTCCCAAGCTCCTGTCCTTGCCTTTTAAAATATATATATTTGCTGTAGAGAAACAGCATGAGAGAAAATGGGCACTCCAGGGCCTCCTGCCTCTGAAAACAAATTCCAGACATGTCTACCACTTTTGTGCATCTGGCTTCATCTGGGCACTGGGGACCTGAACCCAGGCCCTCAGGTTTTGCAAGCAAGTGCCCTTAACTGCTGAACTACCTCCCAGCTCCTGTCCTTGCTTTTTTTAAACCAGTTTGCAGTTAGGGGCCTGTCCTGGACTGGGGTCTCAGTTGAAGGTGTCCTAGGGAGCAGCCTAGGGAGCAGGTAGGTGGCTTGATTCTGGATGTCACCACTTCTTGGGGCCCCAGGAGACAGCTGGGGGTGGGGGAGTGGGAGGAGACTGTGCAACCGTGGAGAAACAGAGGCAAGCTCTGGCCTTCCCTTCTGTTCCCTACACACAGGGTTTCAGACATCATTGCTTCCGTTCCTAACTCAATCTTGCTTGCCCTGGGGATCCTCTGGGACTCCAGTCTCCCACCAGCCCCTCTCCAGGTCCCAAGTCCCTACACATCCCCTGATTGAAGTGGCCAAGAGCACCTCCATCTACCATCTTGGCCAGCATGGCATCCATGTCCCCTCCCCACACACACCTCTGGTGCTGGGGTCCTGGCCCAGCACCCACGTCTTCTTGCATCTTCTGGAAGCCCTGCCCACTCCCGTAAGTGGCTTAATTAAAGCGCTGTGCAGTTTATTTATGTACAGACCTCTCCTAATTGGCATGTTTGTCTTTCCTCATTATTCCCAGCTGGACAGAGCGGTTTGAACAACAAATCAGAAAAAGCTGCATTTCTGCGACAGTGTCTTGTTTTTGAAAATGTGCTGTGTCCCCGCTATTAGCCGCGTGCACATGTTTGCTGGCTCCAGCCACAGGCCCCTAAGCACTTAATTGTGGGTGCAGTTAGTCGGGGCGGCGCTCTCTGCAGATTTCAGGGGTGAGGGAACCTAATTACACCTGCAATTGAGTGCTTTCGCGGGGACAAAGATGCCTGTTCAGCTAATTGCCAGGACCGAGATTGCCCCCACAGAAAGAGTCCCCGGCAGAGGCTTTGAGCGGAGGCCACGAGGCCCGAGAAAGAGTGAGAACAGGAATTAGAGCGGCGGGGCGCTGGCTGCGGCCTGAGGACTCCGCTTTGTGCTGCAGTCATTACAGCTCGGCGTGTTGTTCTCCGTGTTGTTCTCCGCCACCGAGCCTGGGCCGAGGCCTGCTTGGCGTATTCATTAGCGCCTGTCTTTGCACAGAAGTGTCACCCCAGAGGGACCCAAGCTGGGGTTTCTCACTTCCTCTTACCTTGCTGCTGGCTGACTCCAGTGACTCATGACTCATGGGGTTCACACATGGCCGGGGAGTCCTTGGCCTGCATTAAGTGGAGTTTGCATGACAGCCATGCCTTGTGTGTGTTTGTGTGTGTGTGTGTGTGTGTGTGTGTGTGAGAGAGAGAGAGAGAGAGAGAGAGAGACAGACAGACAGAGAGGGAGAGATCATATCCCTACATTTCCAGTTCTGTCTCCTGAGCTCCTGAGTGGGACCTTGACCTGTCTTCTGTGGCCCCACCCATCAGCAGAGCAGCCCTGACCTTCTGTCCTCCCACCCCTGGGGTCTCAAGGGACCCGTTTCTGCCAACTGTCCTTGCTGCTGATTCCAAAGCAGGAAGTGTGATTTCTCCTGTGCCTGGTTATTTTTGACTGTGTGCAGGTCAGTGCATTTGAGGAACTTTTTTTTTTTTTTTTTTGCACCATAATTCAAAGCCCAGGCCACAGGGCCTTCCTTTTTTTTTTATTAGGGTATTTTTATTTTTTACTTTTCCTTTTTTTAAAAATTATTTTTATTTATTTATTTGAGAGAGACAGACAGAGAGAGAGAGAGAAAGAGGCAGAGAGAGAGAGAATGGGCGCGCCAGAGCCTCTAACCACTGCAAACAAACTCCAGATGCATGCGCCACCTTGTGCATCTGGCTAACGTGGGTCCTGGAGAATCGAGCCTCGAACTGGGGTCCTTAGGCTTCATAGGCAAGTGCTTAACCACTAAGCCATCTCTCCAGCCCTCCTTTTTATTTTTATGTCATTATTTATTTTGGTTTATTTGAGATAATTTCCCACTCAGGCTGGCATGAGACTCACTATGCAGCCCAGGCTGGCATCAAATTTGCAGCAGTCTTCCTGCCTCAGCCTCCCAAGTGCTTGGCTAACTGGCACATACCACCGTGCCCAGATTTTTATTTTATTTTAAATATTTTTATTTATTTATTTGCAAGGAGAGAGAGAGAGAATGGGCATGTCAGGGCTTCTAGCTGCTGCAAACAAACTCCAGACACATGTTCCACTTTGTGTATCTGGCATCACATGGTTGCAGGCAAGTGCCCTAACTACTGAGCCATCTCTCCAGCCCTCCATCTTTTTTTTCAAAACAGTCTCATGTAGCCCAGGCTGGCCTTGAACTTACTGTGTAGCCAAGAATGACTTTGAACTTCTGATGCTCCTGCCTCCCAACTCCTAGGGTTACGGCTGTGTGTCACTACACATGATTGTTATGGTGTTGGGGCTGGAACCTATGGTTTTGTGCATGCTGGACAAGCACTCTACCAACTGAAGAACATCCCCAGCCCCCCTCATTTATTGAGACAGGGGCTCACTATGTAGCCCAGGCTGGCCTTGAACTTTGGATCCTCTCACAGGTGTGGGCCACCACATTACTTAGATGCTTTTTCTCTGGTCTTTGTATTTCTGTTGAGCACCCAGCAGTGTGGCTGCTCTGGCTCTGCCTCATGCTATGTGGAGCCTGCTGTGACACTGGACAGTCACATGGGACTTTGCAGTTTGGGGTGGGGGCACGTGCCTTTAAGCACTGGCTGGGGTAGGAGGCTAAGGTAGGATTACTGTGAGTTCCAGGCTAGCCTGAACTAGAGTGAGTCCTTGCTTACAAAAACAAAACAACGGACGGTTCAGGCGAGATGGCACATGCCTTTAGTACTGGCACTTGGGAGGCAGAAGTAGAAGGATCACCATGAGTTCGAGGCCATCCTGATAATTCCAGGTCAATCTGGGCTGCAGCAAAACCCTACCTCAAAAACACACACACACAAATAAACAATAAACAGATGAAACTTGGCATCAAACCTACCAGTTTCTTCTACTCACATTTTCAATGGGTTCTTCTAGGGTACCCTGCCAGACCTGGGCTTGGGCCTCTCTAGGGACTTCCTCCCTTAGGCCCTTGGGGGCAGGATGCAGGCATGTGGAGAGAGCTGGAGGGCAGGCTGCCCCATGAGCCTCTTGGGCCTGACTACCACACCATCTCCACCTCAGCCCTGCCCAGCTCTCTGCAAGCCTGAAACCTCTCCTTGGGGCCCTGGGGGAAGAGTTAGTTGCACCTGGTTCAGGATGACCCGCATCTTCCTCACCTGGTCTCAGGAGCATACTGTGGACTCAGAGGGCCCACTCTTTGGGAGTGGAACTTCCCTGAAGCCCCGTGTCCCTACCTATGCTTGAGGTGAGGCCAGCAGCTTGGATAGTGGTGGTGGGGGGGAGGCTAATAGGAGGTTAGGGTGTTAGGACCTTGTGGGAGAGTGGTGTAGGAATTAGCCCTCAGAGCTCAGAGGGTCCCATCCACATGCCCTGCCTGTGTGACCTTAACCTACCTGCCACCTGTGCAGCTTACACAGGGACCATCCACAGCAGAGACACCTGGAAGGAGCCAACCAGGTGACAGTGTCTCAAAACCAAGAGCATCATGAGGTTTGGGGACACATCCTCATCAAGGTGCACACTGCTGCTGGGCCTGGTGGCACAGGCCTGTCATCCCAGCTACTTGGAAGGTTGAGGCAGGAGGATCGAAAGTTCAAGGCCAGCTTGGGTTACAGCAAGTTCAAGGCTAGCCTGGGAAACTTGATGAAATCCTGTCCAAAAAAAAGAAGTAGGGGCTGGAGAGATGGCTTAACAGTTTAAGGTACTTGCCTACAAAAACCTAAGGACCCAGGTTCGATTCCCCAGTATCCATGTAAGCCAGATGGACAAGGTGGTACACGAGTCTAGAGTTCATTTGCAATGGCCGGAGGCCGTGGCGCTCCCATTCTCTCTGTCTTTTTCTCACTGCTTCTTTCTCTCTCTTAAATAAATAATTTAAAAAAAGAAGAAGAAGAAGAAGAAGAAAGTCAGGCCTGGTGATGCACGCCTTTAATCCCAGCACTCGAGAGGCAGAGGTAGGAGGATCACCATAAATTCAAGGCCACCCTGAGACTACATAGTGAATTCCAGGTCAGCCAGCCTGCCTGAGCTAGAGTGAAACCCTACCTGGAAAGAAAAAAATAAAGTAAAAAACAGGCTGTGGATATAGTTCAGTAGCCAAGCCTGTATAAGGCCCTTGGTTCCACCCACAGCATCGCTTGCATGCCTACTCCAAGCCTGTCCCTCAGGATGGGACAGATGTTAGGGTGATGCCTAGACTGTTTCAGAGTTGCTTTAGCAACTCTCCCATCGGCCAGCTCCTGCTTCTACCCTGTGGGTGGAAAAGAGGAGTGTGATGGAATGTGTGCAAGTGGAGAGAGAGTTGAGGCAGGGGCAGGGTGCAGGGAGGGGCTGGAGGCCCTGCTCGCTCAGATCTGCAGGGGGAGGAGAGGCAGGCTGCAAGGACGGGGCAGCCTTCTCCTCAGAAACCCGTTCTGTTTCTTAAATGTCAGAGCGAACAGATGGCTTGTCTGAGTTTCTGAAGCCTGGGCTCGCCAAGTCAGAAGGCCCGTAGATTATTTAGTCCATCAGCCTACAGAGGAGAAGACAAAGGCCAGAGCCATGACACTTCTCCTGCGATAGGACAGAACTGTGTCAGGGCCTAGCTTTCTCTTCCTGCTATCCAGAACTGACCCATCCCCACCCCTGAGCATCACTTGCCACTCAGTGAAAGGCAGAGCAGAGGACTTCCCAAGAGCCCCTGGAAAGACTGTCTTCATGATAGAGGGTCAGTTAGCCAACTGGGAAGAATGTCTCGGCAGGGCACAGCTGCCATCCACTGCTTGCCCCTGCATATGACAACTGTGACGCCCAGGGGACCTGGTCGCTCCACACCTGTTTACTGGTGGCCCTGTTGGTTCTGCCTCTCTCATCATGTCCCTCTGAGTCATAGGACCACAGGACCTGACACATCAAGCCCTGGATGAGGCTTCTCCTGCCTGTGGCTACTGTTGTATACTGAGCACCCAGAAGTTTGCCTCAGCACGTGGTTATGCCAGTTATGCAACTGAAACTCCCATCTTGAGCCAAGTAGGGTCTCTTTTACCCTGTCTCTCCCACATACCTCCTCTGACTATTCCTGGGGCTACAGGCTCACAGGCTGGCTCGAGATGGGGCTAGACCGCGGAAGTGGGAATGGCTGGCAGGGGATACCTTTCCCCACCGCCCCCTCAAGGTACAGTCTCGCTCTAGCTCAGGCTGACCCTGCATCAAAACAACAACAACAACAACAAAAAGCCTGTGCATGGTGGTTCACGCCTTCAATCCCAGCACTTGGGAGGCCGAGGTAGGAGGATCACTATAAGTGTAAGGTTACCCAGAGACTGCAGAGTGAATTCCAGGTCAGCTTGGGCTAGAGTGACACCCTACCTTGAAGAAATAAATAAGTAAACAACAACAACAAAAGTTTCTGAGCTGGGCACAGTGGTGCATGCCTTCAATCACTCTGAAGGCAGAGGTAGAAGGATTACTGTGAATTCGAGGCCAGCCTGGGGCTACACAGTGAGTTCCAGAACAGCCTGGGCTAGAGTGGTAGACAAATGCTTGTCATCCCAGCATTCAGGAGGCAGCGTCAGGAGAATCACTGCAAGTTCATACATATGCTGCTGTACATAGCAAAACGTCTAGGCCAGCCAGGGCTACTGCAAAACTCTTATCTGAAAAAATATATATATATAAACTAGGTGTGGTAGTACACACCTGTAATTCCAGCACTCTGGAGGCAGAGGTAGGAGGATCGCCTTGAGTTCGAGGCCACCCTGAGAATACAGAGTGAATTCCAAGTCAGCCTAGACTAGAGTGAAACCCTACCTCAAAAAGCAACAACAAAAGGAAGTCCAGCATGGTGATGCATGACTGTAATCCTAGCACTGGGGAGGCAGAGGCAGGAGGCTCGGGAGTTAAAGGTCATCCTTGGCTACATAGGCTAGCCTGGGTTACATAAAAAAAATTGGCTTGTAGCAATGGCTCACGCCTTTAATCCTGGCATCAGAGAGAAGGATCACAGTGAGTTCAAGGCCAGCCAGTGGCTACAGAGTAAATTTCAGATTAGCCTGGGCTAGAGTGAGACTCTGTCCTCCTAAAAGTAATACAGTATGTACATGTATGAAAATTGTCAGAAAAGTTGTTGTTGTTGTTTCGAGGGAGGGTCTCACTCTAACCCAGTCTGACCTGGAATTCATTGTGTATTCTCAGGGTGGCCTCGAGCTCATGGTGATCCTCCTACCTCTGCCTCCCAAGTGCTAGGATTAAAGGTGTGTGTCACCATGCTTGGGTAAAGTTGTTGTTTTAAAAAAGACAGGGTCTGGCAATATAGTCCTAGCTAACCTCAAACTTGCTGTCATCCTTGGGTGACACTCTAGCTCAGGCTGACCTGGAATTCACTCTGTAGTCTCACGGTGGCCTCGAACTCACTGTGATCCTTCTACCTCTGCCTCCCAAGTGCTGGGTTTGAAGGCGTGTGCCGCCACACCCGGCGACTAGTGATTCTTGATCTTTCTTCGGCCTCCCAAATGCTGGGATTATAGGTGTGTGTCACCAAGCCTAGCCCCACCCTTTCTCTCTTTCCTTCTTCCTGTCTCTCCCACCTTCCATCTTTCCCACTCTTCTTTCCCTCTCTTCCTTTCCCAAGGACACTTGTCATTGGCTTTAGGGCCACCTCCATTCTCAAGAAGATCCCAACTGGAGGCCCAAAACTTCCGCCCACCTGCTCAGACTCCCCTTTGGCACAAGGTTAAAGGTTCAGACACCTGGTCACAGCTTTGGCAGGTCAGGGCCCAGACCTGGGCAGGTGGCAGGAGAGCAAAGATAGGCACCTTTTGCAAAGATGAGAACAAGGCTGGCGCACAGATATCACAGCCACGCATAAGCACAGAGGCCCTTCTCTTCCAACCTCGAGCTTGGTTATCTCGGGGCTTGCAGGCCCCCAAGGTCTTGAGCCCATGAGGCAGAAGCCAGCCAGGCTGCTTCCACGCTCTTGGTCCAGGACCTCCCTTCACTGGAAGTAGGCAGACTGTGCGTGAAACTTGCTGATGCATGAGGAGGCAGGTCTGTCTGACAGGCATGGGCCAGGCCCCAGAGATGATAACAACGTCAGTGTCATCAGCTGTATATGATGTCCCTGTACCAGGCATTAGGAGCAACTCATGCCTTGCCTCCTGGCATGTAACAGTGATTCACCCCCATTTCCAGGGATGTTGATGTCAGATGTCACTGCCTGAGAACACAGTTGAAGTCTAGTCTCTGTGACTCTAGATCTGCTGGGCAAATGAACACAGACTCGAACCTGCCTGGCTCACCTCCCAGCTGCAGCCATCCACTGGCTGTGCATCCTTGGGTGAAATGTTTGGCCTCTCGGCACCTCATTTGGAATATGGAACCCCTCAGGGTGACCTTGAGCTGGATGGTCCTGAGAAGCCACTGAGTTATCTATGCTGAGTGTTCCAAGCAGCAGCTGGTGCAGACTGAGGGCCTGGGCAGCAGCAGCTGTCCTTCTATCCCACTGAAGGGGCACAGACAGACCACTGGAGAACCAAAACATGCCAGTGGAGGGGAGGAGGGGGCACATGGCCTCTGCTTTTCCTAGAGTCTGAGGAGAGAATCCCCGTCACACCAGAAGGAAGGCAAGCTTGCTGTCTGGTCTGGGGGCTGCAACACACCATGGGTGCAGCATGCAGTGATGGGCCCATCTTAGCACGCGCTGGGGGCTATTTTTACCGTGTTCAGTTTAGCTGGGCTGTCTCTGTGCTGTGGCAAAGGTGACCACACTGGAGGGAGCGTGTGCCCTCATGTGGAAGGTGCAGCTGGCATGGTGTACTGCATGTCAGAGTGCATGCAGAGCTGCAGGCTTCATGTGCCTCCCCAGAGCATCCCAGCCCCAGCTTCTGGCCCTAAACCACCAGCCTCTCTCCCCTGCTTTCAGAGTGGGCAGGCATCTTTCAAGGCGGAGGATGAGGTTGTTCCAGCCTTCATGCCCAGTGGGGGAGGCTGGGTTCTGGGTGGTCCAGCCTCCCCTTTGCTGTCTCTTCTCCATCAATCTTGCATCCCCCCCCAAAAAAAAGGTAACTTGAGAGAGGGAACAGTCCCACCAAGCTGGGGGGAGAGTGGAAAGAAGCAGCAGGGTGAAGACAGACAGGGGCCTCCTTTCTTGGGGATGAAACTCCAAAGATGTCCATCTCACCTGGACACCCACAGCTAGTCCAGGGGTGGCAGTTCTGGGCACATCTCCCAACCACAGCAGTCCATGGTCACCCCTAGCCAAGGGCTGGTTCCCCCCACCCCAGATATGAATGGCTGTAGTGATGGCTTCCAACCACCACAGCCAAGCCACAAGGGCCACTGGGAAAGGGAAAATGCAGCCAGCTACCCCGTTCAGCCACATTAGGCAAACAAGCCAGCAATTCAGCGAGAGCCAGCACTCAGCCCGCTGCTTGGGGAGGGGAGGGCTTTTATTCTCAGCTGTTTTGGCACCAAGTGAGAGGGCTGTGGTAGGACCACCCTCCCCTGGTGGAGCGCATGCTTTTCTTCTCTTACAAAGGTCTCCATCACCAGGAAATGTCACTAACCTACTTTGAGCAGCCAGACTTAGAGGCAAAGGAGCCAAGCTATCGCAAGGATCTTACAGCTGGCCTCTTTCCCCAGGGTGTGGCTCCCAGCAATTAGGGCTTGGCCGGAGCACTGGCGATAATTGGATGCAGGCATTCGGATTCTTATTAGGGGAGAGGTTTGCCTTTGAGACGATTCAAAGATAGGGCCATGATAAGCCAAGCCCGACCACCAGAGTGAAGCTTCTTGCTGCCTCTTTCCCTGTGCTGGCCTTGTCACCAGCCAAGCACACAGCACTCTCCCAGTCCTTGACTGGCCACCGCCACACTTTCGACCCCCCTTGGCCCAAGTGGGCCAATTGGAACTCCAGACTAGACACCTCTTTCTCACCCCTCAGCTAGGCACCCTCTCTACAGGTGGCTTTCAGGATGTCTTCCCCACTTTATCAGGGGAAGGAAGGGGGGCACCCAGCCGATTGGGGGAGCATCCTCCCTCTGTACCCTGCCTGTGATTGGCCCATAATTACAGGTTTATTGCCTGTACAGCTATTGTGTAATGACATGTTTGCAAATTAATTTTTATGGCTCCTGCCATTAGCATATACAGTAGAGGAAGGTTTAGTATTAATTACTACTGTTGTTCCTGTAATCCCGGAGAATTAAAAACCAATAAAAGAATGACAACAGAAACTGATAGTTTAGGGGCTTTTAAAAATAGTTTTTATTTTCTTTCCCCAAGTACATCCGGAGATTTTTTTTTCTAAGCTTGTGTTTTTCTAAACATGGGGGTGTTCTGCCGCGCGTCCTGGTCGTCCGTCTCCCACAGGGCCAGACTGCAGAGTGTGGGTGATAAACGGGTGGGAGGCAGCGGAGGGAGGGGGGGCGCTGCTTCCTCGCCCCGCAAGCCGGCGGCAGGGCAGTGAGGAGGCGCGGGGAGCGCGCCGCACACAGCCCTGGAAACAAAGGACCGCCGCCGTCGCTAAGGGCCCGGCGCGACCTCTGGGGTCACCGCGGGGCGGAGCGGCCAGATGCCGGAGGAGGCGCGGGTGGCCGATTTCCTGCAGGTCCGCGGCCCTGGCGCCCTCCCCGGGACCGCGCGCACCCGGTCACCGCAGAGGGGGCGCCAGGCGGGTTGCAACAGGGGCTCCGAGCTCGGCGCGCACCCCGGGCGCCGGGCCCCGGGAGGAGGCGCCGCCTGCGCGCTGCACCCGGCAGGCAGCGGCGCGGAGGAGAGCGCCACCCGCCCGGGCTGCGGGCGCTCCGCCCAGCCATTTACAGTTTTCCTGGAGGGGGGTTGGAAAGTGGCTAAGAGGGTCAGAAGGCGCCCTGGGTCCCCTCCTCCAAGGCGCCCTCCAGAGCTCTTTCTAAGAGGATTGTATTCCAAGAGTTCAGCTGTCATTTGTAGTCGCCGCGTTTATCAGGGACTCAGGGTTCCCTGATTTACGCGGTGGTTGTAGAGTCGGGGCAAAAACCCAAACCTGGCCCGACCGTGGTGACCCGCTGTGCGTACCTGCGGGCTCAGGTTTGTACCTCTTAACAGTGATCTGTGTCGGGGGGGGGGGTGTCAAAAGGTGACCCTTAGTGTCACCAAGTCATGATTCCAGTTGGTTGCGCCACTGAGCGGGGGTGGGGGGGCGCCCTTCCGGAAGTAAAAGGCAAGAAAAATAAACGGTCATACCTAGAGTCTGCTTTGCAGCGAGGGTTAGAAGGGGCTGGTGGTGTGGGTAAATGGATCCTGTCTCTTTAAAATCGCTGGGCTGGACAATGAGCGCACAGGATGTGGTTTGGCGGCGGGGTTTTTTCCCCTTCGATTTGGGGAATTATCACATGGGGCCTTCTTGAGCTGGTGTGAACGAGCGGCGGCGTGAGGAGGAGAGATACAGGCGCCACACTCACATACTCAGTGCAGTTGATCGTCTTCTTAAACCAAATTAGCCGGGGCTCTCGTTACTATGGTGCAGCCGGGGCTTGCAGAATCCCAGTAATAGCATGTATTAGGTCTATTTGCCTGGAAGCATGCCTTCCCGGATCTGATAATGCCCCAGCGGAGGGAGAGTGTGGGAGATGGTATCAAGCATTTGATTACACTTGCAACAGGGAATCTGAAGGGGTGGGGTGTGGGGGTGAGGAGAAGCCAGGAGGGAAGCCAACCGCTCGCCCTAGGAGCCGTGCGGGGCGCCGGCAGTGTGGTTTCCGCCAGCTCGCAGTGGGTTGCACAAAGGGCGGCCCCCGGAGTCCCCGGGGCACGGCTTGGTGGTAGTGGTGGGGAAATCGTCCTCCCGGTCCCCGGGGCGGAGGGGTGAACTCTCGACTCCCACAGCTGTCAGACGTGGGTGGGGAGGGAGGGAGCGAGGGAGGGCGGACGGGCGGGCAGCCAGAGCGCGGAGTTGGGCAGCCGAAGGGGGGCCCCGGCGGCGCCCGCAGCCGCCCACTGTTTGCAAACCGCCCGTTTGGGGCCGTGAGGAGCACCGCGCCGCCAGCGGCGGGAGCATCAGCCCGGACCCTCCGCGCAGCCCCGATCTCGTCCGCAGGGCTCGGCGGCCGCGCGCAGGGCAGGTCACAAGTGAAACTGTTATGATGGGCGGGAGAAGCCCGGAGCTCTTGGAGGACGCCGCGTCGTAGACACGGAAGGAGCCGCCGCCGCCTGCAGTCGCCAGCCACTGCGCCCCTTCCCTTTCGCTTTCATTAGGGGAGACAAATCTGCTGTCAGGCAGCCAGCTTTCCAATTTACCGATAATGATTCTTGCATGAAAATTGATCGAGGGGCTCTCCACCGCCGTGCGCTCTCGCCTCCTGCTTCTGGGCTGAGCCCCCGCGAGTTCCTCCTCCTCCTCCTCTCCCCCACCCCCTCCGTCTGAGTCAGTGGTGGGACGCCGGGCGGGGAGATAACCAAAAAGGGGGGTGCTGGTGGCGAGGGGGAGGGGAACCGGCCCTCGCCTGCGTCCCCTGCCCTGAGACTTGTTTGTCGCCGCTGTCTCTTATTGACGAGGCCAAATCTGCCCCTCGGTACTTCTTGGCTGTTTGGGTATTAATTTTCTCCACCACCCCCCTTGCCTCGAGCCCCCTCCTCTCCTCCCCACCCCGCCCCTCCTCACCCAGTAGCTAAGGGGAAAGGAAAACAAAGCCGATTTCTCCTTGGCAACCAGATGCCCCCTCCCGCCGCCCCCCTTCCTTTTCCCTTCTGGTTCTGAACGTGAAACCCTGTTGGAAACAGGTCTCTTGACCCTCGCCCTTGACATTCAAATGGCTGAATGGAGGAGCGATTGCTACTCGCACGTCTTAGGGGCTGCTATTTTTTTTTCTCTCCTTTTCCCTCTCTCTCTCCTCTTTTTCTTTCCAATGAGTAATCCCTGAAGATCTTAACCCCCCCAATTTCATCACTCTCACCCCCCTTTATTTTTTTCTCGCTCTTCTCCCGCTCGCTTCCCTCCGCCTGCTCCCCTCTTTTTTTTTTTTTTTATTTGCATCTCAAGTCCAAAAGGCAGAAAATACACACGCGGCGAAGACACCGGGCCGCCGAGGAGGCTCCGGCCCGTCCTCGGTCGGTCGTCAATTAACCTCACTGTGGATCAGCCAGGGCCAAGGTGGCCGAAACTGCCCAGGGCGCTGGCCGGAGGGAGAGCCCTTTGATCATCTTGGGGAAGAAAAAAATAAAGGGAGACTGATTTCCCCCCCCTTCGCTCTTGGGATCGCTCTTCTGCCTTTATTTTATTGTTTTAGACATTTTTTTTTGAACGCCGTGGCTTGAACGGTGCTTTTTGTTTCATTGCTTGGGTTTTCCTTTTTTTTTTTTTTAATTTCCTTCTTCGTCCCTCTCTGACCACTATGGAATTCTAACCTGAATCATGTTTGGATTGAAGCCGCCTCTGTATTACTTACCAGGTAAGCGAGCCGAGCGCTGCCCTCCCGGTTCTCGCGCAGGGCGCCCGTGCGCCCCGGACCCTCGCTCCCGCCCCCATGCGCCCCCAAATCCCCAGGCCGGGTCGGGCGCGCCGAGGGACGCCGCGGCCTCGGGTGTCCAGGCCTGCGGGGTGCGCGCTGCGCGCGTGGGGAGCCCCCACCGGTGCGCGTCTCGCTCCTTTTGTCTGCCCGGAGCCGGCGGCGCGGCGGGGGCGGGCGCTGCGTCTCGCGGGGCGCAATCGGCGCTGGTGTGAAGTTACTTTCGTGGGGCCGCAGGTCGGGGAGCCGTTCCCCACCCCCAAGCCTCGGGTCTCCCCTCCCTCCGGGATTCCCTGGAAGGTTTTGTTCTCCGAGGCCCCGGAGGGGGCCGGGGCTCTGGAGCGCATGGTGGCTTCCTGTTTCCTGCACCTTCCAGCGCGCTGACAGCAGCTCCCCGGCAACTTTCAGTTTTGGGGCCAGTCGCGCTCGCTGCCGGAGGGGAGGGGGCGGGGGCAGCCGTGGGAGAGCTGCAGAGTCCCTCCTCCGGGTTCATCTGGTTTGGACAGGAATCGTACTTACATGTAGGATCAAGAGAACACTAGGGATTGGGGGGGTGACCCTAACCCTACTCGCCGCCACCCCTTAGGGTGCCCTGGGGTCAAGTGACTTCGGCGCCCTAGGTGAGCCACGTGACCAAAGGTCGGGAGGGCTGTGCTGTGTGTGGCTGGTGGTTCTGAGACTTAGCAGTTTTGAGTCTCAACCTCCCCTGAGCCCTGGCTCCAGTTCCTATTGAAGTTGAGATGCCTTATGGCGGTGCGGAGGTGTTAGGGTTCTGTCTGAACCGAGTGGGGGGGGGGTGGTTCCTGGCATTCTCTGCTATGCGCTGAAGGGTGATTTAGGAATTGTTTTGCTAGGGAACAGTGCACGTGGCTGGGGGGCTTGGGTTTGCATCCCATCCCCCTCGGTGTTCAAGAGATCCTGTCACTTTTTGCCAGATCCCACCACACTTGACTCCCCACAGGGGAGATATGGAGCAACAGGAACCGGCCTGTGTAGATACCAGCTCTAGGGAGCTGGCTTGGCCGCCCTGACCCAGGGCACACGTTGTCACTGAGTTAATAGAGCAGTTAACAGGGCCAGGGGAAGGTGGGGGGGGGCGGGAGTGAAAGATATCGCCTGTAGGATTGCTGGGTGGCAGCTCTTTGGAGTTTCTGTGTGGCTGTTTAAATTTCCAGTTCTTCCCAGTAACTGACCAGAGATGCTGATCAGAACCAGTTTTATAACAAGATTATCTCTAGCCTCTTGTTTCACATTCTTGGGCACTCACGCTCTGTCTCTTCCACTGACAAGTGCAAATCTATATCAACCTCTAGCCTGACTCTTCCCTTCCTCTGCACTTCACTTCTGAACGTCTCCTTAGAGAGCTAACCAAAATTAGAACCGGGAATTCCCGACTTCCAAACAGGTTAGCTCTGCGTCAGGGCCACATCCTCTGGAGCTGAGCCATATCCCCACCGGAAGATGTGTGGCAAGTGAGGGCTGGGCCCAGGGGAATTCACCAGAGCCCCTTCACTGTCCTGGTGCACCCCACTGGATGTGGTAGGAGACAGCAGGGAAGAAGTCTCGGGCCTCCTCACGTCTCCAGTGTCTCCCCCAGCACCTCCTCCAAAGCTCTGGACAAGCTGTGGCAAGAGCAGGGCCTCTCAGAAGCACAGGTGTTTGTAATCTACACCCCAGCCACCTGCCATAGGAGAGCCAAGGGAACATGCTTATTCATCAGGTGACAATTTGGTGTTTACATGTGGAGCCTCAGAAAGAGGAGGTGGAAGTGTCAGACTAGGAAATTCGAAGCAATTAAGGCAAATCAGCTTCAGTTGGGATAAGGCCCAAGGCAGGCAGCTAGGATGGGTGGATTCTTCCAGGTCTGACCCAGGGGACTGAGGACTGGACACCCACCCCCGGGGCAAATCAGTCAGAAGATGAAGGGTTTTCTCCTACTAAAGTTTGCTCTTTTGAAGGTCCCTGCTGCAGTTTTACACCCTGCCCGTACTGCGCACTGTACACATCCATATTGTGCACCGGTGGGGGCTGAACCAGGCCAGGTGCCCTTCCAGCCTCCAGAGCGTTGGGGATGGATCCTCTTTTAAGATCTTCCTAGTCCACATCATTGCTCAGCAGCCCCAGGCCCAGCTATTGCCTGACTTAGGAGCGTCAGAGCTAGGGTCTGAGATCAGCTGCTGCCCTTCACACTGAATGGAGATTTATTTCTAGGTACAGTGGGTGGCCTGGAGGTCAGTAGCCTTGGATAAGAGCCTGGGAGCCCACAGAGGACCCTCAGTCCCTGGGTTCTGTTCCCAAGGCTTATCTCAGCAAGATGCCTGTAACTGCCAGGAGCCAGAGCCCAGACTCCCTTACCAGGCTGCCAGGGGGGAGGGAGGGTGGGAGCAGTTAACAATCAGATGGGCACCAGACTCTGTCTTCCTTTGCTTGACTGGGCAGTGGGTCTATTGAGCCATAACCTTGGCAGAAGATATAAGCCCCCAGAAGGCCTTGGTTTTCCCACCTGTGAAGTAGGAGCCACAATTGTGCCTTCCTCACTGCTGGGCCAGCAGGGGTGGCACTCAGTGTGGTGCTCCATCGTAAATAAAGTTTTTGGCCTGCAGCCACGCCCATGCTTTCCTGGAGTCCCTGATGGCATTCTCACCACACTGGCAGCCGAGCCCAGGCGTGCTGGCTCTACCACCTCCTCTGCAAGCGTGCCCACCTCTGGTGGAGGAGACAGCTAGAAAGGTACTGAGGACAGCGCCTGTGGTTAAGTCGGTGTGTTTTGTTTTTCAGAAGTCCTATGTAGCCCAGGCTGGCTTAGAACTCCTGATTCTCCTGCCTTCACCTCCCAAGCCCTGGGACCACAGGCATGCAAAGACCACTCCCAGTTTTATGAGGCGTTGGGGACAGAACACAGGGCTTCCTGCTTGCTAGGCAGGCACTCTACCGGCTACCCAACATGAAAGATTTTATAGAAACATACAGAACTTGGTAATCAAGCTGGGACTTGAACTTGGGTCTTTGGACCAGGCTTACAGCTCCTGTATCCTGGAGTGGGATGTGTTCATTCATGAGCTGGGGAGAATGGCTCCAACAGTCAGTCAAGTTCCCACGCAAGGAGAGCAAAGCACAGGGCACGTGCCCAGGCTGTGGGGACCGGCTTTCAGAAGGGCAAGGATCTTTGAGTCCCACCTTCCTTCGGGAGAGGTGCTAGCACACCTCACGGAGGCCCCCTCTCCACCTTCCTTGTGTGCGCACGTACACCCGGATGCCCTCATTCCTGAACTCCGCCATACTTTGAGCTCTACGTAGGCGGGGACCTTGTGTCTCTTTTTCACCGGGCCTGATGCCAGGCCAATAATAACGATCATAAAAGTAAAAGGAATAATAAAATAAGGAGAAGGAAGAGGTCATGGCCACTTCTCTTACAGTGCCCATTCTGTGCTAATTTCACCATCTGAATGACTCTGGCAGGTGAGTCTATTATGGCTGTCCCACCTGACAGCTGAGGAAACTGAGGCACAAGAGGCTGAGGTCACAGAAGCTGTAAAGGGCGCATCTGGGCTCTGACCCCCGGCAGTCTGGCTCCACGGTCCCCTGCTTAATAAATATTTGTAGAACTTGTGAGGGAGGGAACGGCCGCTGGTATTGGCAGTGGCGCCCTTGTAGGCCCCCTTATCTTATTCCTGGCGTTCTGGGAGGGAGGACTCCTGGCTGTTGGCTGACCCCGCCCTGGCTTCACACTGAACTCTTAGTGACCCTTCCTCCCCCTGGATTCCCTGTGCACTGCCAGGAAGGATGCTCTGAGGCCTCCACAGAGAAGACTGAAGCCAGAGAAGCCCGATGCTTGGCCCTCAGCTGTGTGGCCCACTGGCGGCTGCTCTGTGGTGGTTCCTTTGGGACATCTTCCCTGCCTCTTGCTGCCCTCTGGAGACATGGGCAGTTGTTAATAGCCTGTCAGGCCTGGCCTGGTCCCCTCTGAGCACACTTGGAAAGACATGGAAGACACGGGATTCAGAAGTGTGAAGTAAGGCCCAAGCAGCCCATCAGGCGACCCCCAGACTATTTCTAAAAAGGCCCCTGTGAGGACGGGTGTGGACTGTGCTCAGTCCCTGGGTTGGGGGAAACACAGAGGTGAAGAGAAGTCAAGCTTCAGAGACTGCCAAAGCTGGGAGAGGCACCCACTCTTGCCAGCGTGGCAACCTGTACCTAGCTTCTGGCTGCTCCTGGGTATCAGGTCCTAAGCAGACCAGAGCTTTGGGTGATTCAGTCATTACCTGAGATGTAACTCAGGGGTCAGCCAGGGTCTGGTGGGGATCCCAGGTGGCGGGATTGCAGGAAGGTGGTGTCTTTTTAGCTGTGAATGAGAAGGCAGCTTATTTACAGCTCAGAACTCAGCAGGGACAGCGTTTCGGCTCCCATCTAGCACTTTGCAGGCAGTCACTAATTAATCTTGGATACCCCTGAGAAATGGGGAGGGGCGGCCACATTTCCATCTGTCGGGCTGGGAAAGCCAGGGGCCCTTTTGTCCCAGCTGCGGCCCAGCCCCTCTCAGAGGGGCCTGGTCTGGCTCCTGCCCCCTGCTCAGTTTGCTTTTCATTAGGTTCCCTCTTACTTCAGCGTGTCTCTGCTAAGCCATGGGTGGGAATCGGATCCACCCCACTGGAAGCCCTTCTTATCTTCTTGATGTGAGAGGCAGAAGTTGCTTTGTGCTGGGAGAGCAAATGGCCCTGAAGATACCTGGTTCCCCCTGCTGGGGAGGCCCTGCCTGGAGGGGCCTGGCCAGCACACAGTCCCTGCAGAGCAGGCCCCAGGCAGGGAGGGTCCACCGTGTTTTCTGCTTCAAGCCCCGGTGACCACTTGTGTCACATATCTGTCTTTCCCCTGGATGTGGACATGTGTGAAGTGCCACACTGTTACGTGTCCGTCTTAGTCTGAAGACGAGCCAGGAGGACCTGTGGGTCTGTTGTCAGCTCTGCATGGACTTTCAGAGAGACTGGCACTAGATATGGCCTCGTGGCACCTCCTCCACTCTGCAGGAAAGCAGTAGACTTTGTTTCTTGATCCATTTTTTTTTCCACACTGGAAATTGAACCCAGGGCCTCTGACATGCAAGGAAAGCACTACCACTGAGATATCTCCAGCCCCCTTTTTACTTTCTTTTTTTTAGGGTGTGTTCATATGTGTACGGGCATACCTGTGGGTATGGGTGTGAAGGCATGTGTAGGCACATGCAGGAAAAGTCTGTGTCTGGTATCTTCTATATCTCTCCACATTATTTTGGAAACAGGTCTCTCAGTGACCCTTGCTAGCCAGCAAGTCCTGGGGATCCTCCTGTCTGTATTGCCCTAGAGCTGGCTTTATGTGGGTAGTGGGGAATCTGAACTCTGGTCTTCATGCTTGTGCAAAAAACACTTGACTGAGCCAACTCCTAGCCCCTCTTCTTTTTGTTTTGAGATGAGAGTCTCACTAAGTTGCCCAGGCTGGCCTTGAACTTGTGATTCTCAGCCTCAGTCATCCAAGCACTGTTATTACAGGATTACAACACCAGGCCTGACTTAAAATAAGCTTTCAAGATTTGGGAGCTGTCTCATTGAGTAAAAGCAATGTGAACTTGAGGAGCTGAGTTCAATCCCTGGTGCCCATATAAAAGAGCCTGGCATAGAACTTGAGTGTGGTGTCCCAGCAGTCAGGACAGTGAGGGAGGAGGGACATCATGAGTTTGAGACCAACATGAGCTGCAAAGGGAGTTTCTGGTAAGCCTGGACTGCACAGAGTAAGACCCTGACTCAAAAGTAAAGCGGACTATTGCTATGCATGCCTTTAACCCCAGTGCTGGGAGTGAGGGAGATGGGGGGATGACTGTAGCTCCCTGGTCAGCCAGTCTAGCTGAGAAATGGATTCCAGGAGCTCCTGGTTTTAGTGAGAGACTGTCTTGGGAAGAGAAACAGTATGGATGTCCAACATCTCCCTCTGCACATACATGTGCATGTTCCACAATACTACACACACACACACACACAAACACACATACACCAAAAAAAAAACAAAAAAACACACCTACTTTCTTAGCCAGGCATGGTGGCACACACCTTTAATCCCAGCACTCAGGAGGCAGAGGTAGGAGGATTGCTGTGAGTTTGAGGCCAGCCTGGAACTACAGAATGAGTTACAGGTCAGCCTGGACTAGAGTGAGACCCTGCCTTGAGAAACCAAAAACCAAACAACAATAAAAAAAACTGCTCTCTTAAGCCCTAAGTGACTTTTTTTTATTTTGCCATGTTGGGAATTGAACCGAGGGCTTCACACATATTAGGCAAGCACTCTACCATAAAATGCCCTTTTTTTAAGAGGAATAGTGGAACTGCACCCTCTTAGTGGGTGACCCACAGCTGATGGCCTCATACACTTGAACTTGTCTTTCCTCAGTGGTCTATCTACCACGTCAGCAGAGCAGTGGAATTTGGGGATGAGGGGATAAAAATAGATTTTTTTTTTTAAAGAGAGCCATATAGATTTAAAGTCCTTCTGTTAATTTAGGAACATAAAACTGTGTGATGTATAGCTTGGTCTGCTCATAAAATTACTAAGTGTGGCATATTTAGAGCTGTGAGAGATTGGGGTAAAAGGGGAAAAATTCAGTGAGACTCTTTTTTTATAAGTCTTTGGGGGAAAATGTATTTTTTCCAGCTTTTTTCCACCAGTACCAGGCTCTGTGGCTGCCTTCTGCCTCAGGTTTAGCTCTGCTGGAAATGGAGGTGCTTAGCAGGAGGGCAACCCCAGTTGAGCCAAGCTCAGATCCTGCTCCTGTCCCCCAGCATACAAGCCCACTCAGGTCCTCCATGCCCTTGCCCTTGCCCTGCAGGATCCCATCTGCTCAGCTTTCCTCCTGTCCCCACTCACAGCAAGGCCGGAAGTGCCCTCTGACCAGACCTGGCCTGCTGCCCAGCGGGCCTCTAGCTACTGGCTTAATGGCCTGCGGGGTCAGGAAGTCAGGGAACCTTGGACTTGGAAGAGGTCAACCAGCCAAGTCCTCCCCTTCTCTGCAGCCGTGGTCTCTTGGGCCTGCTGGACAGTAGGGGTAGGGTGCACACATGCCTGGCCCAGGTCAACCCTTCTGTGTCACCGTGGGTGGTGACAGTGTTGCTTTTCAAATACAGCAAGGGTACCTGACCTAGTTCCTCCCTCTGGGGACAATGGGACAAGTCTGCCCCTCCTAAACACCATTTCATCAGGCCCCACCTGATCCAGGCAGGGCCTGCCCAGTGGGTGCCAATCATTGTATTGTGCCCGCCAGGCAGGAACAGCCAGGAATCCTATGTCTTATCTTCAGGTGGTTTCAAGAACAGACTGAGAAGATGGAGCATTATGGGTTCTCCCAGGAGCATGCTGGGAGGAGAAATCTAAGAGAACTCCAAAGAGGAGGTGGTTCTGGAAACAGGGTTCTGGAAGAGTGGTGCTGGCAAGAGGCTGGAGGAGGGAGGAGGGAGGAGACATACAGGAAAGCCCCTCAAAAGGCTTTGTGTATTAAGCCCCATCCCCATCCTTAGCTGGTCTCTGGGGCTGTCCTTGTCCTCTGAGGTGGCAGCGGCGAGTGGCGTGGATGGAGTAAACCAGGTAACAAGGCATGCCTGGGCTTTTGAGTTGGGCAGGGAAGGTAATGATGCGGTTTTAGGTGGGGACAGAGGCCATGTCCAGGAGGGGTCTTTCAGCTGGATTTCTGCTCTGGAGGACCCCAGTCCTCCCTGGTGGGATGGGAAGGGAAGGCCAGCACTTCAGCCTAAAACTTGGCGGTATTTCCAGTGTATCCCTGAAAAAGAAAAACATGGGGCTGTCCCCTCAGCCGAGGAGCAGAGCCTGGTGCAGCAGTGGTCACACCACTCGGGTCAATGTGTGGAGCTCAAGTCCTGCATGTGCCATATTCAGGGAGAGCTCACAGGACCCGTCCTTGTCCTTGGAGAGCAGGCAGGGTCCAGGTCCTTCAGAAGGAGATGGAGTCCTGGTGGGAAGCAGAGCAGGGCTCTGGGTCAGGCTGTGGGAGGCAGTGGCATTCTTGAGCCCTGGGGAGGAGTTTGTGGAGGGATTGGACAAAGGATATAAGAGATGAGATCAGCAAGCAAGGTGTTGGGACCCCACTTGGGAGGTCTTAAGTGTTTCTAGGCTTGATTCTGTTATAAATTAGGGTGGGTTTTTTTTAATTGACAACCTTTGTACATATAGACAGTATACCATGGTCATAATCCTCTCCTACCACGCTCCCTTTCCCCCTCCCAAACCCTCTCTCCATTGAGTCCCTTCTTGTGGTTCTGGAGTTTTTAAGCAGCCAGTTAAGTGTTTCAGCATGCCAAGCCCAGGCAAATAGAGGTCTAGTCCCCAAGGACTGTGCCCACATGGAGAAGTGACCCATGATCCAAGCCCTGGAGAGAGCAATAGGGATTTGTGGGAAGCCGGAGCCAGGATGGCCTGAGACCAGAGGAAAGGAAGGTGGTGTTGTGCCTATGAGCTCTGAGGGGAAGTGCCCAGCAGTGTGAAGCACGCTCAAAGGCCCTGGGGCTGGCCTGTGTTTGGGGAAGGAGAGGAAGGAGAATGGGGATGTGGGGAGTGCATGAGGCGGGAGCGGAGGAGCGTTAAGGCCTTCTGGCTTCAGGGTTAGCGTAGTCCAGCTGGGCACTGATCTGCGGGTGAACACCGTGGCCCAGGATGAGAAATGACAGGCTGCCCTGAGCTAGTTGCGCTGTGGAGGGGGGCGGGGGAGGACGGGAACCTGGCCCCAAGACCTAGGCAGCCAGCCCCATTGCATGCTAGTCTTGACTGGGAGCCTGGCTGTGTTCCTCTGGAGACCACAGGCTAAAGAGGTAATAGCAGGGATTCATGGGTTGTCCTTGAGGGGTCCACAGACGGCCTCGCTGGTTCGAAGGCAGCGAGCAGTGTTGCTGCCACAGCACCCAGGTGCACCTTTCCTGGCCCTGGGACTCTGTTTCCTTGTCTACTGAATGGAGCCAGCAGCGCTTTACCTTACCACCACCTTGGGCCGCCTCTAGGATTCCATGGATAAAACATGGAGCACGCGCCCTAGAGCCATCACTGGCTGAGTTACCATCTGGGTTAACAGTTCCCAGCTGTGGGCTTCATGCTGCCCCCCCCAGGTCTGGGTTCCAGACTGCCACCAGGGCAGAGGCCCTGCTCGGGGCCGAGGTGTCCTGAAGAAGGGCATTACTTATGGGTCCCCATGGGCACCCCGAGCTTGAACTATCAAAATGGCTGCCAGCTGGGTAGCGGTGGCACAGTGAGCGCACACAGGACGGGAAGTCCCATTTCAGCGAAGGAGAAACGGGTTCACCCTGATGACCCCGTGCTGGCCCTCTCCGCCGAGTCTCCGGGGATGGAGGGTGGCTCTGGGCAGCCCTTTCCAGTGGAGTTCATTGCCGCTAAGGACTCCAGTGTCACTCGGCAATGACAGCCCCAGGCTGACAGCACCTTGTCTGGGACCAGGCCTCCTTTGAACTGGCCCTGCCACTGCCCACCCCCTTGTCACTCTGGTCTTGTAATTCATTTAGGATTAGCTCTCAGGCCTCTCACAGGCCTAACTTCTGTTGTCTTGGTAACCGTGTCAACCGTTTGCTGGTTTCCGTGATTATCTGACAAGAGAAAGGGGGGCAGCGGGGACATAAAAGGAGGGTGTGGGGAGGATAATGCCCGAGTCTTAATGGAGCTCTCTGTGGAGGCCTGGGAGGCGGGGGGGTGCGGGGGGGTATCGCCCACCCATTGGCAGGTCTGCAGCTGTGTGGGGTTCGCTGCGTCCCGCGGCCCTGAGAACCAAGGTGTTACTCCTCTCCTCCACTTCCCTGCTCAGGAGGTTCCCTTGTGTCAGACAGCCCCTGGACACTGCCCTGGGTCTTGTCAACAGTTGGGAGGCTGGGACGGGGGAGGGTCACCCGGAAGAGAGGGAGGCTGCGTAGCCTGGAGTCCAGACAGGGCTGGGGAGGCTGGCCTCTGCTTCTACTCCTGTGGCCACTGTCAAGACCAGGAGGTGAGGGCTGGACCTGCCTGAGGGAGTCTGGGGCTACCTGAAGAGCCCTTTCACCCCTGGCAGTTGGTGCTGGCTGTGGGCCAGGCCCTCAGCAGGCTCAGTTGGAGGTCTTCCTAACCCTCTGTGGGGCCTGGGCTTCCTCACAACTTTGCCTGGTGGCTTCAGGGCTCCCAGCTCCCAGGGAAGAAGTTCCGTGGTCCCAGGGGCCTGGCCTTTGGTATTCACACCCTCATGCACTCTCTCCACATTCTGTCAGTTAGCAGAGAGGGAGGAGCTGGACCAGGCTCAGCTGGAAGGAATCCACCCCTTGACAGGGCTGGGAACGTTCCAGAAGAGCATATGGAATGGGCGATGTGGATGCTGCCTCTTGGGAGCTACAGTCAGCTCCCCAAACTCCTCACATGCTCCCCCAGAAATCTGCCTTTCCAGGTAGGATGGCCTTGTCTTTGGGAAGGGCTGAAACTCTTGTCACTGTGGGCCTGGAGAGACACTCTGAAGAACTGGGAAGCTCCTTGGGAGGGGCTCTGTGGGTCCATGGGGGACCCCTAGTTTCCGGGAGTCTGGCTCAGTGAGAACAATGTGAGGATCTGCTCACAGGGCACTGTTCTGGCCACATGAGGCACAGCGAAGGACCCCATGCCTTTTGGGGAGTTGCTAATGAGCCACGTCTAATTTTTATGAACCTCCCTGGTAAATTATTAATTTGGGCCAGAAATGAAAGTGTGGAACTGGATAAGCTCATGAATATTCATCGCTGACTCGAGCGTGGGGTTGATCAGTGGCTAGAGCAGCCAGCCAGGCTCTTGACCCAGATACAAGCAGGCCACTCTGGGAACCTCTCCCCCTCCCCCCAGCCTCTGTGTTGTAGGTGGGGCTGGTGACTCACCTCTCACGCACTGTGGTGGCTGACACTGGACCCGCCTGGCTAGGTCAGAAGTCAGAGGCCCCAGGTCACTGATGATGGCCACTGATGATGGAAAGAGCTGGAGGCTCCCTCTTCCCTGCCTGTGCTCCTGGCCAGGCCCACTGAAGGCCAAAGGTGGGGATACTGTCCAGATGAGGTCCCCTTAACAGATAGGTTTTGGTTTTAGGGATGAGACTGTGGCCAGTACCAGTGCCATCGGGGTTCCCTTGCATGGCATGTGAGGGCTGGCATCCTAGCGTGCTGTGGCATCTGAAGGCTTCTCTGATGGAAGTCTGCAGAACACAGCTGACTCTAGACTGACCCTAAGCTAGGCCTCCTGGGGCTCAGCCTTCTGGGATCTCAGGTCTGTGATAAGCCAAGGCCACCTGCTGTGGGACTCTTGGTTTAGAAGGGTGTCAGTGAACTCAGAAGCGAGAGATTGATCTGAACTGATCTCCTGACTTAACTTCTGGAGTGCTGGGATCATAGGCACCCACCACCATGCCCAGGAAGAAGCCTCGATTTGGCTCCTGTCTTTGCAGTGGTCCTGCTGCGAAAGTTTGGAGAGGTCCCTTGAAACCTCGGCCTCACTTTATGCCTATGTAAGTTGTGGAGAATGGTATTTCCTGAAAAGGGTTCATTCATTTAGTGTAGCTAGGCGTGGTGGGTCATACCTGTGATCTCTGCATTCAGGAAGCAGAGGCAGGAGGATTGCAGGATGAGTTCTAGGTCAGCCTGGGCTAAAGCAAGACCCTGCCTCAATCAAAAGAAAGAAAAATAAAATGAAGAAACAGGGGCTGCTGGCCTAGGGTTCAATTCCCAAGCCACTCATGAATGCCAAACACAAAAAGTGGCACCTTCCTTTTCAGGGGCCGGGAACTCTGGCACACATGCACATGTGTGAATGTGCACATGTGCAAATAGAGGATTTGTTTTTTTCCAGTTAGGGTCTCACTCTAGCCCAAGCTGACCTGGAATTCAATATGTAGTCTCAGGCTGGCCTTGAACTCATGGCTATCCTGCTACCTTTGCATCCGAGTGCTGAGATTAAAGGCATGTGCCACCATGCCTAGCTAGATGAATTTTTTTAAAAATGAAAAAACAAAGGTCCTTTGCATGGAACCCTGGGTGCTCTCTCTCTCTCTCTCTCTCTCTCTCTCCCTCTCTCTCTCTCTCTCTCCCCGGCCCTGCCTGGTACTGGAATCGCTATTCCTGTGATCATTATTGGCCCAGGGGACCAGGGCTGCATAGCACAGTTCCCAGCAGCCCCAGCTCAGAGCAAGTGTGTGGGGTCATAGGCTGGTGGCTGCCTGCTTCTCAGAATTGATGTGGTGTGGTGTGGGCCACAAGGAGCTACACTGGCCCATGTGGTTTTCAGCCACTCTCTGCATGAGCCTGGCACCTGGACGGGCCATTTATGTTATGCCCTGAAGATGCCTGTGTGTGGAACCAAGGCCACTTCCTGCTGGGACCTTAGGGACAGGCAGAGAAAAGCAGAGGTTTTTGGCAGCTCCTGGGTTAGAGCCCACTGGCTTCCCAGCCTCAACTGGCCTCTCTCCTCACAGAGAACTTTCCAGACAAGTGGCTCTCAAGCCAGATGGGATCAGGGGTCAGCTGTGGAGCCCCAGGCTCCCAGGCCTGTTCTGGGGAGTTCTGCAAGGCCTTGGCACTGGGTCTGGGGATCCATGCCTGTGAGACCTAACCTTTGGCCTCCTTTGCCCATGACTCTCAAGGACCTCAGGGTACTGCCAGTGGCTGCTGGTGGCTCTTTGAGGACTGATGCCTGCTGTGTGACAGAGTTCCTGCTAGAGGGTCATGCCCAGCACGCGAGGTTTTATTTGGCTTATTGAAACCAGCAGGTCCATTCACCAGGCTTTTCATCTGAGTCTGAAGGTTTTGACTCAGGGCTTGTCGCCTCCCAGGTGCTAGGGCGCGGAGGGGCAGCCAGCCAGCGGGTTGGACCGGTGCGGTGAGCAGAGCGAGGGATGCTAAGCAAACAGCCGCCGGGCAGCTCTGTTCTGCTCGCCCTGGTGTGGAAAGAGCCGTTGGCTCCTGGCAGCTGCGGCTGGCAGGCTGCTCACAGCACCTGTCTGTGCCAGGCCCCAGAGGTGGGGGAAGATCGAATGTAAGTCACAGGTCTTGTCTCCCAGGCCACCCGATGGAAGAAGCAGCCGTGGCTTGCCAGCAGGACTACAAGTTCCTGGGGGTGACCCACATGACTCCCAGCCTGGAGCACTTGAGTTCCCTGTCGGACAGGAGGAATCTGGCAGGGCTTCCTGTGGGAGGTGACGCTTATAGCATACCAGTCGGTAAAGAAGGGCTGTGTGGCTAGGGAGAGGTGTGCCCCTCGCTCAAATTGGATGGGGTCCTTGTAGTACTCTGGATCTCCCTAAAGGATCGGAGGGACTCCAGGCTGTGTTTTGCCAAGGAGCCAAATGGGAGCTTTCTTCCCTGAGTCCCATGAGGCATGCGCAGTATTTCCAAGCCAGAAGTGCCTGAGGTACAGGGGGAGACCCTGGCCCGCATGACTGTCAGAAGCAACAGGTGAGATTCCTAGGTCACAGTCGCATGGCCCCATTTTGAGCGCCCTTGGTGGCTCTTGTGTCGGGCATCACAAAACACAGCCCCAGAAGTGACACTGAATTGAGGGTTTGAGGTTACAGGAGTGGTGGAGCAGGGGGCAAGTCAGAGGTAAGATTCCAGTGAGTAAGGACAAGGAGGGCTATAGGGTCAGGCCTGAGGTGTCTGCATGGGTAGTGTAGTCCATGAAATGAGGAAGTGAGTCGGTGGGGACAGGCACCACGAGCTAGTTTCATGAAGGAAGGGGCGGATCCACTGTCCTGGGATCTGTGTCCATGAGGACCCTGGAGAGCAGCAGTTCCCTAGACAGGTCCCTTCCTACTCCAGCCAGCCCTGCCCCTCTTCTCCAAAGCAGGTTGAAGGCAGGAGAGGTTCCTGTGGGGCCTACAAGTGGTAGAGACTATCAGAGGAGAGGACTAGAGGGTTAGCAGGGTGTTCTGGAAGGGTCTGGGCCTCCTTTGTGGGATAAAAGTGGGATTAAGAGTCTAGAACATACCAAGAGAGGAGGGCATGGCACATGGGCTGCAAAGGAGGTGGCTTGTTTGACAGGATATCAGTCCTGGGCTTTGAGGGAAGCTGCTTGTGGGGAATCTGGAATCTTAGGCAAGAACTGGAAGGGATTCCTATGGACTCATTCATCCAACCTTAACCCTGCACGGGGAAGAAAGCCGACCCAGAGTGGCTGAGTGACTTACCCTGCCCTAGGTGTAAAGGAGGGCCTAAAGCCCAGCGTTCTGCTTGCAGAGGTCGCAGGTAACAGCACCCTGTTTCCAGCCTCTTGGTGCCCTTCCTTCACTTGGTGCACTAGGGTCCTGGCACAGCTGGCATGGGATGTAGGGACCAGAGCTCCACTTGGACTAGGGCGTCTCACCACGTGTGAGTGTGTGCCTTGTGTGTGTACATACGTGGGACATCACACCCCTCCCCCGCTGGACAGCCTTGAAAGGTCCTTTCACTTTGCAGAGTCTCAGATTTAAAAGAAGAAGAAAATTCTGTTGAGGGGCTAGAGAGATTGCTCAGTGGTTAGGGCACTTGCACTTGCTTGCAGTCCTAAAGGCCTGAATTCAATTCCCCAGTACCCACCTAAAGCCAGATGCACAGAGTGGCACATGCATCTGGAGTTCATTTGTAGCCACTATATATATATATATTATATATATATATGTATATATATGTATATGTATGTATATATATTTTTTGTATATATATATATTTATACATATATATATATATTTTTTTATATATATTTTTTTTTCCTGAGGTAGGGTCTCACTCTAGCCCAGGCTGACCTGGAATTCACTATGTAGTCTCAGAGTGGCCTCAAACTCATGATGATCCTTCTACCTCTGTCTCCCGAGTGCTGGGATTAAAGGCATGCGCCACTATGCCCAGCTCTAAAAATTATATTTTAAAAACTCCTATTGAAACAATATTCACAGTGAGATGCCCTTTGCAGCACACAAGTCTCTGACTCGAATTGTGCTCACAAAGCCAAGCAGTGTTCCATTCTGTCTACTTCCAGAATGGTTGTCCTTCTTCTTGGTGACAGTCACTCCCATCCCACCCCAGCAATTGAGTCCCTGAAGGTATCTCTCTGCACATTTTCTGTCTAGGGAGTCACACTGGGCGGATCTCCTGACTCTCGACATCGTGTCTTCAGGGTTCATCTGTGGCATGGAAGTTCCTCTTTGTGGCTACATACTATTCCACCGTGGCTGGGCTCGTGTGTTACTAATTGATCCATACTCATTAGTGGCTCTTGGCTGCTCTTCTGGCTCAGGTGACCCCACGTGTGGGCCTTGTGTAGATGGTTGCTCGATTCTCTGGGGTATGGGTTTCACTTTGAGCTCCCACAGTGTGCCCATGCCTCAGAGTTCCTGGCTATGCAATGGAGCCTCGGCCTGAGACCCATTGAACTCCTCCTGACAGCCTTGATTTGGGAAGTCTGAGATGCTAGTTGGTAAGTTCTACTGCAGCCCAGAGCCAGCAAAGTGGTGTAAGTGTCCGAGAGCAAGTGGCCTGCCTGGCAAGTACCAGCTTTTGTCCCCACGTGGCCTTCAGTAGGAGTCACTATGGATGTTTCTGGAGAACTTCCTGGGAATCCGAGAGGAATCTGTTCAATCAAAATTCTGTAGGAAAGACACCACAGCCAACCAGGAGCACCACCATGCTCTGTGTGGGACCCTTGGCAGGCTCAGGCGTAAGACCTCTGGGGGCTTGGCCTCAGGGGACAGGCTTTGAGGTGACTCCCCCTAAGCTGTGCCTGCCGGGTGTGAGCTCCCTCCTCTGGTGATGACAGGTAGTCCCACCAGGCTGAGTTTTGCTTGGAGGGCATCCAGCTGGTCGGAGAGCTGGCCTGGCTGCATGCTCTTGTATGAGAAAGGAAGTTGTTGAGGGCCATGGAAGTGGCGAGTGGCCCTCCTTAACAAGCAGCCTCCCTCAGCCCCACAGTGAGAACCCCACAGAGGGAAAGCCTTGCCTGGGGTCACACGGCACCTGGAGGTGGAGCACGCCTTGCCTTTTAGCAGCACCCACACCCCCACTGTCCCCTAACACAGTTCTGTTGTCCTTTTGCGCCCAGGTCTAATCCCCACAGATCACAACCGCCCAACTCCACGAGACTGCCCCCTCCTTCCCTTAACAAGGCCCTCGGTCAGGAGGCCACAGGAATGACCCCATAGAGGAGCCACTTCCTCCGTACTGCCTCCAAAGGGCACCTGGGTGGCGGTGCCCTGTGCCGACACGAAACCCTTTGGAACATGGTGGTAGATGCTTCTAAGGACAGCTGCCTTCTCGCAGCTTCGCCCGGATTTGGGTTGGCAGCAGGTGTGTGTGGGGGGGTCCTTCTATGCCCCTGAGCTTTCTGGGAGCCCCTGTCAGAGTGGGGGCAGCCCCACAGTTCCCTCCATCTGTCTCCACCTGTGGGCACTGCTGACCCCTAGGCCCTCTCTGGGGCAGAGAGCTTGTCCAGCTTCCCCTCATCCCCCCCCTCCCGCCCCAGGCCCTGTCCCCTCAGCCTGCCAACACTGTCTCAAAGGTTAATCCCCACTCTGTCCCTGGCTCCCAGCTCCTCCCACCCCAGCCCTTTCCGCTCCAGTTAATTAAATACGCTTGCCTATTGTCAGGAAAGAAACTTGGATATTTATTACACCTCGGCGCTACAGAATGTCAAAGGCGTGCACGGTTTGGAGACATACTGGCAGGGAATAGCCTAAGCATATGTCTGCAGGGCCGGGGCGGGCAGGTTGCTGCCACCTCGCCGACCTGCAGCTGCTGCGGCTCCGGCTGCTGCTAACTGCTTCCCGACAGGCGTGCTTGACGAGCTGTGTGTGTGTGTGTGTGTGTGTGTGTGTGTGTGTGTGTGTGTACATACAAGGGAGCCCTGGCCCTTCCCTGGGAGATCTGTGCTCCCCATAAACATCCTGGTTGCGGAGATGAGATGCCATGGAAATGTACACAGACCCTCCCCCACAGTACTGTGGGGCTGGGCGCCCCCAGAAGGACCAGACGGGTAGCTTCCCTTCTCCCCTTTTTGCTCATCCCATTCTGGAGCTCTCATGATTTATTTTTATTCTTTCACTTGAG
The DNA here is from genome assembly GCF_020740685.1 of Jaculus jaculus. Lineage (NCBI taxonomy): Eukaryota > Metazoa > Chordata > Mammalia > Rodentia > Dipodidae > Jaculus > Jaculus jaculus. The sequence goes on from NC_059102.1 coordinate 225,410,595, forward strand.
CAAAGGCGCATGGTTAATTGTGATTTTTTTTTCATGGAGGGGGCGTGAGTATGGATGTGTTCATTTTATAGGTTTTTTTTTTTTTCTCTCCTCCTTAATAATAATGCTTTAAAGATGTCTGGCATCTGTAACCAACAGCTGGCTTCCTGTTATGGAAGAATGTCCTTTTATGTGAAAGCAGGTTGAACTGTCATTAATAGTATAATTAGGTGATTGTCAGTATATAGCAGAAAACTGCTTAATTGTAGAGATCGCTTTTCTAGGATCCCAGGCTTTTTATGGTTATATTTGTTTGTTTGGATTTTCATTATATTTTGGCATTTGGTGTGTTGCCTCCGTTTTGTGGGTATTTTTTTTTCCCTTCCTGTTTTTAGTGTGTCTGACAGCTGTCTTCAGGAGCACTTAACCTGTAGACAGTGGGGTCGTGTAGGAAGTGTGACCTGCATTGAATTTCTGGCCCCAGACCCCCATGGGGACAGGCACAAGGCCAGCCCTGGGACTCATCTGACCGGATCTGCCTCCCAGGAATTACACGTTTAACCCTGGAGCATGGGCTGCCTCAAGGAGGCCACTTTTACAATGCAATTTACTTTTATGGTCCATCCTTAATGCACAGTATTACTGAAGACTGCAGAATGACTTGAGTTCTAGGGGAAGCTCATTGAGAGGGATGCGGTCTGGGGTAAAACTGGAATTTGAAAATAGATGGTTTTACAGAGTCTAAGAAAAATCAGCTGTTCTCTTTGAAGGACTTGAATGGAAGTGGAGGGCTGTGAGTACGTCTCATGCCACCCATGCCCACTGCCTCAGGCTCCTGGGCATCTTCTATTGGGGATGGTGCCTGCTGAAGCCCTGGACTGGACTCATTTCAGGACCAGCACCCCCTCTCCCAGCTCTCTGCCTGCACCCCTCAGTACTATCCTGTACTGGGAGGGGCCTGTGGTGTTGGGCAGGGTCCTGAGTGCTCTCTGGAGGTGCTGTGTAGAGTCGGAGGGTCTTGAAGGGAGAGTCCAGGGTACTGGGCAGGGCCTGTGGTGTTGTGCAGCATCAGAGATGCCATGGCCACTCCAAGCCACCAACCCCCCCACACACACCCAGCTTCTTCTCAGCTGCCAGCCAGCTGGTGTGGGGAAGCAGCTAGAGGCCTTTGTTCTCTAGAGCCCAGGAAGGAGCCGAAAGGCCTGTGATTCTTGGTAAGTACAGCTCCTCCCAACCTCACCCTGGCCAGCAGGGTGCTAAGATTGGAGGCCTCTCCCCAGGGTGCCTGGCCCACATTCTCTGTTGACACCTGGGAGGCGCCTGGCCAGTTGCTGGCTGGGCCCCACCAGGTTTTATGACAGGTGGATAAATGACCCAGTCAGCTTTCTCACCTTGGTGCAGGGTGGGAATGTGGCCACAGGGGCCTTGTTTTCCAGAAAACTGGGAGAGGCACAAGTCACACTCTGCCTGTCCTAGACCCTAGATGCTGGCCTGACAGCTTCTTGTCCCACACACATGCACCCTTTGCTCCTGCTGCTTAGAGGAGGTGAGAGGTCACTGTTGCTTTTCTTTCAGAGAGGAAAGGAGGTCTCAAAGGCTGTCTGTCATGGCCCAAAGCCAGGAATCACTAGAGGTGGGATTAAAACCCAGGCCTGCCTTCTCTGAGCTGCAGGCCCAGCAGTCCCATAGGCCTAAAGACTTACCTGTTCTGGCCCTCCCTAGAGCAAGGGTGCTCTTTGCAGTGCTGAGTTCTGTCCCTCATGGTCCTACCTTGGGGCCTTTGCACACACAGTTCAAATGTCACTTCCCTACAGAGCCCACCCCAGCCACCTTGTGCCCTGGTCAGTGTTGCCATTACCTTCACATTGCTGGGTCCAAACACCCAACCAAAAGCAACTTGTGATGGATGGAAAGGTTTTATTTCAGCATATAGGTGTCTTTTTTTTTTTTAAGATTTATTTACAAGAGAGAGAGAGAGCATGTGTGAAAATAGGTGTGCCAGGGCCTCTAGCTACTGCAGACAAACTCCAGATGCATGCGCCACCATGTGCACCTGGCTTACGTGGGACCTGAAGACTCGAACCTGGGTCCTTAGGCTTTGCAGGCTAGCGCCTTACCTGCTAAGCCATCTCTCCAGCCCTCAGCTTATAGTTTTTTTGGTTTTTTTTTTTTTTTTTTTTTTTTTTGGTTTTTCGAGGTAGGGTCTCACTCTGGCTCAGGCTGACCTGGAATTCACTATGTAGTCTCAGGGTGGCCTTGAACTCACGGCAGTCCTCCTACCTCTGCCTCCCGAGTGCTGGGATTAAAGGCGTGCGCCACCACGCCCGGCTAGCTTATAGTTTTAAGGGGAAGTTTCATCATGGCAGGAGAAGGATGGCATAGCAGAAGCTGGGCATCACATCTTGTCACATGTCAGCTGGGAGGTAGCAGCAAGAGTGAGCGAGCTTTGGACTGGACTCCCTCCAAAGCTGCCCCCTAGCAGCACACCTCCTTCAGCAAGGCTCCTCCTTCCAAAGGCTCTACACGCTGGGGGTTCCGTATGAGGCTTGATCACAAACACATGAGCCTGTGGGGACACTTAACATTCAAAATATTATGGTCAGTCCCACCCACGGTGTGTGTGTGTGTGTGTGTGTGTGTGTGTGTGTGTGTGTGTACACACGCATGTGTACATGCATGCGCACACGCTCTCTGCAAACACCTGAGGCCATCTGGGCTGTAGGCTTTCCCAAACTGAGATCTGATTTGTCTTTGTTGTAGCCTACCTCTAAGGCACACAGAGGGTGCTTAATAAATGCCTGTCAGTTGGATGCCCTGCCTTTGTACACAGTGAGTGCGTCATACATGTCAGTTGGATGGTCTGGTTGTAGAAAGCCAGTGGGGGCTGGAACGGAGTCTTCTTTCTAAGCTAGGCTTGTGTGCCCTGAGCAGTGAGGACTTTGTAGGAAAGGTGGGGAGACCCTAGTTGGTGTCAGCTTGGAACCAGAGGAAGTTTGGGGCAGGGTTGGCGAAGAATGGAGAAGAGCTTCCTCTAGAGATGGGATAGGGCATCACAGGGCCCTCCTCTGGGGTGGGGCCTCTCCCCCCACGGTGAAAAGGGCTCTTGCAGAAAGGTTCCTCCCACATCTATTGAAGTCTGGCTGGGGCCAACTGTGGGGTCCTAGCAAACACCCCAGCACAGCTGGGGGGAGCGTTTTTTTTTTAATTATTATTGTGAATTATCACGGAGTAATTATGTTGTAATGTATGATAATCCTGCCTGGCCCAGGGGCTGCACAGCTTATGTCTGTGGGAGCCTGAGCCACTGCTGGATGTGGAGGAGCTAGGTGCCAGGCAGGGGCAGAGGGACATGTCCTGGACATCCAGGGAGAATGGCTTGCTCCTGAGAGGCCTGGCACTTGGGGGTTCCCCAGCCTGGAGCTTCAGAGACCTACTGAGGCAGGTTGTTCCGTGTAGCCTTCGGTCCCACGCCTGGGGCCAGACCTCCAGGGAACACGCCTGTGCTCCCTGCCCAGAGCTCCTGTCACAAAAATTATAGAATGACAAGGTCTTAGGTCACAACTGCCCCTGAGGGAGCATCCAGTCTTGGATGTGGTTATGGTGGGTAAGTCATCCCCTTGAATTGTGGACAGCCAGGCACCAAGTGGGAGGGCTCGGGACTAAACCACCACGGCAAGTACAGGCTCCTCATAACCCTAAGTACAGGCTCCCCCACATAGTAGCTGATAGGACAGATAGTGAGATGGTGTTCCAAATGAGGTGCAGCAGGGCAGGTAGCTGGGGGCTCAATACAACGGCAAGAGGGGCTCTTTTGTTGTTTATTTATTTGAGAGAGAGAGAATGGGCGTGCAGGGCCTCCAGCCACTGCAAACTAATTCCAGATGCATGTGTTACTTTATGCATCTGGCTTACATGGGTATTTTGGAATCAAACCTAGGTCCTTACACTTCTCAGGCAAATGCCTTAACCACTAAGCCATCTCTCTAGTCCTTGGTTTTTTTTGTTGTTGTTTGTTTTTCAAGGTAGGGTATCACTCTAGTCCAGGCTGACCTGGAATTCACTATGGAGTCTCAGGGTGACCTCGAATTTACGGCAATCCTCCTACCTCTGCCTCCTGAGTGCTGGGATTAAAGGTGTGCGCCATCACGCCCGGTGTCCTTGGGTTTTTTTTAAATTTGTTTTTACGCTAAGGCTCTGAGGGAAGAAGAAGGTAGCCCAGTAGCTCTCTGGGAAAGAGCAGGCCATTGTGATCAGATGGCAGGTACAAAGACTCTATGGCTAGAACTTGGCTCTCCTAGACCAAACCAGCTCTGAATGCCCACCATGGTTGTTTATTGGGGTCCTGTGGTTGGGGGAGGGGGAAGCAAAGAAGTGGACTGTGAGCTAGTGAGCAGACTGCCTGCGGCAGTCTTAGGGGCAGGCTGGGCATGCTGAACAGAGAAAGGCTGCTCTCTTGCCTTCTCCTGACTTTAGTCTGCCTCTTGCTCTCAGCAGAACCTGGGCCTGAAACCAAGTTCCAGCCACAGGGCCTTTGCATGTGTTTGCCACAAGATGCCAGCCAAATTCCCCACTGAGGCTGGCGGCAGGGTATGCAGTATGTGTACGTGCAGATCCCGATGCCAGAAATGTGCCCTCCTATACCTTGATCTTGGATTTCTAGTCTCCAGAACTGGAGGAAAGGAACTTGCTATGATTTAATGGAGAGTTTCTGGTCTTAACCACAGTGTCAGGAGTGTGAGACTATTGGTGGATTTTCCCTCTTCCCAGAACCAGGCCCAAGGCCTGTCCTGGGTAACTTCTGTTGGTTGAGAGAGGACAGATGAGTACCAGAGATGGGACCCGGAATTACGTGTATACTAGATAAGCGCTCTACCACTTAGTTACATCCCTCGCTCTCTTTTCTTTGTTTTGTTTTGTTTTGGGGTAGGGTCTCACTCTAGCTCAGGCTGACCTGGAATTCACTGTGTAATCTCAGGGTGGCCCCAAACTCATGGCAATCCTTCTGTCTCTGCCTCCCAAGTTCTGGGATTAAAAGTGCGCACCACCATACCCAGTCCTAGCCCTCTTTTTTACTTTTTCTTTTGAGATAGAGTCTTGCTAAGTTGGCAGGGCTGTCCTGAAACTCCCAATCCTGCTGTAACCTCCTAAGTGGCCAGACTGACAGGACTGTGCCACAATACCCAGTTTAGAGACAGTTTTAATCAGGACTTGGTGATGGGCCCATGTGGGCATCACGGGGCCTCCTGCAGCCTGGGGCTGATGGAGGAAGGGGCTCTCCATGCCCAGCAATCAGATGGGTTGGCTACTGGTAGGGGGTTGGGGGCAAGATTGAGAGGGTAGGTAGGTTTCCTGAGTCCCTGGTGGCATCATACCCAGAGCCAGTGGTGAGGGATACCAAGCTCAGCCTGGATGGGCAATGCCCACCTCTAGTATGCCTGGGTTATAGGAGCTCCTTTTTCTGAAGAAGGGTTTTTCATTGTGGGGAAGCACTCCAAGGTAGGACCCTGGAAAACCCAGCCCTGTTCACTGGGTGGAACTTGAGGCAGCAGAGAGGTGGACAAGGTCAGGGTACTTTGCCACGCAGTTGGGGCTCAGCTTGGCCTTATCTTCCACCTCTGATTCTGTAATGTGAATGTGTGTGCACTGACCACGCAGCTGTCCAGAACTTTCCATACTCAGGGGTGCATCAGGCTGACTCTAGCCTTGCAGTGACTTTTCCTACAGGCAGGGGGCGTGCCTCCAGCATAAGGATGGACTCCTCCCTCTCTGTTCCCAGGTTCCCTGCTGAAGTCTCCAGCCCCAGCTGCTGCTGCTGAACCTCATGGGCATGCTCTGGGGCCCCCAGGCATTAAGAAAGGACTCCCCTAGGAGGGTCAGCCTAGTTGGGGTGTTTTCTGAGGCGGAGGGGCTGGGCTTTTCTACAGGACCCCTGCCCCCATGCTGGCTATGTTTGGGAAGGAGGCATAAGTAGACAGTGCCCCAACAGCCTGAACCCTGGTGTCATCTCACCTGGCACTCTGAACTTGGCAAGTGTACGTGGGTGCATTTAGCACCCGAACGAGCTCTGAAAACATCTCCCCTCCTCACACAGTGTCGGCACCCAGGAGTAATGTGTCTCTGCAAGAAGGAACGTGCCAAGATTCAGTGTGACCTTGGCTCCTTGTTTCTACGCTTTGGGGATGGCATTCAGCTGCCGAGGTTGGCCAGGGTTCAGGGGGTCAGGAAGGCGCCTGGACTGGATTTCTTTTCTTTTCTTTTTTTGTTTTGTGGTTTTTGTTTTTGTTTTTTTTTTTGAGGTAGGATCTCACTCTGGTCCAGGCCGACCTGGAATTAACTCTGTCATCTCAGGGTGGCCTTGAACTCATGGCAATCCTCCTACCTCTGCCTCCCGAGTGCTGGGATTAAAGGCGTGCGCCACCACGCCCGGCTTGGACTGGATTTCTTGAATGCCAAGCGCAGAGCCAGAGGCGAGGCTCCTTGGGTACCCACTGGAATAGGGTGTAGCTCTCTGACCCCAAGACCCTGGAGGGCGTGTCCCTGCCAGCCATAGCCTCTGCTCTGCAGCACCCCCAGCTGACAGCCCCGAGTTGAAGCCTCCATGCTGAGAGACACAGCCTCTGTTTTCCACGGTTCAGGACTCTGAGGGTGGGCACAGGCCATCATCCCCCAAAGCCCCCCTTGCCGCTTAATGTCTTTTCACCCCGGAGCCTGTCTGCACAGCCCGCAGTTGGTCGGCTGCCTTGTCATTTAGCTGTTCCGAGCCAGCGATCGGAAGGCAGCGCAAACTGTGGCATTTGCTGAGCGTAAAAATTCAATTAATTCCAGAAGGCAGATTAAATATAAGTGAGTTTTAATAATTTGCTGTAAAGTCGGAGATTACCGTGGGCACGAGGAGAGAACCCACACGTCTGTGTAAGCAGGCTGGCACAGCCCAAGGGACCCTGCCCTGGAGGCTTCCTGGAACAGTAGACCTGCCCAGCCTCCAGGGGGCGCACTCCTCTGAGGGAGCTGTCCTGGGCACTCCAGCTGGGATTCTGGAGGAACTGCAGGCCAGTTGCCCAGCATTTGAGGATTCCCTCACCACCACACACACACACCCAAGTTCTGAGGGCAAGAGGCAGTTCTTGGCAGAAACTCCTAGACTCACCAGTGAGAGAGCTTTGTGTATTCCATTGCACCTCTGCCAGCTATCCCCTGTTCTTTGTTGTTTGTCTTTTTGAGGTAGGGTCTCACTCTAGCCTAGGCTGACCTAGAATTCACTCTGTAGTCCCAGGCTGGCCTCGAACTCACAGCGATCCTCCTACCTCTGCCTCCTGAAAGTGCTTGGATTTAAAGGCATGGCTCTGTTCTCTCACTGTTCCCATGGCTGATGTTTCCAAGTGAGGGTCTAAAGTTTGGTTGTTTGAACTTTTGGAAAGTAAAACCAGAAACAGAATGGGTTACTAACTGACTCCTTTAGATTGCAAGACTCTGGGCCCCCTGGGTTCTCCAAAACACACACACACACGCGCACGCGCGCGCGTGCCAAACACTATTACATGCTCACTTATACCTGCCTAGGCATATGTGCACTGAACATACGTGCATACGTGCAGTCACACTCACAGACAATGGCACACATAGTTCCTCTCTCTCTCTCTCACACACACACACACATACACTTTCACACTCTCTCTCTCTCTCTCTCTCTCTCTCTCTCTCTCTGCTCCCTCTACAAGCCAAGAAGTCAGTCACCCTAAAGGGGGGGCGGGTCCGGCAGCCCCAGTGCCCGCAGAGCCAGCATGCCTTCCACGCCTGCCTTTTGTCTTTTGCCACTGTCCAAACTCCAAAAACAAAAGCAGAGGCCCAGCCTCCAGCCCTCCTCCGTGTGGTGCCACCTAAGTAAAGCCTGACCCAGAAAAGGCAGTTGGCGGAGGGGTGTCTGGGGCTGGCCTCCCCGGCGGGCGGCTCCAGGAGAGGGGCGGGCTGAGGGGCTTTTATGTGAAGACAGTGATGGTCCAGCGACTACAAAACGCCTGTTTCAAAGCTGCGTTCATCACCACCACGTCCCACTGTGATCTCCATAGATTTCTTTGTCTCTTTCAATTGGCCCTAATTATGGAGCTGGAGGCTGCCTGATCAGTTTCATTCTTGTCATGAAATCCTGAGGGCACGCATGGGGACCGGGACACAGGCTCGCCAGCTGCACAGCCTGCAGACCGGCCTTGGGTCTTTGTGTGTGTCCTGTGTGCGTGCCTGTGTGCTGGTGAGCCAGCCCTGTGTGTTTGGAGAGCTGCCCTCAACCCGCGCTTGTCCCTCGAGGTGGCTGGCTGGCTGGGTCTTGCTCCTGGCTTCGGGGGGCAGGAGGGAGTCCCCCGTGGGCCTCCCAGCTGAGAACTGGCTAGCCGGTGTGTGCATATGGTAAGCAGGCTGGGATGCTGGCTACGTGGCACAAACACCTGCAAAGATGAAAGCTGCAGCCAAGCGCAGCTCACCCTGCCTTCCCTCCACGCTGCCTCTAATGCCCTAATTATGCCGTGTTTGTTTCAGTAATTTACACTCTCCGGGTACTGATCCATCAATAATGGATGTATTACCTGTCTTGGGGAAGGTTCGGGAGATGTGGGATGCGGCTCCAGGAGGATGGGGAGGTTGGAGCGGCCTCCCCGGAAGCCTCTTCTCTCCAGGCTCTCCAGCTCCTGCTCATATGGCAGCGTGTTTGGCAAAAGCCAGCGAGGCTGGTACTTGGTACAGCTTTTCCGTCCCCCCTCTGTTTTATGCCTTTTTAATATTTAAAGCTGTCATTGAGCTGAGAGATAAAATTCTTTCAAATCAAATTTTATTCTCCAGTCTCACGTTCTGGCTTCCCTCTGGCCGGGAAGAGAAGGTGTGGGTAGCAGCCGAGCAGGGGGGTTGTTCTGTTGGGGAGAAGTGCATGCCAACCTCGGCCAGCGTGAGGCTGCTGGGACCCCTGCACTCAGTGCTCCCGTTCAGGGATCAGTGCTAAGGGCCTCACAGGCCCATCCAGGATGGCCTATTGTTCCCAATGCCACATGTCGCCGTGAGTCTGCACCACCCTCGGCTTTTGGAAAAGCAAAGTTGCCAGGAGGGGCTTGGAAGGCAGTTCAGTTGGTAGAGTGCTTGCCCTGAGTTTGAGCCTCAGCACTGCATAAACCCAGCATGGTGGCAGGGCCCTGTAATCCTGGCACTCAGGAGTTGGAGGGTTGAGGATCAGGAGTTCAAGATCATCCTTGGCTTCAAAGTGTGTTCTACAGATCCTGTCTCAGAAAAAGTTTCAAGGACCCTCTTTTGAATGTGGAAAAAGAGCTGGGGTGATGGCTTGGTGGTTAAAAGATGCTTGCTTGTGACGCCTACTGGTCTAGGTTCTGTTCCCCAGTACCCACATAAAGCCAAATGCATAAAGTACACATGGGCCTGGAGTTTGTAGCCCTAATACATGCTTTTACTCTTTCTTACACACATATTACATACTAATAAGAATATTGTACCAATAAATAGTGACAATAGGGTGGGGGCACTCTAACCTTTGATGCTGGCTTTGCCCACCTGCAGTTGCCTGGCGGGGGCTGTAGACTGTAGAGCACAGGAGAAGTGAGTCCTTGGCCTCCAGGAACCATGCTAGGTGCTTGGCGTCAGCAGCCTCTACCTGTTGGTTCCCAGGGGCAAAGGGACCAAATGACTCTGGTGCTGGTCCTGAAGGGCCCACTTCTCCCTAGGCTGGTCCACCCTCTTGACTGGTGTTGGTGGCTCTCCTGTGTAGTGATCCAAGTACTACAGAAAGCCTGGGGCTGCAGCCTGTGGCTGGGGGCCTATGCCACAAGATCCCATCAGCACACTGAGGACAGTGGCTTCCACGGCCACCAACAGCTCTCCTAGGCTCTTGCTGCCTGTCACCAATTCTTGGGTGTCTTCCTGCCCTGACCCAACTTAAGTCTGGAACCCTTCCACGTCATTGTCTCCTGTGACCGGGCAGGTCTCTGCTTGTCTGGATCCTCTTTGTAAATCTGACAGCAGTGAGCACGGAGGGCTTTCCAGCCAGGCATCCCTCATTCTGCTCAGGATCACACTGCGGGCTGTAGGCAGAAATGGAACAGGGAGCCAGACTGCCTGGGTTCACTTCCTACCTCTCCTACCTACTAGTTGTGTGACCTTGAGCAAGGGACTCAACCTCTGTGAATCACTTACTTCCTTGTAAAATGGGGGCAAGAGGAAAACCTGCGTCACAGTGGGAGGTGGGAATTTGCAAGGATTAAACACAGATGGTGTTGCTATCAATAGTAAATTTCCAGCGGGATGTGTGTGTGTGTGTGTGTGTGTGTGTGTGTGTGTGTAATGCCACACGCCTGTAGTCCCAGCACTAGGGAGGCAGAGGCTGGAGGATCAGGAGTTCAAGGCCAGCCTTAGGTAACATAGGAAGCATGTCCCTCCAACCCCCAACTCCAAATAGAAAAGTAAAATGGTCATTTTCCCATCAGTCACTGTGAGGTGTGACAGCTCTGCTCCCCATTTCACAGACGAGGCCTCCTAGCCTTCCAGGATTCAAATCGAGTGTGCAAGAAAGGGTGGGCTGGCTGTGTTCTGGCCAGGGCTGTAACAAATGCATCTGGGCACATGGATGGCAGAACTAAGGGCCCAGCTCCCATCCCAGAGGCCCAGCCTCCACGAGGAGGTTGCTCCAAGGCTTCAGGGAAATGAGCTTCCCTAGACAGGAGCCTGCCCCAGCTCCACTTGGCATTTTCTCCTTGTTGCTCACCTTGTTGTCTACCCTCTGGGTCCAAATATCCTCTACAAGGACAGACGTGGGGGCTCACCTTGCCCCAGTAGGGCCCAAATCACAACATCAAGGACCCTATTTTCATATCCTCAGATCCTGGGGGGTTGGAACCTTAGCATTGAGATTTTAGATTTGGCGGGGGGTCACGTTCAGCCTGTGCATTGCCATTGCCTGGGATGTGGGGTGCCTTGGCTCTAGAGCATGAAGTACACTGGGCTCTGTCAGGGTGCTGGATGGAAGAGGGGAGACAGGAGACCCCTTTTCCAAGGCCTAGACCCCCGAGACTCAAGGGCTTCAGAGTACCCTCCATCAGACCCCCTATGTTGGTTCCGCAGCAGCACCAGGATGGGTTCTCACCCTTCTGGGAGCTGAGCCCATCCAGCTGTCTGACCGCCAGGCCTTTGCCAGGCTTCAAGGCCGAGAGTGCAGCTGGGCCTCCAGGAGCTCCCAAGCCCCTGGCCCTCCTACTGCCCTGCTTCGTGCTTTGCATATGGAAAGCAACCCCCCTCCTCCCCCACCCCGTATGCCAGCCCAGCCCTGACCTCACACCTGTGCTCCAGGGGCCCCATTTCCTGTCACCTCCACTGGCCCTGCCTCATACCTGCAGACCTTCCCATTCCCACTGGGGTCAGCTCAAACACTCTCTTTCTTAAAATTTTTTTTGTTTGTTTTGATTTATTTATTTGAGAGCAAGGGGGGGGGGAGAGAGAAAGGCAGAGAATGGGCACGCAGCTACTGCAAATGAACTCCAGATGCATGTGCCCCCTTGAGCATCTGGCTAACGTAGGTCCTGGTGAACTGAGCCTCGAACCAGGGTCTTTAGGTTTCACAGGCAAGTGCTTAACCACTAAGCCATCTCTCTAGCCCCAAAGCACTCCCTTTTGATTTTAAGTGATTCCAGGAAGCAGCAAGGGGAGAAGTAAGTGTCCCCAGCTGCCAGGGGCTGGATGCAGCTTTTTAAATCACACTACCCTGGAGCATAGAGGGAGAGTTGGTTAAGGCCTGCCCTCGTGTGTCTGTCTGTCTGTCCCTGACTGTCCTTCAGCTTGGGGTAGAGGTACAGTACCAGAACACAGGGGACTTTTCTCAGCGGGGATTCTCTGATCTGCTGACTCAACCTTCACCAGTGTCTGTAGAGGCCTGCTGCAGAAAATGAAAAAAAAAAAAATTTAAAAAAAGAACGGATGGGAGAAATAAAGGGGGAAATGGCGGCGTGGCTCCCCAATTGCTAGCAGATGGTGCCGGTATTAGGAAAATGAAAATACATGCAGTAATTGCTATTCGCCAGTGTTAATTTCTTATCCCAAGGTAGAACCTTCCCCCTGGCCCAGGCCGTGCCATCTGCATGTTCATAAAATACATTATAGTAGAATTGATGGGGCGACAGCATGTGGGTGGATGCTCTCCACAGGCGGAGGTAGGGAGGGGTCCCACACACCTGCCAGGTCCTGAGGATGGGCCAGTGGCACCCCACCTTCAGTCCCAGTTCACTCCCCACAGCTAAGCCAGGTGGGGTTTCTCTTCCCCCCTTGCTGGTTTATAGAGCCGAGGCCTGAGCAGGAGTGTTAGCGACCTGTCCTTTCCTGTGGCTCTCCAGGAGCCAGTGTTGTACGGCTGGGAGACAGGGTCTGTGGTTGTGGCCCTAGTGCTGCACTTTCGCGTGCAGTAACTAGCCTTTTCCTCGTCTGACCCCACCTCCTCCTAGGCCTTCCCCCCTCAGGACTTCCAGCACTGGAAACACGGCCCAGTTGGCCTCACCCCTGGCCTTGTCAGGCCACTATTGGCTAATATCCCTCTGTGATCAGCCACTTGATCTCTCCAGTGGTCAAGAGAGTCCTGGATACACCCATCTTTTTGGTGATGGGAGACTGTTCTCAACAGCTTTGCCTGTGGTGTGACCAGATCTACAACTGGCATTTCCAGAGTACCTGCCTAGGCAGCTGGCCTTGTCCCTGGCTTCTCAGAGCTTCAGGTCATGAGGGTAGTAACCTTGGAGCCCTTGAAGCCCTGGATATGAGCAGACCAGTCCATTCCCTCTGTCATCTTTATGCCTGGAACCTGATGCCCCTGCTTGGGCCTTGGAGCCACTAACTGCCAGTGCAGTTTTAGGTTTATGATGGGCAAGCGCTCCACATCTGGCCAGCTAGTTGAATCTGGAATTTGGCTACCTGCAAGCTGGCCAGCTCCCCAGAGGATGTGATTAAGGATTCTCTCCTCCATTGCACAACAGCAGGCAGAGCCAGGACCTTCCTCATCATGTCCCTAGATTGATGGCCCTGCCCGTGACCTTTGCTGGGATCATCGAGCGGCGTTTCCTGACTTTGCAAGCTGCACACGTCTGTGCGGGAGCGCGGGCACAAGGTCAGCTGGGGGTTACGAATGGGAGGGCCTTCCTAGAGGAAGGAGCAGCCCCTCACCTCCTGAGCCCCTGCTTCCCCTTCTGGATGGGTGCACCCACAATTTGGGAAGGAGCCAGACTGCAGAAGGCTGGGTGCAAGTGGGTGGGCCTTGGTGCCCTCTGCCTGTGACCTTGCATGCCTGCCTCACCCTCTGGTCTCCACGGTTCCAGACCGTGCTGTAGGCAGCATTGTACCAGCTTTCCTCTCCGCCCTGGCAGTGAGATGACCCTGGATGGCATCCGAGCATCTGCCACAGCAGTTCCTGCGGCTTCACTTACAGCAGGGCTCTGCTGTGTGTGGCCTGCCAGAGTGGACACAGCTGCCTCCACTGAGCTGCAGGCTAACTTATCTTTGAGGCTGAGTGAGGGCCTGAGGTCTCTGGGTTCTGAGTGGGAAGGGCCTGCTGTGGTTAGGGTGCCGAGTAGGCGGGGCCCAGTGTGTTGAGACCATGGGCAGGTAGGGCCTGGTGGGTCTGAGGTACTCTGGGTGGGGCTTTCTGAAAGAACTCCACCTGGTGTCTGAAGGGAAGGATTCCAGGCATTCAGTTCTCCCTGGGAATATTATTTATGAAACCTGAAGTATGAGTGTATAAATGAGTGTGACATCTATTGTGTGTGACAGAGAGACCCTGGCCTTCAAGGGCCCAAGTCCTAAAGGCGACCCTTCATCCCTATTGTGGCCCTCTCCAGGGAAGCCAATGTGAGATTGGGTACTGTCTTCCTTCTATTGCTGCTAGTGTGGGTGTAGAATTAGGAAAGAGGCACCCAGGGCCACAGACCCCTGATATTGGTGGAGGAATTTGGGGTATTCCTATGGCACTGGAGCTGTTGAGAGCGGTAGAGACTTAATCCAGGCAAGATAGGCAAAATTTATCCTTGCAGGAGTGTACCATCCCTCTGTCTCCTCAGGGGCTACAAGCACAGAATGTTCTAGATCTTTGGTGCCTAGTTCAAGAGCCACTGGTGGGCTATGTGGCTTTTGAACCCTCATACTGAGTTGTGGAGGAATGGAAGTTTGATTTTAAGTTTACCTCATGTCAGCTTGAGACTGAGGAGTGCCTGTGGGCAGGTCACCATCTGGGCAGAGCCCCTGTGTTCCTGCAGGGTTTTCTGTTCCGGCTCTTCCCATGGCATAGGTGCCCCACATGCCTGCTTAGGCAAGGCATATTCTAGAACACCCCTCCAAAGGATACAGCCTTTTGGGGGACATGCTCTTACTCTGGTTTTCATATTCAATCTCCAGCCCAAGGCATGGAGCCTCAGGGGCTCCGCTCAGCAGGGAATGGAGGCATGGACAGGAATATATAAAAATTCTAGCTGTAAAAAAAGAAAAGGTTCACTTTTGTCTTCGTCATCTCACCCTGAACATACATATCTTGACCAAGGCTCACTTGTGGCAGCTATAAAATAAGAATGAGAATGAAGAGACTGAGATCAGTACTACATTGCCACAGCTATGATGGATTCAGTGGGTGCACATGTGCATGTGTGTGTTCAATGAAGCTGTAGAGAGTACAGTCCAGAAAAATTCTAGCTGTGTGTCCTTGGCCTAGTGATGGTCCCTCTCTGTGCCTCAGACAGAAGATGGCAACATCCACCACCTCCACTGATCAGCCAGGCCTACCCTATATAGACAGCACACAAAGCTCAGGATCAGTGCCCATGCTCTGGAAGCTTCTGTTTTTATTAGCATTATTGGCAGCTTTCAGAGTTACCCTGGCTGCCTCTCTGGCAGGCGAGTCCAACCTTTTGACATTGCAACATGACATTATCTACAAAGTTCATGCTTGAGAACCATGCAATCAAGTTACCAAAAAAATTGCAGACAAATTAATCTTATAATGTTCTAAGTAAGCTTACCATTTGTGTGTATGTGTGTGTGTGTGTGTGTGTGTGTGTGTGTGTGTTGGGCTGCATTCATAGCTATCCTGTGCTGCATTCTGGTATATCCTATCTGGTCCTGCTCAGCCAACCCAGGGACACCTGGATGGCATTTGGCTTTCTACGTCATGTCATTTTTTAGAAATGCAATACAGGGGCTGGAGAGATGGCTCAGTGGTTAAGGTGCTTGCCTGAGAAGTCTAACATCCTGGGTTCCATTTCCCAGTACCCACATATAGCCAGATGCACAAAGTGGTGCATGCATCTTGAGTTTGTTTGTAGAGACTAGAGGCCCTGACTCATCCATTCTCTCTCTGCTGAGCATGGTAGTGCACACCTTTAATCCTAGCACTTGGGAGTCAGAGGTAGGGTGGATCTCTGTGAGTTTGAGATCAGCCTGGGACTATAGCATGGATTCCAAGTCAGGCTGGACTACAGTGAGACCCTACCTCAGAAAGAAAGAGAGAGAGGGGGGAAAGAAACGAAACTCAAGGAAGTCAGGCCCATTATCTCTGCGCTCAGAAATCACAAGCACCCTGCATGTGGTCACACAGTGGAGCTCAGACCAACCATGGGTGTCCTGATCTAGTGGGTAGGTCATTGTGAATGTTATCACCTACATGAACAGACCTGATCTCACTGACTGCCCGGACAGGTGTTTCCTGGGGCAGGGGACAGCTGGCTGGGTGGTGACCATGCTCATGGTCAGAACTAACTCCTGGCCCTGCCCTCAGTAGGCAGACACCCGGGGACTCAGCTTACGCCGTGAAGGCCCACCCACCCATGTGAGCGGGCAGCAGCCTCCCCAAACTTCAGTTTCCTAATGTGTAAGAGAGTTGCTATGGCTATGCCTTTAAGGTGAGAGTCAAGGGTAAATGAGATAGCTTCCCAGAATGTTCCAGGCTGGGCTCCCTGTGTTAGACGAACTTGCGGCCAATTAGCAGTGGCTTGAATCCCTTCTCCTCCTCCACTTGGAGCTGCCCCGCCAGGCTGGGGTGGTGGCCACCCGTGGCCTTGGCAGCTGGTTCACAGTTGCTTCAGTCAGAGGAGAACGGAGCTCAGACCTCTGTGACACCAGGCTTTCTAATGCGCTCTTAAACCAGATGCCTTGATTTCCCTCCCAGGGGCCTTGATGTCATCTTGGGGGCTGACAGGAAGAGACCAGCCCTCCCCTTGTCCTCAGTAGAACCCTGCATCCAGCCCTCTCCACCTCCACTACCTCCCTCTCTGCCCCATTCCTCCCCACCCCCAGGCCCTGCCCCAGGCCCGCACAGCCTGTGTGAATGTCTAATCTCCAATTTTATTCTGCTGGGTTGCAGCCCATTTGCATAATCCACACAGTCACCCTGGTTTTAATTGCCCACAACTCTGCAGAAAGATCATGTGGTTAAGTGGTAAATCATAATTAGATAAATAATTGGTTTGGCCACAGCAAGCTGCTTTTGTTACACCTGCCATCTGCTGGGCCTGGTCCCTCTTCTGGCCAGAACAATGTGGCTCTGAGGACAGAGCCATGCTGCTACTCCCTCGCAGAGGGGGCCGAGCGCAAGGCTCAGAAGCCCAGCCTGGAAAATTGCCCCGTTGCTGGGGTCTCTCTTTCTCTCTCTCTCTCTCTCTCTGAGCAGGCATGCCCCACACCCACCATTCATCACCCTGCCTGGTTAATGTACAAGAAGGAGCAGATCTGGCTTCTCTGTCGAAAGCGAGGCAGCCAGGGTGGTGGTGGGGGCACCCTGGCCCGCCTGGGGTCTGAGGAATCACAGGCCATGCAGGAGGCGCCTATGCGTGGCCTGGGTCCACTCCTAGGGGCTCACAAGGCGGGCAGTGCTAGAGCGGGCAGACCTCCCTGCCCATGGCGGTCAGCTCGCCCATCTGCTGCTCGCTGGAAGCGCCTTTCTGTCACACCACAGGCCCATCTGTGAGCCGAGTCTCCAGGGAAATGGGGATGGTAGGTTGGCCGGTCGCCTGGCCAGGCATTCCTGGGGGCTGCCTGCCATTCAGGCTGCCCTTCCTCTGGGCTTCAGCCCCCTGGACACCAGGATTGCATCCAGTTGCCTCGGTCACTCACCTGCTCAGGCACGGTCACACTCCCTCCCTCCCTTCATGCCTGTGTTCATTAACTCCACTATCTGGCACCTTCCCGGAGCTGCTGCCCTCATGGGCTCTGGAAACTGTCCCTGTTGGTCCTGTCCTGGCTGAGTGACCTGAGCAAGTTTCTATGGCTCGTGGAGGGCCTTTTTTATTTCAGGCCCCTGTGTGCAGTGGTCTTGTTAGGATCAACATTCAGGTGAGGTGAAGCCTCAGGCTCAGTACTTCCTGGAAGGTGCTTGTCACCACCACTCTGGGGACGGGTGCTGAGCCGTGTGTGGGAGCTTGCAGGTGGGACGAGACCTCAAAGCCCGTGCTCCTGACTCAGCTGAGCACAGATGGGTGCTGAGGCCCCAAAGTGCACCTGCTGGGCCTGCAGCCCCTCCCCCAGACCTCCCACTTCCTGCCAGTGGCCCCCCTCTCCTGCTGCTTGCCTGGATTACTGGGACGTTCAAGCACCCGAGTGCAGAGGGGACCCTCCCATCCCACCCCAGTGAGACTTGGAGAGCTAGCCAGGAGTGCAGGGTACTCACTCCCTTCAGGACCCTGGGGACAACTGTAGCTCACACTTGTCACCGTCATTGCTCAAGAAGCACTGGGTTCTTCCCTTCTGAAACCACCCATGCTGTTGGGAAACCTCTGAGGTACATGGCTGGGCCTAGGGGAATGTCAGGTCATTTCTGTGTTTTTCCATCATCCACACACCTAGACATCCCTTCAAACTCCTTATTTCATTCTGTAATGGGATGCTAGGGGTCCAGGAAAGTCCTTGAACCCCCAACCCTAGGTTTGTTTCTAATTTACACAAAGAATTGAATAAAAAAGAAGACTGAGGGCTGGAGAGAGGGCTCAGCGGTTAAGGCGCTTGCCAGCAAAGCCTAACGAGGTTTAATTCCTGAGTATCCTCGTAAAGCCAGATGCACAACGTGGTTACATGCTTCTGGAGTTTGTTTGCAGTGGCTAGAGGCCCTGGCGTGCCCATTCTCTCTGTCTCTTTTCTCTAACTCTCTTTCTCTCTGATTGCAAATAAGTAAATAAATATCATTTAAAGTTATTTTTTAAATATTATTTTTAAAAATTAAAAAACAAGGGCTCGGGCTGGAGAGATGGCTTAGTGGTTAAGCGCTTGCCTATGAAGCCTAAGGACCCCGGTTCGAGGCTCGGTTCCCCAGGTCCCACGTTAGCCAGATGCACAAGGGTGCGCATGTGTCTGGAGTTCGTTTGCAGAGGCTGGAAGCCCTGGCGCGCCCATTCTCTCTCTCTCCCTCTATCTGTCTTTCTCTCTGTGTCTGTCGCTCTCAAATAAATAAATAAATAAATATTTAAAAAATAAAAAAAAAAAACAAGGGCTGGAGAGATGGCTTAGCGGTTAAGCGCTTGCCTGTGAAGCCTAAGGCCCTTGGTTCGAGACCCGATTCCCTAGGACTTGTGTAAACCAGATGCACAAGATGGCACGTGCATTTAGAGTTCGTTTGCAGTGGCTGGAGACCCTGGTGCACCCATTCTCTCTCTCTACCTTCCTCTTTCTCTCTGTCTGTCTGTCACTCTCAAATAAATAAATAATTAATTAAAAATTAAAAACATAAGACTGAGAAGAGTTGGGCATAGTAGCACACACCTTTAATCCCAGCACTCGGGAGGCAGAGGTAGGAGGATTGTAGTGAGTTCAAGGCCACCCTGAGACTACATAATGAATTCCAGGTCAGCTTGGAATACAGTGAAATTCTACTTAAAAAAAAAAACAAAAACCAAACCAAACAAACAAAAAGAAGACTGAGAAGGATAGTTATTGAATTATTATATTTATTGAGGGAAGTACAGAGCCAGGGAAAGACACCCATGTGACCAGCAATCCCACGTGGAGGGCCTGGGGAAAAAGCGTGGAAAGAAAAAAGAAAGTTCAAGGAGCTCCTGCCATGTGGAGAACTGGAGGGGTTAAAGGAGCCCATGTGGAGATTAAGGGCTAGGGGGTTAGGCTAGGCCTGGGCCAAGCCAGCCTAGGTCCAGCCGAGGGCAAAATTCACCCACAGCTGGAAGTTCCCAAGTGTGAGCCTGCCTTCCCCTTGCAAAGGTACTTATAACCTTATACTGGTGGGCTGTCCTTTCAGCTCAGGTAAACCAGTGGGACAGCTGATTGGTTAGGACTAGGGGCTGTCTCAGGAAGAGACTAACCCTGATACCAAATCCCAGGGGCTGAATTTAACCAACCACAGTTTAAATCCTATGAAAGACCTCCCTCCCAGGAGGGATCCTGGTTGTTTGTGGAAAAACAGGTCTTTAATCCCAGCACTTGGGAGGCAGAGGTAGGAGGATCACTATGAGTTCAAGGCCAGCCTGAGACTACACAGTGAATTTCACATCAGCCTGGTCTAGAGCGAGACCCTTCCTCGAACACGACGAAAAAAAAGGTCTAGGGAACTAGGCAAGAGATAAGAAGTCAGATTATCTTTGATTTCTAGCAAGTGCAGATTTTCCTTCCTTTTATACCTTCAGGGGTCCAGTCACCCTAACTGTACCCCACTCTCAATTCTTTTTTTAAGGATTTTATTTTATTTAAAATTTTTATTTATTTATGTATTTGAGAGTACAGAGAGAAAGAGTCAGAGAAAGAAAGAGAATGGGTGCACCAGGGCCTCCAGCTACTGAAAACGAACTCCAGATGCGTGCGCCCCCTTATGCATCTGGCTAATGCGGGTCCTGGGGAATCAAGCCTCGAACCGGGGTCCTTGGGCTTCACAGGCAAGCATTTAACCGCTAAGCCATCTCTCCAGCCCCTAAAGATTTTATTTTTATTTATTAGAGACACAGAGAGGGGGAGAGAGGGAGAATGAGCATGCCAGGGCCTCTAGTCACTGAAAACTCCAGATGCACATGCCACCATTTGCATCTGGCTTATGTGGAACCTGGAGAATTGAACCTGGGTCCATAGGCTTCACAGGCAAGTGCCTTAACCATTAAGCCATCTCTCCAGCCCCCTCAATTCTTTCTATCTCTTCTTTCCCTTACTCTCACCATCTACCCTTCCTTCTATCCAAGATCCAAGTTTATCTACTATATCCATCCATCCACAGATTTGTCCTTTCCACGATCTATTCATAGTCCTGGTGCCCAATCTAAAACTGAACATTCTGCATGTTCTCACCCTGCTCTCCCCAAGCTATGGTGATGGTTCCCAACGAGAGGCCTTAGCCATGGACCCCTGTGCTGACTTGAGAAATAAGGCCTTGAAACAATTTGCCAGGGGGTGGCAGCACTCATGGCCTCTTCAGTGTGCAAAAAAGTTGATTCAAGAAGCCCCCCTGGAGGGGATGTAGAGTCCAAACTCTCTCAGTCTATGTTCTAGACTCTTTGGGCATTCTATATAAGCCTATGTATGCCTACTGAAATTTAATTTTTTAAATTAAAAAATAAATGAGGGCTGGAGAGAGGGTTCAGCAGTTAAGGCACTTGCCAGCAAAGCCTAATGAGGTTTAATTCCTGAGTATCCTCGTAAAACCAGATGCACAACGTGGTTACATGCTTCTGGAGTTTGTTTGCAGTGGCTAGAGGCCCTGGCATGCCCATTCTCTGTCTGTCTTGTCTTGTCTTCTCTCTTTTTCTCTCGGCTTGCAAATAAATAAATAAAAATATTTTTAAAAAACAAACAAAAGTAGCCAGGCGTGGCAGTGCACACACCCTTAATCCCAGCACTTGGGAGGCAGAGGTAGGAGGATCGCCAAGAGCTAAAGGCCACCCTGAGATTACCTAGTGAATTCCAGATCAGCCTGAGCTAGAGTGAGACCTTACCTTGAAAAAAAATTAAAGTTTCAGTTTTTTTGGTTACACTAGCCACATTCCTTGTGCTTAGTTAGAATAGTCATCATAGACCACACTGCCACTATCAGATAGCACTCTTTGGAGTTTATTCACATAAATTCTTACACAGTTTTATGTTGACTGTCAACTTGACAGAACCTTGAATCACCTGTGAGGGATGATGTAGGTTAGGATTGCCTCTGTCAGGCCTGTGAGGGATATCCTGATTGGGTTAATTAAGGTGGGAAGACCCACCCGAACTGGGGCCACACCATCCCATGGACTGGGGTCCCGGACTATATATATGTATGTATGTGTATGCATATACAGGTCTAGAGAGATGGCTTAGCAGTTAAGGTGTTTGCCTGCAAAGCCTAAGGACTCATATTCGACTCTCCATGTCCCATGTAAGCCAGACTCACAAACTAAAGCAAACACACAAGGTCACACACGTGCACAAGGGGGCACACACGTCTGGAGGTCAGTGGCAGTGGCTGAGGGTCCTGACACACCAATTCTCTCTCGCGCACTTAAAAAGTTCAGTCTGTTGAGCTTGCTTCAAAAAATAAATAAATAAATAGAGAGAGAGAGAGAGAGAGAGAGAGAGAGCGCAAGCTGGTTGAGTACCACCATTTATTGCTGTCTGCTTCCTCACCATGGCCTGAATGTGACCAGTTCTCCTTCAAGTTCCTGATGCCATGCCTTCCCATGCTGTGATGGACTTTAAGCTGAAATAAACCCTTCCTCTCCTAAACTGATTTTTGCCAGGTATTTTGTCCCAGCAAGGAAAAAGCTGCTGATATAATAATCAGAGGTGGGTCTTCCTCAGCCAGTTACTGGTTGTAGGCTAGACCTTTCTGGATTCTCCTGATAAGGGGAGAAAGGGCTGCGCTGGGACTCACATTTCAACTATCTCTGTGCTGCGGTGAGACTTGCCTTCTCTGGCCTTCTGAGATGAGATTTGGGGCAGTTGGAGGAGGACCCTGCCACCTTTGAGATGATAGGGAACCAGGAGTGGCACTAGCCATGTGCCCCAGGCTTTGGGACCAGCCTGTGGCAGCGTAAGATGTGAAATGGCTCGTGCACCCTGAGATGTGATTGCTGAGAACTGACCAGTGGACAGAGCCAGGGAGCAGAAGGACCTCGGTTACAGTTGCAGGAGATGCTGTGTCTCCTCCTCTTTTCTCTGCTTGGCCTAGGTTTCTTTTCCTCCTCTCTCAAAAGGCCAGGAAGTTTCTTGCATATTATAGGCAAGCCCTTTAGGAGGCTTTAGGAGCCTCCTGTCCCTGTGTGCTTTGCCTGAGCAGGGCAGCTTGGTGGGCGGCCTAGCCCCCAGGCCTTCCCTGGCTAGTCTACAGCATCAGCTTTCATTGGACCCACCCTCCTTCCCTCGGCCTGGCTTCTGCCTGCTGTGTCCTGCCACCCAAGATGCACTTTAAAAGCCAACTTTGATCTTTCAGGAATAGCTGGGGTGATTCATAGCATGCTTAAGACAGCGCCAGCTCTCCACATAGCTGAGGAGGGACAGTTGATCCCTTTGCCTGAACCCCAGGCTCCCTGGGCCATCAGGAACATCCCATAAGGAGCCAAGAGAGTGTCCCCTGAGTGGACATGGAGGGGCACCCTGAGCTGGGTTTGGGTGGCGTGGCTGGGTGGGCCCTGGATATATTGGTTCATCTTGATTTGTCCAGATGGGCTGTAAGGCCTCAGCAGTCCTATCCACCCCATAGTTCCCAACTGAATATATCTTCTCATGCACCACAGTAAGAACCTACAGCCTGTGATGAGGGACAGTGCCCGAAGGTGCTCACTGGGGCAGCTGAGCCGTGATGGGTGCCAGAAACTGCCAAGGCCTAGTACCCACAGTATCCCTGGGCTGCCCCCTCCCTCCTGCTCCCTTAATCATTTTCCTTGGATGTTGTGAATTAAATCTCCTGGTAACCGCAGGAGACATCTTTGGGTACAGCCCGCTCTCATCTCCGGGCACCAATGGAAGTTGTTAAATGAATAACATTGGCTTACTCTGGGGACCCAATTCTCTCTGAATATAATTCCCCCTTCCAGTTACCGCGAGCTTCCTGGAGAAACCATAAAAATAATAAACACGTCTCCATATCAGAAGTTCTGTAACGCTGCCTGGAGTCCTGTTGGGGAGAGAGGTAGGGAGGAAGAAATCACTAGAAATTAATTTTTAAAAGAGGATCGTGCCACCAGTCAGATGGCAGAGGGAGGGGGTCATTGTGTGGCTCTGACATGCTGACCTGCCTGAGGTGCCCATGCAGAGTGGGGTGGTTTGAGGGTGTTTGGTCCAGGCTTCACCTCGGACCTCCTACACTGGAGGTGCTGAGGGAGGTGGGCTGGCTGGAGGCCTTGGCTTTGATGGTGTGGCTCAGGGAGGAATTCTTGCTGGTGCAGTCCAGGAATCTTGGCCACAGAGCAGCCATGGAGGTGACCTGGCAACCTAGTTGCCACCTGCAGTCACAAACCTTTTTGTTCCAGATGAGAGACATTTGTCCTTTCTGCTCTCTTGCCTCTTCTTAAGGCCCCGTCTGACTGTGACATGCACAGGCTCCTCACTGGGCATACAGGTGAGAATGTCACCCGCTGTGGGTGGGCGGAGCTCTTCATGTGGCTCCTCCCACTAATGAGATAGTGGCAGCCATTCTCCTGTGACAGAGGCCTGCTAAGAGCCAGGGAAAGCTGTGACCTGTGAACTTGTGACACTTTTTTTAAAATTTTTTTTTGTTCATTTTACTTATTTATTTGAGAGTGACAGACACAGAGAGAAAGAGGCAGATAGAGAGAGAGAGAGAATGAGCGCGCCAGGGCCTCCAGCCACTGCAAATGAACTCCAGACGCGTGCGCCCCCTTGTGCATCTGGCTAACATGGGTCCTGGGGAATCGAGCCTCGAACTGGGGTCCTTAGGCAAGCGCTTAACTTCTAAACCATCTCTCCAGCCCTTTTTTTTTTTTTTTTTTTGATGTAACCCAGGCTGATCTAGAATTCCACTGTGTAGCCTCAAATTGGCGTCAGACTCACAGTAATCCTCCGACCTCATCCCCGAGTGCTGGGATTGAAGGTGTGCCACCCCACCTGGCTAGCCCTGTGACTTCTGAGGTGGCTTTGGGTCCTTGAGCCCACCAAGACAACCCAGCTGTGAGTGGATCCTGCTTTTTAATAAACCACCTTGGTTTATTAATGGGAGCACTCAGGTGGGGACAGAGCCGCGTGGGGACTTTCCAAGGTCATAGAGCAATTTTGTGGCTGAGCCAGGAATAGAACTGAGCTGGGCTGGGCTAACCTGGCTCTCAAATTGCTAGCCAGGAAAGTCTACAGCAAGTGGAAAACACAGGGGGTCCCAGGGAAGACGTGAACAACAAGAAGGCCAGAGAGCCTAGAGGACCCAAGGGAGAGCCAACCATTTGTCACTCGGGGAGGAGGCTGTGTTGAACTGTGGTTAGTACTGAGAACCTGGAGTGTTAGCTAAGAGCTCCAGCGCTGTGTGGGGCCTGTGTGTGTGTGTGTGTGTGTGTGTGTGTGTGACACATATATGTATGGGTATGTGCAGATGTATGCCCTCTGTGCACACACGTGGAGACTGGAAGAGGACGTAGGGTGTCTTCTCTCTCACTCTGCCACCTTCTTTCCCTGTGACAGAGTCTCACTGCACTAGAGCTTTCCATGTTTCAGTCAGACTGGCTGATCAGGAAGCCCCAGCCATCTTCCCACGGCTGTCCGACCCCCACCCCCACCAACACTGAGGTTATAGGCCACGCCTGATTTTTCACATGGGTGCTGGGGAATCCCATTGAGCTATCTTCCCAGTTCTATTCATGGCTTTTGAGGTCTTCTGGGAGCTGGTAAAAAACAGCAGAGCCAGGGTTTGTTTTCCTGTCATCCTGTGTAGATGGGTCCTGCAGCCCGGCAGGGACACCCAAGGCTGGGGAGATAAGAGTCACCTGGCGGGGAGTCACTTCAGAGCCTGGGCTGTGTGCACACCGGAGCTTCCTGTCCCCGTGGTCCGCTGCTCTGTCTTGGAGTACAGGAGCCAGCGTGCAGTGGAAGCGGATGAGAGTTCTCTCCCCCCCAGGGGCTCCAGTCGGTTCCGTGGGGCGGGCAGGGCTCTTGAGGGCACAAGGGCTGTACTCTCTCTGCTGAGTTTCAGCCCATGAAGGAAGTGGAACGCTGAAGGGGTCAGTTGCAGCTCGCCCAAAAGCCCCTTTGGAGGAGGTGGGATTAAATCAACACCTGCAGGTGGAGGGAGGGCTGCCAGCCCTAACACAGTTGAGCAAGCTACTAGAGGAGGAGGGGCTGAGAGCTTTCCAAAGGCCCACCACGGGGCACATGGGCTGGAGATTAGAAACGCAAGGTGGATCACAAGTGTGAGGTCTCGTGGGTGGTGACAGAAGAGGACCTGCCTTGGGGAATCTGTGGGCAATGGAGAGGTGCCTACCTGTAAGACCTAGGGGGTTACTGTTGTTGAAGTACAAACAGTGGGAGA
This sequence comes from Jaculus jaculus, assembly GCF_020740685.1. Taxonomy (NCBI): domain Eukaryota; kingdom Metazoa; phylum Chordata; class Mammalia; order Rodentia; family Dipodidae; genus Jaculus; species Jaculus jaculus. The sequence continues at coordinate 225,436,012 of NC_059102.1, forward strand.
AGAGCAGCCCTTGGTGTCCACCAGGCCTCAGTGGAGCAGTGGGAAGAATGGAGGTGGTATGGGGGTCACCGTGGCTGCCTGGGCTGCAGGTAGGGAAGAGGTGCTTCAGGTGGGTGAGGAACGCAAGGCTAAGGGACAAGTGAGGACCCTTCCAGGGGAAAGGCAGAGCCTAAACTCACGGGGGAAACTGAGGCGAGGATGCTAGTGGAGTGGCAGCCTCCTCAGCCAGCCTTCTGCCTGAGGACACTAGGCAGCTGGCCAGAAGCTCGTCATGCAGCGCTTCCAGTGGAGAAACGACTTAAGCCTAACCTTCCCTCTGATTATTTCAGCCGGTGACAGCAAATCGTAAAGATGTAAACACAGAAGCCAGTGCCAAAGCCTCCTTGCAGCTGCCCTGACCTGGCAGGGACGAGGCCTGCCCTTGACCCCGCTGTCCCTCGGGCCAGGCAGGCTGAGGATCAGCTCCTGGGGCTGTCAGGGACTTGCTGCCTTTGTGTGCTGCTCCTGGAGCTTGTGAGCAAAGGCCACTGGGACTTGAAGGTCTCTGTGTATGACAGTTTAGGACTTTAATGCTGGACAGTGAGTAATTAATCCAGACACGTGTCAGGAATCAGGGATGGGGGAAGAAAGAGCAGTTCTTCTGAGTCAAAGGTGTAAGCCTGTAATCCCAACACCCAGGAGGCTGAGGCAGGAGAATTGTGAGTTTGAGGGTAGCCTGGGCTACACAGCGAGACCTTGTCTCAAAAGAAAACATAGGGCTGGAGAGATGGCTTAGCGGTTAAGGCACTTGCCTGTGAAGCCAAAGGACCCATGTTGAACACTCCAGATCCCATGTAAGCCAGATGCACAAGGTGACACATGCATCTGGAGTTTTACTCCAGTGGCTGGGGGCCCTGGTATGCCAATTCTCTCTCTCTCTTAACAAAAAAAGGGAAGAGGGCTGGAGAGATAGCTTAGTGATGAAGGTGCTTGCCTGCAAAGCCAAAGGACCCAGGTTCAACTCCCCAGGACCCATGTAAGACAGATGCACAAGGTGACACATGTGTCTAGAGTTTTATTGCAGTGGCTGGAGGCCCTGGTGTGCCCATTCTCTCACTCTATCTGCTTCTCTCTCTCTCTCTCTCTCTCTCTCTCTCTCTGTCAAATAAATAAATAAAAATAAGTAAAAAGAAGAAAAGATAAACAACAGTTTTAGAAGAGGTCTTGGAGAGTAGGGATGGCTCCATGGGTAAGAGCGCCTGGCTAAGGGACCGAGTAGGATCCCCAGCACCCACATAAAAAGCCACGAACCCCTGTCACCTCAGGGCTGGTGGGGGTGTGCAGAGACAGGGAGATCAATGGGGCTCACTAGTCAGCCAGTGTTACCAAATTCGGTGAGCTCCAGAGTCAGTGAGAGACCGTGTCTCAGGAAATGAAGCGGAGGCGCTATAGGAGGACGCTCAATGAGTCTTCTGCACAGGACACACTCATCTGCACCATACACACCATAAATATACGCACAGCAGAAACGTCAAAGTAGGCCAGGCATGGTGGCACAGGCCTTTGGTCCCATCACTTGGGAGGCAGAGGGAGGAAGATCACTATGAGTTCCAGGCCAGCCTGAGACTTTATAGTGACTTCCAGGTCAGCCTGGGCTACAGTGAGACCCTACCTCAGAACCCTCTCTTCAAAAAAAAGTAAAAGTAAATAATAGGAAAGGGGCTGGAGAGATGGCTTAGCGGTTAAGTGCTTGCCTGTGAAGCCTAAGGACCCAGGTTCGAGGCTCGGTTCCCCAGGTCCCACGTTAGCCAGATGCACAAGGGGGCGCACGCATCTGGAGTTCGTTTGCAGAGGCTGGAAGCCCTGGCGCACCCATTCTGTCTCTCTCTCCCTTTATCTGTCTTTCTCTCTGTGTCTGTCACTCTCAAATAAATAAATAAAAAATTTAAAAAAAAATAATAGGAAAGGACTCCATGGGTTTAGGACTGTAGTCCGTGACACTGGCTGAATCTCTAGGTCGCCCCCCACCCCCCGCCAGGGAATCTCAGGAAGTCTGCAAGCAGTAAGCAGACCTGGGTCCCATTGTGGGCCCTTGGCCAATGCAAATGTCAATGTCAGACCGGTTAGGGGTGTGGGGAAGGTAGGAGGGACTCATGTGAGCAGCCACAGGCCTGCCTGGCCTTCTTTCAGCCAGCTCTCAAACCTGCACAGAAAACTGTTTTGCAGGGAGGCTGAAACCAGACTCAGAGGGGAGCGGCCCTTAGAGCTCATGTGGGCTGTCATCCCGCCTGCCCCAAGGCTCCCAGCCCTAAGGTTTGTCCTGGGCCGCAGGCTCTGGCCTGTCTCCCGATCCAGAAGCTGTCTCTGCAGGGTGACACCCGGGAGGGGTCTTGGATGTGGCCCTCCTCCCCCTGAGCCAGCTGATGAGGCAGAGAGAAAACCCCTTCACCTGTTAGTACAAGCAGCTCACCTTCGCAACACAGGGTCACTCCTGAGGCACTGTGCAGGGGACCCCAGATTGCTACTACCATGGATTTCTAGGCTCAAGAGGTGGAAGAGTGCACATGCGTATTACATGAGTCCCTTCTTGACGCTGCCCTCCTGTCCCCCTTAGGAGCCACACCTACCTCTAGACTAGAGTCCATGATCATGGTGTGTGTGTGTGAGGGGGGGGTATGCTCCTGATATCCAGTAACCTCTCACCTGCCTGGGCTATTCTGACCTGTCCTCCAGGCCTGCCCTGGTCACTGCTGGTCTACTCTGCAGCAGGTGGTGATGGCTGCCCCAGGCCCTATGTGGAGACAAGTGTGCACATTCAGTGTCAGAACCTCCAGCCACGTGAAGCTCTAGGTTCGGCCAGTCCTTCTCCAGCCCAGAACCCCATGGAGAGGGACTGCAGGAGGCCTGCAGCTCTGAGCCAGGGCCTTGACTGGAGGGAGGGCTCAGGGCTGTGTCAAGACACTGCTGCACTGTGTCCGTGAGGCAAAGCCAAGCAGCGTCCCCTGGCGCAGTGACCGCACATGACCGGGCTCTCGTGACTACACACTCACAGGGCCTGCCGGCCACGGCGCTGCTGATGGACACTCAAGTTTCCAGGGTACTCAGATCTTGGAGTGTGCTGGGGTCCTCCAGAAACCACCCCATGTGCGCTACTCCTAGATATTCACGCAGCCTTCAGAGTGGGGTTTTGTGATTGAGGTGGAATTCTCAGAATAGAAAAGGAACCCTTTTAGTAGGGCAAGGTGGCGCTGGGGAGATAGGAAGATCACGAGTTCAAGGTCATCTTTGGTTACACAGAGAATTTGAAGCTAGAAGGGACACAGGAGACAGAGAAAACAAAAACATTTTAAAGCAGACAGCACTCATCCCTGTAATCTCAGCACTTGGGAGGCTGAGGTAGTAAGGTCTCACATCCCAAGCCAGCCTAGGCTCCAGAGGAAAATGCTAAGGCTAATAAAAGGCTGGGGATGGGGGTGGGGTGACACCCGGGAGGGGTCTTTAGTCCCCAGAACTTGGGAGGCAGAGGACTGCCATGAGTTCGAGACCACACTGAGACTACATAGTGAATTCCAGGTCAGCCTGGCCTAGAGTGAAACCCTACCTTGAAAAAAAGACAAAAAAGGGGGGGGGGTTACGGACCAGTGGCAGTTAGCACGTTCACAATATTATGCAACCACCACTTATCAGGATCCAGAACCATCCTGTCACCTCTGGAAACAGCCCCCACTAGTGGCCATTTCTCACCCCCACTCCCCGTGACCACTGAGCCTCTGCCGCCGTGGATCTTCTCTGTTGTGGGCGCCCCACATAAGTGGAGTCAGGTGATATGCTATCTCTGTGTCTGGATTCCGTCACACACTATCATGTTTTTAAGGTTTATGTAGTGCGTTCAAGCTTCTTTCTTTTTAAACAAATATTTTGGTTCATTTGAATCTGCACATGCATGTGCGTGTGTGTGCCAGGGTCTCTTGTTCCTGCAAACAAATGCCAAATGATTGTACTACTTTTTGGTTTTATGCGGGTACTGAGGAATTGAACCCGGGCTTGGCAAGGCTTTGCAAGCCAGAGCGTTTACCTGCTGAACCATTTCCCCAGCCCACATTCTTTCTTCTGTTTTCTTCCTTCCTTCTTCCTGCCTCTGATTTATTGGTTTTGTTTCCTTTTATGTTTTGTTTTGTTTTGAGACAAGTTCTCACTATTGGCTCACACTGACTTCAAGCCCATGATCCTTTTGCCTCAGTCACCCAAGTGTTGGGGTTATAGGCATAAGCCATCCCACTTGGCCTTTGTACGGCTGGATAATACGCCATTGGATGGATGTACCACATTTTTTTAAATCCAGTTCTCAGCCGATGGACACTCAGGCTGTTGTCACCCTTTGACTGTTGTGAATGGTGCTACTGTGAGCATCCATGCATGCACGAGGCTGTGTGGACATAGGTATCTCTTCCTCACTGTGTTTAGTCACCTTTCAGCACATATCAGCAGTCTCTTTAGGGCTGAATAATCTACTGTGTTTCGGTCACATCTCTATTGATTTGAAGGCAGGTTGGGTAAATAGTCTGCAGGCGTGTGTGTGTCTGGAGGTGAAGAGCCAGGCATGGGGCCGAAAGCTCACAGGAGCCATTCTTGCACCATGGGTTAGAGAAGGAAGTCCCGCTCTCCTGGGCTCACGTGGGCTAAATTGGCCAGCCTCTCTGTCTATCTGGTCTGGCACTGAAATGCACCTTCTTATAAAACTGCATTTATTTGCTGTTTCCCCATAGCAAACTGAAGTAATTCCAGGGCTTCTGTTTTGTCCCTGTCATTATTTATGAGACAGAGAGAGACAGAAAGAAAACACGGGCGGGCTGTGGCCTCTAGCCCCTGCAAACAAACTCCAGATGTATGTGCCACCTTGTGCATCTGGTTTACGTGGGTTCTGGGGACTCAAACCTGGGTTCTTAGGCTTCGCAGGCAAGCACCTTACCCACTAAGCCATCTCTCTAGTACCTGTTTTGTTTTTTAAGGTAGGTTTTCACTCTAGCCCAGGCTGGCCTTGAATTCACAGTGATCCTTCCACTTTAGTACCAAGTGGTGAGATTAAGGGTATGAGCCACCATGCCAGGCTTCAGGCACTCTTCTAAATTACCCTGTCTGGTTCTTGAGCAGATCAGAACTGGATTGGGGTGGTGTGATTTGCACATCAGCAGCTGGAGAACCTGGGCACTATTAGACAGGGACTATCCCAGACACACACACACACACACACACACCCCTCTCTCCCTCCTTTCCTCCCTCCCACACTCAGGGCACTGGGACTGTGGAGCTGTTTGCAAATTTGCTCTTTAGAGGCACAGGGCCTATGGTTCAGTGGTAGAGCATGCCCCAGGCCCTGGATACTGTCCAGCATTGCAAAAATAAATGGAATTTAGGGTCATGCATGGTGGCACACACCTGTAATCCCAGCACTCAGGAAGCAGAGATAGAAAGATCACTGTGAGTTCCACGCCACCCTGAGACTACATAGTGAATTCCAGGTCAACCCAGGCTACAGGGAGACCCTACCCCCCCAAAAAAAAAAATAGCCAGGTGTGGTGGTGTTTTTCATTGTCAGAGAGGTCTAGAACACCTACCCCGTCTGGTTATGGCGGCCCAGGCCCGGGAGCCAGTCCTGGGAACAGAGGTAGAGGAGGCATCCTGCTCAGCTCTGTAAAGCACAGAAAGTTACTCTTTTTGTGTAACTGACTTGATTGAAGATGGTTTAGACCACCGCCACTGCTCTCTGGGTTGTCCTCACCACAACCCCGGAGTCTGTGCTCTATGTCCTTGAAGCCAGGGCCTGACTCTCTGTCTGGGTTCCTCTCCGTCCACTCAGGCCTGCCAGGTAGCCGGACTTGGAGAGGACTCTGAGTGCGCTGAGCTTTCATAAAAGGCTGCTAAAATAAGAGCACTCAGGGACGGCCCCGCCTGCCTCTCCATCACAAATGTTGACAGTGGAGAACATTTGGCCAGGTTTCTCTCAAATGTGAGAAATGGGAAGTGGGCGTGTGAGGAAATGCAAGCCTGCAACCCCACCTGGTTGGCAGCCTGGTGCAGGGGAGGACGTGGTTGGCTCTGGGGACCCCACTGCACTTGGTTGAGCCTGGAAGGAGACCTGAACTTGACTGGGGTGGGTACGGCACTTGTGTGGGTGTGCACCACAGCAGGCTGGGCAGTGGCTGCCCAGGGCCTCTTCTCCCCTAGGGCCCTGGAAGCCCAGGGCTTACCAGAGAGAGGAGCAATAGTGTTGTAAAGTCGGGGTTGGGGGAGGGGGACGGACGGACTCTGCAGCAGAGTTTCAGCCAGGACCTGCCCCCAAAGGCTCTGCTGGGGAACTCACAACTGTCCTCAGGATTTCAGAACCCTGACTTTGAACTTGAACAGTCTCTGCGCTGACAGTGACCGGCATGGCACACCAGAGACAGTGACCGGGACATGGGAGGAGGGGGCAGTCATTGGTGACAAAAGTCCCAAAAGCCACCGCCTCACTAGAGGGTCTAAGGCTCCCCCTCTCTCTGTCCATCCTTCCCCTGCCTGGCCCTGGCCTAATTGTGTAAAGTTTAAAGGTTTTAAATGCAAATATTTCTCTTTTATAGATGCCAGCTGTCTCCAGAGAGTGTGATTCCTCCTTGCTCAACTTTATTGTCCAATTAGCTTCCCATATCTGGGTTCTAGAGAGCTAGGAGTTGGGGGGAAGGGAACCGGTGTGGGAGGGGCTGGGCCGGAGAGATGCTGGCTGGGAGGGGGCCGGAAGGAAGAGAGCACTGGCTGGGGAGGGGGCAGTAGGAAGGAGGGGGGAGGGTAGGAGGGGCAATGCTGGTGGGGAGAGGTGCCAGGAGGTGATGGGACAGTGAAGGTTTGAGGGGGGAGGAGAGCCAGACCCTGAGCCATCTGGGGTGCGTTGAGGAGTCTGGGTCACCGAGTGGGGGTGGCCAGGCAGGGGTGCCTTGGAGAGACTGGCGCTGGGGCAGTTGGTGGCAGGGACATTCTTGTCCTGTTTAGAGACATAAAGGCAGGAAGCCTGCGCACATTGGCTCCGTTCTTCTCCCCTCAACTGCCCTCTCCCTGCCCGCCTTCCAGCCGTGCGCGGCGGCGTCCCCATTCACGGGGGCTCTGCGGCGCTCACAAAGCGAGGCAATTAGAATTGAAAATCTATGCAAAACAGCTGTTAACTGATTGTAAAGGAGTGCAGCTGTGTGCGGGGCGCGGGCGGGGGCCGGCGCTGAAAGCGCAGGAAGTCGCGCTGTGGCCCCGGGTTAAGAGGAAAAATTCCCAAACGGGCTGAGGGGGACCGCCGGGCCTAAACCCTTTCCTGCTGCCCTGCAGACTTTGGCACCCCAACTCCTCGTAGGCTATACCAGAGATGGCGGGAGTAGGATCTTCCCAGTTTTCTGGGGACTCGGCCCTCCCTGGAAAGGGCAGCAGGGACAGGCAAGCTGCTTCCTCTGTCCTCTCGGTAGCCTCTCCTCCATCCTGTCCTGGGTTGTCTCCAGTGTAGAGCCTTCTGGAAGACTCAGAGGCTGTGGCTGTTGTGGTTGAGAAAGGGTTGCTTTCTCCTCTGCACAGCTGGGCCTGGCTAGGGAGATCCCAATACCCTTCCCAGGCCCCTGAGGGTCAATTACCTGGGACATGGTAACTCTGACTGCTAGGGGGAGGCTACCCTGGAGAGGCACAGTTCAGAGGTGGGGATGCGAAAGGCCTCTTGGAACAGAGTTAAGATTTAAGCTGGGACTGGAGAGATGGCTCAATGGTTAAAGGCACTGGCTTGTAAAGCCTACCAGGCAGGGTTTGATTAGTTAGCACCCATATAAAGCCAGACACAAAGTGGCAAGAGACCCTGACACACACACATATGCAAGTAAATGCTTTTTTAAAAAGAAAGAGGGCTGGAGAGATGGCTCAGCCGGAAAAGGTACTTACTTGCACAGCCTGATGACCCAAGTTCAGTCCCCCAGTTCCCACGTAAAGCCATGAAGTTCGTTTGCAGTGGCAGGAGGCCCTGGTGTGCCCATACTCACTCTGTCTCTAATAAATAAAAATGGCTGCTGGTGTGGGGCAGGGAAGAGAAAAGGAAGGGAGGCATAGAAGAGGTAGAGGCTTAGCAGCAGTAGATGGTGGAGGCTGAACAGACCCCTTTCCCGGCTCCCCAGCCCCTCTACCTAGGTGGTTTCCAGGTGCTGGGTGGCTGTCAGATACTGGCCCCAAGTAAGTGTAGAAAGTGTTCTGAGACTTTAGCCTCAGACTTTAGATTCCTTCTATAAGGTTTTGCTATGTTGCCTAGGCAGGACTTGAACTTGGGATTCTCCTACCTTATTCTCCAGATTGCTAAAGACGATACTTGGTGGCTTTCTTAGTTGGGGTCACCAGGCAGGTGGTTACTGAGAAGCCCTGCCAGGTGTAGGCAGCCCAGGTCTGCATCAGACTTGTGTTCCAGTTTCTAAGCCCCGGGCAAGTAAATTAACCTTCCCGGGTCTCCTGACACTCTGTATAGCGGGGCTGTGAGAATACTCAGTGACAGGAGCCGCCCGTGTTAGGTGCTGGAAGGACAGCCAGTAGTCCTCCTAATTGAGAGGGAGGTGACCGTGGCTTTGCATGGTGGAAGCAGAACTCTCCTGCCACATTTCCATTGGCTGTTTTCCCCAGACTCATGAAGGAAACTGAATAAGAAAGACCAGAAGGGCAGAAGTCCAGGGCACAGCATGTTTGTTGAATGGATAAGCGCCCACCTGTCCTGGTTCAAAGCGAGCCTCCCTTTGTGACAGTCCTTTAGAGGCCGTGAACCCGGCCCCTTTTCAGTCTGGAGTTCAGACTGTCCTAGAGAAGGTTCCTGAGATTCCAGGGACACAATTGTCAGCATGTAAATTGCTGTGTTCTCTCTTCCCGCTTTCTGCTGTAGGGGCCCCATTGTAGTTTGTGGGGGTTTACAGCGTGATTCAGTGTCCAGGGCCAGGCAGTTTGTCCTGGGAGATCCCCCACTCACAGGACTGTCCCTGGCCCTTGCAGTTGGTTTTACATCCTTTCATTGCTATGTTTCTAGACAAATAGGAATTCAAGAAAAGAAGCCCAGGGAGGGAGGTCTGTACCCAGGCAGGGCTAACGGGGTGGGGGAGGGTTGGGGAAGCAGCTGTTCTAGAAGGAGCAAGGAGAAGCCAACTTTCGCTTCCAGGGTGGGGAATTAGAAGTCAGTTCACATGCCTCGTTAGCAAGGGGCGGCTGCAGGAGAGCAGTTCCCACCCTTAAACTCCGAGGCCGTGCTCCGGGATTGCTAATTTCCTCGGGCAGGGCTCACTGACACTGAGTGTCATCCATCTCCTGGTGGCCGCCAGCTTTCTTTTGGCCAGGGTGCCCATAGGTGGCTCATTGCTGCCCTCCTGTGGTCACCAGATGTACCGGCTCTTACCTAGAGCCGGCAGGGCTGGGAACATCCAGGTGCAAGCTTAGGACGGACATCTCCTTTCACCTGTATGCAAGTGACCTTGACTGCATCTGGGCCATAAGGTCCTCATCTGAAATACCTGCTTGGAGTAATTTAGAGGAACTAGCATTTATGGAAGCTCCTAAAAAAGAAAGCCAGGTGGCACCCCCTCAGTGGTCACCCACAAATTTTTATGGCTAGCCCGGTCCTGTGCAAACAGGTGGAAGAGTGTAGATTCCCCGCCACCCTTCCCCCAAGGGAGCTAGGAAATTGCGAGTAAGGGACTGGTGAGATGGGGGGAGGCTGGGTGTCGTTACCTGGGGAACCTGGCAGGCGAGTCAGCCCGCAGCCAGGTGCGAGATGCAGAATTACACGCCCCTTCCCCCCAGCCAGTAATCCAGGTGGGAAAGGGGCTGAGCCCGCCCCGGAGGTTTTTAATTTTGTTTTTACGGCCACAGACCAGTTGTTTCTTGGCTGACACCTCCCCGTCCTCCCCCTCCCTGGGGGAGGGGGGCGACTCTCAGCGGGGCCGTGGCGCCTCTTCTCCACTTCTCCCCGGACGCCTGGGGGCGCCCGGTGAATCTGCGGGCCAATAAGGGACATACATTTCCCGAGAGAGGCTGCTGTGCCCAGCGCGGTGTCAAAGCGTGGACCTAGGCCGCTTTGGAGGGGGCGCTGCAGGGAGCACGCGGATGGAGAGCAGGAGGACCCCCTCTGCTAGGGCTGGGGCCCGGCGGCCGCAGGTAAAGGCTATGAGTGCACAGCCCAGCCTGGCCTCGCCGCCCCGTTTCCCTTTTCGTTTGTGGTCGGCCAGGAGCCTTGTGCAAGGAGAGGGCCAGGCCGGCTGCGCCCCCACCCCACGTGCCCTCCGCTGAGGACACGCCAGAGAGTACCCCCCCACCAGGGGCCCTCGTCCTATAGGGTACCGGCGGGTTCTGCGCCCTCCTGGCGCGGGCCCCGAGCGCCCAGGCCTGCCAGCGTCAACGGGAACAGATGGATGGGGGGTGACTGGCGCCCAGCGCTCGCTCCCGTCGCAATCCCGGCTGGCGCAGGGAGGGAGGGAGGAAGGCGGGGGAGACGGCCCGCGGGGACGGCTGCGCGCGCCTGCCAAGCACTGCGCGGGCATGTCCTGGGGCAGGTTTGGGGCTGGCAGCAGCAGTGCGGGCTGGCACCACAGTGGAAAGTTGAAACCCGCAGCGCGGCGCTAGGGTGGCCCCCCGAGAGGGAGGGGCAAATGGTTGCCTCCGGGCTCAGAAGTATGAAAGTGGTGGATCAGAAGACTGAAAAAAAGGGGGGGGTGGGTGGGAGGAGAAGGACTCTGGGGCCTTGGCGACGACCTCCCAGCAGGAACTTTCTGTTAACGAGGGGCCAGAACCCTGGACTGGCCGGGCCAGGAAGGGAGGGGGCAACGGGAGAGGTCGGTGGACTCCCGCCGGCCAGACCTGCCCCTTTGACCCAGCGCTTCCTGAAGTCCCCGGTGGTGCGCGGGGTGGGGTGGGGGAAGGGATTCGGGGCCCGTAGCTTGTCGAGGTGGGGGCGGGGCGGAGGTGGGGAGGTTGGGGCTCACAATCCCTCTCCGCGCCGCCTGTGGGTGCCCAGGAATTTCAGGACGCTCCCTGAGTCATCCCTGTCAAGTGCCTGGGTGAGGTGGGGTGGGTGGGTGGGGGTGCTAGGAATGGGAAGGCGGTGCGCTGGGGCTGGTGGCGCGGTGGGTCGTGCCAGTTTCTGGAGTCGGGCAGCTTCGCCTCTGACCGCAACCCCAGCTACTTAATGATCCCCCTGGCGCGCAGCGGCGCCTTTGGGGACTCCAGCTCCTGGAAAGTAGGTTCTTTAAAAGAACTAGCCCCCCCCTCACCAGCTAGCCATCTCCAAAAGTTCCTTAAAAAGGAGGTTGGGGCTTTCTAGAACTTTGGGTTAGAGGTGAGTGGCCTGAGTTCTTAACTTGAAGCCCTTTGGAGGTGGGGTAATAGGGCCAGGCGTTTGGAGGCGGAGATTAACAGCCTATATTTTGTGGTCCACCTCACCATGCACACACCAGCGCAAGGAAAAGTACCCCGAGCTAGTGTGCGGCCCGGCGCCAGGCACTGTCCTAGGCGCCTGGCAGGCCCAGGAAGGGTTCTGCTCTGATGACGGTCACGCAGTAAGCCACTGCTCCCTATTCCAATGGCCACTCTCGGTTAACTATCGCCTCTAACCCCTCCCCCCAGCAATCCAGCCAGGGGTCCCGGCTAGCTTGGGAGTGACACCTCCGCTACTGTGTCGGTGTCCTGGGCTCACCTGGCAGGCCAGGCAGGGGAGGGCCGTGTGGCCGCACTGGAAGCACCCCGGCCGCCCGTCGGTGCGCGCGCGTGCGTGTGTGCTTGCGGCTGAAACCCGACACCTCCCGCTGGCTGAGGTCAGGGAGCCGGGAGAGAGCCAGTGGCCCGGGAGTGGGCGGCGTTGCGCTTGGGTGTGTCCTCGGCGGCGGCGACAGCAGCAGGTGTTTCTTGGCCGGGGCCCCGGAAGCTCCACCTCCCCAAGCGGCCCGAGCTGCCGCCGCCGAGCCGCCCGGGTGAGATAAGCAGTTTAGACAAACACTGGACGACGGTGGCTCCAGCATGGATCGGGCAAGGCGGAGCTGCGGGGCCCTGGCATGAAAGGTGAGCTCGCCGCCGGGGCGAGGGTCCCCGCGCTCTCCACTCCCCCTCAAGTTCGCGGGTTCCGCGGGGGCGGCCGCCAACGGCTCACGGGCAACTTCCCCCGGAGTGCGAACGGCGATAAGAGCCTGGTGGCAGGCAGCCGACCCGCGGCCACCCTCCCCCGCGGGGCGGCCGGCGGGGGGGGGGGGGCGGAAGTGCGCAGGGGGCGTCCCCGGAGCCGCAGGCGCTCGCGAGCGGGGAGGAAAACTTTGCGGCGGCGGCCGGCGCGGGAGGTGGCGAGGGGTCGGCCGTACGCCCCGCGGCAGGTGCTGGGGTGGGTGGGTGGGAGGAGGATGGCCGGCGGGGCCACGCGGTGCCAGCGTTGGCCTCACCCCTCCTCCCCGGCGCCCCCTGGATGCGGGGGGCCGCGGGCCGGGTGAAACCTCTAACCTCCCGGGCCTCTGACCCCGCGCCCTGCGTCCCCGGGATGGGCGCGCCGGGCCGGTCGCCTCCCTGCGCCCTGGGCGCGCCCCTCCCCCCGAAGATGGCTGCCCGGCTTGGAGGTGGGAGGCCGATGGCACATCCGCCGCCGCCCCCCGCCCGCGCTGCCCTTTCCCTCCCGGCCCTTCCTGCTCCGCCTGGATGCGCCTCCCCGCCCCCCCTCCCCGCCTCCCGGCCCCGGCCGCGCTGACGGCGGCGGAGAGTGGCCCGCCCGAGTGGAGCCGATTCAATTATATTGCAGCACCAGAGACACCTCGTCGCCCGCCCGCCTCTCCAGCAGGCTAATTAAATTCCCTTCGTGGAGGCGGAGCGGGAGCTGGGCTCGCCCTCCCCGCTTCCCGCCTCCCCTCTGAGCGACGGGGATGGGGCACATTTAGGACCGGCCCCGGGGAGGAAGGGATGCCCCCCGTGAGGCCGGCTCCTGGCGCCCCCCCCCTCCCCTGCACGTGTTGGCCGAGGCCACATTGGAGTTTGGAGGGCTGCGAGCCCGGCGGGGGGAAGCACCTGCCGCCCCGGGCTGAGTGGTTGGATGCCAGCCGGAGTTGAGTCGATTTGGCTTTTGCAAACCAGCCTTTGTCTCGGTGCGCGTTTAAAACACCACTAAACCCTCACTAGCCCCCGAGGTGTCTTATCTGCCGCCTTTGGGGCCCACACAGGTTGGGGTTTGAAAACAAAAAAGCGGGACCACCAAATGAAAAAAAAAAAAAAAAGAGTCTTTTGTAAAAAGGGACTGGAACAAAAGGCACAGCCTCCCTCTGGGAGGGAGCATGGTGCCTAAGCCGATTTCCTGGAGGGGGGACACACAAAGGGGCCGGAGGTCCTGGCTGGGTGCTCGGTTGGGTGTCTCCCTCCGCCGCGGGCCTGGGAGTCTGTGCGCCCCCGCCCCCTGCCAGCCGCCTTCCTCTGGGCCTCCCTCGGTGTTACTTAAGCTCGGAGCACTTAAGTATTGCTCAGCCTGTGTTTACGGCCGCCCCCACCCGCAGGCGGGGAACCTGGGGCGCAGGCTGTGTGTGAGTCAGCCCGGTCGGCCACGCCACAGGTGAGGGGGGCCGGGACGCAGGCTCCGACTGGCAGCGTGTGTCATCCCAGCTGCTCTGTGCCGGGCGTCACGCCCCACCCGTGCACTAGGAACGCTCGCTAGCCGACTCCGTGGGGCCTCGCTCAGCACTTCTCGCTCAAGAGGTTCTTCACGGCAGCCGCCGGCATCATGGCTGACCTCCCCGGGGGTGGTAGCGAGGAGCGGGGGGGGGGGATGCCCTAATGGCCGGGTACAGGGTTGGCTTTTGTCACTGGGTCTGGCAGCTGGAGCAGACGCAGAGGCCAAGAGGGGAATGGGGGGGGGGGAGTTGGAGGCAGCCAGGGTTTTGACACTTGGACTTTTCTTTCCTAGAGCCCAGGGCCGTTGTTTGTGTGTGGCTGGTGAGCCGCCAGCAGGAGACCCAGGGTCAGCTCCGCCTTGGGAAGGAGGTGGGAGGCCTGTCCTGGCTCCAGGCATAGTCCTGTCTGCCTGCTGGCGGGCTCTAAACCAGGAAGGCAGCAGGCCCTGACCTGTTGGGTGCAGCTTTTAGGATCCTGGTGTGTAAGAGTTGAAAGGGGGGGGGGTTGTAGTTCTGTTCAACCTAGTATTTTTAATTGCCGAGAACCCAGGCCTCCAGGCTTGTGCCTGCTCCCCCAGGGCAGTTCAGAAGTTTCCCATTGGTTTTAATGTGCAGATGGTGGCTGTGGCCATGGCACTCACGGAGGGGCAGACCAGGGTTTTTGAGGGGTGGCATATGATCTCGCAAGGAGCCCGTCCCTATTTGGAAGCATCCGTTGGCATTGGCAAAGCAGTTCCCTCCACCAGACAGGCCTCTGGCTGCAAGTCACTTCCCTGTCTCTGGAGGAAGTTGGAAGCTGCAGAACCAAAAGTGTCCTGTGGTTTGGGAGATGCAGCTGCCTCTGGGGCTCAGCATCTACAGCTAGAGGAAGGCCAATGAGGTCTGCACAGCGCCACTTTGTGGCAGTCCTAGGATTTGCACCTCGCTCCCACCTCTGCTCCCAGAGTCCTAGGCTGCCCTTGACTCTTTGGAGCAGGTGAAGCAGGTGCTGTTCACTCCCCTGCTGCGAAGGAGTACCATCTTCAGCCCCTTGCAGAAGAGAAAATGAGTAATACAGTAAGCACTAGCTGCCCCTTTTTTTCCTTGCCCCCAGGAACCAGTAGGGGCTTGTGGAGTCAGCTAGCAAGGCCGGTTTTTCCTGGCCCCATCCAAGGCCTTGGAATTCCCAGCCTGGGTTACTAGAAGTCCAAAGCCTGGTGGGGTTTGGATGGGAGCCCTCTGGGGGGAGCATGTTAATTACTGTGTTGTGGCAACAGCAGCAACCTGCAGAACCACTGCTACACGAGGGTGCCTGCCTCCCTCCCTCCTTCGCCTCTCCCTCCCACTCTGGGCTCTCAGGGAGAGCGTGTTTAACCTGCAGAGATCCATGTTTCAGGTGACATTTCAGCCTGGTAGCTGTGTCACAGACCCGCCACCGACTTGCTTTAATACCCCCTCCACCCACAGTGGACTCTCAGATCTTCATGGCTTGGCCAAGTTTTGGCCTTGGAACAGTGTTAAGACTTTCTGCCCCCACCGCCCTCAAGCTGGCCTTTCTCCCCCCCAGCCCAGGCCACAGCCTGGGAGGTGACGTTTCTCAGTGTTCCCTGTCAATGAGAATTTATTGAGCGCCTCCTCTGAACCCCGCCGTACGCTCGCTGCCGGGAGGCGTACAGACAGATGAGACGGGAGCGCGTCCAAAAGCAGCCCTCCGTGCGGCTGCCAAAACGCTTGCTGGCGGTGGGGGGGGGGTGGTCTTTTAATCTGGCTTCTGCAGCTCTTCTCTCCACCGCCCTCGGCTGGCTCCTGCGCTCTCCACTCCAGCCACACGAAGCCACCCAAGGTGTCTTCTGTCTGGTGAGGTCCCCCTATCCGTGCACAGGCTGCCCCTCAGCCTGGTCACCACATGTGTCCTGAGCCCTTCACCTGTGCAGGTCTGTGTTGCTGGATCAGGAAGGGAACTGCAAATGAGCACTCTACCCTAGTCTTTGAAGGGTAAGGAAGTGACAGCCAGCCTCATGGAGGTTAGCAGTGAGGCTTGGTCTGAAGGAATGGCTGCAGATAACAGGGTCAGAGCCTAAGGGACTCATCCAGCCTGTCAGTGGAAAGGGTGTCAGTCTGCACTTGAAGCTTTTCATGGGTCATAGTGGGACTTGGGATTCTGAGGAGCTAACTTTAATTGGAGAATAGGATATGTGGGAACAAGGGACTCCCACCCTGGGGTTGTCAGTTCTTGGCTACAGTTTAAAATCATTTGGGGGCCTAAAAGCAACTGTGCCCTGGCCATGCCTCTTCCCAGCCAAGTCCAAGTGTCTGAGGTGGGCCCTCAGCATCCATGTCTTACTTGTATTTTGAGGGCAGAGTCTCACTTTGTAGCCCAGTAATAGAGGGATCGTCTTGAACTTTTCGTCTCTTAGTTGTTTTTTTCATTTTCTCCCAGTGACTAAGACCAGGGCCTTGAGCTTGCTGAGCAAGCACTCTTTCTACCACCGAGCGAAATCCCCGGCACCGCTGTCAGCCTAGCTATCTCCCTAGAGTCTAGTCTCAAAATTCTCCATCTTCCTAGAACTGGGATCGTGGGTATGTTCACTGGGCCTTGCTCTGTGTGTGTGTGTCTCTCTCTCTCTTTAAAATTATTTATTTGAGAGAGAACGAGAGAGAGAGAGAATGAGAATGGGCATGCCAGGGCCTCCAGTCCCTGCAAACAAACTCCCGATGCAAGCACCTTAACCTCTAAGCCATCTTTCCAGTTCTCTGTCTCTCTCTCTCTCTTTTTAAACCCCACTCCCACCACTGGTGGTGGGGTGCATCTCAGGGCTGAGACCCAGCTCCAGCAGGACCTTCTTTGAAAGAAGTTCTCCCCCTGAGGATGGTGACTTGAATCCCTTGGGAAGCCAGACTTCCCTATGTCCAGGATTGGGTGGTAATGGCTTACACACAGACACCTCATTGGGCCGGGTTCCTGCCTCCTGGCCAGGGGAGAAGAAGCGGCTACACCAGAAGACAGAGGCCCTGTGATAACCCTGAGTCGACTGTCAAAGGTCATTCTTACCTGTCCCACGTGTGTCCTGAGCCCTTCACCCCTGCAGGCCTGTGTTGCTGGGTCAGGAAGGGAACTGCAAGTGGGTCTTCCAGCTCTATGACAGGCATTCAGAAGGTCTTCGGGGTGATAACTAGCGCCCGCAAGTGTGCAGAGGCCCGCTTGGGGTGCTGTTGGTCAGTTGGCCCACCTTCAGTCCTCCCCTGTGTGGCTTTGTGGGCTCTTGGCTGTAGGATTTGGCACTCTCACCTGTAGCAGGGGGGTGATGTCACTGGTCTGCATCCTCAGACAGTGAGGGGTCAGAGGACTAGGTACCTAATATTCCCGCAGGCCCCGTAATGCATGGGGGTATTCTGGCACTTTATCACAAGCCCAGAGGCTTTGTTCCTGCCCCTTTTGGCATGTTTGGGTGAGGATGCTGGGTGGCACCCCTTTCCCACCAGCACTTCATGCAGGCGCAGTATAATTTGGCCTCGTTTCCTTCTGCCACACAAGTTCATCCTCAAACACCTGTTCTGGAGTGTCACCTGTCCCTTTGCTCCTTGGCTACTGGATATCAGAAACCCATGGGTGCCTATGCACACAGCTGCACACCGCCCCCTTGGAAGACATGGGTTGGACCCTGTGGGGGGTATGAGGACTACAGGAACATTGACCCTCCCCCAGCCCTGTCCTTCCTTCGTCGTGGTGAGAGCCAGGGACCAAAGGCAGTAATAAAAGGGATCGATCTGTGTGTGCACTTTGGGTCAGGGCCGTATTGACGGTGGACAGGTTAAGCCATCCCAAAGGAGAATCTCTGTCAAGCTGAGAAAAACAGGCTTGCAAGTGGGGACAGGTACGGGCTGTGGGTGTAGCCTCAGGGAATGGGAGGCTTCTTTCTGCTGACCTTGGCTTCCCTCTCCCAGGGGATGAGGGCTTGGCACCCAAGGGCCAGCAGCACTCCGCTACCTGATTGGGGCAGGTGTCTTCCCCGGGATAAGCTGAGTTCATATATTGCCTTAAAGTGTGTTGACCTGACTGTACCTAGAGGTGCTGTTGCAGTGGGATTTGCATTGCTGGCAGAAAACACCCAGCCATGATCAGCTTGTGGGGGGAACAAAAAGCTTCATTTTGGCTTACAGACTGGAGGGGAAGCTCCATGATGGCAGGGTGAAGCGATAGCATGAGGTGGACATCATCACTTCCAACATTAGATGGACACCAGCCACAGGAGAGTATGCCAAATACTGACACGGGGAAGCTGGCTATAATACCCATAAGCCCGCCCCCCAAAATTGCCATCAGCAGGGGACCTAGCATTCAGAACACCTAAGTTTCTGGGAAACACCTGAATCAAACCACCACAGGTGCTATGGTCTCTCTGGCCAGACCAATCTAGCCTGTGATTAGACATTGAATGAGGATATATTCCAGGCATGAAGAGAAACCACCAGACTTCAGATCCTACCCTCACCCTCCTTCCCATAAGAGAACAGTTACTGGCTGGTATGGTCTTTATGTGTGTGTGTGTGTATATTTTATATATATATATATATATATATATATATATATATATATATATATATATATATGTATATATATATATACATGTATAATATATATATAATATATAATATATATAATATGTATATATATACACACATATATATATATAAAATATATACACACACACACATACATATATTTACTTATTTTAGAGAGAGAATGGGCACACCAGGGCCTGTAGCCACTGCAAACGAACTCCAGATGCATGCGCCACTTGTGTATCTGGCTTTACATGAGTACTGAGCAGTTGAACCCCGGTCCTTAGGCTTTGCAGGCAAGTGCCTTAACTACTAAGCCATCTCCCCAGTCCAAAATGGCCTTTAAACATTTTGAAAGGAGTGGATTTTTCCACCTGAGCTCCCAGTATTCATTTTCATACTTGCTTAAGTAAAGCTCCAAGGATCCAATTGTGACTGGGGTAAGGGTTATGCTAGGCACTGAGATCCAAGGTCAGTTAGGCTAAAATGTCCTTGTCCTCTGTTGTCTGCTGGGTGGGGGACACTGGCTACTCGAAGAGTTGAAAAAGAAGTCTCAGCATCAGCCTTCAGCACCTGGCCTGTGCCCGCCCAGCCCTGGCCTCTAAGCTTCTGGAGACCCGCCCAGTGGTCTTGTGAAAAGCAGACGTGCCTGAAGTTTGCTGGAGGAGGCCGGGGCATGCCACGACCATGTTCTCAGGCAGAGATGCCCGGGCTGCACCTTTTGGACATGGCCCTTTCTCAACTTTGATCTGAGTGTATGTCTGGTTGCAGACTGTGCTAGTACCGAGTCCCTGGACCCTGTCATTTAGGCACGGGAAGTAACCCCTAACGAAAGAGCTGCGGTCTAATGAAATGCTGAGATTTCGTTCTTGCTCTTAGATTGTAGAGGTTCCTGGCTTCCGACTGTTCAGTTCATCTTTCACCTTTGTGGCCAAGTGAAATCTGTATCCACAGGGCAGAAATCAGGCTTCAATTTTCTTATTTTTGGTGCTGGGGAATTTTCTTTCTTTGCAGTACTAGGGATCAGGCTTTTGAGCTATATCCCTGGCCTTTTTTTTTTTTTTTTTTTCTCGAGGTAAGGTCTCACTCTAGCTCAGGCTGACCTGGAATTCACTGTGTAGTCCCAGGGTGGCCTCGAACTCATGGCGATCCTACTACCTCTGCCTCCCAAGTGCTGGGATTAAAGGTGTGCACCACCACGCCCAGCTATCTAAAATTTAATTTGTTTTTGCACGTTTGTTTTGAGGCAGGGTCTCACATAGCCCAGGCTGGCCTTGAACTGTCTCTGTAGCCACGGGAGGATGACCATGAACACCAAATCCTACTGCTAGACATCTAGATGTTCCCAGTTAGAAGTGTGGAATTACATGGGTTATTTAAAGGTTACTGAATGATAGAGACCTAGGAGGCCACTTAGCAATTGACAGAAGACATTTGGAGCCAATAGAAGGTGACCACTTTGTTGTGGTTGTGACTATTTGGGAAAGCTTTTCCCTCCGAGGGCTCCCCATTTTGGGGTCCACGGTGGCTGAATGAAGGGTGGTTGGTATTTTTTCCGTGAGACATTCATGATGTCTGAGCGTGGAATGTGGGGCTTTAGAGATGGTAGTCTCATGGGGAAGTCCCATTAGAACTAGTATTCTAGAGCTTGCCTTGGATCCTGGATGTCCGTCTAGGTTGATCATGCTGGGGGCTGATTGCTACTAAGGGATAGTTTCTCAGAGTGCTCTGCTTTGCCTACTGCAGGGTTGGTTAAAGAGGTTCACAGTCATCATGACTGTCATGTGCAGATCCTGTGACGTTACTGATGAACTTGTAAATGTGGGGAAACTGTAAAATTACCTGGGTGTGTTTAATTTTTATATTTTTTTCCTTGGGGAGAGGGTCTGGTTACCTCTCTGAACCATGCATGAGAAGGGAACTTTTTTCATCTGTTTTGGTGTTTGCCAGGGATGTATGCCAGGAAAGTCCTCTACCACTGAGCTACACCCCCAGCCCAAGAATGAACCTTTGTCAAAAGCCAATGACCTCATTATAATTTGGGATAAATCTTAATCTGAATGACCGGGCTTTGATTAAAGTGAGACCCGTTTTGTGATTGATGCACAGAATCCCTAAATCCCAGAACCATGGCCCTCCTGGGCCTCCCAGACCTTGTCCTGTTGAGGGTGGGGTTGGCATGCTGGCAGTATTGGACCACAATGCCACCTCAGGGTCCTACAGGTATTGCATGGGCTCCCTGTAGGATCATAATTTGGGAAATTTGCCTGGATATTTAGGATGAAGCCAATGGTCATTCCCCCCACACATACACACCATAGCTTTTGAACCCAGAGGAGAAATGAATCTTACAAGGTCTTATCCCTCTGGTCTCATGCACAATGCTAAACACACAGGAGCCACATAAGGCTTAGTGGAGTAGGAGCCAGCCAGCTTCAGCGGACCTCACTTGGCGACCAGAACATGAGGCTCTCTGCAGCACTGGCCTGTGGCAGAGGTGATGCTTGGTCCTTGTTGACCATGGCTCCCATTTGGGTATGTGTGCGCTCCTGGCTAGAGGGACATAAACTGGCTAAGCCTCACCGTCCTCAGAATCTGAGGTAGGCACTCGGGTCCTCAGCCCTTCTTTCTGGGTGCCTGCTTTACCTGTTGAGCTTCCTAGCGCCTGCTCATAAGCAGTCTCTGATGCTGGCCTTCAGATTGGGAGCCCCTCCTACCCGGGAAGCCCGCAGCCAGTGTTGATGCCTGTGGCTTCTAAAGGGTCACAGGGGACACGAGCTTGTGATGCCGCCTTTTCCAGCTCAGAGGACAGGAAGCAGTAGAGCAGGACCTCACTTGGTGGGGCCTGAGGAACATCCAGAGGCCTCTCTCCTGTCAGTTGTCCACTCACAGGCCCTGGCCTCGACCCTGCTGGCCCTGGCTTCCATCCCATGGAAACTTGGAGGCCATTTGGCCTCATCCTGGCCAGCTTGGGTGTCTCATTTTGGGACTTAGGGAGGAAGCCAGCAGTGTCTGCTGAAAGGGCCCTTTGTGACAGGGTGAGGCCAGAGGGTGGCCTGGTTAACTTGGGTGTCGCAGGCCACACAGGACTCACTGTGATGTCCAGCGGCTGCTGCAGGAGGATTTCATCTACCTCCCTGGTGGCATGCTGTCTGTCCTCATCCCAGCTAATACAGGCACAGAGCATGGTGAGTGCCCAGATAGAGCCTGAAATGATAGGGCCAAGAACTAGCAAAAGGTATGACCTCCTCTGGGCCATTCCCAGCATCTCTACCAGATGCCAGCTCAGTGGCATGGGGTGGAGGTGATGGCCCCCTTCTGTCCTCTGAGCCTAGGGTGGGTGTGGATGTCTTCCAGCTCAATTTACACGTGTCCTGAAGGCTGGGTGGAGAAGATAGATTGGCAGAAGTTCTTTGGTCTGGGAAACTTCAGAGTCCCCGCTCAAAAAGGCAGCCTGGGCCAGAAGAGTGGGGACACTGGGGGACAGGGCCCAGCAAACCCCAGCACAGAAGGATGGAGATTGGTTCTGTCGCCTGAGCTGTGTGTGTGTGTCCATCACTTTTTAAGGTGGGTGCTGGGCAATTGAACCGGAACAGGTGGGCTTTGCAAGCAAGCGCCTTTAGCCATGGAGTTAATCTTCCCAACCCCCATCCTGTGGGTTTCCAGTGCGCTGCTGAGCAGTCAGCCCCTAGCCCTGCCTCTGCTCCCCTGCCTCCCGCTTAGCTCTGCAGCCCTTCGTCTGTCCATGCCAGGCTGGGGTTTCTCTGCGCATGACAGCCACTTAGAGTAATCATGTCAGATGTCGCTGCCATCTGTTGCATAACTTCTGTCCCTCACTTCCACTTGGGATCCTTAGGAATATCCCAGTCTGTGGCCTTGAACCTCAGTCTTAGGTGACTCCTACAAGGCCTCTGTCAATTGACCGCATGTCAGCCTCAGTCCACTGCCATCCACACACAGCCACAGGGCATTGTTTCTCCCCTTTATTTAATATTTTTGCCGTGCTGGCAATTGCACGTAGGACCTTGCCATGCTAGATAAGCACAAGTGTTCTACCACTGAGCTATGTCCACAGGTGCCTTTTTGCTTTTTTTTGTTTGTTTGTTTTTGAGGAGGGGTCTCACTATGGCCCAGGGTGACCTGGAATTCACTATGTAGTCTCAGAGTGGTGATGAATTCATGGTGATCCTACTACCTCAGCCCCCCAAGTATTAAGATTAAAGGCAGGCACCTCAATTTTTATTTTAAATTATCTATTTAAGAGAGAGAATGGGTATGCCAGGGCCTCCTGCCACAGCAAACAAACTGCAGATGCATGTGGCACTTTCTTCGCCTGGCTTGACGTGGATACTGGGGAATCGAATCCGGGCCATCAGGCTTTGCAAGCAAGCACCTTTAACTGCTGAACCATCTCTCCACCCCTTTTTATTTTGAAACGAGATCTCACTAAGTTGCTTGAGCTGGTCTTGAACTTAGGATCATACTACCTCTGTCTCCTGAGTAGCTGAGATCACAGGCCTGTTCTGCCACCCTGGCTGTTTCTCTCCTGCAAACCCACTTTATGGCACTCTTCCCTGGGAGGCCCCTTCCCTTTCACAATCAGGACCTCTGCCTCCATCCCTGTCTTGTGTCACCCAGGCACCATGACCCAGTACCTTGGCCTCACTGGTGACATCTTGACTGTTCCCTTGCTCCTTTATACCTCTTGATCTACCCATGTGGGGAGCTCTTAACACACTGCAACCCAAATTCTTTGCAGAACCCTTATTCAGCTGGTCCCTGACAGTCTGGTGATGGGCATGGAAAAGCTGGGGACAAATCCATGCATGGTGTGTCTCCCGCCCCCATTCACTGCATTACGAGACATGCTTAGGAACTGACTTGGTTCTGTGCTGTGGGGGCTGCAGCTTGAGATCAGTTCTGCTGAGGACCAGCAGGCCTCCCCACCCCCACCTTGGAGAAGCTGCCTCGCGCGCGTGAGCTTGGAACACGCCAGCGGCGGCAAACACTATAATGAATTTATTATAAAGCTGCTAGGGCTCCGGGGATCACGTGGCGCCCCACACTGCCTCGGCCACCGTGTCCCTGCAGCAGGGTGACCCCGGCCTTGTTAGGGCTACAGAAGCATCACCCTTTGGGCAGCAGGGATCACAGGGGGTGGGCATGGAGCCCAAGCCCGGCCAGCCTCTTTATTTGTTCACAAACATTTCTGTGCGGTAATGAAAAGTGAAGGAGAGGGACGATTAGAGCACTGCAGTCCAGATTGTGCCGGAGAGCAGGGCCCCGCTGGGCACAGCCTCTCGGGGTGTAATTACCCGAGGGTGGGGGGGCTGCAGGGGGAAGGGGCGGATTGGTGCTTGAACTGGGCTGCCAGAAAATTCATCTCAGCTATTAGCTGGTAATTACAGAGCACGGAGGGAGCAGGCCTGAGGTCTGGTGCAGCCGGAGGAGCCAGGATGAAAGGGATGGTAATTATGGCCTCTTCCTCGGTGGGAGGGAGGCCCAGGCACTGATTAATAACTCCCGCAGGAAGGGTGAGGGGGTGCTGGAGGCCCCCCTGCAGAAAGTGGGTTGTTGACAATATCACCTGCCAGCCAGGCCCACTGCTATACTGGGTCCTCTCTCCTTGCCTGGGGTTTTAAAGCCCTGTGTTGCTTCTGTCCACACTGGAAGCCTATGCAGAAAAAAGGGAGAAAAATGGTCTCTGGGGGACATGCAAGATGGTGGCCGCCTGAGCGGATGAGGGTGCTTCTTCTCCAGGCCTTGGGTGTCCCTGCATAGGCCCAGCTATTTTGTGATAAGTGTTAATGGAATATTCAGGTCTCCCTCTTGCCCTTGGCTTCTGGCAGGACCCTACTTTTTAGTTGTGGGCTTGGATGGATCCAGGAAGCAGAAAGCGGAGGCTGAATGGGGTGGGATGGGCATCCCTGCCCCCTCAGAGGGTGCCAAGGCTAAGAACTGAGGTGTGCGAGGGAGGCAGCCTTTCTGTCCTGGGGGCTGAGCGGGCCAGAGAGGATGTATAGAGCAGCACGTGATGTAAACAAGCAGCGCAGAGGCCCCCGCAGGCCTGGGCCACCTAGACCCCCGCCCCACTCATCTTCCTGCTGAGCTACACGTCTGGGCAGTGCCTGTCACACAGGGAGCCTCCAGTCCCCGGCCTCATCCATCACAGGCCTCGTGCTTCGGGGCTTATTCCCAGCTGTTAGGATAATGAATTCACACGAGCCGATCGTGTAGACGAGGATTCAGTCAAGGAGAATTCTGTCACCGGCCGGGAGCACAGCAGTTAATAAATACCTCTCTAATGAGGGCAGAACAGGCGCCCTGTGTCCTCTTGCATCCTCCCTCTCCCCCCATTCCTATCTGTGCTGCCCCCCTGAAAACTGGTGTCCACCCAGGTGGACCTAGGCCAATGAGTGAGGACGGGGTGAGGCCCCCTCTGTCCACTGCAGGTGCAGGGGGCTCTTCGCCGGTTCCCATTGGACAGCCTGTCCTCCCCTGTGGCCGCGGAAGCTGTCTCTGAGCTGCCATGGTGGGCTGCCACCCCTCCCCCGCCTGCCCGATGCACGCGTGTAGAAGAGCAGCGCTAATTTTAGACTCCCCTTAATGAAGCTGCTCGTTCGGAATTCTATTTCCAGTGACCTGACATCAGAGCCACTTTCCAAGCTGGGAGCATGCCTCCACTTCTGGGACCCTGGCTTTGGGGTCCCCCAGGGATGGGTGAGGGACTGTACCCTGTACTAGAGGTTGCTGACAGCCCCCAGCCAGCACTGATATCTGGCTTTCTCTGGTGGTGGGGTTCTTGTCTGGGCCTCCACAGTAGGTACATGAGGATATCAGTGATGTGGTCATGGGTCTAGGAAGGGGGCAGAGGAGGGTCCTGCCCTCACGGGCCTTCATCACTGGTGGATCCAATAGACACAGCAGTTCCCTCCACCTCGGCCCACCCCAACACAGGGTCTGCTCTGGGTTTGGGTGGCCATGAGTTAGGTGTGTTGAGTGCACTCTGGGGGCCTCGCTGCCACAAATCCCACTCCACCAAACTGCCACACGTGCTGAGCCCAGCATACCTACTCAGGTGGCTTCCTGGTGTGGCACTGCAGTGACCTTGGCACTACACAGTGTGGGCAGCAGGCCAGGCCACCAGAGCTCGCTATCTCTTGTCATTCTGGCAAGCTGGTGTCACACAGGCCACGGTGCTGGGCTGGGCCTGCCTTTTCCCATCTGAGGAATGGACCCAAGAAACCTTCGCTAAAGGGAGTCTGGGTGGAAGTGACCATTGGCTTGCTAAGAGCATGGGAGGAGGAAGAGGAGGAGGAGGAGGAGGGGTCTCTGACATGAGCGGGACAGCATGGAAAGTGATGGTGACAGCTGAGATTTATTTGCCGGTTGTTGAGGCATCTTGGCTTCTGATCGCAAGAGACTGGGGGTGGCCCGCAGTGGACAGTGCATTTGATGCCACATGCCAGACCATCCTAAACTTAGCGGCGTCAGCAGTACACCTTCTTGTCCCAGAGTTCGTCTCAGTATTGGCTTAGCTAAGAAAGTCTGGCTCAGAGTCGCTGATGAGCCCTGCGTGTCCGCCAGAGGTACTGGGGGCCTCCGTCGCATGGACCCAGGGCTGAGCACTGTGCCCAGAGGGCAAGAGCCCATTATGGTTCCCTGCTGGAAAGCCACACCACATCATGTCTGTTGGATGTGAGGTGTCAGAGCTGCCATACTTCAAGGGAAGGGAACCTGTCACCACCTCCTGAAGGGATGAGTGATGAATGAGACTTGGGGACAAATGTTTAAATCAGTACAGTTGGACACATTTCAACTGTGTATAAATATGTGGGGGCCTTTTGACCAGGTATCATGGGCTGGGCAGTGATGTAAGGAGTAGTAGGAACATGTCTGTTCAACTAATTGTGACCTTGGGCCAATCTTAGAATACCTGGCCTCAGATTCCCAGGGGTGAACGGATGGTGCTGCCCATAGGTAGGGTGGTAGACAGTGGTTCTGACGCCTGCACCGTGACCCTCACCCCTGCTCATCTAGGAAAAGCCTTGGGGGTGGGGGATACATGATGGGGTCAGACTCCAGGCTTAGTGGCCTGCTGCTGAGGGGCATGGGGCTGTGTCCCACAGGACCCAGCAGCCAGCTTGCCATGAGCACTGGAGCCCAGATGGGAGGGTAAAGCTCCTTTGCCACGTGCATAACCCTGTTGTCTCTGCCAGTTGCTAGGCCGCTGGCCTTTGTAGGACCTTACTTGGGTGCTCTAATATTCAGTGAATGGGAACCACTGGAGGATGTGAGCGTGTGGCCTCCTGAAAGGATTCTTTGGAAACATTTGTGGAGTTGGCCTTCCTGTCTGGTGAAGCCAGTCTTTCCTGATGGGCTCATGGGTGGGAGGCAGCTTTGGCGCTGGAAGGGGACTGGAAAAGCTGAGGGACGAAAGCCACATTCCCCATGCTGCCGGAGGGAAGGGTCAGCCTGCTCTTGGCCCTGAGCCGTCCGATGGTTTGGATGGGCACTTTTCTACTTTTAGCCTGCCCAGGCAGAGTCTTCCACATCCGAGGACTTAGCCAGCGCTCCAGTCAGCTGTATTCTTTGCTATGGGGGCTGGGCATAAGCAGATGACCTGCAAAGGTCCCAGAGTGGTGTGGGACAGAGACAGGCCCCGGGCTGGCCTGAGGGGTTTAGGTCCCATGTCCGCACTGCACCACGTGCAGCCTTGGTCACACGTAGGCCTCGGCTCCCTTCCCTGGAACACGGGGACAGTTGGTGGTGCTGCCACGCAGTCCCACGGTGGTCTTCAGCCACCACAGTAGTTCCCTCGTGACCACCATCAGTCATCGCTTCAACCTTACACCACGCCACAGCGTTTTTCTCTGTCTTCAGAATGTTCATTCTGTGCCTCAGTCTCTCTGACCACATTTGGTGATGCTTTGGGATCCTCTGCATGGGCCTGACCTGGGCACCCTGGTGAGCTAGCTGCTCTGGTGTCCAGCATCACTGGGGCCCCAGCTGCCCTTGGACCCATGGGGCCAGGTAGACTGCGGGACACAGTCTGCTCTCTGCAGCGCTGGCTCTGCTCTGCTCTTGCCCATCCTGCCGGGGGTCACTGCCAGCAGCTGGTCACCCTTGCCTCTCCCTGCATGCTGCCGCGGCCCCTCTGGTGCTAGCGCTCTGCTCTCTGGGTGACACTGGTTCTTCTTTTCCTGTTTCAGGCATGAGCCATGAGCCCAAGTCCCCTTCAATAGGGATGCTTTCCACCGCCACCAGGACCACCGCCACCGTCAACCCCCTCACCCCCTCACCGCTCAATGGCGCCCTGGTGCCCAGCGGTAGCCCAGCCGCCAGCAGCTCGCTGTCGGCCCAGGCCGCGCCGTCCTCCAGCTTTGCCGCAGCACTGCGCAAGCTCGCCAAACAGGCCGAGGAGCCCAGAGGTAAGAGGCACCGTGGCCGCCAGCTTATGGGATGCTCCTGCCCACCTGGCCACCGCTGTATGGTGGCAGTCATGGTCATGGTGACAAGAAACAGCAACTCACAGTTGCTCCTGCCAGTTCCCATTGCACCTGGACAGGGCTGGTCCCAGTCTAGCTGCCTGAGCCCCAGTCCCCTTGGCCCACCCAGCACCCTGCTTTGCTCTCTACCTGCCTCTACCCCCCCCCCCCCCCCGTGACCCCGTGACACGGCTCACTGGCCACTGGAGCCCAGAGTGAATTTGAAGGATGAGAGTCCAGAAAGTTCTCCCTTGAGTCCCATCTGACTCTGGGTAGCACGTTGTGTGGGTAGCTGTCTGAGTTGACTCTAGTCTGCCTGCCCCACCCTGTGTGGCAGAGAACATGGGTCTCTGGGCCCACTGGCCCTGCCATGGCCGAATTCCCTGTGGATGGCCCGGAGGTCCAGTGCCTTGCTTTCTGGCGTCTCCCAAGTGGAGACATGCTGTGTGACTTTGTTCAGGTGCTGGCCATGTGTGATCTTCAGTCTTGCTGTTTGTACACGAGGTTGCCTTGGCTCTGGTTTCAGGACACTTCTTAGGACCACAATGGCTGTCCTGTTAGTGCTGCTCCAGGGCTGTTGCAGGGACAAAGAGGTCAGTTGTGTCTGGACCCTTGAGTCCTCTGGATCCTGGCACCTCCTGGCCTTACTGCTTAAAGATGAGGCCAGGTACGAGGACTCTGGATATCCCTACCTGCTGTCTGTCTGCCTTGTTCCAAAGCTCCAAGGCCCTGGGTCTTGAGTTCCATGGCACCCAGATGTAATGCAGAAGCCTCCAACCCTTTGCCTGCGTGCAGACCTTCAACAGAATTTACTTATGAACTCTGGCCGTGTGGGCCAGGGTCTCCTGATTTCCAGACCTCCCTTTCCCAGCACCTCTCAGTTGGATGGTAGTCAGGGCTGGCAGTTGGGGAGAGGTGAAGAGGCCTCTGTGGACTATAGTGATGGTGGGGCCTTGGTCCTATAGGGAAGATAATTTCACCTCTTCTCACCATAGGCCTCTACCTTCACCAAGTGGAAGCAGTCAGCACCATCGCCTAAAGCTTTCTAGTCACATCTGGGCAGCCAGCCAGCCCACCTGTGTCAGGCACTGTCATGGCTTCTCTCATGGGTAGCTATAGCAGAGATGACCTGAGGAGGAAGGCTGTCTCCAAACTTGCTGTCCCATACCCAGCTGATTCCTAGGCCAGCAGGAGGCCCAAGTACCAGAGGACAGGTGTGGCAGCCATAGGGGTTGTTCCTGTCAGTTGTCACCTGAGAACTTGATGCTATGTTGGGATAGGGAGCGCAGAGCCAGCTTGTCTCACAGTCATTCCCATACTCACATGAGGGACCCCAGGCTTGAGCTCATTGAATGTGGAGGATATGGGGCAAGTTATGGACCCCACGTACCCCTGACCTGAATGACACGGACCTGAATGAACCTTTTTATTATTATTTATCCAAGAGAGAAAGAGGCAGACAGAGAATGGGCGTGCCAGGGCCTCCAGCCAGTGCAAAGGAAATCTGGACTCATGTGCCGCCTTGTGCACCTGGCTTACATGGATACTGGGGAATGGAACCAGGATCCTTTGGTTTTGCAGGCAAGTGCCTTAATTGCTAAGCCATCGCTGCGGGCCCCAAATGAGCCTTTATTTACTATCTTGGTGGGCACCATAGGCTTCTTGGAGGCACAGCAGCACCAAGGCCTGCTGTCCCAGTTCACAGGTCCCCTTTTGGGTTGCAGAGGCCCTTGGTCAGTTCTTCTCTGCCTCTTCTCAGCCACCGTGCACACTGACTTAGAGCTCTCTCCTCTGTCTCTCTACCCTGGACCTTGCTGCTCCCCAAGCCTGTAGAATTGGCTGGCTGCCATGAGTTGTATACAGATCATGGAGCTCAGGCTCTGGGGTCATGCCATGAGCCCGAGGCACACAGTAGCAAGGATGTGTATGTGTCCCTTGCTGCTGGGGCGGCTGCTGACCGCCACTTTCCGAGTGGACTTGGGGAGCTGGAGCTAGGTATCTTGAGCAGATGGTCCTGGCTGGCAGAAGTCTTCCTGCCCCCATACCTACCAGAGAGGTAGAGGGGTCCAGGCTTGGCAGGGAACGTGAGAGCCGAAGCTTCTGGCCTGCCAGGGTTCACTCTGCCTCCTGGGATGTAGGCTGTTGGCTCCCCAGAGATACCAGGCACCCTTGCTCCAAGACCATCAGGATGTGTATGGAGGCTGTGGTAGACTTGGCAGGGCTTGAATTACTATTTTTACATTTGTTTATGTATTTTGAGGCAGTATCTGGTGAAGCCTAGGGCTGATCTTCCCTCCTCAGCCTCCCAAGTGGCAGCATGTTGGGCAGGCGTGTGCTCCACCATGCCCTGCTTAGTCCCATGTTTAGTAGAGCCATGCGGCCATTCTTCCCTCCCTCTGGAACCCCAGGGTGTTTTTATGTTCCTAGGGCCACCCCCCATTATCGAAAAGCCCCAGTTCCACTCCCTCTCTTAGCCCCTGGCCTGTTCTGGGTGCTCACATTGGGCTCGTGTGGCTGGCACGTGCTCTTTCTTCACCCTCGCCTGCCTCCTCGTGGCCCCCGTGCACGTATCAGCCCTGCTCACGCCGCCTGCAGGGGGAGGGAAGTGGGAGATGCACCCCACACACAATCTGGGTCAAGTGCCCAGGACCTCCCTGTAGCTGTCAACTCTCCCACCCCACCTCCAGCCTTCCTGTCCATTTTGCTGGTAGGAGGAAGCTGAACCAGAGGTTTGTGGTCATAGGTGATTCCAGACTCATGTCCCGTGACCCCCATAGCCTAGTGGCCCTGCATGGGGTCAGTCCTGTCCCCACAGGATAGATGTCTGAGGTGTCCTGTTCATGGTCCCAGGTAGAGGCAGGGGGGCTTTCAGAGCTGCAGCTGCCACCCCTGAAGGGGACCTGCTCTTTGTCCCCACCTCGCCCCCATGTTCCCCCTGGATGCCCCCAACCCCCGTCTGGAAGTGCCATTGTATTTTTAGCCATCTGACCATGTTCGCCTCGGCTTCCATGGCTAATGTCTGTCTTCTCATCATGTCTCGAGGGTGCAGTTTAAAAATTCAATTCAGACAAAGCAATCGGCACGCCATCTCATTTGCTCTGCCCCTGAGAGAGGCAGCTGCAGAGAGAAGAGAAGCCAGCCCCTCCCAAGTCCCTGATGGGCCCCACTGGGCTGTCAGAGTGTGCACACTCAGTCACCCTGGGCTGGGCAGGCCGGGGTGGGACCCTTAATTTACTCCAAGGCCTGGTCTTGTCAGGCCAGCCTGAAGCTGGGGATTGGGGTCAGCCAAATCCATCTCACATCCCTGCCCCTTGACTCACTAGCTGTGTGACCTGGGCAGGTTGGGTCATTTCTCTGAGCCTGCACTTTTTCTTGAAGGATGAAGGCACTGTCTCTCGTGGTTCTGGTGATCAAGTGGGAATATACTCAGCCAACACAGACAGGGTGTGATGAATGGGGTCGCTAGCTGTAATCCGTGCTAACTGCTGCCTTCCCACATCATCCCAGGGGTCCCGAACTATTCCAGTCACCTTCTCAGCACCTCCCATTCCTGTGTTCCCCACCCATGCCCCTCCACTCCTCCTCCCCCCACCCAACCACAATGACTGTTTCTCCCAGGAGGGTCCTTACTCCGTGGCGTAGGAATACTCCTGCAAGCTGGCAGCCCAGGCCTTGGTGCCTCCCAAATATAGACTAGCTGGCTGCCATGGCTCTCAGCCTGGCTCGGCCTGGGCAGCTGCTAGTCCCATGGCTGCCGGCTCCCCTGAGGCACTTCTCATGAGGAAAGAGGGTTAGGCAGTACCCCAGCCCCTGCTGTATGTGCTGAAAGTGGGCTGTAGATACTGAGAGATCACTCAAAGCAGGAGTCCCCAGATCATCCCGTGGATCAAAAGGTGCTTGTTGGGTACCTACCTGGGCGAGGCATTGGAGCCCTGGGGGCCTCTAGAAACTCACACCCAGAGCCATGCTTCTCAAGCCACCTGCCTGTCCCCACTGTCCCCTCCAGGGCCTAGGGAACCTCCAGCCCTCTCCTCTGTCCCCAGTGGAAGGCGAGCCACAGAACTCCTGCTGCCACCCCCACCTGCAGGAGAAGAAGCCACTGCTGCCAGGCGGAGCCCAAGCTGTGTGGCAATCTGCTCAGCTCCCACAGGGACGTGCGCCATCCGCAGAGGGGGTGGGGCCGCAGCGGAGCCTGCACGTCCTCAGCTGATCTGTGGGAGGCCCAGGCACACCCAGGGCTGTGTGTCCCCTCAGTCCTCGGCAGCACACCCAGAAAGATCCTTTGGCCCCAGCGCTGGTCTCCACTTTGTCACCTGCACAAGGGACAAGGCTGACAGGGGCAGAACTGGCAGTAGTAATTGAACTTCTGACTTGGCATCCCTGTGTCCTCTCTGGGTGGCCTCTACTGCCTGTCCATCTTGTCCTAGGCTTAGGCCAGGAGTATGGGTTTTCGTTACCGTGGCGGGGGATGGCTGTGAAACCCAGATGCAGGCCCTGAGAAGCCAAGGCCAGAGAAGTCGTTCAGCACCGAGCGCAGGCAGCCCCGCCTGCTCGCTCACTTGTCAGCTGTGGAGTGGGCCTGGTGGGGGCGACGCATCCCATATGCGTCACCTCGGAAATCCTCCTCTTTCAAAGAAGACAGCAAAATAAACCAGCCGCCTGGCATGCCCGCCTGCCTGTCAGTCTGCGGCTGGCAGGGTGCAGGGGCACGTCTTCATGGGTGTCTGGAGCCCCATCTGTCTGCAGCCCAGGTGTGAGCAGCATAACTGGCTTCCATGCTCCGTCTTCCAGCAGGGAGGGGGAGGGTGCGTGGGCACAAGAGGCTAGAGCTGGAGGCCTGGCAGCCTGGGAAGGGCGAGAGAAACAACACAGTGCCAGGCCACCATGCATAGCCCTGGCATGTTGCAAGCAGGGTATGGGTGCCAGGTGTCTTCTCCCCCCCCCCCCACCGCCCCAGGTCCCTCTCTGCCGCCTCCTCTTCTCTTTGCCGTCCCTTTCCTTGCTGCTCGTAACACGCCGCTATCTTGGGTGCCCTCCTGTCATGTTGACATGGCCTAGCAGGGCAGAGCACTGCCCCTCCCCCAGGACTTTGCAGGCTTCTCCCGGCCCCAGTGCCGCTCCAGGGCTGACCCTCCACTTTGTGCTCTCTGGCTGGCAAGTAGTCTGTTCTGAAGCCGAGTCTGCCTCAACCCCTCCCCCATCCTCTTATGACTTGGACTTAATAACTGGCACCTGGGCCCTGGACCCCAGCACCTGCTGACAACCCACAGGGCAGCCTGGCATTAGTTCCACGTGGGGCAGGACCATCCCATGCTAGGGAGGCCGGCTGGCAGGTCAGGAGACAAGACCCGTCCGTCTGCGGGCAGCATATGGCAGCCCCGCAGCTCTGTTTGGCCGCCTCTCCCTGTAGCTGCAGGTAGCAGCAGACGCTGGCTGAATCCAGCCCTCACTTTGTTGCTGTGCGCCTGGCTGTCCCTGCAGTTCTGGGGCCTGTGGGGATTCCAGAGGGCTTCCCTGCCCAGTTCTCATCCTGTGTGCTCTCATCCTGTGTGGCGTGGATGCCCACACGCCCTGCTTCCTTCCATGCCATGACTGGTCTTGACATTGGTTGGACTTTCTTGTCCCACCGTGTACCTTTCAAGGAAAGGAGGCTGCAAGCGGATTGAGTGTGGGGATGGGCCAGCTTCTGTCTCTCTGTCCACTCACTGGTTGGTGGCATCCTGAGAGTTCAAGGGCAGTTACTTGAGTCTGCAAGGCTAGACAGTGGGTGAGAATAGGATAGGGAAGTGAGGAACAACCCCTAAGACTTGGGATTGGTGGGAGCTGCCTCACAGGGGCCTTCCACAGCGCACTGTAGACCCTGTGTGGAGGGGAGGCCTGGACAGCATGGGTTTCTGATGTGATGACCCAGCTTCATGGCAAGGGTTCTGTGACAAAAACTGCCCAGAGACCATGCAGAGGGTGGTTGGGGACAGAAGCCACCTGATAGAAGGACCCACTGGAGCAGGCACAGGCTCCCTGAGGTTGGTGTAGAGGGGCAAAGCCCAGCTAGGGATCTTCCTTCACAAGGGCTAGGACAGGACAGGACGTTCTGCGGCTCAGCCACTTGCCAACTGTCCCAGCATTCTTCTCCCACATACCATCCACAACATGGGGAAGGGAGACTGCACACAAGCCACCCTTGGCATTCTGGCTGCATGTACCCAGCTCTGAGTGTCCCTAGCCCCAGGATCCACTGTCCTTCAGGATGTTCTGTGAGTCTCAAGGACATGGATTAAAGTCTCCTGCTACTGTCTCAGCACCTCTCACTCTGAGCAAAGCAGAATGCTATACAGCAGGTCAGGCCCTGGTGCACTGGGCTGTGTGGGGCAGACACGCCCACCTTGACCGTGAGCCTCGGGAGCTTCACTCTTCCCACTTCCTCCCGTGCTCCTGGTCTGCGGCCTGGCTGAGAGGTGCCTTCTTAAGGACATGCAGTTTGGTCCTCAGCAGTCACCGGCCTGGCCATCCAGCTCAAAGCCTGTGAGAGCTGGCATGGGGGAGGGGCTGCCATGGCTCTTGCCTTTGGGGTCTCAGCTGTTAATCACAGGCCGCCCACAGGCTCGGCCCGGATCTGCGGGTCAGGCAGCAGAGGTGATGAGGGCCTCTTGTCATCTGCAACCCAGCTCAGCTCCCTGACGGACTCTGGGCTGAGTCGCGTCAGTTAATTACAGCGATGGTGAGCCTTCCCGCTCCAGCCACACGGTGAGGGCGCAGGGCTGGGAGCCAGGCGCCAGCCTCACTAATTGGCAGCGCGTTGTGAGGTATTGATCGCACAGCGCTTGCTACTGAGCACCGGCCTCCGCCTCCGAGGGGATTAGGCTGTTAATTGTCCATGGCTTGCCTCATCCTCCCTTGACCAGACCCTGCCCTGCACCATTCGCTGCTTGTGTTAGAAGACTCAGGTGTGGGGTTGCAGCATGAGGAGGAGCCAGGGACCCCGGGACCTGCCCTCACTGGATCCGGCAGGGACTGGGAAGACCCTGTTGATCACTGGGGCACAGGAGTCTGCAATTCCTCAGAAAGGTCTCCACTTAGCCACACATGATGGTGCATGTCTTTAATCCCAGCACTCGGGAGGCATAGGTAGGAGGATTTCCATGAGTTCGAGGTCACTGTGAGACTATGTAGGGTATTCCAGGTGAGCCTAGAGCAAGACCCTACCTCAAAAAATAAAATTAAAAAAAAAAAGGTCTCTACTTGCCTCAGTCCCTGAGGAGGGCCCAGAGCCCACTCAGCTTACCCAGGTGGCTGCACTACCAGTGTGTGGCAGCCTCTTCTTTGGCAGGTGGTGGTCCTCCATGCACCATTTAGTTTTGGCTTCTGCAAGCAGATACTGGTACCTATGTCCATGCTAGAGGCACCTTTCTGGGTAGGAGTGAACGTGATACCACCCACAGCAGGCTCAGGCAAGTGTCCTCCAGCTGAGTAACAGGTGACCAGTAAGGACCAGCTGCCACATGGTGAGATGGAGGTCTAGTGTGGGAACATCACACATATCAAGAGGAGCTAGGCCTGCGGGCACATGCGATTGTGTGATTCCTGATTCCTTTTCCAGAAAACATCTGGGGCACACAGCTGTAGAGACAGAGACTACTGGTTGTGGGGCAGGTGGAGAGGCCAAGGAGTGAGTGCTGTCTTTTAGGGGTGGTGAAAACATTCTCAAATTAATGGTGAGGCTAGCTGCAAAACAAGGTGTGTTGAAAAGCCATTGAATAGCACCCTTAGCCTGCATGGTGGCTCTGCCTGTCACCCCAGCTGCATAGGGCCAAACCAGAGTCCTTGATATGTTTGCATTATGCCATGTGGGAATTAGTTCTCGGCTAAGGTGTGAGAGTCAAGGACAGTGACAATTGCTATTTTATGGGACTTTTAATCTGTTTCTTCTTCTTTTTTTTCTTTTTTTTAAGGTAGGGTAGGGTTTCATTCTTGCCCAGGCTAACCTGGAACTCAACTCATTAGCCCCAGGCTGGCCTCCAACTCACGATGTTCTCCTACCTCAGCCTCTCAAGTGCTGGGATTAAGAGTGTGTACCACCATGCCCAGCTGAAATTGCTTTTTAAAAGAGAAAGGCCCTGGGCTAGAGAGATGGCTTAGCAGTTAAGGCGATTGCCTGCAAAGCCTAAAGACACAGGTTTGATTCCCCAGTGCCCACATAAGCCAAATGCACATGGTGGCGCATGCAACTGGAGTGTGTTTGCATTGTTTCTTACCAAGGTGGTCTGGTTTCATCCACATTGTGGGCCTAGTTTGACCTTTTCTACTCAGCATACTTTCATATGACCGTTGAAGGCCTGTGAGGGGTACTGTGATCTATGGCTGGTGCCACCCATGGCAACAAGCGTGGGTTCACGTGGACCTTCTTGTGTGTCTTGGGTGGGCTTGAGCCCTCATTGCTTGGTGTGTACCTGAGCTGGTCCACGGCACAGCTGGATGATTCTAGGAAAGTGTTGAGCTGTCCCTGGCTGTGTTAGACCTGTGGTCTGAAACTGGCCGCCTGAGCCAGCGCGTCTCTGGGCCATTCAGGCTCTTGCCGTGCGGAAAGCAGCCAGTCAGTCAGTGCTGCCTTCCTGACAGGTGGTCTCACCTTGGGCAGGTTCCAAGCAGCAGGTGACAGTTCATTTTATCTCAGCTTGCCTTGTCTGGCCTAGAGGCTGGTCCTGCCCGTTTGTGGCTACAGAGTTCTTAGAGCATGAGCAGTTGCTTTGTGGCCCATGTCGAGAAGTGAAGGTTCGTTCTGCCACTTGTGACCCTCAGACCTCACAGCCCTCCTGGCTCAGGCCCTGCTTTGCAAACAGGGGAACAAGATGGTGTCTGGCCGTGCATCATCCACGTGTGGCCCGCGGCTGCTCCATGTCGTGGTGGAAGCCACACACAAGCCTGGGGCGCTCCATTGAAGAGGCAGGGGACGGTGGTTCTGCGGGAGATGGCAGGAAGGGGCCGTGTATGACACTGAGCAAAGCTCTGTCTCCTCTCATGTAGCAGAGGCCACCCTGGACTGACACCCCCAAGAACTAAGTTGCCCTTCACCCTGCCTGGGCCCTGCCTTGTCCCTAAGGATGATGAGAATGTTCCAGAAGTAGGAGTATCATTCATACAACATAGTGAATGAACCAAAACCTGCTGGCTTGTTGGCTTCAGAATTATTATATCTCAGATGTTTGAATTTGAAAATAGATGCACACCTGTGGAGCAAAGGGACAAGGAGGCCAGTAGAGTCTCCAGTCCTTGGACAGGCTAAGCCACTGACCATATCTTGTCTTGGAAGGTCACATCTGCCTCCCTCTGTGTTCAGGTAGCAGGAGCCCTGTAGAGTAGATGTCACCAGATCCCTCCCAACCCCACTACTCTGGGAGTCTTTGACCAAGCAAGGGTACTAGAACTCGAGCTGGAGAGATGGCACTTGCCTGCAAAGCCAAAGGACCCAGGTTTGATTCCCCAGGACCCATATAAGCCAGATGCACATGGTGGTGCATGCATCTGGAGTTTGTTTACAGTGGCTAGAGGCCTTGGTCCATCCATTCTCTGTCTCTCTCCTACCTACCTCCTCTCTTTCAAATAAATAAATACAAACAAACAAACAAACAAAAACCCGAGGGACCTGAGTTTGATTTCTCCAGTACCCATGTAAAGCCAGGTGCACAAAGTGGCACATGTATCTGGAGTTTGTTTACAGTGGTTAGAGGCCTTAGTGCACCCATTCTCTCTCTCCCCCCCCCCCTTTCTCTCTCCTTGCAAATAAATAAAAATAATTCAAGAGTACTGGAACCTCCAGCTGGGCATGGTGGCACACACCTTTAATCCCAGCACTCAGGAGGCAGAGGTAGGAAGATTGCTGTGAGTTTGAGGCCAGCCTGAGACTACATAGTGAAGTCCAGGTCAGCCTGGGCTACAGGACAAAACTCTACCTCAAAATAAATAAAAAGAGAACTGGACACGGGAGGCAGTCGCGGTGTGGCTTGGACTGACGGCTTTGCTCTTCTCCCACAGGGTCTTCACTGAGCAGCGAGTCGTCCCCTGTGTCCTCTCCAGCCACCAACCACAGCTCCCCTGCCAGTACACCCAAGCGAGTGCCCATGGGCCCCATCATTGTCCCCCCTGGGGGCCACAGCGTGCCCAGCACCCCTCCTGTGGTGACCATTGCCCCTACCAAAACCGTCAATGGCGTGTGGAGGAGTGAGAGCCGGCAGGTAAGTGGCTCAAGCCAGGGAGGGCAGGTGTGGGTGGCATCTCTGAGGGCTGTGTCCAGCTTATCTTCCATCCTGGACTGGGGCTTGGGCCAGGCGTCGGGGTCTTTCACTCCTCTGTCTCCTGTGAAGCAGGCCTGATGCAGTCAGCACAGGAAGGTGTGAGGATCAAGGTCATATGGGGGTCAAGTCACCTGACAAAACATCACAGAGTGTCCTGTCAGTTTTAGGAGGTCCTCATGGGGCTGAACTGTGTGTGTCTGTGTCCCAATGGCTTCCTGTAAGGATCTAGTCAGAATAGGGCAGGGCCATCCTGGTGCTGTGGTAGCCACACCCAGGGGGACCAGCTTGAGACAGCCCCTGACACCATGTAAAATGCCTCCAGTGTTGTCTGCACCTCTCGGCCCTGGACAGATGTGGCTGTTGTTGGTCTTACCTGCCCTTTAGCCAGCTATCCAATGCCTTCTGAGTTCCTGTTTGCTTCAGAGGCCTCTGCCCCAACTTGGGGGTGCCTTATGTGTCTGCAGCTACTCTAGTGAGCTGGCTGGATGAGAGGAGCTGGTGACCGTGAGCTGCTTCTCTGCACCTGCCAGGCAGGGGGTAGGGTGGGGGAGCGCCGTGCCCAGGGTTGGACCTCCCCACCCGTGCTGGCGCCTGGAGAGGGCCTTGCTAATTAAGAACCACTGTCAGCTGCGGTTTCCCCTGGATTCTCCTGCCCAGTTCCCAGGGGGATGGCACCGCTCGGAAATACTAATTAAACCACAAAGACGGAGGAGGGGAAGGAGAGCGAGAAGAGCAGCTCTCGCCTTCTTGGCAGGGCTGGGTGGGCGTCACCTTCATCTGCCCCTCAACGGGAGGTGAAGCTTTCCAAGGACTCAACAGGGATTCCTGAAGCCTGGGGGGTGGCTTTGGAAGGGACCAGGTTCCACCTTCCCTGTTACCTCCCTTGTCCTTGCAGACCAGGTGCTGTTTACCCCAGAAGCCAGTCAGGGATTCATTCAACCCCATGTGCTGTTGAGAGGCCTCCAAGTATCCTGAAATGTCCCTGTCCTGGTTAAAGGAGATAGAGGGACTTGGTCACTGAGACATCTTGTCTGCAGACTCTGCCTCAGGGTCAGCCTTGGTCTGGAGACCCTGAGTCAGCTAACACAAAGCTCAAAGCATGCCCCCTCCCACCAGCCTGGGTGGTGGGGGCTTTTCTTATTCCCATCTGAGATTGCTGCTTGCAGGTGACTCCCTCTCCCTGCCTTAGGCTAGAAACCTCTGCTAACTAGAGTCTCTGGAACACACCTCTGCAAGCCCCTGTCCTCTGGGGACTCAAGTGTCCTCTGCCTAGTGACTCCCCCACCTGGAGCCTGTCACTGTCCTGAGGGCCCTTACCACTTTAGAAACAGCTAGTAGCCCAGAGAAGGGCCGTGGTGGCTGCGCTCCAGCCACTCTCCACACAGCAGTTAATGAGGCCCGCGTGCCACCAGGGAGAGCGGCGAGGACGCCGAGAGCAGATGACGCTCCACACCGAGGCTCGCAGCGAGTTTAATCCTTTCTGGGAGGGAGGGACGGGGCGCGGAGGGGGGCGAGTGGGTGCATCCCTCCCTGCTGTGTGCCTGTGAGTCATTAGAAGCTGAGAGGGTGCAGCCACAGGCAGAGAGCCAGGGGAGCTGGTGGCTTTGGGGCCCTTCTTGGGGGTCACCAGGCCGCAGGAGCTGAGCTAGAAGAGATAAAATGAAAAACGGCCCATTTTGAAGCTAACGGGGCATGTCCCGCTTGTGTGGCTGTGGGGACCTCGCTCTAATCAGCAGAGAATGACGGATTCCCTCCTCCTACAGCCCCTCCTTCACTGCTTCCTTTCACGCTGCGGCTGCCTTCAGCCGCCCTGCACATGTGTCTGGCGTGCCTGGCCGCCAGTGCAGCCACTATGGAGGTGCCTCGGGGTGACTACCCAGCCTCCTTTGCCCTGCTTTGGTTGGGGTGCTGCCTGGCACTTCCCACCTTCCCCCATGTGGCACCCGAAGCCTGGCTGACCTACTTCCCAGGTGTTTGGCACAAGCTCAGAGAAGCCATGCAGCCCTGTGGGTCTGGCACACTGAGCCCCTGCCCTGGCTGCTGCCCTAGCCTTCCCCCTCCTCCTTTGTTCTCAACCAGGCCGGGAAGGTGCCATCTGGCCTAGCTGCTTTCAAGCAAGGCTTTGTCCTCTGCTAAGGGGAGGGTGGGATTTTCAGGGTACCCCTCTGCCCAAGACCCAGGCCAACGCTGACCTGGAAATGGATGGAGGATGCCAGGCAAGTAAGAAGAGGGGTAATTGTGAGCCTCATGGCACCTGCTGCCCAAGCTCACATCTGCCCACTGCCCCATGTCTTAACCGTGCACTCGTGCCCATTACAGCTTGAATAGCTACTACAGTTGGCACCTTGCAGACTGGGGAAGCTGAGTCACAAGGCAGCTGTGGGGCTCATCTCAATAGGCACTCGTCCCTATGTCTAAGAGGGTACTTCCCTGCTGGAGGATCTGAGGGCTACTGTGGGTAGAGGCCTGGGGTGGGCGGGTGGGAGTGTGTATGTATTCCACTCTTATGACATTGCATGGACACCCCTCTGGGAAGGGCAGGTCTCAGGTCATGAACCTGTGAGGACCCCACTGAGAGCAGAGGGCCTGCTAAAGCACAGAAAAAGGAACAGATGTTGCCACTCATTAAGAATTCAATCAGCGGCCTGTCTCCTTCAATTAATCGTAGCTGGCTGACTGGGGAGTGGGAGGGCACATGCTAGAAGGCATGGCGACGGGTCCTTCTCCCTTCTTTGTGACCCCGAGGGTAGATGGCTGAGAGAGTACCCCTGTGACCCATGCCCTTACTGTCCACAATAGGGTTAGCTGAACTAGGGGTGCTGCTGCCAGCTGGGACCCTGAAAGGAAGACAGCAAGCCTGGAGAGGTGCTGACGGCTCAGGCTCCGGGACACAGGCTATGGTCCCTGCTCTAGGCCGCCATGTGCTCAGCTGTCACTCTGGGGAGGGGGTGGGATTCAGCAAGAAGTCAGAGGCCCTTGACCCTTTTGGTTCCCAGCATTTGACATTTTGTGAGCCCAGCGGCAGAGCTAGGCTCGTGTCCCCCTCAGCACCACCTGCTGCCCCTGAGCCCTAGTTTGCCGATTGAGAGGGGTTGGAGGAACTTCTGGCTCTTCTGGGGACCCCTGCCCCAAGTGTGCTCAATCAGATAGATCTAGCCAGCCACCAACT
The DNA here is from genome assembly GCF_020740685.1 of Jaculus jaculus. NCBI lineage: Eukaryota > Metazoa > Chordata > Mammalia > Rodentia > Dipodidae > Jaculus > Jaculus jaculus. The sequence goes on from NC_059102.1 coordinate 225,477,131, forward strand.
TAACCTGTTCTGGCAGGTACTAGGGTCTCTAGGGACTGGCCAAGCCAACACAAGCCTCCCTTGGCCACTAGGGGCTAGGGCGGGTCCTAAGTGCAAAGCCCACGGCAGCCAGGTTTAACCCCACTTTCATGGCAAGGGATTGGCTTTTGTGAGAGGTAGGAAGTTCCTGTTGTGTGTGTTCATAATGTCCCCACGTCTTGGGCAAGGTTCCCAGTCTCCCTAGTAGGTTTCAGTCTGGACCTGCTCCAGGGAGGCCACATTTCCCACTTGCTGTTCTTCCCTCTTAAGTATTTATTGTGCCTTCTATGTAGAAAACCTTAGGTGAAAGGCCGTTTTCAGAATGTCAGTGAAGTGGGGTTCATTCTGTGGTCAGCAACCATTGCAACTGGCAGCCGCTGTTCCCCTGCAGGTGGGCCTGGACTGAGCTGCCCAGACCCGCCTGACCCTTGCACTGTCCTCCCGCAGGACTCTGGATCCCGGGGCAGCAGCAGTAGCCGGGAGCGCCTCCTTGTGGAGCCGCCGCTGGCACAGGAGAAGGCGGCAGGCCCAGCCATCCCCTCCCACCTGCTGAGCACGCCCTACCCCTTTGGCCTCTCCCCCAGCTCAGTGGTGCAGGACTCCCGCTTCCCACCACTCAAGTAAGTGCCGGCCGGAGCCTGGGGACATGGTTGCTGGCCTCTGTGGCAGGCCCTGCTCCTTGGGCCTTGGTACACTCAATTGTGATTGTCATTTGTTCAGATTCCACTTACACCTATCCTCAGGCCCTGGGAATGGGGGAAGGGTGGTTCTTAGCAGCCACCTGCACTGATCCCATCCATAAGTCCTGGGCCTCGTGCTATGTCCTCACCTAATTAGCCAGCCCGTTTCCCAGCCTGGCGTAGCACACCCCCCTCACCTGTCTCCCTGCCCTCCCGCAGCCTCCAGCGGCCTGTGCACCATGTAGTGCCCCCCAGCACGGTTACTGAGGACTACTTGAGAAGCTTCCGGCCCTACCACACTGCTGAGGACCTGCGCATGTCTTCCCTGCCACCCCTCAGCCTGGACCCTGCCACCGCCGCTGCCTACTACCACCCCAGCTACCTGGCCCCACACCCTTTCCCCCACCCTGCCTTCAGGTGAAGTACCCCCACACGTTCTCCAGGCTATCATTTTGTTCTCAGCAGGATGGAACTTCTTAGACAAGGTGTTTGTTGGGACCTGGGTCAATACCCAGGGAGTTCTAGCCCACACCCCAGGACATCTTCCCTGTCTCCCAGCCAAATCCAGCTCAAACTAACGTGGCCCTCAGCAGTGTCCTGGTGGGAAGGGCAATTGCTGTGTGCTGGTGCTCCCCAGGTCCTGCTTCATGAGCCACAGCCCACCAGGCAGCCAGCAACCTCTAACAGTTCATGGTGTGCAAAAGGGACTTTGCAAAGTGACAGAGACCTTGGTTGAAGTCAAGCCGTGTCCTCTTTCACTGCAGAAGCTCCCTGGCCTAACTAGCCTCTTGTCACCATGGACAGCTCTTCCAACATGGCCTTCTGGTCATACCACTAACCCCTGCCTATGGCTACTCCGTCTGTGTCCATATGACTTACCTAAGGTGAACAGAGCCTTACTCTCTCACGTTGTTATTAGTCTGGTAGCCTCTGGCTATGGCCATGCCCTTTGACCTGCAGCCTCTTTGCTGTACTGAGCAGGCTTACACAGGTAGACCTCCCTAGCCAACAGGGCTGGGCAAGCTCATGTGTCCCATCCTCCACACAGGATGGATGACTCCTACTGCCTATCGGCATTGCGGTCACCGTTCTACCCCATCCCCACACCGGGCTCCCTGCCTCCACTACACCCGTCCGCCATGCATCTCCATCTGTCCGGAGTCCGCTACCCACACGAGCTCTCCCACTCGTCCCTGGCAGCACTGCACTCGGAGCGGATGTCCAGCCTTAGCGCAGAGAGGTAAGCTTCCTCCTGGCCTGGGGGTGGGAGCCCCTCTGTCCCTCCTATTCCCAGGCGACATCTTGGGAGGAAAGCAGGCCTTGAACAGAGGTTTTGGGGGTATGTCTGGCCAGATTCCTTAGTTGCTGTTGTCCTCAGCTTCTTAGCACAGTGATGGGCATGCTCTGAGCCCTCCTGCAGGGCCCGGCTTGGCCGGTCGGTCTCTCTTGGAGGAGCCCCACTAACTGACGGGCTGAGGAGCTCCCCGGTCTTAGTGAGTGAGCATGCAGCTTTGGGTCCTGTGGTTTCTTAGTACGTGCACGAGGAAGAGGAGGGTCTTGCTTACCACAGGCTGCTGCTTTAGACAAGTCCGTAGCTCAGTGCCACGTCTCCTCTCTGGATGTCCTCTTTAGCAGGCTGTCCCAGCTCCTGCTCTCGAGTCCCCCAGCCCTCTCTGCTTGACCCCCAGGCTGCAGATGGACGAGGAGCTACGGCGGGAGAGAGAGCGGGAGCGGGAGCGCGAGCGGGAACGGGAGGCTGACCGGGAACGGGAGCGCGAGAAGGAGCGCGAGCGTGAGCAGCGGGAGAAGGAGCGTGAGCGCGAGCGGGAGAAGGAGCTGGAGCGAGAGCGGGAGAAGGAGCGCGAACGGGAGCTGGAGCGCCAGCGCGAGCAGCGGGCCCGAGAGAAGGAGCTGCTGGCTGCCAAGGCCCTGGAGCCGGCCTTCCTGCCCGTGGCCGAGCTGCACGGGCTCAGGGGCCATGCCCCTGATGAGCGGGTCAAGCCCTCGGAGCAGCTGACACCAACCCGAGCAGGTACCTGGGCTGAGCCAGCACTGGGGTGCTTTCCTAGCTCCAGTGGGCCCCTAGTTGAGAATTTGCAAGTGGCCGTGGGACAGACACACCAGGCTACAAGGTCAACGCTGGGGTCCTAGGACGTGCCCTTGGAGTAGGCGGAGGAGGAGGAAAGTGTAGATGAAGTCCTGGAGAGGGCCATGTTGCTATGGCTGGAGCTTTGCTCAGGTGTTTTTTGTTTTTGCTTTGTTTTACGTTTTAGTTTTTGCCTTTTGTGGCCCTGGGGGTGAGACCTAGGGCTTCCACCACTGAGTTACAGTCCCAGACCCAGCCTTGTAGGTTTGTCCAGACAGTCTCAGACTGACCTGGAATGCACTATGTGACATCTCAGGCTGGCCTTGAACTTGCAGCACCCCTCAAGTCCCAACCTCCTGAGTGTTGGGAGTACAACATGGGCCACCACCCCTGATTTAAACTTTTTCTAATGGCTTTGTTCAAACAACTGAGCCCTGTGAGGCCTGAAGATATAACTGCTCTGAGCCAGTTCTGCCCTCCCCCTACTGGAGTAAGACATGTATTCTAGAATCTCCACCAGGCCCCTTGGACCAGTGGGCTGTCTAGGGCAGGTGAGAAGGACAGCCCTGGCATTCCACATGACGCTGTTTCTCCCCACAGAGAAAGTGAAGGACGTGGGCCTGCAGGCACCCAAGCCTGTGCAGCACCCGCTACATCCAGTGCCTGCCCCACACCACACCGTGCCCAGCCTCATCTCCAACCACGGCATCTTCTCTCTGCCGGGCAGTAGTGCCGCCACGGCTCTGCTGATCCAGCGCACCAATGAGGAGGAGAAGTGGCTGGCCCGGCAGCGGCGGCTGAGGCAGGAGAAGGAGGACCGGCAGTCTCAGGTGTCAGAGTTCCGGCAGCAGGTGCTGGAGCAGCACCTGGACCTGGGCCGACCCCCAGCGCCCACGGAGGCAGAGCACAGGCCTGAGAGCACCAGGTGGGGCCCCGGGAGCCTTGCGGGAAGGGAAGGGTAGGAGGCGCTCCTGGTTCGGAGATCACAGTCCACACGTGTGGAGCACCCGCTGTGGACTCAATGATGCACAGTGTATTTTTATCTTCTTGTTGAATCCTGCCTTTAAGGAAGCCATGGCTGAGGAAGAAAGGGCTACCTCCTGGCACCCCAAAGACCCACCAAGCTCAGGTCCAGAGGGGGATGCCCCACCCTGCATGCGCCTAGCACCTTGATGTGATGGAGGCTGCCTATTATCTTCCCTTAAGGGAAAACAAGCCTTATGTTTTTGTAACAAAATATACTCATTTTCTAATCCTGTTCTCAAGTATTTCCACAGGAGGCTTGTGCCTGTCCCTGTGATTTCCTGGCTGGTCCCCAGACCTCCCTGTTCACCTGTCTGGGCCTCCTGTCCCTGGGACACTGTCTCTTAAGGCCTTATGCCTCCATTACAGCCCAACCCAGGGACACAGCCCCTGTTCTTTGGACCTGTTTTCTCATCTGTGCACCAAGGAAGTTGGTCATGGAACCCATGAGCACTTTTCCAGTCCTCAGTAGTTGTGCTGTCTAGGACATGGATCCCCTGGCCACAAGTCTCCACTCCCTCCTTCCCCTTTTCCTCCCTGTTGAACAAGATAGCAAAAGCATGACTGGGACAGACCTAGTCCTGACCCACGTTTGCAGCCCCTCTGCCTCTGAAGCCTCACAAGGGCTGGTCTTAGCCCCTCTACCCACTGGCTCCCCGTGCGCCCAGGACACTTCAGCGGCTGCGGGCTCATGTTCGGCAGTGCCTTGGTTCCCCTTGGATCGTGCAGGTGTTAATCTGGTCCCACCAGCAGCAACGTGAGGGGGCTGGGCCCAGTGCCTGGCTTCACCTGAGTCCTCAGAGCCCTGTGAACTTGACGTCCTGCCAGGGGCCGTATGCTGTCAGCTGGAACACCCTGAGTGTTTGGCTCTGGTGCTGAAGCACTTGCCCTGCTGGCTGTCATATCTCTTTGCTCCGTGATGTGCTTCCTGCTGGGCTCCCCTGCTCGGGCCTGAGTCTGCAGGAACTAGAAGCAGTCTTGGCGGCTGTGTGAAGCTGCCTCAGCCAGCCTGAAGGACCCTGGGAGCCTGCCACTCCTCAATCAGCCCATAGCGCCCCTCAAAAAAAAAAAGCTAAGATTTGGAAAGTCACCCAAAATGGCTCTTTTTAAAAATTGAGTGTTATAAAATTCCTCCTGGGGAACTTCTAAAACAGGATTAAGAGTGGCTCTACTTCATCTTCTTTAAAATGCACCAAGGAAGCATATTTCACAGCCGTGAAAGCTACTTGTCTGAAGGAAGGTCCATGAGCACCCTCCGCCAGAGGCCAGTGGGGTCACTGTAGTTCTGACAGAGACCACAGGGGGGCGGCAGCAGCATAGGCCCCATCCTGTGGGAGGTCTTGGGCCTGATATTCTCCAGGCTTGTGGTGTCTCACTTCCTGCCTGTCTTCCTCTGTCTGCCTGTTGCTTGACAGAAAAAGGGTAGCAGAAGAGCCACACATCCAGAAAGGAATGGCTTTCTTAGGGACAGAACAGCTGAAATTCCTTCCTGCTCACTCATAGGAATTGTGCGTGGGCAGAGCTCGGTGTGATATGGGCCTGGGCAGGCCACGGGAGGCAAGTAGGCAGGTCTGCTTCCATGACTGACAGGCCATTCTGCTTTCTCTAGGCAAGGAACAAACCGTCATGAGCAGGGCAGCCGCGACACGCCCCAGCACTTTGGAGGGCCACCACCCCTCATCTCACCCAAGCCCCAGCACCACACTGTGCCCACAGCCCTCTGGAACCCCGTGTCTCTGATGGACAATACCCTGGAGACGCGGCGAGCCGAGAGCCACTCTCTGCACAGCCACCCAGCTGCGTTTGAGCCCAGCCGCCCGGCTGCCGTGCCGCTGGTGAAAGTAGAGCGTGTCTTCTGCCCGGAGAAGGCTGAGGAGCCCCGCAAGCGCGAGGCCACCCCATTGGACAAGTTCCAGCCAACACCAAGGGAGGCAGGAAGCCTTGAGCCCCAGGCTTTTACCCATGGACCTGGGCCCTTCCTAGCTGAACTTGAGAAATCTACACAGACCATCCTGGGCCAACAGCGGGCCTCCCTCCCCCAGACAGCCCCTTTTGGGGAGATCAGTGGGCCCTTGAAGCCGGCCTCACCTTATTGCCACCCAACACCACGGGGCCCTGACCCTGCATACATCTACGACGAGTTTCTGCAACAGCGCCGGAGGCTGGTCAGCAAGTTGGACCTGGAGGAGCGCAGGCGGCGCGAGGCTCAGGAGAAAGGTCTGGCCTCTTGAGTGGGCACCAACCTGCCTAGGAGTAGTGGGTTCGGCAGGCCAGGGGCCCTCGCGGCAGTTGCTCGCCTCTCCTGCCTCTAGTGCAGTTGTAAACAGGTTCCAGGTAGTTTGGTAGACTTCTGTGTGGCGTGCTGACGTTCCTGTAGGATGATGGACCTCTGTCCTGTTCTGTACAGAGCACAACATCCCGAAAGACAAACCTGTCTGTAATGACTACACTGTAGCCCTGTGGTGAGTAAGGGACAGGCAGAGGCTAGGGCGTCTTTAAACATAAATATCACGGCACAAACTATAGAGCAGGCAGGCCACAGGCAGCCTGACCAGCAAGTGATGGACCTAGGATCAGGCCCTCCTTCCTATTTTGCCCAGAAAAGCTCAACCAGCACATGTCTGCCCAACCCCCACCCCCAAAGGCCAAGGAGTTATCAGGAGGAGGACGCAGGCTCGTAGCAGTACCTGGTGAGGACAGATGGGCCCCAGGCTAGTTAGGTCTTCTGGAAACCTGGTCCGTATCTCATACAGCGGAACTTGGCTTCTCTCATCAGCCTTCTTCCCAGGATTTGGCCTAGGCTAGCTTTTGAGGACCCATTGGGGTGCTTCTCCATTCACCCTCATCCCCTCCCCATTTAAAGAGGCTGTGTTCTTTGTCCCTTCTCACCCATCCTAAGGGATAGCCCCTCTTCTCCTGCCCCATGGCCACTGTAGGAGGGGCGAGCATGTGCATGCAGATGTGGACACTGAGCCCTTGGGATGGACAGTTCCCTGCTGGCCCATGGAACCCCATGCTATTCGGTGAATCTGGGGAAGTTGGGTTCCTGCTGCCCTTGGGCTCACCGGTATGTCTAGTCAGACAAGAAGGAACCAAACCGGCCAGCAGGCCCAGCTCAGTAGTCTCATGGGTGTGCACGCCCCTGGAGCCTTCAGGGTTCCTTGCCTAGCTCAATCGACCTGTTTCTGCCAATAGGATACTACTATGACCTTGATGACTCTTACGACGAGAGTGACGAGGAAGAGGTCAGGGCTCACCTCCGCTGTGTGGCCGAGCAGCCGCCCCTCAAACTGGACACGTCTTCTGAGGTACCAGGACTGCCTTGCCTTTGGCATACTCTGGGCTGGCTGGGTCATTGGTCCCCAAATTAAGCCTGCCTCTTAGCTTCTGTAACCTGCCTCCTAGCCCCCAGTCTATCTCCTTAGCACCTCTGTGGCCTAGCTCCACATCAGCCATGACACAAACATCAAAGACTGTAGGAAGGGACCCCTGGGGCAGTGAACGGAGACCACTGCCAGAGGTTTCAAACTCCTTTTCTCTCCATCTAGAAGCTAGAGTTTTTGCAACTTTTTGGCTTGACCACCCAACAACAGAAGGAGGAACTGGTGGCCCAGAAGCGGAGGAAGCGGCGGCGGATGCTAAGGGAGCGAAGCCCATCGCCCCCAGCTATTGAGAGCAAGCGGCAGACGCCATCCCCCAGACTGGCTCTGTCTACCCGCTACAGCCCCGACGACATGAACAATAGCCCAAACTTTGAGGAGAAGAGGAAGTTCCTGACCATCTTCAACTTGACCCACATCAGTGCGGAGAAGAGGAAAGGTATGATCTCATTCTGGCCTTGCGTGTGTGGGAAGGTGGACTTGGGAGTGGGCTGCAGAGCAGCCGCTCTTTTGTGGCAGGCCTACCCCATGGTGCTCCCTTGTCACACTTAGCTCTGACACACACATCCCATGAAGACCCAGTGCACAGGCACATACAGTGTGTCTCCAGTTGACGGCTGTCAGTCCCTGCACTGCACTTTATATTTTAGGGCACTCCATGTTGTTCATTCACTGCAGTTTTTACCCCCTGGGACACACAAGCAGGACCCACTACACTGTGTTCTGATGGTGGCAGCCAGAGCTGGAGTGGTGGCCTGTAGCTACCATGCCCAGCCAGCTCAGCTGGGCACACAGCTTGCCTGGAAAGATGTTTTCAGATAGGGCCAGTTACCCGAGCTAGAGTCCAGAGCATAAAGGAAACAATGTGGCCGCCCTACTTTCTCCCTTCCTCGCTCTGCCTGACCCTGGGCATGTGCATGACCCTGCTCCTCCTCTTCGGGCCTCAAGGACACTGGCCTTTCTGTAAGAGCCACAGGAAGGCAAAGAGGATCTCTGGGTCCTTTGGTTGCATCGATGTGTTTCTGTCAGGACGACGTGTGTCTGTCAGGATGGTGGATCTTTTGCCATTTTTAACCAGCACGGTGGAGATCAGAGACAAGCCTGACCCACCAGCGTGAGCCCTTGGAAGGAAACACGCCTCTTTGCAATTCCAACTCTTCACCAGGCTGGATTTCTAAAGGAAGCCATCGGCACTTGTGGCCTCTAAAGTTTCAGAGCTGGCCGGGAACACCCCTGAAACAGGACTCCTCGGCATGGAACATGTTGGGGGTCTGCGTTCCTTTTCAGGAGATGAGCTATGGCCTGGGGTGGCAAGGAGAGAGGTGTGGGTGCAGGGCCACTTGCTCCCTCCACAGGCTCTGGCCATGTTCTTGTGTTGGGCTTTGAATAAGAATGCCTCCTGAGAAGGAAGTCATCGCAGAAGTTCACGGCACCAGCCGCTTTCAGCCGTAAGCCCTGCAGACGCGGCTGTTGGAATTCTGTGTAAAACGTGCAGTGACAGCCAAAGAGCCTGGGCCTGCCTTCACCTGCTGTTTCTTCTTGTCAGCGGTGGCCTGTGGTGCTTGCTTTTGGTTCTTCTTGGTTTAAAGGGCTTGCACCTGCCAGTCGTGGCAGGCCAGACTCCCCTCGCAGAAATGGTGCAACTGCCTCGTTAATCTTGGCCTGCTTTCCTCGCAGACAGAGAGAGGCTTGTTGAAATGCTCCGTGCCATGAAGCAGAGGGCACTGTCGGCAGCAGTTACGACAGACCCGTTCCCAAACTCTCCGAGGGACAGTCCTGCCAGCTCCCTGAGTGGTAAGGGAGGGACAGCCCCGCCTGCCAGCATCTGGTACCAAGGGCAGCAGGGTCAGCGGTGACACTCGGTGTTGTCCTCGAGGCGAGCAAGACCCGCCGCAGGCACGGACCTCTGGGGAGGGTGCCAGCTTCCACACGGCTTCTGGTGGTCAGCGTGGCCTTCTGCCATCTCTCTCAGTCGAGCAGAGCCCAAGGATGGGGCCCAAGCCCCTGAAGTGCTGTCCCCAACACGAGGCCATGCTGTAGAGCTGCCTGCCTACCTACCTCTCCTTCCCAGGCTCTGTCCTGCCTCCCCAACCTTGCCAGCACCTGCTTTCACACCGCGTCTATCTTCTGGCATCCTGCTGAAACGGAACCCTTAGGATGCAACTCTTAGCCCAGCTCTTCACCTGCTCTCTCTCACCCTGTTGGACCAACTCACTCTCGCCTCCTCGTGTTTCTTGCTGATCTGTTTCTTCCCAGATGGCCTCTGGGGGACTGCTCACATACGGACTTGTCAGTCTTTAGACTCTAGCTGTGTACACGGTGGTTAATTTGGGTCCCTAGGTCTTGGTTGTGTGTATGAGGTCCCTGTGAAATGTAAGGTTTAGAGACAGGGTCCACATGCTGACACTCAGCCTGTTGACCCATGTCTCATAATGTTTCCCTCACTTTCTGTCCCTCCAAGAGCCAGCCACGCAGCCAGCTCCTGTAGAGATGGATAAGCCTGTTGGGGTCACGGCCTCCTTGTCAGACATTCCGAAAGCCGTGGAGACTGGGAGACTGGAACAGCTCCGGCCCCAGGAGCTCTCAAGAGTCCAGGAGCCAGCTCTTAGCAGCGGTGAGAAGGCCAGGCTGAGCGAGGCCCCCGGGGGCAAGAAGAGCCTGAGCATGCTTCATTACATCCGGGGTGCTACGCCCAAGGACATTCCTGTGCCATTGTCCCACAGCATCAACGGGAAGAGCAAGCCCTGGGAGCCCTTCATGGCGGAAGAGTTTGCACATCAGTTCCATGAGTCAGTGCTGCAGTCCACCCAGAAGGCCCTGCAGAAGCACAAAGGTAACAGGGCCACCCCCGTCCGCTTGGCTCTGAGTCACCACAGGGCCGCTCACGTGCCTGCCTGCCAGCAGCTGCTTGGCTGCATGTGGTGGCCGTTTGCACCAAAAAAGTGCATCAGGGTAAGCCAGGCCGCCTCCATTTCCCCCAGACTTCCAGCTGACCCTACTGCAGCCAGTCTGTGGAGTCCCCCCAGGACAGTTAGCAAGTGACACTACTGAGCAGGTATCGGCAAAAACTGGCCTCTGCAGTCTATAGCAGAGTGACTCTCCTCAAATCCTCTTGGGAGTCACCTAGCGACCTCTCTGGTGTGTTGCCAAGAGGGTCCAATAATAGCCATTTTCCTGGGCCCACACCGGCACTTCGAGCCCCATTCTCGCTGACATTTTGGGAGTGGCTGGAGGTCACAGAATGGTAGTGACAGCATTTTACTCCCAGTGAGTCCAAATTAGAAATTGGTTAGAAAAGAATCCCCCAACAGTTGCATCACTAAGTATGGAAAGAAAGTTTGTGAGCCCCAGTAGCCAGAACAGGAAAGTTTAGTCACTGGCCAAGCCATGTTTTAGTGCTTTACACAAAGCCAGGGAAGCCCAGCTCACGGGCAAAAGTGTCTTTGCCACAGTTCTGCCTCTGCTGGCCTTCCACCCACGGCCTCTAAAGGGTACGTCATAGCACAGTTTTGAGGAGTGCTACCAGCAGCCAGTGCAGATTGTTGCCCCCTGCTGGGGGTCTGACAGCACTGAGGCTCTGCACTCTCACAGGAGGAGGCTGCTTCACTGAGCACTGGCTCTGGCCGTGCTCAGACATGCAGAGAAAGTCACACAGATGAGGGGGCCGAGGTCGTGAGAGGTCGTAAAGTTGTAATAGATGAGGGGTCTGCTGCTGTCTGTACAGCTGTTTCTCACTACCCCAGTGACACAGTCAAGATAACTTAGAACTGTTTGAGAATCCCCCCACCCCCAAGGTGCCTGTTTTCTCCTCCCCAGGAAGTTCGGTCGTGCTGTCTGCAGAGAACCACAAGGTGGACACATCTGTCCACTACAACATTCCTGAGCTGCAGTCCTCCAGCCGGGTCCCCCTGCCCCAGCATAATGGGCAACAGGAGTCCCCCACCAGAAGGAAGGGTCCCCCCCCACAGGCACTGGACCAGGACTCAGAGGAGGACAATGACGACGAAGAAGACAGTGAAGATGATGAGGAAGCCCCCAGGCGCAAGTGGCAAGGGATTGAGGCGATTTTGGAAGCTTACCAGGAGCACATAGAAGGTACGGGGTGCTGAGACAGCGGTGTGGAGGTTGCGGGGAGTGCGGCTGGCCAGGAAGGAAGCTCATCCATATGGGGACCTTGGCTGCTTCAGACATGGTGTTGGGACTAACTGGGAGCACGGCTAGCCTGAGTGCCACTCATGAATGTTGTTTAGGCCTCTGCAGAGCTTGTGCCTGTGGTAGTGGGACTCCTTCATGCCCAAACCCAAGGTCCTTCTTACAGAGTGGGGTGGAATGGCTAAGTCCTGATGGCCAGTCCTGATCACCATGCCTATGACTGGGCATGACAGGAAACCCATACTGTCCTGGCATGGTGGCACATTCCTTTAGTGTCACCACTAAGGAGGCTGAGAGGTAGGAGGCTGGCCTTGAGTTCAAGGCCAGCCTGGGCTACAGAGTGAGAACCATGTCAGTCAGAACTAGAGTGAGATCCTGCGTCAGAAAACCAAAATAACTTCCAAGCTGAGCACAGTGGCACATACCCGTAATCCCAGCACTCAGGAGGCTGAAGTAGGAGGATTACCACAAGTTAAAGGCCAGTCTGGTCTAGTTACATAGAGTTCCGGGCCAGCCAAAACATTAATATAAATACCTTTCAGGACTTTATATGTAATAGTCATAGAGCAGCAACACGTGCTGAAAATGGAAAGTCTGAAGTAGGTGGTAAAAGACAGCAGCAGTGGTTACACCAAAGATTTGCTAATGGGTACAACCTGGATCTTCCCAAGTGGATATCCAGTACCCAAGGCTGGTGCCTGCAGAGGAAGGGCTAGTCCACCAGGGGCTCATGTGGACATCCTGGGGAAATGAGGCAGGGGTGATGTGCTGTGAGCACAAGGACGGTGACAGCTTTGGGACTTGTGTGTCTAAGTCCCAATAATAAAGCTGAGTGGGGGTTGGAGAGGTGGCTTAGTGGTTAAGGGATTGCCTGCAAAGCCAAAGGACCCAGGTTTGATTCCCCAGGACCCACGTAATCCAGATGCACAAGGGGGTGCATATGTCTGGAGTTCATTTGCAGTGGCTGTAGGCCCTGGCACGCCCATTCTCTATAAATAACATTTAAAAAAAAGGCTGTGTGTGTGTTCTCCGGAGAATTGTGAGATTGTTGGGTCAAGCCTTTTGACTCAAGCTTACTTCAGAGAGGCAGATAGAGAATGGGCGCCTCCAGTTACTGCAGACAAACTCCAAACACATGTGCCACCCGGTGAATCTGGCTTATGTGGGTTCTGGAGAATTGAACCTAGGTCCTTAGGCTTTGCAGGCAAGCACCTTAACCTCTAAGCCATCTCTCCAGCTCCATAAGGTATTTTGGAAACAAGTACAAATGCCCAAGTAGCCACACTCAGGGCACCTGAGCCCACGTTCTGCTTCCTTTCTTTACTCATATGAGTTGAGCCCTTCACCACTTTTGAAATTTTTCATTATCTTGAACTTACTGCCCATCTCTTCTTACCTGCTGCTGTTTAAGGGCACACATACACATTCCAAAGCAGGAGGGGGCTTGGTGGTTAAATCATATGCTGGGGCTGGAGAGATGGCTTAGCAGGTAAGGTACTTGCCTGCAAAGCCTAAGGACCCAGGTCCAATTCTCCAGGTCCCACATAAGCCGGATGCACAAGGTGCCGCATGCATCTGGAGTTCATTTGCAGTGGCTAGAGGTCCTGGCATGCCCATTTTCTCTCTCTAATAAATAAATTAATTTTAAAAAAAAAACCTACTGCACAAGCCTGACCACCAGAGTTCAGATCCCCAGAGCTGGCAAAAAGCTAGATGCCCAGTAGCACGCACATCTGTGATCCCAGTGTGTCCAATAGCATGCACATCTGTGATCCCAGTGTGTCCAGTAGCACGCACATCTGTGATCCCAGTGTGTCCAGTAGCATGCACATCTGTAATCCCAGTGTGTCCGCAGCAGTGCAATGTGTGGAGTCAGGAGAATTCTGAAGTTCGCAGACCAGCTAGTCTGGTGTTCGCAGCAGCAAAGGAGACCTCATCCCAAGCCAAAGGTGAAGAGTGGTATAACAGTTGTTTTCTGACCTCCACACACACCATGGACACATGTGTGCACATGTGCATCCACAGAGAGCACACGTGCAGCATACAGCACTAGCTTCGATTACTTTAAATTATAATGGAGAGAACATACCCACCGTGGTCTATGGGTTTGGAGTACCTTGTCAGGATATATCTTTTCAGTCTGAGTTCTGCTCTGCATCCTCCAGAACTCATCTGTGTGTGGCAGAGGGCAGGGCTCTCTTGCCCTGCTTGCGAGGTGTGGCCATCACATAGCATGTCTCTGGCTGCCCTGGCCCAGCCCCAGCTTGACAGATCTGATGCATGGAGGTGACTCACCTGGATTCCTCCTGATATTTGGCCAGCTGTTCCTGACACTCTCTTGTGAATTTCAGGATCATCTTGTTAAGTGACACCCTGAAAATCATCCCACTAGGATTTTCTGTTGCCTTACATTTACAGGTTTGGGAAGAATTAGCCTCCTGATCTTATATGAATATGATAGGGAACTGTACTGAATAAACCATTTTTCTCCAGTTTCCTGTTAGTAAATTTAGATGTCACTCTGTTTTTCCTTTGAACTCAGTTTTTTACCTACAATTATGTCCTTGACACAGAATTGTAGATTATTAGTCCTTAACCAAACAAAAGGTGAGGGTCAATTCTTTCAACCCTCACTTTAAAAAAAGAGGCAGATAAGAGAAACTCCAGATGCATGCACCACCATGGGTCCTGGGGAATTGAGCCTTGAACTGGGGTTCACAGGCAATTGCTTAACTGCTAAGCCATCTCTCCAGCCTTTTTTTTTTTTTTTTTTTTCTTAAGGTAAGGTCTTACTCTAGCTAGCCCAGGCTGACTTGGAACTCACTTTGAAGCCTAGCTTCCATCTACCTCTCAACTTTCACTTCTGATTTTTCTGTCAGACCACAGTGCCTAGGCCTCCATGTTGTAGACTAGAAAGAAGCATTGGTAAACCCTTTTTTGTATGAAATTTTAGAAGCATATTTGATTAAAAAGGTGGTGCTGGCCTGGAGATAAGGCTTGCATGCAGAGCCTGATAGCCTGGGTTTGATTTCCCCAGTGGTACATGTATCTAGAGTTCATTTGCAGTGGCAGGAGGCCCTGGTGGGTACTGGGGAATCAAACCTCAGTCCTTTGGCTTTGCAGGCAAGTACCTTAACCACTAAGCCATCTCTCTAGCCCCAATTTATTTTAAAGATGATGCTTGCCATTTGCCAAGTTTATTTCCTATCTTTTCAGATGGCCATTTTTATGTTTTGATGTTTTTTGGCGTGTATGTAGTATTGTAACATGCAGTGTGTGTGTGTGTGTGTGTGTGTGTGTGTGTGTGTGTGTACACGTACATGGGTGCACATGCTTTGGATCCTGTTCTGCCTTATTTCCCTGAACCAGGGAGCTTCACTGGTGCCCTGCCAGGGATTGAGCCCGTTCCCTTAGAGCCCTCTTCACACTGAGCTCTTTCCAGCTTTGATGCTTTCCCCCTCCCCCAGGTGTCACTCTGGTGTCATTTTGCTCTGGCCTCTGATGGTTTCTCAAGGAGCTTTTCTTGTGGCCCATTCTTTGAAACACTGTGTGCAGAGTAGGGACTTGGGGTTCTGTTACCCTTGTCTTTTTCAACAGCTCAAACTGAAAGCCCCCCTCAAATACTTATTTAGGGTCTTTTTGAGGCAGGGTTTCACTATAGCCCTCACTGACCTAGAACTCACCCAATCCTCCTACTTCAGCCTCTTAAGTGCTGGGATTACTGACTGACTTGTATTTTTCTAATAAAATTTTATTTGTGTGTATATGGGTACATGCATGCCAAGGCACACATTGGATGTCAGGACAGCTTGGGGTGTGTGGCACTTTGCATCCAGCTCTATGGGGGTGCTGGGAATAGAACTCCGATCAACGCGCTTGTAGAGAGGCGCCTTTATGATGAGACATCTCCCCAGCCCTGCTCTCCTTCATTTCAATTTGAAAAAAATGAAGTTGAAGGTCACTAATTGATTCCTAATGCCTTCCTTGTGTCTGTTTCTTAACTTGTCTTCTGACTCAAGGTCCTTTATTATTCCAGCGAGTATATTCAGCTCAGTAATTTCGTATTTATTACTATAGCTCCAGGGGCGCAAGGGTGGAAGTCCACAAGCTAGGCCTTTGCTGGCTGCAGGGAGAGAGACCTGAGAGGAAGATGCACGCAGATGACACATGCCACCTCTTGTTCTTTTCAGAGCAAAGCCTGGAGCGGCAGGTGTTACAGACACAGTGCCGGCGGCTGGAGGCCCAGCACTACAGCCTCAGCCTGACCGCAGAGCAGCTCTCTCACAGCATGGCGGTATGTCAGGGCCCTGGGACACTTAAGACATGTGGGGGTGGGAGGGTTCCAGGGACTGTGCAAACACCATGTAGAGGGGAAACCTGCTCCTAAGAAATCAAAACTTAAAGTCTTTGGGGGAAATCCGGGTATTGGTTGATTATCTAGGACTCAGCTAAGGAAGAGGGCTGTGTATGATCTAGGAATATTCTTGAAGAGTTGGGTCCTGTTTCATACCTCTCAAAGTCTGCATCTATCTCCCCTATGGGGTTTGCTGTGGAGGGCTAAAGAGGATTTTACTGGAGAAAAGTCTTGAGGGCACACGGGCTTCCTCCCATGGCAGCATTTCTTCAACATGTGGGAGTTGGGGGACTTGAATCACTAGCTTTTATAGCTTGATGCTGTGAGGACTCAGGCTTTGAGTGAGAGGCAGCAGGAGACATGGCTTTTTTAAGGATAGGTCATGCCAGATCCCAAACATCAGCGGAGGTCTGTACAAATGGTCCCCCAGGCCATGGCAGAATGGGAGGGGGACACATTGAACGTGTCCAGCCTGCCTTTCCTGCATCATTCGGTCCCTCATGCTCACAGATGGAATGTGCTTGTTTTGACGCATGCACATCTCCCTCTCCCCAGGAGCTGAGGAACCAGAAGCAGAAGGTCGTCTCAGAACGGGAGCGGCTCCAGGCAGAACTGGACCACTTACGGAAGTGCCTTGCCTTGCCTGCAATGCATTGGCCTAGGGGCTACTTTAAGGGATGTCCCAGGTGACGGCTTCCCTTGCACTAGGCTGAACCTATAGTATAGAAATATTATCTATTTTATTACCTTGAATATTTAATATTTTTCACTGGGAGGTTTGAAGCTTAAAACATGAGAACGTGCCATGCATGAAGCAAAGGATTCCAGGCTCCAGAAAAAAAGCGAATGAATTTACCTTGACTTCAATGCAACCGATCACCTGTCACTCAGCAAGCGGCCAGTGTAAGGCGCCCATAGTTTTCTTTCCTTCCCCTGCCCCAAAGTCATTCTTCTTTTAATCTGAAAATGAAGGCTCCATCCCAACACTGAAACCATAGCATTTGTCGCCCGCAGTGCATGTGGCGG
Organism: Jaculus jaculus; assembly: GCF_020740685.1. Classification (NCBI taxonomy): domain Eukaryota; kingdom Metazoa; phylum Chordata; class Mammalia; order Rodentia; family Dipodidae; genus Jaculus; species Jaculus jaculus. The sequence goes on from NC_059102.1 coordinate 225,493,850, forward strand.
GGTCAGAGCTGGCTGGTTGGCTGGTTCTTGTGTAGCTCGCTCTTGCTGCAGCCCTGGGGGGGTGTGACCTCATTCCTCCTGGGAGTGAGACTTGCTTCCACTGAAAAGGCCGGATGCATTGCAAGTTTTGTCACTTGCCTGCAAACTTATCTTCAAAGCGGCAAGTCCTAGGAGCGCACGCGCGGAGCCGTCCAAGGCTTCTCTCTGGAAAAGCTCTTAGAAAGATTAAGTGAATCCACACACTGAAGGTCCCTTTTTGTCACTCCATGGGGGGATATGTATGTACAGAGCTCTATGTCTACAGACACTTCACCCACCCAGTTGTCATTGCAGTGGGTGGCGTTTTCATACGTCAGTTTTGAGAGAAAAGTCAAAGGTGCTTCAGCCTTGTACTGTGTATATATATTAAAAAAAACAAAGTTTTGTATGTTTTTATTACTTTAATTATTGTTATAAAAAGCCTGCCATTTTTAATATGTGGTATGGGGGTTTTTTGTTTGTTTTTCCTGTTTTGGGGTTTCCTTTTGTTTTTGTTGTTGTTGTTTTCATTTTTCTGGGCAAAAAAAAAATCTTTGCTTTTAGTGTTTGTACTGCTGCTGGTCAGGACATTAAAATATTGAAGTGTTTTAAAAATTAAAGGAGAAGAAAAGTAAAAGAGCTTACCACTGGCGCCTATGCGATCACTTCATTTTTGAGTTGTACTAGAAAGCCATGCATTACTTCCCCACCCCAAACCTGAAGGAGGCAACAACATGCAGCTGAGCTGAGCAGGGGATAGACAGCCTGCTGGGAACAAGCTGTCCTGTGTGGGACCTGGGGCTTTCTCAGAACCTTTAGACGCAGATGGGAACAGTACAGAATAGCAGCTTTTGAGGCTACCAAGAAATGTTTTGCCAAAGCCTCGAGTAGGGGCACCGTGTGGAAGCTTGAGCTCCTCTGAGCCTCCTGTGATAGGCACGGTTATGCGGGCACGGGGGCCTCCTAGTCTGGTACTTCTCAAGCACAATGTCTGACAGCAATCTGAAAACAAAAGACCTCTTGCCTGAGGCCGCCTAAACTGACCTGCCTGTGGGAGGGGAGAAGGGAGGTCTGAGGCTGACCTTTGTGGGCCACTGACTGCCATGCTCAGTGGCTGTGCCCTGAGTCCCAGCCTTGCTGTGCAGAGCAGCTTGCTGGCAGCTGGCGTCGTGTCATTTATCTGCCCCCACACAGTTTGCTTTGTACGTCTGCCAAGAATCTCCTAGTTACTAGCAAACTCAAAGAGTGCCGCCAGTATTGCAGGCGGGCAGCAAGGGCCTCCCTCAGCCTGGTGTCTGAAGAGGACTAGGACTAAGGCAGTGCGGGGCCTCTGCCCCTTAGACAGGGTCCACAGGTTTACAGAGGGAGCCACACTCCCAGCCCTCGGGGCAGTGTGAGACTTTGCCTGCTCACTGCTGTTTCTTGCGTGAAGGCTAGGGGCTGGCTCACACTTTGGCACTTCAGTCCCAGGCCATCTCCCACATCACAGATATCTGGGAGCTTTTGCTACTAAGCTTTCTGGCAATGGCCCTGGCTGGCTAGAGAAAAGGAAGAGTAGGTCTAATAACTCAGTGGAAAAGCAACTCCCTGTATCCACAAGGAGTTCCCCGAGGGCCCCAAGCAGAGACCGGTATTTCAGCACAGCCCCATTAGGAGCCCAAGCTGAGTGCGTGTTCTGTGCCTTCCAAGTGGAGCCACCCTTGTCTGTCCTTGAGCTCCTGTAGCTCTGGTCTCCCTGTCTTCCCTCACATGGGTAAAGATGTCTGAGTACTAACATGACAATCAACACAGGAACACCGGTCAGGCAGCATGCACAAGCTAAGAAGAGGGTAAAGAAAGTACCTCTTCAAAACAACACTGCACCCCAAGACAGCACTCAGTCCCCGTTTACCATTTAAGGAGCAACCTCCTAACCTGGAAACACTTTCAGGTGGTGACTCTCAAAAGAACACAGTACATCCAAGTATGTTTTCAGTTGGACTTCACGAAAGTGAACAAACGTGGGATTTCTGAAGCTTTCTATTCAGCCTTCTCACGTTAAAATTAGTTTAGCACTGCGAATTTGCTCTAGAATTGATTGTGCAAATTGTGTCAGTATTTATGTGAATACCTCAGTCCTCGCTGTGTGTCTTCCCATGTCACCTGGAAGAGACAGCTGCCATCTGTCCTGACTGGGAATTCTCTAAACTTGTGAGGGAGATGGTGAGGGGATGGCTCCGCATTTAATCAGATCTTTAAATCAAGTTGTTTCGTGTAATTACAGCCAAACTGACAAAATAGCTATTGTCCCAGATAAGTGACCAGGACAGGACTTTCATCATCTTAACCTTAGTCTTAAAGGGATAAAATGCCTAACAGGCACTAAAACATAATAGGTTGTACCTCTAAGGATATTCAGAGCATTAAAAGGAGCCTACACCTTCAGCAAAGAACTGAACCAGGAAATCTTGTGTTTGTAGCCGACCTCACAATATCACCAAATCTCAAAAAAAAAATTTTAAAAAGCTGAATTTCAAACTAAGACCTCTCCAAGCCACTAAATGTGTAGGAAATTACAAGGACCCACCACAAGATGGAGACAAGATGGTTAGCACAGGTTCAGTTCCTCTAGTGTCTATTAGCAGTTAGCAGCAATCTCTATACTCCACGTAATCAGCTGACTTCACTCCCTGCGGTAGCCTAGATTTGACTCCTAGATCCTCCTTAGTCTGAGGAAGCCATGCTCACTGGTTACGCTGCTGTGCGTGCCCTGTCTTCACTGCTAGGCCAGCGAACCCAGACTCAGGTGGGAGGGAGGACAACGGTGCCTCGGTCACTCTGGGGGCAGTTTAGATGCTGTGAAATTAAACCTGTTCTAAGTGTACTTGTTTGAATTAACTGTATTGTAATATTATTTGTTGAATGTAGTAATTAGGTATTTATGAATATAATGCTGTAATTTCTGACAACATCCAAAAAATAAAATCTTCCTAAATCATGTTAAGAGGAAAATCTTTTTTATAAGCTCTCCCCACCAATAAAACAGCCACCAGCTTCATGGATCAGGCATGAAGACAGTGAGCCGGGCCTTGGCTGGCTTGGGCTCTTAAGAGCATATCGGGTAAGCTCCAACACAGGCCCCTGACACTCCACAAAGGCCCATGGATTCCCAGTAAGGAAGCCCTGAGCTCTGAACCCACCCATCTGCATGCACTTCCCCACCTCTGGCCCTACCCTCTGGGTCTGGTCCTGTGTTCTAATGAAAACCAGCACCTGAGACCCGGGCCATCGGGCAGCAGCTAGACAGGTGTTGGTGCTGTTACATCTAGATGCTGCTGGGGCAGGTGCCAGGTGAATGCACACGCAGCTCCTGCAGCTTCTGACCCTCAGATGCCAAATCCAAAGCACCTGCTTGCTGTCCAGCACTGGGCAACCACGTTCTCCTCCAGGTAAGGTCATTTCCCTCATGGACCTAACCATTCAGAACTGCTGTGGTGGACTACCTGAACTAATGTTCTCTGAGGGAAAAAGAGCCCCCTGAGCCAACAGTGTTATAGGCCCACTCCTTCTTCCCAGCACCAAATCTTAGCCCTCAAGGCTTTTCTGGAGCTTTCCTCTCCATGCTGGAACCCGACCCTCAGCCCGAGTCTGCAATTCCCCATCAGCCGCTGCGCACCTGTCAGTTTGGTTTATCGGATCATCTGGGCCACACAGCTAACTACTTTACTTGGCAGCTGTGCAGGACAGAAACCCAACAACGACAGATTTGACAATGACATTTTTATTGCTTACTAGGGCTTAGATAATAAAATACTGGCCAACATTACCAGTGACTCCCATCTGCTGTCCTCCTGTATGAACAACCTCTATATGGAGACAAGAAATGGGGGCCAAGGGAAAAAAGCCCATGGCCACATCTGCTGTGTCTCCACCAGCCACTGAACCCTCGCCTTGTGTGGCTCTATAAACAAGTCACACCCATAAAACTTTTCTTTCCTCCATCAAAGAAAGCTACCTAGGCTAGGAAGATGGCCTAGCCATTAAAGCGCTTGCTTGCCAAGTCTACTGGTTCAGGTTCAATTCCTCAGTATCCATGTAAAGCCAGATGCACAAAGTGGCACATATGTCTGGTGATATTTTGCAACAGCAAGAGATGTGCCCATATTCTCTGTCTCCCTTTAAAAAGAAAGCTGGTTTCTAGAATTAGGTGGGGAACTGGCCTGACCTTTTAGCAGCGCTGTACTTGGGGGAAAAGTCACAAATGTTGTTTCCCCACCAATGTTATAAATCTATTCCTTATACCATTACATGTTTTCAAAAGTTCATAACATGGGCACTCATTCCCACATGTCACCCATCAGCAAGACGGCAGAGCTTGCATCCCACAGGCTCTGCCTAGAAGTCCTGAGAGTGCGCGCTCTCGGAAGGCTGGAGGTTTGTGCGAAGTTTGTACATGTGGTTTAGTGCTTGGGTGAGGAAGGCCCCGCTGCTGTTGACCTCCATCAGGGTCAAGTTATCCAGCTGAAACGAGAAAGCACAAGTGGGCCTAGAAAGCTCTGACCATGAGGAAAACTATGAACTCCACCTAACAAAGATTTAAAACCAATGACTTTTCCTCACAATTTCATTATTTTTATTTATTCTGGGGTACTACAGATGAAAACCAGGGGCTTGTGCATGCTTAGCAAACTACCACATCCCCAATCCCAAAAGAATTGCTTTTCAAAGCAAAGCTAGTGATTCCTGCTTGCAGTAGAGGAGTGGGCAGGACGTGGTGGAGAGCTCTTTGAAGAGCCCACCTCCACCACCTGGCATGAGAAGGGCAAGCCACACCTACCTTTGCATGTGCCTCCTGCTGCCGCACAAAGCTGTCAGCAGACACGCGGAGCTTGGCCATGCGCGTGTCCCATAGGTCCTTGATCAGGGTCCGGATTGCATCTGCCTTGGGAATGTTGTCGGAAGCACTGAAGGAATGGATAAGTAATCATGCGCTCAGAAGACCCTAAGTGGAAATGGCTTTTTAAAAATGTAGACAACACCTTTAATCCCAGCACTTAAAGAGTCAGAGGTAGAAGGATCGCCATGAGTTCAAGGCAACCCTGAGACTCCATAGAGAATTCCAGGTCAGCCTGCGATTTCACTATTAAAAAAAATAAAAATGAAAGAGATTCCTACCCGTCTATTATTTAGTGTAAGGAGAGAGACACTGGTCATGCCTACCCATCCTTCCCCCCTACTCTTTCCCTCAAATGAATAAATAAAGTTTTTTAAAAAAGAAATGCAGCTTGAGAAAAGGGAAGTAGCAAACAGCTATGACTTCCCTATAGCAGAAGTTCAGGACCAGCTTGGACAACATAGCAAGATCCTGTCTTTTTTTTTTTTTAATTTTTTTTTGTTTATTTTATTTATTTGAGAGTAACAGAGAGAGAAAGAGGCAGATAAGATAGAGAATGGGCGCCAGGGCCTCCAGCCGCTGAAAACAAACTCCAGACGTGTGCGCCCCCTTATGCACCTGGCTAACGTGGGTCCTGGGGAATCGAGCCTTGAACCGGGGTCCTTAGGCTTCACAGGCAAGCGCTTAACCGCTAAGCCATTTCTCCAGCCTGTAAGATCCTATCTTAACAAGACCAAAAACTTCAGCTTGGGTTCAGGAAGGCTATATGTTGTCAGTGTTAAGATTTTGCTAGGTAAGCTTGGTACCAAGGACCCTGCTATATACAATTATTCCTCTAAGAAAGCGAGATACTAAGAGCCAGAAATGATGGTTTATGCCAGTAATCCCAAAACCTGGTAGGCTGAGGCTGGAAGGTGGTTGAGTTGAGACCAGGCTGGGCTACAATATATGACTACCTTAACAAAAAAAGGGCTAGAAAGCTGGGCATGGTGGCACAAGCCTTTAGTCCCAGTACTCTGGAGGCAGGGGTAGGAGGATTGCCATGAGTTTGAGGCCAGCCTGAGAGTACATAGTGAATTCCAAGTCAGCCTGGACCAGAGTGAGACTACCTCAAAAAAAAAAAAAAAAAAAAAGTGGGGGGGGGGACTTGGCTGTTGGGCTTGCCTCAAAATAAAAGAAATAAATAAAAGGATTTCAGCAAGGCAGAAAGGATCTTTGAGCTATGTGATGTCCATCTTAAATTGGCTTCAAAGCTGGCTCAAAGGTCATGACTTTCACGCCTCATTCAGTGCTGAACAAATCTTACTTCTACCAGACTCACACACTCACACCCAAGGGTCTGAGTCTCTCAAAATAATAAATATTTTTTAAACAGGAAATATATGTTTTTTAGAAAATACATACATTTTGGTTTTTCGAGCCTCAGGTTGAGCTGGGTATGGTGGCATATCCCTTTAATCCCAACACTCAGGAGGCAGAGGTAGGAGAATCGCTGTGAGAGCTAGGTCACCCTGAGACTACATAGTGAATTCCAGGTCAGCCTGGGCTACACTGAGACCCTATCTTGAAAAACTAAAAGTAATTAAATAAGAAATAGTGAAATTTTGGGTAAAAGTTTAAAGCCAGCAGGTCATTGATAGCCTTCCTTTGTGACATCTTATTTTGTTTTAGTTTAATGGGCGTGCCAGGGCCTCCAGCCACTGCAAATGAACTACAGACCCATGTACCACCTTGTGCATCTGGCTTACATGAGTACTGGGGAATTGAACCTGGGTCCTTTGGCTTTGCAGGCAAGTGCCTTAACCACTAAGCCATCTCCCCAGCCCTGTGACACCTGTTTTAAAGTAATGTACAGAGAGGCACACACGCTAGGTTGGGCTCTTCATGTGCTACTTTGGCTCAGCTCTCCTGGTAAGCAGATCTGTGGTCTAATACTCATGCAGTGAACTGAACTTATGAACACAAACATCCAGACCTTGTGCTCTCACCGCAGGCTAAAGAACAAAGGACCCCAGGTACTTGTCAAGTGAACTACAGAACAAAAAAAACCAAACAACAAAACAAACAAAAAAAGTAAATCTGGGTACCTTAGCTAAATGAATTACACAAAGTTGTGTTTGTTTTTTTCAAGATAGGGTCTCACTCTACCCCAGGCTGACCTGGAATTAACTCTGTAGTCTCAGGGTGGCCTCACACTCACAGTGATCCTCCTACTTCTGCCTCCCAAGTGTTGGGATTAAAGACATGTGCCACCACACCCGGCAAAGGGGAACCAGACTTTTTTGGGGAGCAGGATCTTGTTCTAATCTAGGCTGACCTGGAAGAATTATACAAAGTTTTTGACTGTGAATTTCAAAATCTAAAAATAGGCAGTCAACTCACCTGGGCACTGCTGGCTTGGTACCTGGTCAGCACATCCAGCTTCTCACCACCACAGAATTCACATCTCCGATTCCCACACCCAAAGACACAACCTATGGCTCCTTCCACAGCGCTGCCCGCTCCCTGCTCCCCAGATATCTGCCTTTCCCCTGGCTTGCACTCTCCAAGCATCTCTTCTTACACCACTAGGCCTTGCTGGGCCTGGAAAACTCCCAAAAGCTGTACCCGTGCAGCAGCTTAATGACAAGTTCACAGGGTTGAACTCAGGTCCGTGTGCACAGCTACAGTGTCATTGCTGCCACAGTGGGACCTGACAAGAAATGCAAACAGGTGGGAGGATCACTGTGAGTTTGAGGCCACCCTGAGACTACAGAGTTAGTTCCAGGTCAGCCTGGACCAAAGTGAGACCCTACCTCGAAAAAACAAAAACAAAAAAAAAAAACAAAAAAACAGGCAAACAGAGCCGGCAGGCAGCAGATTGGCCACCACATGAGTAAGGAACAAGGAGGTAATGGGAAGTTGGAATGGATGCAGACATACAATTTCAGGGGTTAGTACAGCCAGAAGCATGAGAGAGCTTTCCCTACAGCTCAGGACAAAAGCCAAGGTGAACCCTCTGTGAAAGGCAAAAGAACAAAGGCCCACATACTCCAGGTACAGCTGGACTAAATGTCTGTCTGACTCTAATAATTTTGTTTGTTTTTTGAGGTAAGTCTCGCTCTAGTCCAGACTGACCTGGAACTCATGCAGATTAGGAAAAGACTCCGGCTGAAGTGAGGGCCACTCACACTGGGACCCAGCATCAGGTGACAGAAGCACAGTGGAGAGGATTTACTGCATGGGAGAAAAGGAAAACTGATAGTGTCAAAGAATAAAGAGAAAGAAAGACATGGGGAGAGAGCCAGGCAGTCTTGCATAAGATATGACCTCCAGGTCACCAACCTGAAACACGGGTGGCCTGGCTACCACCCACCACAGAACGGCAGGGAAGCAGTGAGGGAGGATTGGGTAGGAGGAGAACCTGGGTCAAGCAGGGGCCCGAGCTCTGCATGCGAGACCTACTCACTGGTTCAGCAGGAGCTTGGTGAGCTCCATGTAGTGAGGGCTGGGCACCGGGGTGAATGTTTCCTCCTTGCGTTCATGGTCTCTCATCTTCTCCAGCTTTTCTGAAATTTACAGGGTCATATGTTTTTACCATTATTATAACCAGGAAAATAAAATATTTTTGAGGTAGGGTCTTGTTCTAGTACAGGCTGACCTGGAATTAACTATGTAGTCTCAGGGTGGCCTCGAACTCACAGCAATCCTCCTACCTCTGCCTCCTGAGTGCTGGGATTAAAGGCATGCACCACCATGCACAGCTGGAGAATTTTTTTAATTTTTAAAATTTGAGAGCGAGAGAGAGAAAGAGGCAGATAGAGAGAGGGAGAATGGGTGTGCCAGGGCCTCCAGCCACTGCAAACGAACTCCAGATGCATGCACCCCCTTGTGAATCTGGCTAATGTGAGTCCTGGGGAATTGAGCCTTGAACTGGGGTCCTTAGGCTTCATAGGCAAGCACTTAACCGCTAAGCCATCTCTCCAACCCTGTTAAAAATTTTTTCAATCTTCCAAATTTACCAGGTGCTAGTATTATCTATTTGACCAAGCAGCAAATGCATTAAAAAAAAAATTTTTTTAAGCTAGGCATGGTGGCACATGCCTTTAATCCCAGCACTGGGAGGCAGAGGTAGGAGGATTGCTGTGAGTTTGAGGCCACCCTAAGACTACATAGTGAATTCCAGGTCAGCCTGGGCTAGAGTGAGACCCTACCTCTAAAAATCCAAAAACAAATTTGTTTTTTTGAGGATTTGTGTCAGTGACTAGATGATAGAAGGGATGGATCAGTGGTTAAGTGTTCTTCCTGTGCAACCATGAGGGCCTGAGGGGGCCTAAGACTGCCAGAGTTCAAATCTCCAGATGTGACATAAACCGAGCTAGGTGTAGCCCATGCCTACGATCCTAGTACCACAGGGAAGCAGAGACTCGAGAAGCTTCAGAGCACCCACAAGCTCCAAAATCAGTAAAAGGAGTCTCCAGCTCAAAACACCAAGAGCAGGCAGACGAGCAGTGGAGCAGGACCCCTCCACTCCACCACCACAGGGCAGTGAGCGACATCTGCAGCAAGCGTCTGGAGTGTCCCAAGGGTACAAGCACATGCACGTCACTACACATACAAAAATAAAAGTAGGGCTGGGGAGATGGCTTAGCAGTTAAGGCACTTGCCTGCAAAGTCAAAGGATCCAGGTTCGACTCTCCAGGACACACGTAAGCCAGAAGCACAGGGGGCGCATGCATCTGGAGTTCATTAGCAGTGGCTGGAGGCCCTGGCATGCCCATTCTCTCTCTCTCAAATAAATAATTAAAATATTTTTTTTAAAAGTAAATAAGGAGGGAGAGGCAGGGTATTACCATGGGATACTTTTTATAATCATGGAAAATGTTAGTGAAAATTGAGAAAATAAATACATAAAAGTAAATAAAAATTAAGAAAAACATTGCTCAGGAAGGACAGTAAAATTGAGTTGTTTTAGCCACTGAAGAGATTCCCAAAAGAGCATGTTACAGTTACAAGTTATTTTCTCAGTGAAACAGCAAAATAATTTACCTCTGATGCAGTATGTGACCAAAGAAATCAATAGCTTTGATAATGATATTGACTAGAATGATCATTATGCCAAACCTGGGTCAGAAGACAACAGAAAATTTACAAACTATAACCACCAGTGTGATATTGTGAGAAGCTAACAGGCACCACAACATGGTTCTCCAAGTGAAGCCATTACCCTCACGTGTCCACAAGCTCCACAGGCCCTAGCCACAGACTGTGAGATGTAGCTAAGAGACACACACATGCACACCTTATGCTTCTGGGACCACAATACAGAAAGGTTCCCACCACCAGGGCCTTAGTGCCCTCCTGCAGGCCTGATAAGCTCTTTTGGCCCAGCTGCCCTGCCTCCTCTATGACCAGTCCCTCCAAGGCTGTGACCCAATCCCCTGCCAAGGGTCCACACTGTTTCTTGCCCAGCGTGCCCTGGACCTTCCTCTTACACAAGAGGCAAAACAACCCACTTTAGCTCAGGATTGTTATCTGCCTCGTTCTTGACCACTCTAAAGAGACATTTCTCCCATAAAGAATACCCTCTCTCGTGGGCTGGGCGTGGTGGCGCATGCCTTTAATCCCAGCACTTGGGAGGCAGAGGTAGGAGGATCACCATGAGTTCGAGGCCACCCTGAGACTACATAGTGAATTCCAGGTCAGCCTGGACTAGAGTGAGACCCTACCTCAAAAAAAACAAAAAAACAAAAACAAAAACAAAAAGAATACCCTCTCCTCATGCCAAATGCCCCCTTCAGGTCCCAACCCACTTCTCATGCCTCTTATCAAGGGACCGCTAAAGTCCGGCCCCTCTCATCAGTGCCCCTCCTTTCACGTCTCACCACCAATGCAGTTCACCAAGGTCCCCGCACTGCCAGGCCCTAGCTGCCACTGGTCCTCCTGGAGTGCTCGCCGCTCCCCAAAGCTTCTGGACACACACACCCTGAGTTTTCTTCCAGCCACACCCTGCCACCAGGTCTGCTGCCAACTTCTCATGACCTCTCAGTGCTGGGGCACAGAGCTCAGTCAGTGGTGCAGCTCCGTGCTCCCTCTCCCCGTGACTTCATCGTGCTGGAATCAAGACCCACTGTGTGCTTGGAGTGACTTCTATGTTTACTTCCTAGATTAGCCTCCCCGACTCCTGATTCTATGTCCCCATACCCACAAGATTTCCACCTGCACATTTAGTAGATCCCCCCCAACAAGGTGGGCTCAGCTCCCACCCAGCTTTGGGGCTCACATGCTGCCCCATGCCTTCCCAACTTCAGAACAGAGATTCCATTTCAGAACTTCAGCCGCCAGCCCATAGTGTAGCATTGGTCTCAGCCTCTCTTAGTGCCCAGCCCCTTAGCAAAGCCTGCTACTTCTTCCTTGAGAACACACCCTGTGACCACCCATAGCCTCACCTCAGTCCCTGACCCCCTTCTCCAGCAGAGCCTCATGCATGCTGGATGAGGGGATTGGTGTCCAAATTTCTGGCCAGAATATGGGACAATATGAACTTGTCTCCTGTCTCTGGTGGGTCTGTGATGGCTCAGCTGCTTTGGAGGTCTAGCTGATAGTTTTTTTTACAACTTAACCATCATCTGTCCTATGACCTCAAAATCTTATAGGTATGAATTTACTCAAGACAAATGTTCAAGAACAAGTTGGGCATGGTGGCACACATCTGTAGTCCCAGCACTTGGGAGGTAGAGGAAGAATAATCAGGAGTTTCAAGCTCATCCTCAGCTACATGTCACGTTCAAGGCCAGCCTGTTGCAGTCAGCTTCATGTTGGTGGACAAACATCTTACCAGAAGCAGCTTATGAGGGGAAAAGGTTTATTGCAGGCTTACAAATTCCAGGGAAATACCAGCAATGGCAGAAGATCCCTCTTCCACAGACTCATAGCAGAAACACCATCAAACAGCCAGCAAGCACCAAAAGACCATGGCATGAGCAGCCAGAGTGCCAAACTGCTCTTCATACCTGAGTGCTAGACTCCAGATCCTTCCCCACTGACATACCTCTTCCTGTGCAGGGCTCCAGCCACTGCAGACTCAAAATTCAAGCCTGAATCTATGGGGCCACACATTTAAATCTCTACACAACCTGGGCTACATAAAATCCCATCTCAAAACATCAAAAAGCCAGGCACGGTGGGACACGCCTTGAAGACCAGAACTCAAGAGGCAGAGGTAGGAGGATCGCTGAGTTCTTAACCAGCCTCGTCTGCAGAGTGAGTTCCTGGGCTACAGTGAGACACTACCTTGAAAAAAAAAAATTAGTGGCACAAGCATTTGAAATATCTGGCAATTTGCAGTGATGAGTCCCTGGCGCGCACACACACCTATCGATTTTAAAAGGAATTAACCCAAGTTTCTACCAAGAGAAGAATGTGTGAATAAATCATGGAATGCTCCTGCAATGACCTACACTCAGGTTAGAGGATGAGGTCAAGGTGCATGCTGCCACAACCTCTTGAACAAGCGAGGCCACGAACAAGAACTACGCACTGGATAAGTCTGTCTGCCGGATACCGCAGAGTGGTCCTCTGGCTCCCTGCAGGTCTGGCTGTCTTCACACCAGCACAGTCCTGCTACGAAAAACACCGAAGTGAACTCCTTATACCTTCTCTCTGGTGCAGTCAACATTGCCCCAGGATGATCTTAAAGCCAGTCTGGTGATGTACCTCAGAAGGAGCCAGGCCTGGGGCGGGGGGCTCCCTGGTACAGATGCCACCCCGCCCAAGCAGGAGTCCCCACCATTTCAGGCCTGGCAGTCACTCACTCCCTCTCTTAGCAGGCAGCAAGGAGAACATGTCCAAGCTCATCTTTCTTAAACCAGCCTGACAGTGGTAGCTGAGACCCCTGCTGCTAGCAGCACAGTGCCCTCAGGTAAAGGAACAGGGGAAGAAAGGGACAGTCACAAACACTCAGGCTTTTCAAATTCTATACACATGCCCCACAAAAATAATAAAATTAAAAGATTCTTTTTCTAAAATGAGCTGTTCACATCCACAAGGCAGAAAAGAGAATGCAAAGGCTCAGGGTGAAGCCTGTCTGAAGCATGTTTGTTTTAAGGTATGGTCTTGATATAGTCCAGGCTGACCTGGAACTCAACTCTGCAGTCCCAGGCTGGCCTCAAGCTCACAGTGATCCTCCTACCTCTGCCTCCCAAGTGCTGGGATTAAAGGGCGCCATCATGGCTGCTGAAGCATTTTGTTTTTCTAACAGCCTCAGTGAGGCAGCATTAATCCACCATACAGTCATTGGCTCAAGCATTCAAATGGCTTTTTGTGTAATTACAGTTGGGCAATCATCACTTTAGCCAACTGTACAACACTATTCCAAAAAGCATCACCCCCAAAACCCTGTCATCTAAACGATCACCATTCTGTGAATGGCTTTGCCCATTTTGGACTGCCCACGTGAATGCAAGCATACAACACGTGCTTCTTTGTGCCTGGCTTCTCTCATTCAACCTCATGTTTTCCTTTTTTTAAAATTTTTTTGTACATTTTTATTTAGTTATTTCAGAGTGAGAGACAGAGAAAAAGGCAGATAGAGAGTGAGAGAATGGGCACGCCAGGGCCTCCAGCCACTGCAAATGAACTCCAGATGTGTGTGCCCCCTTGTGCATCTGGCTAACGTGACGTGGGTCCTGGGAAATCAAGCCTCGAACCGGGTCCTTAGGCTTCACAGGCAAGCGCTTAACTGCTAAGCCATCTCTCTCCAGCCCAACCTCATGTTTTCTGATACCGTGGGGCATGGATCAGAAGTCTGTTCCCTTCCATGGCTGAATCATATACCATTGTAGGGCAACACATTATTACCATGCATCATCTACAGCAGAAGATAACTACTCCTCAACAATGTTAGCCTACATTTATTTTTTAAAAACCGCTATAATCCTAGCATTCAGGAGACTGAGGTAGAAGGAATACCATGAGTTCAAGGCCAGCCTAGGCTAGAGTAGGAATCTACCTAAAAAAAAAAAAAAACTAGAAAAAGGGCTGGAGAGATGGTTTAGTGGTTAAGGAACTTGCTGGCAAAGCCAAAGGACCTAGATTTGATTCCCCAGAACCCACATAAAGCACAAGGTAGCACATGCGTCTGGAATTCATTTGCAGTGGTTGTAGGTCCTGGTGTGCCCATTTCTCCCCTGCCCCCTCAAATAAATAAATGATGTAAAAAAGCCCCAGAAGGCTAGAAAGATGGTTTAGCAGTTAAGGCTCTTGCATGTAAAGCCACAGGACCCAGGTCCTATTCCCCAGGACCCATGTCAGCCAGATGCACAAAGTGGCACATGCATCTGGAATTCATTTGCAGAGGCTGGAGGTCCTCTGCCTCTTTCTCTCAAATAAATAAATAAAAATAAAAGATGGGCATGGTGGTACATACCTTTAATCCCAGTACATGGGAGGCAAAGATAGGAAGATTGCCATGAGTTCAAGGCCACCCTGAGACTACATAAGAGTGAATTCCAGGTCAGCCTGAGGTAGAGCTATCAAAAAAAAAAAAAAAAAAAAAAAAAAAAGAGGCAGAGGTAGGAGGATTGCTGTGAGTTCAAGGTCAGCCTGAGATTACATAGTAAATTCCAGGTCAGCCTGGGCTAGAATGAGACCCTACCTCGAAAAGCAAAAATAAAATTTTAAAAAATTTAACTAGAAAAAATAATCTAAAAAAAGTTTCCTTATTATTTTTAATTTTTTTTTATTTATTTATGAGAGTGAGGAAGGGAGGGAGACAGCAAGAAAGAATGGGTGTGTCAGAGCATCTAGCCACTGCAAACAAATTCCAGGATGCATGCACCACCTTGTGCATCTGGCTTACATGGGTCCTGGGGAATAGAACTTGGGTCCTTTGGCTTTGTAGGCACGTGCCTTAACCACTAAGCCATTTCTCTAGCCCTCCTTATTATTATTATTATTTTTGCATGTGTATGTAGTTGGCATGTGTTTGGGCACCCATGTGTGTGCAGGTGCACATACACATGTGTGGAGGTAACCAGTGTCAGACGTCTTCCTCGACTGCTCTCCCCCTTTCTTGAGATAGGGTCTCACTGAACCTGGAGCTCCCTGGTTTATCCAGACTAGTTGGTCTGTAAACCTAAGGGCCCTCTTGTCCCCACCTCCCCAATGCTGGGACTGTAGGCACACATGGCTTAACACGGGGGCTGAGGATCAACCTCAAGGCCTCGTGCTTGGGAGCAAGCATTTTACTCACTGAGCCATCTTCCTGGCCACCAAGAAATGCTTTAAAAATCAAAGGTGGGCTGGAGGTATGGCTTAGCGGTTAAGGCGTTTGCCCGCAAAGCCAAAGGACCCAGGTTCAATTCCCCAGGACCCACGTTAGCCATATGCACAAGGGGGTGCATGTATCTGGAATTCGTTTGTAGTGGCTGGAGGTCCTGGCATACTCATTCTTTCTCTCTCCCTCTTTCTGTCAAATAAATAAAAATAAAATATTTTTAAAATTGAACATGTGGCCAGGCGTGGTGGTGCAGGCCTTTGATCCCAGCACTTAAGAGGAACAGGTAGAAAGATAACTGTGAGTTTGAGGCCACTCTGAGACTACATAGTGAATTCCAGGTCAGCCTGGGCTAGAGCAAGACCCTACCTTGAAAAAACAAAACAAACAAAAAAATATAACTAGAGCCAGGCATGGTGGCACATGCCTTTAGTTCTAGCACTCAAGAAGCTAAGGTAGGATGAATGCTATGAGTTTGAGGCCACCCTGGAGCTACAGAATGAGTTCCAGGTCAGCCTAGGCTAGAGTGAGACCCTTCCTGGGGGAGGGGGGGAATTCACTAAGAAGACCCTGCTAACTGTGGAGACAGCAGACTGTCCTAAGAGGTCAGCCTGCATCTATTGCTGTCACTTGCCAGGGGATAATGAAGACCAAAAGAGGAGTGACCCTCTCTGCACCCAAGGGCGGAAGCTTGCCCCAAATCCCACCCCACTGATAAAGGCACTGATAAAGGTATCCTTACCCACATCCATCCACTCAGGAGGCACCACCCGACACTTCTGTCTTTGTTTTAGGTTAATCGCCAGCCACAACGGCACGTCCACGGGTAAGCCGGGGTTAAAAGGTCCTAGATCCCCCTGCCAAGGATAAAGCAATTCCCAACATTACAAAGGAGATCGCGATATGGTGGTGCATACCCAGCACTGGAGGAAGCTGGGGCAGTTTGATCAAGAGTTCAAAGCCAGCCCAGGTTTATGGGCTGCGTTCGAGGGCCACATGAAAACTGTCTCTAAATAAATAATAAATGAATAATGAGCAAGTGTCACCCGTCCTCACTGCTATCGAGTAATAAATAACCTTGTCGCATGAACCAAGGTCCAAATACAAACGACACCCAGAATATGACCGACCCCAGAAAGGCGCCTCCCTTGCAGGTCCCCCGTGTCCACTCGGTACGGAAGGCGACACTCAGCAGCCGGTCGGGGGCCGGCGGCCTGCCCACCTCCCGCCGCCCGAGCCTGGCGGACCCTCACCCCGATGAGGTAGATCTTGTCCAGACTGAAGTTAGGGATGATGGTCACCAGCTCCTTCTCGGCCAGAAACTCCACCTCGGCCGCGTCCATGGCTCGCCAGGGAACTCGCGACCAACCTCAGCGACGCGAAGAGGAGCCACCGCCGTTCTTCCCGCCACGGCGCGGGGCCCGCCCCCAAACCGGAAGCCAGCCGACCGGCGACCTATCGGAACGCGGCGCTCTCCGCGGGGCGGCCAGAGGCGGAACCCCGCACTTGGTACGAGCTCGGCGATTGGCGGATCAGAGAGAGGCTGCAGCCGGCCCCGCCTCTCCAGACCTTCGCCACGCCCTTCCATCGCGCGTGCCTCGCGCCACCTGCGCTGTAGCCCCGCCTCTCAAACCTCCGACCACGCCCTTGATTAGCCCGCTCCGGCCTTTTGCAGCCCCGCCTGCCCTTTCCCGGACACGCCTCCGCTCCCAGCCTCCTAGGTGGGGTTGGTTCAGCGTAGAACCAGGAGTAAATGCATTTTTCCCAAACTCAGCTCAGGGTGCCACGACATGGTATGGGCTGTCTAGACAGACCCCAAGCGAGGAAAGGGTTTCTTTTTCTCCTTTAATTGTACGATCTTCTGCCCTGTCTGCATATTAATTAAAAACTATAGAAATGTAGGGGCTGGAGAGATGGCTTAGTGGTGCTTGCCTGTGAAGCCTGAGGACTCTGGTTCGATTCCTTAGTGCCCACCTACATAAGTCAGACGCCCAAGGGTGTGCATGTGCCTGGAGTTTGTTTGGAGGCCCTGGCAGCCCATTCTGTCTCTCTTTCTCTCTCAAATAAATAAATGTAAAAAATAGTGTAGATAGATAGATACATTCTTCCGCATCTCCTCACTATCCAATTCAGACCCTTCCCCGACAGAGACTCAAAATTAGGGCTTTGGCAAACACGTTTGCAAAATCTACTTTACTGTTTTATTTATTAGTATCATTATTGTTATTACTTGACTTCATTCTGAAGATTAAACCGGGGTCTCACTCATGCTAAATACATGCTCTTCCACTGAGCTACACCCCCAGCCCAGCATTTGTTGTTATTTTAACTTTTTGTCAACAACTTCTGTACATGTAGATAATATATCATGATCATAATCCCTTCCAGGTTCTCCCTCCACTGAATCCCTTCTTTCCAACTAGTCTCTCTTTTATCTTAATGTCATCATTTTTTTTTTCTCCTATTATCCAGCATTCATTCGGTTAGGCACACCTGCTCCTAGAACCAGATGACCTCAAGCCTTCTATCAGAGGTCAACAAGGGCCTGTGGAGTCCCTGGAAGATTCTCAGTGTGAACACAGCTCTCCGGTGAGATTGTGGGTCCAGAGTCCTGGATGAGGGCAGAATTCTGAGCTATAACCAGGCTGGGTGGCCCTGATGGAGTACAGGAAAGCTTACAGGGAGGCGATGCTGTCAGTCTGCAGCTGGTGGGGGCCGAGGGGCTAGATCATTAGGCCCTGAGAGAAAGCATAGAGAAGTTGGGACATGGTGGTTCATGCCTGTAATCCCATCATTGCAGAGGTGGAAGCAGGAGGGGCTGGAGATGAGTCCATCCTGGGCTACCCAGCATGGATATATATCAGAAAAGGAGGGCAAAGAGGAGAAGAAAAGAAGAAACAAAGGTGTGGGGCGTGGCTCATTGGCAGAGCACTTGTCTCCCACATGCAGGCCTGAGTTCCTTTCCAGGCACCACAAAAGGAGAAGAAAAAAAAATAGAGGATGTTAAGAGGGTGAGGTTTCTGTATCTAAGCAGAAAAGTTGCTCCTGCTCCTCAGCCAGGTGTGGCACATGCCTTTCATCCCAGTACTCAGGAGGCAGAGAAGTAGGTGGATCGCCGTGAGTTCGAGGCCACCCTGAGACTTCATAGTTAATTCCAGGTCAGCCTGGGCCAGAGTGAGACCCTACCTTGAAAAAAAAGAAAAGAAAAGAACAGTTGCTCCTCGCAATTGTGTCCTCCTCTTTGCCCTGCTCCCAGTAGGCATCTCAGGAAGGGAAAATAAGCCATAGGAGTCCCACCCATCCCAGGCCCTGTATACTGCTCTGTGCACTGCTCACCTGCGTTGGAAGTTCTCATTGGAGATTCTACTGTGTTTCCCCTTCTTGAGGTCATGAATTCACACAAATACTTGCCAAGAAAATAACCTGAATGTCACTGCATGTTGTGTGACCACTCTGAGCCTGTCTCCTCATCTTCACAATGAGGTGGGAGGAGAAAACCTGGGTTGTTAGGAGGGGAAGCTGCCCGCCACCTGGACCCTGCCAAAATAGAAGCTGCCTCTGGCTTCGGCAGCATGTGTGTGCCAGCTTGTCTGGGTTTTGATTGACGGGGGAATGTTTTCTTGACTGGCAAATATTTGTGTTCCCAAGTTGGCAAGACTTTGCTTCCTGGTTTGTACAGCTTCTAAAAGAGCAAAAGGAACAGGAGAGAAGCCGCCACTCTGGGAAGCAGCGATGGGAAGATGAATAGGAGAGCAGCCACACTCCACATCCTGTGCCCCTGGGCTTCCGGGAGATGAGACAGAGTGCCCCCTTGTGCACACCCAACAGTGGGGACCACGATGCCTCTACTTTCCCTTTGTGGCAGCAGGATTCATAGCACCCAAAATGCAGACATTGCCCAATGCCCACCAGCAGATGCACAGAGACAAAAGGTGGGTTGTCCATCCAGAGGGACAGCATCCAGCTATAGTCACAGAATTCAGCTACATGCTAGAGTGTGGGCAAACTGCAAAAATATGATGCTGGCCGGGTGTGGTAGTGCACACCTTTAATTCATGCACGCAGGAAACAGAGGTAGGAGAATTGTCATGAGTTTGAGGATAGTCTGGGACTACAGAGCCCAGGTCAGCCTGGGCTACAGTGAGACCCTACCTCAATCCCCCCATGCCAAAAAAAAAAAAAAAAACAAGCAAAAGAAATGATGCTGACATTGACAGTGATGGTGACACACACCTGTAATCCCAGCACACAGGAGGCTAAGGCAGGAGGACTGTGAGTTGAAGGCCAGTCTGGGTTACACAGCAAGTTCCAGGCCATGCACTGAGATTTGATCTTGAAAAAGAAACAAAACTGGGCTGGAGAGATGGCTTAGCAGTCAAGGCATTTGCCTGCAAGGCCAAAGGATCCCGGTTCAACTCTCCAGGTCCCATGTTAGCCAGATACAAAAGGGGGCACACGCGTCTGGAGTTCGTTTGCAGTGGCTGGAGGCCCTGGCGTGCCCATTTTCTCCCTCCCTCTCTCTCTTTCTCTCTGCCTCTTTCTCTCTCTCAAATAAATAAATAAAAGTATATTAAAAAGAAACAAAACAAACCAACCATAATGCTAAGTGAAAGAGAGCAGACGCCAAAGTCCACATATTACAGGGATGTAGCTCAGTTGGTAGAGTGCCTGCCCAGCATGAAAGAGGCCCCAGTGCCACAAAGACTGTCTTGGTGGCACAAACCTACTTTGGCTTGAATGTAAAATCTGTAAAAACTCGTGTTTGGATTCTTATTCCTCAAATTGGTGGTGCTGTTCCAGAAGGTTGTAGAACCTTTAGCAGATGGAACCTTCTGGAGGAAGTGGGTCTGCTGGATGTGGGCCTTGAGGTTTTATAGTCCAGCCCTACTTGGTGTGCTACTTCCTCCCTGCTGATGTGACAATGTGATGCCCGTTTCCTGCTCCTGCCATGCTTTCCTTGCCTGATGCACTTTGTCCTCCAGAACTGTCACCTGAAATAAGCCCTTTCCTTCCCTAAGCTGCTTCTGGTTGGGTATCTATAGCAATAAGAAAGTAACTGATGCACCCATAATCTCAGCCCTGGGGAGGTAAAGATGGAGAATCATAAATTCAAGGTTATCCTTGATTGCATACTGAGTTTGAGGCCTCCCTGTGATACATGAAACCCAGTCTCAGAAAAAAATAAAAGTCTGATTAGTGTAGGATTTCCTTTTAACATTTCCAGATCAGGCAAGTCCATAGCAACAGAAGATTCATGGTTGCCAGGGCATAGCAGAGAGAGGATGGAGAAGGACTGTTAGTGGGCACTGGTTTTCTTGGGAATCAGATGGTGGTGATGGTGGCATAACTCTGTCAATTTACTTAAAGTCACTGAACTGTACATCTTTTGGTGTTTTTAGACAGGCTCTCATCCTAGCCCAGGCTGACCTGGAACTCAGTCTGCAGCCCAGGCTGGCCTTGAATTTAGGGTGATCCTTCTACCTCAGTCTCCCAAGGCTGGGATTATTGGCATTAACTGCCATACTTGGCTGAATTATACACTTTCAAAGGATGGATTTTATATTGATGTGAATTATTCCTCATTAAAATTAGGTCACAGCTCACACTGTCTGAGCTGCACCAAGTCTCCTGTATACTATTTACCAAGCTCCAGGAAGTTTCCCCCAACCCCCACCCCAAGAGGGCCTAGACTGCAAGATGATTCACTCCAATCCTGAATAGAGCTTGGAGACAATCCCAGCATCCAGACTGTGGGCTCTGAGGCTCCCCCTCAACCCCACAGAGTGAGGATCTCGCAGTAAGCAGCCAAGGGGAAACAAAAGGGGAGGTATAGTGGTGGGAGGAGCTGGGAGTTAGAGTTAGGGTGCTGCTTAAGACAAGGTGGTCAGTGCCCTTTCCAATACCCCCCCACACCCGGAAAAATGTAAGACAAAGAATTGGAGTTGGAAACACCAGTATGGCTTAAGAGTGTAACTTAGTGTCAAAATGTTTATATACAGTGCATAGGGCCCTGGGTTCAATCCCCAATATTGGAAAACAAAAGGAAAAAAACCACTATTCTTGTTGGCATATTGGTAGATGCATAGAGAAATTTTTTTTAATTAATTATTTATTTATTTTCACAATTTTTACTAACATTTTCCATGATTATAAAAAATATCCCATAGTAATACCCTCCCTCCCCTCCCACACTTTCCCCTTTGAAATTCCATTCGAGAAATATTTTTGCTTTATTTTGTGTTTTACTTTTCCTTTTTGAGACTACATGGATATCATACCCAACTATGTCCACTTCCTAAAGTCCACATTACGCAATATACATTCCTTTTGCTCCCCCCCATCCAGATAAGATCTCATGCTATCCCAGGCTGACCTAGAACTCACATTGTGGTCCCAGGCTAGCCTTGAACTCACAGCCATCTTCCTACCTTTGCTTCCAAAGTGCTGGGATTGAAGGTGTGCTCCACCATGCTGGGCTTTCTGCTTTGCTTTTGACAAGAGTCTTCACTATGTAGCCCAAGCTAGATGTGGTGTTTATATTTTGGGAGGGGGTGTTTCTGTTTTGTTTTGTTTTCTGAGGTAGGGTCTCACTCTAGCTCAGGCTGACCTGGAATTCACTCTGTACTCTCAGGGTAGCCTCGAACTCATGGCGATCCTCCTACCTCTGCCTCCCGAGTACTGGCATTTTTTTAAAGGCGTGCACACGCCCGGCTCTGAGGTGGTGATTTGAATGTGAAGTATCTCCCTTGGCCTTGTGTGTTTGTGATTAAGCCTCACACCCAATCCTCAGCTGGTGGAGCTTTGGGAAGCTGGAGCCTTGCTAGAGGAGGTGTGTCACTGGGAGCTGGCCTTGAAGTTTATTAGTCCAGCCTGTTGGTTGTTGATGGCTAGCTCACTGTTGCTGCTTCCTCCAGGCTGCTGTGACAAGATGTGATGCCCTGGATGTCTACTCTGCCATACTTTACCCTGCCATGATGAAATTGCCCCTTGAAACTATAAACTGAAATAAACCTTTTTCTTCCATAAGCTGCTCCTGGTGGGTGTTTGCCCCAGCAATGAGATAACTGCTACACTAGCTTTCAGCTTGCAATCCTCCTGCCTCAGCTCCCAAATCCTGGGATTACAGCTGTGCGCCACTATGCTCAGCCCAAAAATATATATTGCTATTCTCTATAGTAACCAGACCTATTCCTCTCCTTCCTCTCTCTCTCTTTCCATATATATATATGTATGTATGTATGTATGTATGTATGTATACACACACACACATATAATAGAGAGAGAGAGAGAGAATTGGCACACCAAGACCTCAGCCACTGAAATTGAACTCCAGACACTTGTGTCATCTTTGTGCATCTGGCTTTTATGGGACTGGAGAGAGATCGAACATGGGTCCTTAGGCTTCACAGTTGAGCACCTTAACCCCTAAGCCATCTCTCCAGCCCCTCTCACCTCTTTAAAAAAATATATTTGGGCTGGAGAGAAGGCTTGGCAGTTAAGGTACTCACCTGCGAAGCTTAAGGATTCAAGTTTAATTCTCCAGGTCCCACGTAAGCCAGATACACAATGTGGCACATGTATCTGGAGTTCATTTGCAATCACTAGAGGCCCTGGTGTGCCCATTTTCTTTCTCTCTCTCTCTGTCTCTAATAAGTAAATAAAAATTTAATAAATATTTATTTATTTGAGAGAAGGAAGGAGAGACAAAGAGAGAGAAATGAAAACAGATAGAATGGGTGCACCAGGGCCTCCAGACACTGCAAACAAATGCCAGATGTATGTGTCACCTTGCACATCTGGCTTCCGTGGGTACTGGGGGATCAAACCTGGGTACTTAGGCTTTGCAGGCAAGTGCTTTAACTGCTGAGCCATCTCTCCAGCCCTCACCTTTTTAAAAAAACTTTTAACTATTTATTTATTTGAGAGAGAGAAAGGCAGATATAGAGAGAATGGGCACACCAGTACCTCTAGCTGCTGCAAACAAACTCCAGACACATGTACCACCATGTGTATCTGGCTTATGTGGGTTTCGGGGAATAGAACCTGGGTCCTTTGGCTTTGTAGGTAAGTGCCTTAACTGCCAAGTCATCTGTCCAGCCATTTTTTTTAATGTTTATTTATTTATTTGCAAGCAGAGACAGATAGAAGAAAGACAGAGAAAATGGGTACCAGGGCCTCCAGCCACTGTAAATGAACTCCAGATATTTGCACCACTCTGTTCAACTGGCTTTTTATGGGTATTGAAGAGGGAATCAAAGCTTTGCAAGCAAGTGTCTTAGCCACTGATCCACCTCTCCAACCCTCCCCACACACACACCTGTTTTGTTTTAAGGTAAGGTCTCACTCTAGCCCAGGCTGATCTGGAATTCACTATGTAGTCTCAGGCTGGCCTTGAACTCACAATGATCCTCCTACTTCAGCCACCTGAGTGCTGGGATTAAAGGCATGTGCCGCCACGTCAAGCTTGTTTAAAATATTTTATTTATTTAAAAGAGAGAGAGAGAGAGAATGGGTTCACTAGGGCCTCTAGCTACTACAAATGAACTCCAGATGTATGCATCACCTTGTGCATCTGGCTTTATCGTGGGTACTAGGGATTGCAGGTACTAGGGAATTGAGCCTAGCTCCTTAGGTTTGCAGGCACAAGTGCCTTAACTTCTGAGCCATCTCTCCAGCCCTCAACTCTTTTTAAAAAATATGTTTTTCTTGGGCTGGAGGGATGGTTTAGCGATTAAGGCACTTGCCTACAAAGCCAAAGGTCCCAGGTTTGATTCCCCAAGACCCATGTAAGCCAGATTCACAAGGTGACACATGCCATGGCACATGTGTCTGGAATTCACTGTGGTGGCTGAAGCACCTGGCTTGCCCATTCTATCTCTATCTGTCTCTTTCTCTCTCCTCTCTCAAATAAATAAAATAAAGCTGGGCTGGAGAGATGGCTTAATGGTTAAGGTGTTTACCTGCAAAACCAAAGGACTCAGGTTCAATGCCCCAAGACCCATGTAAACCAGATGCACAAGGTGGCACATGCGTCTGGAGTTGGAAGGAAGGAAGGGAGGGAGGGAGGGAGGGAGAAAGAAAATGGTTACACATGGGCCTCTTGCTACTACAAATGA
The DNA here is from genome assembly GCF_020740685.1 of Jaculus jaculus. Lineage (NCBI taxonomy): Eukaryota > Metazoa > Chordata > Mammalia > Rodentia > Dipodidae > Jaculus > Jaculus jaculus. The sequence continues at coordinate 225,518,112 of NC_059102.1, forward strand.
CCTCTAGACACATGCACTCCTTTTTGCATCTGGCTTTATGTGGGTGCTGGGGAATTGAACCTGGGCCATCAGGTTTTGCAAAGAAGTACCCTTAACTGCTAAGACATCTCTCCAGCCTCATTCTGCCCACCTCTATTTGTACCCTGTAGCCAACACTTCCGCTTCCCCTGCCCTGCCAGGCCCCGGCCTTGGGTCCCCCTCACTCCTCTGCTTCCATGTATAAGTGAGGCAATGCACGTTTGTTTTCTGTGCCTGGCTGCCTCCCCTTAGCATGCTCTTCATAGACACTACTGCAAGTGACACTTTTTTTTTTTTTTCGAGGTAGGGTCTCACTCTAACCCAGGCTGACTTGAAACTCACTCTGTAACCCCAGGCTGGCTTCAAACTAGCAGTAATCCTCCTATCTAGGTGTCCCAAGTGCTGAGATTAAAGACATGGGCAACCATGCCTGACTATAGAACTTTCTGTTTCGTTTGTTGTTGGTGGTTTGTTTTTCGAGGTAGAGGTAGAGTCTCACTCTGGCCCAGGATGTAGTCTCAGGCTGCACTTGAACTCATGGCGATCCTCCTACCTCTACCTCCCAAGTGCTGGGATTAAAGACATGTGCCACCACACCCAGAAAATGTTCTACTTTATTATTATTATTATTACTATTATTATTATTATTTTGGTTTTTTGAGGTAGGGTCTTACTCTAGCTCAGGCTGACCTGGAATTTACTATGTAGTCTCAGGGTGGCCTCGAACTCATGGTGATCCACCTACCTCTGCCTTCCAAGTGCTGGAATTAAAGGTGTGCACCACCATGCCAGACTCCAAATTTTCTACTTTTAAGGCTAACTTGTATTCTCTGTATAGAATAAAACTCCTCTCATCCACTGATGGACACTTTGATAGACCGCACATCTTGTCCACTGTGAGTAAGTCTGCAGTTATCCCAGTTGTATGAGGGGTCAGGCCTCCCTTCAACATGCTAACTTCAGTTCCTGTGGGGAAGTGACCAGCAGGGGGATGGCTGAATCTAGAATTATGTAGTTTGTATGTGTAGCAAGTGTGGTGGCACATGCCTTTAATCCCAACACTGAGGAGGCAGAGGTAGGAGGATCACCATGAATTCGAGGCCAGCCTGAAACTTCATAGTAAGTTCCAGGTCATCTTGGGCTATAGTGAAACCTTACATCGATACACCAAAAATATGTGTGTGTGTGTGTGTGTGTGTGTGTGTGTGTGTGTATAGCTGTATGTCCAAATCCCTTCCATATTTTATACACACACACACACCTCCTTGCTCTGTCCACTACAAGGCCCAGCAGCAACACTTCAGGAAGGCCCTGAGAACCCAGTATCCAAAGTTGGCTTCTAGCACCATTCTGCAGTGTTTAGACCTAGTATTCCTTTAATACTTGAGTGGAGTATGGTGGGCCAGGCCTGTGATCCCAGCACTCAAAAGGTTGAGGCAGGAAGATTACAAGGTCCAAGCCAGCCTGGGCTACAGAGAGACTCTGCCTCAAAAAACTAATGGAAGTTAGGTGTGATGTGCATGCCTTTAACCCCAGCAATCAGGCTAAGGTAGGAGTTCAAGGCCAGCCTGTGTTATAGAGTGAGTTCTAGATCATCAGATAGGCTAGAGTGAGACCCTGCCTCAAAAAAAACAAAACAGCACATCTTTAATCCCAACATTTGGGAGGCAGAGGTAGGAGAATTGTCATGAGTTTGAGGCCAGCCCGAGTCTCCATCGAGAATTCCAGGTCAGCCTGGGCTAGAGTGAGACCCTACCTCAAAAAAGTGGGGGGGGGGGGGGCTGGAGAGATGCCTCAGCAGTTAAAGGTGCTTGCTTGTAAGTCTGATAGTTTTTTTTTTGTTTGTTTAATGTTTATCTCATGATCAGACTTATCAAGAGTGAGACTCTGGGGGCTGGAGAAATGGCTTAGTGGTTAAGACGCTTGCCTGCAAAGCCAACAGACCCAGGTTTTATTTGTTTTATATGTTTTATTTACTTGAGAGTGAGAGGGAGAATGGGCACACTAGGGCTTCCAGCCCCTGCAAATGAACTCCAGACGCATGCACCACCTTGTGCATCTGGCTTATGTGGGTCCTGGGGAATTGAACCTGGGTCCTTTGGCTTTGTAGGCAAGCGCCTTAACCACTAAGCTATTTCTTCAGCCCCCACAGTCTCACTCTTGATAAGTCTGATCATGAGATAAACATTAAACAAACAAAAAAAAACTAGGCCTAGTGTGGTGGCACATGTCTTTAATCCCAGCACTTGAGAGGCAAAGGTAGGAGGGTTGCTCAGTTTGAAGCCAGTCTGAGACTACATTGTGAATTCCAGGTCAGCCTGGGCTAGAGAGAGACCCTACCTCAAACAAACAAACAAAACGAAGCTAGTTGAAGTTTGCTGAGCATGGTGGCGCATGACTATAATCTCAGAACTCGAGAGGTAGACGTAGGAAGATCAGGGGCGCAGAGTCCTCAGCTATATAGCAAGTTCAAAGCCAGCCTAGGCTATGTGGAACCCTGTCTCAAAAACACAAGAATTATAGTGATGAAGCAAGTTTTGGGGGAGGTGCTGCAGGGAGGGCTCACCAGATGGGAGGACCTAGGTGTCTGTATTTTCAGACTTCTCAGCTGCCCAGCTATTTTCCTATGATCTCTGAAAAGCATAAAGGAAGTGGTGAGTAGTTAGTATTGGTCTTGTCTCTTGGTGCCTAAGGAAGCTAAGGAAAGGGCTGGAATCCGGGCCTGGGAGCAGAATAGAGACTCTCCTGGCTTCATACAAGCAGTGAAATACAGAGCCTGTCATCAGAGAGGACATCCCCAGTTACTCTTTGTCCTGCCACAGTGTCCTTGGGATCAGCAGCTCCTACAGCTCTTTATTGAGTGATAAGGGGAATCTTTTTTTTCATGGTAGGGTCTCACTCTCGCCCAGGCTGACCTGGAATTCACTATGTAGTCTTAGGGTGTCCTTGAACTCACAGCAATCCTCCTACCTCTGCCTTCCTCGTGCTGGGATTAAAAGCATGCACCACCATTTAAAAAATTATATTTTATTTATGAACAGAAAGAGGAGAGAGAGGATGCACCAGGGCTTCTTGCTGCTGCAAATGAACTGCAGATATCTATGCCACTTTGTGCATCTGGCCTTACACAGGTACTGGGGAACTGAAGCCAGGTCAACAGTGAGAGCCACCACTCCTGGCTATAAGAGAACCTCCATTTTTAAAAATTAATTTATTTTTTATTGACAACTTCCATGATTATAAACAATATCTCATGGTAATTCCCTCCCTTTCCCCACTTTTGAAACTCTACTCTCCATCATATCCTCTCCCCATCTCAATCAGTCTCTCTTTTATTTTGATGTCATCATCTTTTCTTCCTATTATGATGGTTTGATTCAGGTGTCCCCCATAAACTTAGGTGTTCTGAATGCTAGCTCCCCAGCTGATGGATATTTGGGAATTAATGCCTCCTGGAGGGAGTGTATTGTTGGGGGCGGGCTTATGGGCTTTATAGCCAGTTTCCCCATGCCAGTGTTTGGCACACCCTCCTGTTGCTGTGGTCCACCTTATGTTGGCCAGGGGGTGATGTCCACCCTCTGCTCATGCCATCATTTTCCCCTGCCATCATGGAGCTTCCCCTCAAGCCTGTAAGCAAAATAAATCTCTTTTTCCCAGAAGCTGCTCTTGGTTGGGTGATTTCTACCAGCCATGTGAACCGGACTGCAACAGATGGTCTTGTGTAGGTAGTGTCAGGCACTGTGAGGTCATGGATATCCAGGCCATTTTGTGTCTGGAGGAGCACATTGTAAGGAGTCCTACCCTTCCTTTGGCTCTTATGTTCTTTCTGCTACCTCTTCCACAATGGACCCTAAACCTTGGAAGTTGTGATAGAGATATTTCAGTGCTGAGCAATTCTGTAACTTCTTCTCAGCACCATGGTGCCTTCTGAGTCATCCCAAGGTCACTGCCATCTGAACAGAGAAGCTTCTCTAACCAAAAGTGAGAGTAGCATTAATAGATGGGTATGAACATTAAGAGGAGTGCTTACTGGGCAGTTTGATAAGCATAGTATATACATTTAGTCAAACAGCAGCAGACATTACACCCCTAGGGTTCATAACTACCCCTGTTGTAGGTTTTCACTATCTGGTATGTATTCCCTCCCATGGAGCAGGACTCCAGTCAAATTAGAGGGTAGTTGGTTTCCTCCAAACAGATGTGCCACTATTGTACCCATTGGCTCATTTGGCCTAGTTGGCCAAATATAAGGCTTGCAGTGTCCACTGTGGAGTAACTTCACTGGTGATTTATCTCTCTCCCATTTAACTCTGTGCAGCATGGCTTTTTCTAGACTTCTGTCAGTTGGTCTACATGGAGGATGTTACAGTCAGGTCTGCATTGCTGGTAGAAATCACCCAACCAAAAGCAGCTTGTGGGAAAAAGAGGTTTATTTTGGCTTACAGGCTCAAGGGGGAAGCTCCATGATGGCAAGAAAATGACGACATGAGCAGAGGGTGGACATCACCCCCTGACCAACGTAAGGTAGGTGGACCATAGCAACAGGAGAGTGTGCCAAACACTGGTAAGAGGAAACTGGCTATAATACCCATAAGCCCACCCCCAATAATACACTCTCTCCAGGAGGCGATCTCCATCAGCTAGGAACCTAGCATTCCGAACACCTAAGTTTATGGGGGACACCTTAATCAAACCACCACAGAGGAGGTTTTCAGCTCAGTTCCTGCAGGATTTCTCAGTGACCTTGCAGCCCAAATATGTGGAATCTTCAGCAATAGAGTCTTACCATCTATTCCTGGTGGGAAACCAAGGGCCTCAGCATTAGCCTGTAATGTTTTGGGGGCATCAGGGACCCCCCTGGCCAACAACTCACTGGAAGGAATCCCATCCCTGGCACTGCAAATTTTCTAGTAACAATCTATGGCTCCTGCACGGGAACGTACATTTTTAAAAAATTTTTTATTTATTTATTTGAGAGCGACAGACACAGAGAGAAAGACAGATAGAGGGAGAGAGAGAGAATGGGCGCGCCAGGGCTTCCAGCCTCTGCAAACGAACTCCAGACGCGTGCGCCCCCTTGTGCATCTGGCTAACGTGGGACCTGGGGAACCGAGCCTCGAACCGGGGTCCTTAGGCTTTATAGGCAAGCGCTTAACCGCTAAGCCACCCCTCCAGCCCGGAACGTACATTTTTAAGGTTAGTTGGTTTGTGATCATGTCCTGTTCACAGTACTCAAATCCGCTAGGCCTGCTATGCCACCTGTTGCCCATGTGGCTTGGAAGACTAGAAGTAGGCAGGCTCTCTGTGATGTCTGCCCCAGCTGGGCTCAGAACACAAGCTCTGGCCCTGGGGACTGACAGCATTTCCTTCTTAACAGCTTCACGAGGTATTTATTATTCCCGCCAGTGAGTGTGATACTCTTCCACAAAGGCAATCTGAAAAAAAAAAACAAAAAAACAAAAACCAGAAGACATCCCTTTCCTTGTGAGTCTCTTTCATAACTTGCAACTGACCTGCAAGACAATGGCCGTGAGAGACATGTGTGCAGAGGGGTGGCACGATCCATCTGTGTTTGATTTACTTACTTATTTTTTAATTTTATGGGTTTATTTATTAGAGAGAGGGAGGCAGAGCATGGGCAGGCCAGGGCCTCTGGCCACTACAAATGCACTCCAGATACATGAGTCATCTTCTGCATCCAGCTTTTCATGGATACTGGGGGATCCAACCTGGGTCCTTTGGCTCTGCAAGCACCTTAACTGATGACCCATCTCTCCAGCCCTTTTCTTTAAAATATATTTTTAAAATATTTTTATTTATTTGCAAGCAGAGAGAGATAGAAGAGAGACAGAGAGAATGGGCACACCAGGACTTCCAGCTGCTACAAAGGAACTCCAGATGTATGCACCACTTTGTGCATCTGGCTTTATGTGGGTACTAAGAAATCAAAGTAGGGTTGTTAGGCTTTGCAGGCAAGTGCCTTAACCACTGATCCATTTTTCCAGCCCTCTCCAGCTCTTTTGTGGCTTTTTTTTTTTTGCACGTGTATGTGCACGTATGTTCATATGAGTGTGGTTTTTTTTTTGTGTGTGTGTGTGTGTAGAGCCCAGCTGTGCCCAATGTCAGGCATCTTCCTCAGGTGTGGTGGTTTGACTCAGGCGTCCCCCATAAACTTAGATGCTCTGAATGCTAGGTTCCCAGCTGATAGAGGTTGGGAATTAACATCTCCTGGAGGCAGTATATCGTTGAGGGTGGATGTATGGGTGTTATAGCCAGTTTCCCCTTGCCAGCGTTTGGCACACTCTCCTGTATCCTATTGCCCGCTTGATGTTGGTCAGGAGGTGATGTCCACCCTCTGCTCATGCAATCATTTTCCCTTGCCATCATGGAGCTTCCCCTTGAGTTTGTAAGCCAAAGTAAACCGTTTTTTTGTTTTTGTTTTTCCAAAAGCTGCTCTTGGTCAGGTGATTTCTGCCAGCAATATGAACCTGACTGCAACAGTAAGCTTCCAGAAATATCTAGGTGTGGTGGTGCACACCTTTAACCCCAGTTCTCTGGAGGCAGAGGTAGGAGGATTGCTGTGAGTTTGAGGCCACTGTAAGAATACAGAGTGAATTGCAGGTCAGCCTGTGCTAGAGTGAGACGTTACCTCAAAAACAAAAACAAAAAAAATGTACACACACAAAAAAAAATCCAGAAATTATTCTAACTCTGTCTTTCTTCTTGTTATAGGGGCACTGGGGTTACAGAAGTGCACCACAGCTCCCAGCTTTTTAAAAATCATTTATTTATTTATGAGAGAGAAAATGGGCACACTAGGGCCTCCCACCACTACAAAGGAACGCCCAAACTGTTAAGCCCTGCACACATGTGCCTTTAACTGCTAAGCCATCTCACCAGCTTGTGTGTGGAGTCTGGGTATCAGAACTCAGGTATGCAGAGTTGTATAACAATCACGCCACCCACTGAGCCATCTCCGCACCCACCTCATTGCTTTTTGTTGTTGTTGTTTTTTGTTTTTGCCAAGGTAGGGTCTCACTCTAGCACAGGTTGACCTGGAATTCACTATGTAGTCTCAGGGTAGCCTTGAACTCACAGCTATCCTCCAAGCTCAGTCTCCCAAGTGCTTGGATTAAAGACATGCCCCACCACACCTGGCTCCACCTCTTTTTTTTTTTTTTTTTTTTTTAAGTAGGGTCTCACTCTAGCTCAGGCTGACCTGGAATTCACTATGTAGTCTCAAGGTGGCCTTGAACTCATGGCAATCCTCCTACCTCAGCCTCCTGAATGCTGAGATTAAAGGCATGCACCACCACGCCCAATTTATTTATTTATTTATTTTTTTGAGACAGGGTTTTTGTAGTCTGTCTGGACTGGAACTCACTAGGTACCCCAAGCTGGCCTCAAACTCGAAGCAATTCTCCTGTTTCAGCGTCCCTGGTACTAGGATTATTGGTACGAGCCACTATACCTGGTTGCTATCTGCACATCAGGAGGAATTGAGGGAGGATGGAGTTAAGGGTCAAGCAGGGGAAACCTGAGTGGTAATGATAGCCGCCGGACTGGGTGGGGCCCTGGGTACCCAGAACCCAGCACGCTGCCCAGATAATCCAGGCCCAGGGAAGGCCCCAGCTCCGCCAGGTGGTCACAGGCAGCTCTCATCCACCTGTGGCTGTGCGCAGCTCGGTGGCGCACGCCGCCACCCCGCCCTGTGCCTGGCTCCTGCGGCAGCTGGCCCGCCTCCTGGGTTTGGCAGGGGAGCCATTGCGACAGCCCCACCGTGCACGTTATGGCTGGGCCAGGCGCTCTCACAGGGCTCCGACATGGTGTGAAGACACGCTTGTGTCTTTTTGCCATCTGCCGCTGTCATTAAAAAATTACATTTCCATCTGTTTTCACACTTTTCCCCCTCCTTGCCTCTCTTCCTGGAGGAATACAGCACAAATAATCCCGAGCGAGGAGACTTGTCTGCTTGCCTCTAGGAACCTGGGGACTGTCCCCTGACACGCAGGGATGGGTCAGCAAGCCTTGCCAGCAGCCACGGTTGGAGTCGTTCGTCGGTTTGTCCTGGGGCTTCTGTTCACCAGGGCACGTGGTGCTGTGGCCTCTGCCCACTCCAACATGCTGACAGGAGTCGTTCACACTTTTTTTTTTTTCTTTTTGAGACAGGATCTCACTCCAACACTCAGGCTGTCTGGAACTCTCAGGCTTCCTGCCTCAGTATCCTGAGTGTGCCGCCACACCCAGCTCATCATGCTTTTATTTTATTTTATTTTTTGAGATATCTTCTTACTATGTAGCCCTGGCTGAGCTCAAACCCTTGAATTATCAATCCTCCTGCCTCTGCCGCCAGAATGCAAGGGATTACAAATTTGTACCGCTATACCTAGCATACGACACTTTTAAAAAATTGATTTTTATTTTATTTATTTATGAGAGAGAGAGAGAGAATGGGCATATCAGGGCCTTCAGCCACTGCAAATGAACTTCAGATGCTTATGTCTTCTTGTGCATCTGGCTAACACAGGTCCTGGGGAATTGAACCTGGGTCATTTGGCTTTGTAGGCAAGTGCCTTTATTGCTCAGCCATTCCTCCAGCCCACAACACTTTTTTTTTTGAGGTAGGGTATCGCACTAGCCCAGGCTGACCTGGAATTCACTATGTAGTCTCAAAAAAGTGGCCTTGAGGGCTGGAGAGATGGCTTAGCGGTTAAGCGCTTGCCTGCGAAGCCTAAGAACCCCGGTTCGAGGCTGGTTCCCCAGGTCCCACGTTAGCCAGATGCACAAGGGGGCGCACGCGTCTGGAGTTCGTTTGCAGAGGCTGGAAGCCCTGGCGCGCCCATTCTCTCTCTCCCTCTATCTGTCTTTCTCTCTGTGTCTGTCGCTCTCAAATAAATAAATAAATAATTTAAAAAAAAATAAATAAAAGTGGCCTTGAACTCATAGCAATCCTCCTACATTGGCCAAGGTTTGAGGTCAGCTTAGGCTACAGAGTGAGTTCCAGATTCCCCTTGGCTAGAATGAGACTCCACCTCAAAAAAAAAAAAAAAAAAAAAAAAAAGATGGAAGACTGCTCTATGGTTACAGGTGCTTGCTTACAAAGCCTGCTGCTCTGGGTTCAATTCCCCAGCACCCACATAGAGCCAGATGCAATGAAGTGGCACATGCATCTAGGGTTCATGTGCAGTAGCAAGAGGCTCTGACGTGCCCATTCTCTCTCTCCTCTCTTCCTCTCTCCCTCTTTCTCTCATAAACAAATAATCTTAAAATTAAAAAGAGAAAGCAATCCAAAAGAAAAGAAGGCACAGATGTCAATAACCCATCCGATGACCCAGGATCAGTCAAAGAAGACTTGAAGTATCGGGGTAATTAATGTTTGGGTATTAGGACAAACCCTCATTATTTTTTGTTTGTTGGTTTTTTTTCAAGGTAGAGTCTTGCTCTAGCCCAGGCTGACCTGGAATTCACTGTGTAGTCTCAGGGTGGTCTTGAATTCATAGTGATTCTCTTACCTCTGTCTTCTGAGTGCCAGGATTGAAAGCGTGCACCGGGCTGGAGAGATGGCTTAGCGGTTAAGTGCTTGCCTGTGAAGCCTAAGGACCCCGGTTCGAGGCTCGGTTCCCCAGGTCCCACGTTAGCCAGATGCACAAGGGGGCGCACGCGTCTGGAGTTCGTTTGCAGAGGCTGGAAGCCCTGGCGCGCCCATTCTCTCTCTCTCCCTCTACCTGTCTTTCTCTCTGTCTGTCGCTCTCAAATAAAAAAAAAAAATTAAAAAAATAAAATAAAATAAAATAAATTAAAAAAAAAACAAAGAAAGCGTGCACCACCACGCCCAGTTAAACACTCACTCTTTATCAGCAGCAAGGAGACACACATCCCACCTACACAGCATCCTTGACCTTTAACCAAGTGTCAGGTTTATCTAGAAGCCAACATCAAGGGAAGGCTTGATGAGACACAGCAGACATCCCAGCACTTGGAAGGTGAAGATTGTCACATCACGAGTTCAAGACCTGCCTTCAATACCAGAGACTGTCTCAAAAACAAAACAAAAGCCTGAGATTGATTGAGAGGGGGAGGGGATATGACAGAGAGTGGAGTTTCAAAGGGGAAAGTGGAGGGAGGGAGGGAATTACCATGGGATATTGTTTACAGTTATGGAAGTTGTCAATAAAAAATTAAAATTAAAAAAATAAAATAACCCGGGCGTGGTGGCACACACCTTTAATCCCAGCACTCGGGAGGCAGAGGTGGGAGGATTGCCGTGAGTTCAAGGCCACCCTGAGACTACATAGTGAATTCCAGGTCAGCTTGAGCTAGAGTGAGACCCTACCTTGAAAAAACAAAATAATAATAATAAATAAAATAAAATATGTTTTAAAATTTATAAAAAAAAAAGAGACTGGTGTGGTGGTGCATGCCTGTAATCTTAGTACTTGGGGTGTGGAACGAACAGAAGCAGGAGGATTGCTGCAAGTTTGAGGCCAAGCTGCTCTATGTAGTAAGTACCAGGGTAACCTGGGCTGCAGCTGTACAGTGAGACCTTGTCTCGAAAACAAAATTAGGTCAGGTGTGGTGGTGCACGCCTTTAATTTCAACACTTGGGAGGCAGAAGTAGGAGGATTGCTGTGAGTTTGAGGCTACCCTGGGACTACATAGTGAATTCCAGGTCAGCCTGAGCTAGAGTAAGACCTTACCTTGAAAAACAAACAAAAAAAAAAAAAAAAAAGAAAGAAAGAAAGAAAAGAAAAGAAAATTAGGGGGCTGGAGAGACGGCTTATTGGTTAAGGAACATGCCTATGAAGCCTAAGGTAAGGATCCAGGTTCGACTCCTCAGAACTCATGTAAGCCAGATGCACAAGATGCACACAGGTGGCGCATGCATCTGGAATTTATTTGCAGTGGTTAAGGCCCTGATGTGCCAATTCTGTCTCTCCCTCTCTCTCTCATAAAGGCTAGGGAGATAGTTCAGCAGTTAAACGTGCTTGCTTGCAAAGCCTGCTGGCCTAGGTTCAATTCCCCAGTACCTATGTAAATGCCTGATGCACAAAGTAGCACACTATCTCTCTTTCTCTAATAAATATATAAAAAAAATTAAAGCTGGATTGGGCTGGGCATGGTGGCACATGCCTTTAATCCCAGCACTTGGTAGGCAGAAATTGGAAGGAGGATGGCTGATTTTGAGGCCAGCCTGAGACTACATAGTGAATTCCAGGTCAATCTGGGCTAGAGTGAGATCCTGCCTCAAAAAATGAGAAAGAGAAAAAAAAAAAAACCTGGATGTGGGGATGGAGAGATGGTTTAGTGGTTAAGGTGTTTGCTTGCAAAGCCTAATGACCTAAGATTGATTCTCCAGTACCTATGTAAAGCCAGATGCAAAAATAACAACAAAACAAACCAAAACCAAAAACTGAATTGGGGAGCTGGAGAGAAGGCTCAGCAATTGGATGCTTGCCTGCCAACCTGAAAACCTGTGTTTGATTCCCCAGTACCCACAAGTGACCTATGTATCTGGAGTTTGTTTGCAGCAGCTGGAGGTCCTGGTGCACCCATTCTCTCCATCTGTCTCCTCTTCATCTCTCTCTGCTTGCAAATAAATAAAAATGAAAAAAAAAAACCTGGAGTGGGGGTGTCATTCAGTTGGTAGAGCACATGCAGGAAGCCTTGGCCCCCACATAATCCAGGTGTGGTGGCGCATGCCATTAACCCCAACACTTGGGAGGTGGAGACAAGAGGATCAGAAGTTCAAAGTCATCCTACATAGCAAGTTTGAGGCCAGCCTAGGCTACATGAGACCTTGACTCAAAAAAAAAAAAAAAAAAAAAGCCCAACCACCAACAAAGGGCTCTGCGGGTCCTTGTCAGTCTTCTCACTGCTTAGTAAAATGTCACCTGTCCTTACTGTCGCTCAGGTGTGATTCTAGTCTTTCTGTATGTTCATTCATTTGATCTTCCCACAACCCAGATCGCATCCCCCCTTTGAAGACCCGGGGAAGCCAGAGCCCAGGCAGGCAGTGATGTGCTCAGCCAGTAAATGGCTGAGGAACACTGTCCTCCTTCCAGCAAAGGATCCATGTGGAAGGAGTTAGTTCGGAGGGTACTCCCTGCAGCCCCACGCAGGGAGGCGGGGATGGAGAGGAGACCTGGAAAGGATTATTTCCATCCTTGCTCAGGCTGTGACCAACTCAGGGCAGTCAGCACATTCCTGCTGCAGGCATCCGTGCTGCGCTAAGAGCCTTTGCACAGCTATGGGACCTGTCAATGCATCATCTGTGGACCACTGGAGAAGGCCTGGCTGCTGATGCACAGGCCTTTCATTCCAGCTACTCAGGAAACCAAGGTTGGAGGGGTGAAGTCAAGGCCTGCCTGGGATTCAGTGTGAGTTCAAGGACAGCCTGAGCAACTAAGTAAAACCCTGTCTTAAATGAGAATGTATAGGGCTTGGAGAGATGGATCAGCAGTTAAAGGCACTTGCTTGCAAAGCCTGATGGCCTGGGGTTCAATTCCCCAGGATCCACGTAAAGACAGATGCACAAAGTGGCACATGCATCTGGAGTTATTTTACAATGGCAAAAAGCCCTGGTATGCCCACTTGCTCTCTCTCTCAAATAAGTAAATAAATGAAATACATATATATATATTTTATCTTATTTATTTTATTTTATTTTTTTTATTTTTTTTGGTTTTTCAAGGTAGGGTCTCACTCTGGTCCAGGCTGACCTGGAATTAACTCTGTCATCTCAGGGTGGCCTTGAACTCACGGCGATCCTCCTACCTCTGCCTCCCGAGTGCTGGGATTAAAGGCGTGCGCCACCACGCCCGGCTATATATATATATATTTTAAATAGAAGGCTAGAGAGATGGCTTAGTGGATAAGGTGCTTACCTGCAAAGCCTACGGAGTCATGTTTGACTCTTCAGATCCCATGTAAGCCCAACGCTTAACGTGATGCAAGCACACAAGGTCACATGTATGCACAAGGTGGCACATGCATCTGGAGTTCAACCACAGTGTCTGGAGACCCTGGCACGCCAATTCTTTCTCTCTTTCTGTCATAAAAAATACAAAAAACCCCTCAAAAACAAAAAAATAGGAAGTAAAAAGCAGGCTGGGAGGATGTGTGGCTCAGTGGTAGAGTGCCTGTCTAGCATGTGTGAGGTCCTCCAACATGCATGGAGTCCCAGGGACTCCTCAGGAATGTCCCAGGCCTCCAGCACCAGGTCGAGTCAGCGGAGGTGTCCGGCTTCATGGACTGAGTAGTGTGCAGGTGGCCATCGTTGGAGTACCCAGGCCATTCCATGAATCCCTTCTATTCTACACAGGGATCGTCGGCTCTGCTCCCCTAGAGAGCCCTGGCACACACACCATGGCCTCACATCTCCCATCCCACATGCTCTTCTGCTAGTGTGCTTTCACACAGTTTCCATTAAGAGGTGGCATCAGAAAGTTCCCCTCAGGTGGGCATGGTGGTACATGCTTTAATCCCAGGACTGGGGAGGCAGAGGTAGGAGGATCGCCATGGGACTACCTAGTGAATTCCAGGTCAGCCTGGCCTAGAGTGAGCCCATACCTGGAAAAAAAAAAAAAGTTCCCTTTCCTTGGATCTAGGAAGGCCTGTGACTGTCACAAAAGTGACGCACTGTGACTTTGGAGAGCAGGTAGTTTCAGTCACAGTGTCTTCCTGGTTTATTTTTAAAAAATAATTAATTTATTTGCAAACAGAGAGAGAGAAAGAAAGCAAGAGAGAGCGCAAGAGAGAATGAGAATGGGTATGACAGGGCCTCTAGCTACTGCAAACTCCAGATGCTTGTGCCACCTTGTGCAGCTGGCTTACGTGGGTCCTGGGGAATCAAACCTGGGTCCTTCAGCTTCACAGGCAAATGCTTTATCTGTTAAGCCATCTCTCTAGCCCTTAGTGTGTGTGTGTGTGTGTGTGTGTATACATGCGTGTGTTTGGTTTCTTGAGGTAGTCTCACTCTAGCTCAGGCTGACTTGGAATTCACTATATAGTCTCAAGGTGACCTCGAACTCACATAGATCCTCCTACTTCTGCCTCCTGAGTCCTGGGATTAAAGGCGTGTGCCACCACACCCATTCCTTAGTATATATTTAAACCATTATTTATTTATTGATGTATTTATAAGCAGAGAGAGGTAATGGACACACCAGGACCTCCTGCCACTGCTCACGAATTCCAGATGCAGGCATTACTTTGTGTGTCTGGCTTTACGTGGGCACTGGAGATTTAAACCTGGGCCACCAGGCTTTGCAGACAGGTGCCTTTAACCGCTGAGCCATGCCCCCAGCTCCTCCCTGGTTTTGCTGAGCTGCTCCTGTTTGGAGTTCAGCGTCTATGCTGTGAGGAGGCCTAGGCTGCCCACGAAGAGGCTCTGGTGGAGAGAAACCAAGAGCTCAGGACGGAGTTCTCTGTGAGCATGGGTCGTGCGAGGACACCACCACCTTCCAGCCCAAGGTGACATGCCTCAGCAAACAGGGATGAATGGCAGCTTGGTGAGCAAAACAGACGATCCTTGCTGCCTGCCGTGAGATCTGGGGCTTACACAGCAGTGCTCACCAGGGTGGGAGCTGTGCGAGAAGGGAAAGGCCAGCTGGGCTTGGTTGGAATGAAGGGTGAGGAGGCTGAGCATCTGGTCTGTGATGGTTAATGGGTTTGATGGGATTTCGAATCACCATGGCAACAAGCCTCTGGGCATGTCTGTGAGGACAGCTTCTGAAGCAGGAAGGCCCACGGGGAATGCGAGAAGCACCATGCTACGGGCTGGGGGTCCTGCACTGGATAAAAAGAAGGAAGTGGGCTGAGCACCAGCTTCCTGCGTCCTGCCCCCTTTCCTCTCCCACTCCTTCAGTTCCTTTGTGTTTGTTTGTTTTCGATGTAGGGTCTCACTGTAGCCCAGGTTCCAGTTCCTTGTCAGGCATCTGGTCACAGGAAGAAAACTAACTAACATGCTGTCTCCTTTCAGGGGGCTGTGGGAGCATGCTGAAGTCACTACGCAGGGTAAAAGGGGACCAGTGTCAGAGGCAGAGGAGCAGAATGACAGACAGGGAGGGGCAGGGGGAATCAGGGCCCCACTAGCCCATCTTCCCACGTCCCAGTGAGTGGAGAGGCCTGGGGCTGACAGGCGATGGGAGATGGCAGCAAAACTCAATGGAGGGGCTGGAGAGATGGCTCAGCAGTTAAAGGCATTTGCGTACAAAGCTTGCTGGTCCAAGTTCGATTCCCCAGTATCCTTGTAAAGCCGGATATGTACAAAGTAGTGCATGCATCTGGAGTTCATTTGCAGTAACAAGACACCCTATTATCTCTCTCTGCTTGCAAATAAATAAATAAAAAATATTTATAGTACAATGGAGCCCAAGGGTACCAATGATCCTATGTGAAGAGAACTGTCAGAGGGCCTGGAGCTAAGGGGACAAGAAGGGACCAAGGGTGAGAAAAGCAGCAGGGAAGGGTGGTGGCTTCTCTCTACAGGGGCTAGCCATGAAGAAAGCACAGGGGTGTTCAAGGTTAGCCACCAAAATAGCACTAAACACTGAGCATGCCATCCCAGCTACTCAGAAAGTTGAGGCAGGAGGATCAAAAGTTTAAATCATGTCTGGGTAATATAGTGAGTTTAAAGCCAGTCTGGGCAACTTGGTGAGACTCATATCCCAAAGTAACACACAGAAAAAGGGCTGGGAGTGTAATTCAGTGGTAGATCACTTGCGTAGCATATGGGAGGCCCTAAATTCCATCCCTAGAACTGAAAAAATAAAAGTAAAATAAACAGACAAAAAAAAAAAACCAAAAAACAAAAAAACAACCAGAGACTGGAGAGACAGCTTTGTGGTTAAGGCACATGCTTGTGAAGCCTAAGGAGTTTGGTTCCCCAGAACCCATGTAAACCAGATGCACAAGGTGATGCATGTGGACAACATGTGTCTGGAGTTTGATACAGTGGTTAGAGGCCCTGGAGCACCAATTCTCTCTCTTTCTCTCTCATGCTCTCATAAACAAAAAAAAAAAAAAAAAATCAGCCAAGCGTGGTGGCGCACGCCTTTAATCCCAGCACTTGGGAGGCAGAGGTAGGAGGATCGCTGTGAGTTCAAGGCTACACTGAGACTCCATAGTGAATTCAAGGTCAGCCTGAGCTAGAGTGAAACCCTACCTCAAAAAACCAAGAAAACAAAAACAAACAAACAAAAAAAGGACGGAAGGAAGGAAGGAAGGAAGGAAGGAAGGAAGGAAGGAAGGAAGGAAGCAGGGTCTCTGAGCCCAAGCCCTTCCCCTCCTCTGGAAACTGAAGTCTGCAGATCATGAGAAGGCAGGTCACCAGCCAGAGTGGCCCCTGTGCCCACCTCGGGGGAGCGGCACCATCCCTCCCCAACCCGTGAAGCAAGATTCACTAAGCTTCTCACAGAGGATCTTTATTTATATTGCAAAAAAGAAAGTATAAATCACTCCTGGGACGCAGTGTCCGTGTCGGTATAACAACTCGTAAAAAAACGGAGGCCCTGCTCTGGCCAGTTCTCGTGTGCCGTGACCCTGGGGGCCAGAGTCCTAGGAGCATGAGTTTGTCTGAAGGATGCATCTTCCTGGAACCCCAGGGAGGTCACTGTGGCCGCACGGCAGGTGGCCCCTCGTCACCATGCCAGGCAGGGTCAGTGAGAACACGGAGATGACCGATATCTGCTCTGCACCAGGACGTGTCGGAGCCTGGGACATGACGCGCTCCTGCCAGCCCGCTGTTGGTCCACGGCCAGATGTGCTGTCCCCATGTAGCTGTTTAGGCAGCCATGCCCTCAACACGGGCAGAGAGCCACCACACAGGTCCCGCTGTCCAGGGATGACTCCTCAAGCTTCCGGGTCCATCTCTCCATCATCCGGGCAGGACCCCGTGTCATCTAGCCAGACTAGGAACAACAGGGCATCAGCATGGGAGGGAGCATGTGATCCCATCTAGCCCTTCCCCGGTCCCCTTTCCCCCTAGGCCTGGGGCTCTGCAACCTCGACCATTGTCTCAGCATCCCAACATCAGGGGTGCTGTCACCAGAGGCTGAGAGGAAACCCCAGTGCTGCTGGTCTCCCGAGTCCTCCCTGCCCTCCAGGTTGAGGTTCTGGGTTTGATATCCTGGGGGGGAGTCCCAGAGATCAGCGCCCCTCCCCTTGGGTAAAGCTTGGGCAAAGCTGGGTAAGGAAGGCAATGTTGTGGTTAGGGCAACACTCTAGGATCCCTGGGGTGTGAGAGACATGTTCCCAGCTCTGATCACCTTCTCTTTCATCTGAACCACCCCTGTGAGGAGTGCCAAGGGCCCAGCCTCCTTGACCTCTGCAGATGGGGACACTGGGCCTCAGGGAGACTCGTGGTCAAGAACCAAGGGTCAGGTGGGACTCGGACTCTGGTGCTTTCCCTCCTCTGGAAAGAGTGGGGTCAGGGCCTAAGCTGAACTCTGTCGATGGAGGGGACACCTGGGTCATCCCTGTGGGCTGGTCCACCCCGCAGATGCCCAAGCTGAAAAGGAATTTCTAGCTGGGCATTGGTGGCTCATGCCTTTAATCCCAGCACTGGGAGGCAGAGGTAGGAGGATCTCTGTGAGTTTGAGGCCACCCTGAGACTCCATAGTGAATTCCAGGTCAGCCTGGGCTACAGGGAGAGCCTACCTCGAAAAACCAAAGAAAAAACAGAAAGTTTTCCACGGGTTCAGGAGCTTCCTTGAGGCTCAGTCTCTGCCTGTAAGGTCACCTCATGATCTTGTGGGGTAACCTCACTCTCTTCTTTGTTCACGCTGGCCCTGGGAATTGGGGAGCTTTGTGGGGGAGGAAACAGAGGTCTGCAAGGGGAAGGGCCACTGTGGCAGAGCTGATGACCAGGTCCTTGGATGCACACTCAGGCTGGGGTGTGGGAAGAACCCTGGACTGGGAGCCCAGTTCTTCCTCCCATCTTGCTGTGTCCCCTTGGGTGAGTTGCTGTTCCTCGCTGAACTCCTTTTTGTTTTGTTTTTTTGTGGTAGAGCCTTGCTCTAGCTCAGACTGACCTGGAATTCACTGTGTAGTCTCAAGGTGGCCTCAAACTCACTTGATTCTCCTACCTCTGCCTCTAGGAGGGTTGGGATTAAAGGCACATGCCACCTAGATCTAGAGTTCTTTTTTAACCCTTTTCTAACCCAGAGATGAATCCAGGGCTCCTGGCCCACAGGGCTGGAATGAGAATTAACAGAGATGCATGACAAGCCCTTACCCTGGTGCCAGCCCTGGGAAAAGCTCATGAAAGAGTGTGACTGCTGTGGTTTAAATGGGGTTTGTCCCCCAAGCATCCCCGAGCTAGAAGCTTAGCCCAGGGTGTAGTGGTGCCAAGTGGTGGCGACACCCTTAAGAGGCAGGGCCTGATGGAGTTAGTGAGGTCATTGGCTCATTGCCCTCCTTGGGCTTTAGGTCCTTGCTACGACCTGAGCTGGTTTTCCCCTGGGCAGCTGTTACAGAAAGATGGAGGCTCAGTCCACCCTCATGGTGATTCAGGCCTTGCCCTCTGATCTGTCCCTTGAACATATCTCTGCCATAAGGTCACCCACCACGGCTGAATCACCATACTGTTTGGGCTTTCTACCTAAGCCATGAGTTAAATAGATTGGGTTGCTCCTGCTCAGCCTCAGCTTTGGAAAACTGAAGGAAACAGTGAGTTCTCATGCCCACTGCTGAGCCTGGCCTGGCTGGCACCTGCCCATGGCTTCCTCCTGGCCACCCACTTGGCAGACAAGCAAAGACCTACAATCAGTATGTCAGGAACAGCCCACTCTGGGCACCCCCCTAATCCGTATCTCAGTGCAGGTCATGATGACCAACTGTTTGCTGGGAGGGTATCCTGCCTCAGGGCTAAGGGGACAAGACCCCGCGCACACAGCCGGGGTCTGAGTCCTAGCTTCCCTACATGCTAGCTATGTGGAGAATGTCTCAGCTTCCATGAGCCTCAGTTTGTCCATCTGTATAAGAGGGTTATAAGGGCTGGGAAGGTGGCTCAGTGGTTAAAGGCACTTGTTTCCAAAGCCTGACAGCCTGGGTTCAATTCTCTTGTACCCAAATAAGCCAAATGTACAAAGTAGTGTCTGTATCTGCTGTATCTGGAGTTCATCTGCAATGGCTAGAGGCCCTGGCATGCTCATTCTTTCTCAGTCTCCCTCTGAAGATAAATTATATATATATATTCTGAGGTAGGTTCACACCCATCTATCACAACTCTTTTTAAAAAATACTTATTTATCGGAACAGGGCGTGGTGGCACATGCCTTTAATTCCAGCACTAGGGAGGCAGAGGTAGGAAGATCACCATGAGTTCAAGACCACCCTGAGACTACATAGTAAATTCCAGGTCAGCCTGAGCTTCAGCAAGACCCTACCTTGAAAAACCAAAAAAAGAAAAAAGGGTTATGAAGTGTGTACAAGTCTGTACCTAAATCTAAATCAGAGAATCCCAAGGACCTGTGAGAAAACTGTTACCTTAGATTAGAACAGGCCACCAGCTATAATCATCTCCTGGTACTGAGGATGGAACCTAGGGCCTTGTGCATGCTAGGCAAGCGCTCTACCACTGAGCCACATCCCAAGACCTTTTTGTTTTGTTTTGTTTTGGTTTCAAAAAAAATATTTGGGGCTGGAGAGATGGCTTAGTGGTTAAGCGCTTGCCTATGAAGCCTAAGGACCCCGGTTCGAGGCTTGATTCTCCAGGACCCCACGTTAGCCAGATGCACAAGGGGGCGCATGCATCTGGAGTTCATTTGCAGTGGCTGGAGGCCCTGGCGCGCCCATTCTCTCTCCCTCTCTCTATCTGCCTCTTTCTCTCTCTGCCTGTCACTCTCAAATAAATAAATAAAAAATTTAGAAATATTTTAAAAATATTTATTTTGATAGGGCCACACTAAGTTCCCCAGACTGGCCTTGAACTTGCTTTGTAGCTCAGGCAGGCCTTGGATGTGTGGTCCTCCATTCTCCGTCTACTGAGTAGTGCCACCAGGCCCACTTACAGTCGTTAGCCCTCGCAGCAGAAGCCCCGCCCTGGCCACGGCCTGGCTTGATAAACCTCCATTCAGTGAATAGTTTTCCCCACCATTAGCTCTGATGTGTCAATAGGGCAGGTGGGGGTACCCGTGGACCCCTCACTATCCCAATCCTCCCTGCCACCACATCTGGATGGACCATAGTCCACCTTGGCCCAGCAGGGGTTGCATTTCCATGTCTGTCCTGTCCAGCCTGTCCTGTGGCCAGTAAGATGGAGCACCACACCCTTGCCCCTAGGGCAGGGTAGGAGCACCCATCAATTCCAAATGGCATGGTGGGTCAGCCTGGCCCATCTGCCACTGGTCTCCAGCTACTTGCAAGGGCTGCCCAGTTAACCATTTGACAAGGCATGTCTCATTGAGCTGGCATCATGGCAAGGGCCCCCCCCGCCCCAGTGTAGCATGCACAAAGCTGACCCTAGATTCTGCATCAGCCCCAGGGAGATGGGATCTAGGTTTCAGCATAGCCTCACCTGTCCGCCTGGAGTCCCTGGGCAGCACCATGCCCGTTGGAGTTGGGGGCGTGATGATGATGTTGGGCACGTCCAGGTGCTTGCCGCTGAGCACGGGGGCCTCGTCGTGGCTGCTGCTGCTGCTGCTGACGCACATCTTAAAGCCTGGGGGGAACGAGACACACAGGGCAGAGCGAGTCAGCGCTGCTGAGCTGCCGCACGCCAGGGGCCGACTCCATCCATCACTTCATGGTAAGCATGACAACACCCTGCAAGGGGGCACTAGATGGAGACACTGAAGCTCAGGAAGGAGAAATGAGTCACCCCATCAAGTTTGTACAACTCCGTGAGGGATCCTGGGCGTCCAGAGGAGAGACGGGTGTGGGGCTGGGCCTTGGGGCTTTGCTGGGCAGAAGCAGCAGAGCTGCAATAGCCAAGCCACTCCGAGCTGCATCTGTCTGGACTGTTTTCCGAAAGGCTGTCAGCTGAAGGTTTCTCTCTTAGCCTTTCTGGTGAATTCATCTGCCTTACCCAGGCCTGGTGCTATAATTCTGTGACAGGCTTTGCATTGTGTGAAACTTTGGTCCTGTTTCATACCCAAGTGGGACTCTGTCCGGGCTGGCTTCAAACTCACAGGGGTCCTTGTGCGTCAGCCTCCTAAGTGCTGGGATTGCAGGTGTGTGTTATGAGCATGTAAGGACCAGCATATGGTCCAGGGCCAGTTTAGATTAATAAGTTTTTTTTTATGAGAGTAAAAATGCAAAGTCAAACCTTGTAAGCAAAAATTAAGACTAAGCTGTGTGCGGTGACATAGTGGAGATTAGCAGGTGTGTGTGTGGAACTCTAGATAAGTAGTGGAAAGTATAAAAACCCCAGCTGCTCAGCAACCGTTGTCTCAGTCTTCCCGACACTATGACTGACTGAAAGGTTGCTCAGCAGTCCGGACCGAGACCTCCACGAGACGCATCACCGATCCGAATTCATCTGCCCGACACGCTGTCCGAACGATCAAGACTCAGCTTGAAACACCGCGAACCGAGAAAACACCGCGAACCAAGAAAACACCGCGAACCGAGAGAAAAAAAGTCGCAGCACGGACCCTGCGTTACCAGGTCGTAAAGCGTCCGAGACGTCGCAACCCGAGTCTTGCGTTACTGCAGCCCAAGTCTCGCGTTATCAGGTTGTATACATGTTAGACTCGTTAGAAATATTCTTGTGTTAGTAGTGATGAATATAATTTGGTTATATATTATATTAGCTATAATATTAGTTGTGATAGTTTGGACTTGCTTGTGTGTGACTTTCATCCCAGTAAACTCCTTTGCGAGTACACCAGTGTCTGAGTATCATTGACCTTCGCCGGCGGAATCCTCTCAACCAATCATCTTTGAGAGTGCTCGCGACAGTGTAGACCACCATACCCGCTTCAAATGGGCCTTTGTGATGGTTTTGTTTTTAAATTTTTTGTTTATTTTTATTTATTTATTTGAGAGTGACAGAGAGAGAAAAAGGCAGAGAGAGAGAGAGAGAGAGAGAGAGAGAGAAAATGGGCGTTCCAGGTCCTCCAGCCACTGTAAACTCCAGATGTAATGCGCCCCCTTGTGCATCTGGCTAACGTGGGTCCTGGGGAATCGAGCCTTGAACCAGGGTCCTTAGGCTTCACAGGCAAGTGCTTAACCACTAAACCATCTCTCCAGCTCGGTTTTGTTTTTGTAATTATTATATTTTTTTATTTATTTGCACACAGAGAGGAAGAGAGAGAATGAATGGGCTCACCAGTGCTCCTTACCACTGCAGAGGAACTCCAAATGCATCTGGTTTTGCATGGGTACTGGGAAATCAAACCCAGGTCAGCCTTTAACCATTGAGTAATCTCTCTAGCTCATTGTGATGGCTTTTTTTAAAATAAAAAAGTATTATTTATTTATTTAAGAGAGAGAGAGAGGCAGATAGAGAAATGGGGAGGGAAAGATAGAATGGGCATGCCAGGGCATGTAGCCACTCCAAACAAAATCTAGACGCATGTGCCACCTTGTGCATCTGGCTTTTGTGGGTCCTGGGGAATTGACAATTCACAAGCAATTGCCTTAACCACTAAGTCATCTCTCCAGCCCTGTGATGGTTTTTATTGACAACTTGATGGAACCTAGAATCACCTAAGAAATGAGCCTCCGGATATGTTGGTGGGGGATTATTTTGATTAAGGTAACTGAGGTAGGAAAACCCACCTTAACTATGGGAGGTACCATTCTGTGGACCAAGTTCCTGGATTGGATGAAAGAGAAAGCTGCCGAGCGAGCACTAATAATCTGCCCTCTCTGCTTCCTGACCCTGGGCCCAGCGTGAGCAGCTGTGTCAAGCTCCCGCCAGGCTTCTTCCACCGCAATGGGCTGTAAACTTGAACTGCAATCCCAACAAGCTCTGCCATCCTTAAGTGGCTGCTTTTCAGGTGTGTGGTCTGAGCAGCAAGAAACTAATATAGATCACCTTCCAAAAATTCAGTCCACGCTATCTGGTCACACTCAACTATAGCTCTCCAGTGACATAAAACTGCCCGTTGTTCTTTGCCACAAGACCCTGCCTCCCTCCTTCCCGCACCCACCAGCAGCCAGAGACCCACATCCCCCTCCCTCCATCTCAACCAGTCACAGACCCTGAGCCTGCAGGCTCCACCTCTTCTTTATTTTTTTTTTAAAGAAAAGTTTATTTGTTATTGAAAGTAAGTACATATGAACACAAACAAAAAGAAATGCCAGCACTAAACCTCACCCACCAGAAATAATTAACTAGTTGGCCTACTGGAAAAGGGGACAACTGGTTGACCTTCCTTTTTTTTTAAAAAAAAAATTTTTTTTGTCCATTTTTTATTTATTTATTATTTGAGAGCGACAGACACAAAGAGAAAGACAGATAGAGGGGGAGAGAGAGAATGGGCGCGCCAGGGCTTCCAGCCTCTGCAAACGAACTCCAGACGCGTGCGCCCCCTTGTGCATCTGGCTAATGTGGGACCTGGGGAACCGAGCCTCGAACCGGGGTCCTTAGGCTTCACAGGCAAGCGCTTAACCGCTAAGCCATCTCTCCAGCCCCCCCCCTTTTTTTTTAAGGTAGGGTCTTACTCTAGCCCAGACTGACTTGGGATTCACTCTGGAGTCTCAGACTGGCCTCGAACTCACAGCGATCCTTCTACCTCTGTCTCCCAAGTGCCAGGATTAAAGAATTGGTGACCTTCCTTTTTGAAAGAATGGAACAAGAACAGAATAGAGAGAGGAGGGGAGGAAAGGAGAGAAGAGAACAGAGCTCCTGGGGGCACCTCTTCTACTTCTATCACCCTTCTTCCCTCCTCCCCCAAACTCTTCTTTGCAATTGTGCCTCCTCAACTGTGATGGTTTACACTGTCATCTTGTCAGGACTGGAATCCCCTGTGAGGGCTCATGTAGGTTGAGGTGGGAAGACCCACCTTGGTGTGGGCAGCATCATTCCATGCGCTGGGACCCTAGACTGGAAGAAAAGGAAAGAGCTGAGCCGGGAATGGTGGCGCATGCCTTTAGTCCCAGCACTCAGAAGGCAGAGGTAGGAGGATCGCCGGGAGTTCAAGGCCACCCTGAGACTCCATGGTGGATTCCAGGTCAGCCTGGGCTAGAGGGAGACCCTACCTTAAAAAAAAAGGGTGGGGGGTAGGAGCTGGCTGGTCACCAGCATGAGTTGCTTTCTGTTTCCTTCCTGCCATGCTTTTCCGCCATCATGGACACCACCCTCAGAACTGTGAGCTGAAACCAGCTCTTTCCTTCTCTAAGCTACTTCTGGTCAGGCATTCCATCCCAACACAGAGCAGGTCACTGATAGCCAGAGAGGCCAGTCTTGGAGGCATGCCTGCTAGTATCTCACTGACCCGAGTCGTGATGTCACTCACTCATGACGTCTTGCAGCACTGAGATGCCAGGCTGTGTCTGTTTCTCTCTGCTGGGAGCATCTGGGTACAGCCGGATTTGCTTAGCCCAGGCCAGAGTAAGTGGGAATGTAACCTTCAGGTACCACTGAATTGGGCGTCAATGTCCCCAGTCTCTGTTCTCTGCACTCTGCTCTTTCCTCCAAAGAGCACCAGACTTGGGGGGGGGGGTTGCAATTAGCTCAAGTGTCAGAGGGCTAGCCAAGGACAGTACAGAGTTATAACACAGTCGCTCCCACCTTATTCTTTGAGACAGAGACTCTCACGGAACCTGGAGCTCACCAGTTAGTCTAGACTGGCTGGCCAGTGAGCCCCAGGGATCTCTTGTCTCCGCCCCCCCCCCGTGCTGGTATGACAGATGTGCACTGCCATGCAGTTTTCACGGGAGTTCTGGGGATTGAACTCAGGTCCTTGTGCTGCAAGGCAAGCACCTGACCCACTGAGTCGTCTCCCTCAGCCTCTTTTCTCTTTTGTTTTTGACACAGTGTCTCACTCTGTAGCCCAGGCTGGCCCCAAACTCTTGATACTTGATTTTAAAAATACATACATGCATGCACACATATATACATACATGCATATATACATGCATACCTACATGTAAGATGAGAGAGAGAATGGGCACTTCAGGGCCTGTGCCACTACAATCAAACTTCAGACATATGCATCACTTTTGTTCATCTGGCTTTGCATGGGCACTAGAGAACTGCCCCCGAGCTGGCATGCTTCACAAGCAAGTACCTTTAACCAGAGAGCCATCCCCCCAGCCCTGGCCCCAAACTCTTGCTCCTCCTCCCTCAGCCACTCCAGTGCTGGGATGGCAGGTGTGTGCTACCACGTCCTACTTCATGTGCAAATTGGGGGGGGGGGACACATAATTCAACCTAGAACTAAGCACTCAGAGGCTCAGGGCACTTCCCTGATCATTGCCATAGACCAGTGACGCAAGCACACTGTCATATGTCAGCTCTGTGTATGTGTTGTCAAACAGCAATGTCAGCAGGACCCAGCACCATCCACCATTCCAGAGGGAGGACAGCTGGACACTTGTGCCTGGAGCCCCCAGGCCTCTGCCTTCCCACGACCACCCGAGCCAGTGTCCCTTCCTGGCAGAGCAAGTGTGTGGCAGGCCCCAGTGAGGTCAGTGGGTTCTCCTGGAAAATCACTTGCAAGGGGGTCTGGGGTACACCTGGCACTGACCCTGCTGGACACACCCAGCTGCTAATTCCTTAAGTAAACAGGCTCTCCGGTCTCTCCCTGGAGAAGTCTGCAGATCCTCGCTAATGGTTGTTATGGTCTGAAAGTGGTTTTTGAGGATGAAGCCAGCTTGCCTGCCTGCCTGGTGACTCACGGGTCCAAGTCCCCTGGGCAGAGCACAAGCCCTGTGGAGAAATGCCCCTGTCCTCCAGCCTCCAGGCAGCATGTCCCTGCGTGGCTCTGAGAGCCACAGACACAGCTCAGGGGACACCAGGAGCCCAGGCTCCTGCCTCCAGGCAGTGGCCGGCGCATGCTCAGTGAAGATCTCCCTTTCTGCAGAACCCCAGAGACAACCAGACCTTGCTCAATGTCTCCCTCACTTCTGCTACCAGCTCAGGTCCTCCCAGCCTTCTTGTTTACACTGACCTCGCCAATCTCTCACTGGGGACAAGGGCAGGGTGCCCTGGTGCCTGGCTCCTGGCCAGTGCATCTCCCTCTCCTAGCCGCTGGCCCTGGTTTTCACCCATACTCAGTCTGGGCACCACCCACAGGCAGTGCCGCTCCCTCCCCTGAACTGAAGGTCCTGTGATCTTGACCCTCCCAAAGCAGGTGCCCCCGGAGCACAGCTGCACAGAGGCCAGCGTGGGAGCCAGCCAACAAAGCTGCTTGCGGAGCAGCTCCTGGATCTTGGGGAAAGAGCTTGACCAGGTACCCAGGACCACTGAGGTCCTTCCCCTCATTGCATCGTGTGCTAAGTGCTACCTGCCCATTGTAGAGATGGGGAAGTAGAGGACCAGCTAGGCAGAGCCAGGATCCCCAAATCTGAGACAGGCCAACTCCCAATGCCAATGCTTTGCATCCCTGCAGTCATGAATAACAGAGCCCGTGGCCTTCTGCTAAGGGCCCAGCTGGGGGTACCCAGGGTATAGTTCTGCCTCTGTGGTATGTTAACAGCCAGGGACCTAGAGGACTGACAAATGTAGCATTGTCCCAATAAAGCTTTATTTAGCCTGGGACAAGCCTTATGGCCCACAGAGTGACAGAGCCTCCACAGCCCTGTGTGCTCACACCAGCACCAAGCCCGAATTCTGGACGGGTGGTACTGCACCTGCCTGTCCACTGAGTAACTGAGGCCAGGTGCTGGGCTCCATCCCTGTCCGCTTTGTTCTTGATCACTCTGGGAGCCTCCAACAAAGCTGAGTGCTAAGGGGACCTGAAGGTGACTGGAGGGGTCTCCCTCTCTTTCCAGAACCCTTCCTCAAACCCTCGCACACGACCGTGAAGAGCCACACTCCAGGCTGTGCTTGCACTTTAATTGAGCCAGGAGCAAGGAAAGAGCCTGGAAGCTTAATCTGGAAACATCTGGGGCGGGCTCAGGGGCTCAGTGAGGCCCTGAGTGTCTCTGGAGGCTGGGAGGGAAAGGGGGAGGGGAGAGGAAGAGAGTGAGATAGGAGGGAAGCAGAGAGGCAGGGAGAGGTCTGGAGAGGGGGGAGAAGGTGAAGAAGTAGGGAAGATATGCAGGAGGGAGCAGAGGGAGGAGAGGCAGAGTATGGGTAGGAAGAGAAAGGATGGAGGTGAGGAGAGGGAGGAGTGAGAGAAAGGAGGAGGGGAGAATGAGAAAGGTGGGGGGAGAGAGAAGGGCAGGACCCTGCAGCTCCCTCGCCTGGGCCTCTACAGCCAGCTGAGCTGGCCAGGTCAAGGGCTGATCTCTCTGTAGGATCAGACTTCGTTGGGGATTAACAAATAAATGCTAACCCTTCCCCAAGCTCATTTGTAGCAGCAGTCAGAACTGTCCTTCATTAATTGTGTGCCCACTCCAGGCTATTAAAAGCACGTTTTAGCCTGGTGGCACACACCTTTAATCCCAGCACTCGGGAGGCAGAGGTAGGAGGATCACTGAGTTCAAGGCCACCCTGAGACTACATAGTGAATTCCGGGTCAGCCTGGGCTAGAGTGAGACCCTACCTTGACCCCCCCCCCCAAAAAAAAAAACAAAAAACCACGTGTTTCCTGAGAGGAAAGGCTTGGCTAGGATACTCAACCAGGAAGGACAACAGGCCAGGTAGAGTACAGTCCTGGGACCCTGTGTAGGGAGCCTTCCAGATGCTTGGGGGTCCCCGGCCTTGCATCTTCTCAGCCAGTACTCCAACCTCAGCCCCAGGTAGAGCAGCTGGCAAGCCAGAACCCACACACCCAGCCCAGAAATGCTTGGGTCCAGGCCTGGTGAGCATGGTGGCTGTCACCGGGGCTCCCTGGAAGTTGGCTGTTGGGACAATGTCTCCTGTAGCCAGAGGCTAGCCCTAAACTCCAGGTCCTCCTGCCTCCACCTCCCAAGGGCTGAGATTATAGACATCGCTTTCTTCCCCTCCCTCTTCCTTTTCTTTTTTTGTAAACAGATTAAAAATATATTTTATTTATTTATTTGAGAGAGAGAAAATGGGTGCATCAGGGCTTCCAGCCACTGCAAAGGAACTCCCGATGCATGCCACCCCCCCCCCGTGCATCTGCCTTATGTGGGTCCCGGAGAATCAAACTGGGGTCCTTTGGCTTTGTAGGCAAATGCCTTAATGACTAAGCCATCTCTCCAGCCCCCTTCCTCTTCCTTTTCTTCTTATTTTATTTTTCTGGAGGTAGGGTCTCACTCTAGCCCAGGCTTACAGGCTGGCCTCTAACTCAGGGCTCTCCTATCTCTGCCTCCTGAGTGCTGGGATTAAAGACACGCACCTCCCCCC
The DNA here is from genome assembly GCF_020740685.1 of Jaculus jaculus. Taxonomy (NCBI): domain Eukaryota; kingdom Metazoa; phylum Chordata; class Mammalia; order Rodentia; family Dipodidae; genus Jaculus; species Jaculus jaculus. The sequence goes on from NC_059102.1 coordinate 225,546,499, forward strand.
ACTTCCCCAAGGAACTTCCCCACTAAAGCTGCAGGAATAGGACAGTGGCTTTGCTCTCTGAGCCTCAGTTTCCCCAAACGTAAAAACACAGCCACGATATCTATTTATAGAACTGATTCCCCTTGTGTGGGACTAGAAGGGACAACAGTCTGCAGGAATCCATCTGACAAGGCCCTGGGAGATAGTAGCCTGGAGTGGGGTCCCGTGGCACTCCCCCCACAAGCTGGCCAGTCCCCTGCTGAGCCTCCTCCCCAACAAAGCTGTAAGCAGAGCCTGCATTTCCACTGCTGCCCTCATCCTCACTGCTGCGAGGGCACTCTGGTCATGGCCAGTGCAGAGGAGAAACCAGGGCCGAGATATGCCCTGGAACACAAGGAGGGTAGAGGCAGAGAGCTGCTACCCTTAACCACCCCCTGACCCTTCCTTCCTGAGCCCCCATTTCTCAGTTTTCCAAAGCCAGAGGCCCGGCAAACTGATCTCTTACATCTACGTTCTGCCCTGGATACCCCAGGCTCTCAGGCTCAGGGCCAGGTTCCCTGCCTGACTCTCAGCATGCCCCAGGCCTCAGATTGGCCACAACAGATCCCAGCTGCAGCCAGTGTATGGGGGTCCTTCGCGGTTCATGAGCGCCCTCTACTGGCTTCCTATAAAATAGCATTTTTGCTCTGTGTTGAGCTCTCAGGCTCCCTCTTCTGGCTCTTTATAATACAGTATGTGCTCATGACCACCATCTACTGGTTCTTTGTAAAACATCCTCTAACTCTATAGGGAGCTCACAGATGCCCTCTAGTGGTGCTTTGTGAAACTGTTCATGTTCTACAGGGAGTTGGTCTTGCCTGTGTCTCTTTGTCAAGGCACCTCTCGCAAATACGCTGGGCTCCAACCTGCTGCACTGAAAATGCACAGGGAACAGAAGGACACCTTGAATTCAGTCTACTTGGGTGGCTGCACCTCTTTTGGCCTCCTTTTCTTATTGGGGAATGGATAGCTATCTTCATGGAGGGGCCATACACTGCCATCATTCCTTCCCAGGTGGTACAAGGGAGGAGACCTGAGAGCAGTCCTTGCAGTGTGCCATCCAGGAACACCATATTCTATTCTTAGCACTGCTTCAGTCAGCCAATACTGGACTCCTAGGTGCCACCATACTGCCACACACAGCTCTTGAGTGGATGTCAGACACAATACTCATGACTCCAGTAGATGGGGAGGAGGCAGAGTGCTTGTCTGGCATGCACAAAACAAGGCATGGTGGCACATGCCTGTAACCCCAGCATGCAGAAGGTGGAGCTCAAGGTCATCTTTGGCTATATAGTGAGTTCAAGGTCAGCCTGGAATACATGAGACTCTACTTGAAAAAATATTGGCCAGGCATGGTGGCACATGCCTTTAATCCCAGCACTCGGAGGGCTGAGGTGGGAGGCTCACTGCAAGTTTCAGGCCAACCTGGGAATACACAGTGAATTCCAGGTCAGCCGGGGCTAGAGTGAGTCCCTACCTTGACAAACCAAACAGAAAAGGTGATGGTGCTTGGGGAGTGACACCTGAGGTTGTCCTCAGGCCTCCACATGCACCCCCCCACATGCACACACACAGGAGAGGGGCGAGGACAAACAATGAACCATCTCTGGTTTGAGGAGAGACGGTGGGAGTCTGAAAGGTGGCCCAGACAGGGTGATCAGAGCAGCAGGAGGGATGGGGAAGAGCATACTAAGGCAGCCATGGCATGTGCAAAGGCCCTGGGGCAGGAACAACAGGAATGATGGGGTTGAGTGAGGGCGGGGCTTGGTCCTAATCGCTGAGATGATCCAGTATAAACCTTTCAAAACACAAATGAGAAATGCCTCTGGGAGATCCAGATGCATATAATCCTCCTTACTCTCTCTCTTTAAAATGCCAATGACTGATGTTATTATAGATGGTTTGGGAAGTTGTGTTTCTTTTTTTTTTTTTTTTTTTTTAATTTTTTTACCTTTTCAAGCCAGCCTGGGCTCAACAGAGATGGTTTCAAATCTCTTTTTAATTAAGGGAAAAGCCCCAGCTTGCATCAGGGCCCTGCGTCTGGAGGAGGGAGAAGGCAGGCTGTGGTAGGTAGAGCCAGGAGTTGGTTCTGCCTTGCTGTGAATTGTCCAGCCTCCCATGCTGCGGCTGGTCCCTGCCTGTCCCACAGTGGCCCTGGGGGAGGCTTCTGAGCTCCTGGCTGTGCAGGGCAAGGGGACAGTGCAGAGGGACTGGCCCCATGACCTCTCAGCTCTGGCCCCTCCTCCTAGAACTCAGGGGCAGCTCTGTGAGGGAGCTCAGTCAGAAAAGACAAGCGCATGCCTGGCTGTCACCCCGGTGCCCTGGAGGCTGAGGCAGGGATGAAGAGCTGCTGAGTGAGTGTGTGTGTGTGTGTGTGAATGTGTGTGTGTGTGTGTGTCTCAGACAAGACAAAACAAAGATGACACCCGGGACTCTGAGCAGGCACCCACGTGACTGGGGACCCAGCGCTGATGTGTGACCAGGACCCCCAGTCAGCCTGCTGACTTTCGGTTGGACCTTCTTCTGGTGGCTGCGGGCACACTGCAGGGAATTCAGACACATCCCACCTTGGATGCTGTCACATCCCCAGCTGTAACAACAAAAACTGTTTCTAGACATTGCCAAGTGTTCCCTGGATGTCATGTTTCCAAATCAAATTCAGGATATTGTTACATTCGAGTTTAATTTTTAGTACGTAAGTTCCATGTGGTGTTTGGGATAAACATGCACCAAACCGTTATTCCTCACTTATCCAAGAGGCAAGAGCAGCTCTATATAGGTCTAGCTGAATCTCGTTATTTGTTTTAAAATTGTATGTACTTATGTGTATATGGGGGTGCCAGGGCCTCTTGCCGCTGCAACTGAATGCCAGATGTTTGTGCCACATTTTGTACTGGGCTTACTTGGGTGGCTTGGGAACTATACCTGGGCCAGCCGGCCTTGTAAGAAAGCAACTTTAACTTCTAAGCCATCTTCCCAGCCGCTTAATTATATATGTGTGTGTGTGTGTGTGTGTGTGTATGTATATGTATGTATGTATGTATGTATATATATGTATGTATGTATATATATATATATTTTTTTTTTGAGGCAAGCCCAACAGACCAGCCTTTTTTTATGTGTGTGTGTGTGTGTGAGAGAGAGAGAGAGAGAGAGAGAGAGAGAGGCAGAGAAAAAGAAAGTTGGTGTGCCAGGGCCTCTAGCTACTGTAAAGTCCAGATGCATGCGCCACCTTGTGCACATGTGCAACCTTGCATGCTTGCATCACCTTGTGCATCTGGCTGACGTGGAATTTGGAGAGTTGAACATGGGTTCTTAGGCTTCACAGGCCTTGAACTCACAGCAATCCACTTACCTCTGTTACTCAAGTGCTGGAATTAAAGGCGTCCCCCCACCATGCCTGGCTAAGATCTTTTTTTTTTTTTTCTAGGTAGGGGTTCACTGTAGCTCAGGCTGACCTGGAATTCATTATGTAGTCTCAGGGTGACCTCAAACTCACTGCAATCCTTCTACCTCTACCTCCCAAGTGCTGGGATTAAAGACATGCGCTACCATGCCCGGCTAAGGATGCCATTTTATAAAACAATATTTTATTTATTTATGGGGGGTGCAGATAAAGAGAGTGAGAGAGAATGGGCACAACCAGGGCATCCAACCACTGCAAATGAACTCCAGACGCATGTGCCACCTTGTACATCTGGCTCACGTGGGACCTGGGGAATCGAACCTGGGTCCTTAAGCTTCACAGGCAAGCACCTTAACAGCTAAACCACCTCTCCAGCCTTACAATGCCATTGTTTTTTTTAAAAAAAGATTTAATTTTATTTATTAGTATTAGTAAGAGAGTGAGAATGGGTGCACCAGAGCCTCTAGCTACTGCAAATGAACTCTAGATACATGTGCCACCATGTGCCTCTGACTTACGTGGGACCTGGGGAATTGAACCTGGGTCCTTAGGCTTCTCAGGCATGTGCCTTAACCACTAAGCCATCCCTCTAGCCCCCATTTTTTTTTAACATCAGACTGGCAAAAGATGATAAAGACAGTTATCATGGTTAGTGGTTCCTTCTCCCATGTGGCAGCTGAGGCGGGGTGGGAGTCAGTCTGAAAATACCAAGGACACACACCCCCTGACTGCCTGGAATATCCCTCAGCCGGGCAACCTCAGATGTGGGTGATGTGACAAGTACATTTTCTGAGACTTGTTGAAGACAAGATGGATTAGACATGTACCTTACTGGCTGGGGAGACTGGCTATAAGGACATGTCCAGGGTTGGGAGATGGTCCAATTGGTAGAGGGGCCTGCCTCTCAAACATGAGAACCTGAGTTGAATTTCCCAGTACACACACACACACACACACACACACACACAATGCTGAGTGTGGTGGCCCACACTTATAATTCCAGACTGGGGAGGTAGGGACAGGAGGACCTGTGAGACTGTCTCAAAAAAAGGTAGACAGAGAGCTGAAGAAATGGCTCAGTAGTTGAAGGTACTTGTGAGTAAGGCCTAACAACCTGAGCTTGATTCCCCAGTACCCACAAAAAGCCAGTTGCACAAAGTAGCACATGTATCTGGAGTTCGTCTGCAGGGGCAATAGGCCCTGGCATGCCCATTCATTCTCTTTTCTCTCCTTATAAATTATATACATACACACACACACACACACACACACACACACACACACACATATATATATATAATTTTTTTTTTTTTTTGTTTTTCAAGGTAGGGTCTCTCTCTAACCCCGGCCAATCCACTATGGAGGTAAACTGGAGGTGGCTCCATGGTAACAGTGATAGAGGTAGAAGCCAGGAGACTCCTGGCGGCCTGTGGGTGAGCTAGCCTGGAACATGCAGCAGTGAACAGCAGAGCGTACCCTGTCTCAAACGAGGTGGCAGTGAGGACCAACCCCCCAAGGCTGTCCTCTCACTGCCACCCATGCGCCATGGCACATACACGCCAGACACACACTTGAACACACGAAGAGGAAAAAGGTGATGGCTCCTGAGGAATGACTTGAGGTTGTCCTCTGGCCTTAATACACACATGCTCACACACTGCATATGTGCATGGATGCATGCCCATGCATGCGCACATGCGCACGCACACACACACAGAAATGCACTTTTATTTTTATTTTTTTATTTTTTTCAGAAATGCACTCTTTTTTTTTATTTTGGTTTTTCGAGGTAGGGTCTCACTCTGGTCCAGGCTGACCTGGAATTAACTCTGTCATCTCAGGGTGGCCTCGAACTCATGGCAATCTTCCTACCTCTGCCTCCCGAGTGCTGGGATTAAAGGCGTGCGCCACCACGCCCGGCTCCAGAAATGCACTTTTAAAAGGGCATGGAGGCACACACCTATAATCCCAGTACGTGGGGGGCAGAAACAAGAGGATTAATTTCAAGGCAAGCTTGGGTTATATAGTGAGGCTTTGCCTCAAAAAAAAAAAAAAAAAAAAAAGCCAAAATTTTTTTCTTTTTTGGCTTTTCAAGGTAGGGTCTCACTCTAGCCCAGGCTGACCTGGAATTCTCCATGTAGTCTCAGGGTGGCCTTGAACTCAGAGTGATCCTCCTATCTCTGCCTCCTGAGTGTTGGGATTAAAGGCATGTGCCACCACACCTGGTTTTTTACTTCTTTTTTTTTTTGCCTCAAAATTTTAAAGAAGGCAAAAAACCCATTCTTTTAAGAAGACAATTTTTGGGCTGGAGAGATGGCTTAGCGGTTAAGCGCTTGCCTGTGAAGCCTAAGGACCCCGGTTCGAGGCTCAGTTCCCCAGGTCCCATGTTAGCCAGATGCACAAGGGGGCGCACGCGTCTGGAGTTCGTTTGCAGAGGCTGGAAGCCCTGGCGCGCCCATTCTCTCTCTCTCCCTCTATCTGTCTTTCTCTCTGTGTCTGTTGCTCTCAAATAAATAAATAAAAAATTTAAAAAAAAATAAAAAAAGAAGACAATTTTTGCCATTCCCTTGTCATTGCTGGGACAAAACACCTGACCAGAAGCAGCTTATATGGTTTTCAGTTTCTAGACGTTTCATGATGGAAAGAAAAGAATGGGAGAACAGACAGCTGGGAGGAAGCAGAGTGAGCAGGACTAGTGAGCAGGACTAATCAATTCAAGCTCCACTCCCAGTGACATACCTCCTCCAGCAAGGGTCTGCCACTTGCCCAAACTGCCACCTGCTGGGGACCAAGTATTCAAAACACAGGAGTCTATGGGGGACAAACTACCACAGGCACCTTGTAAGTGAGGCTCTAGGAGGGAGTACTACACACCCCTGATGAGGGTGGGCAAGAGCTAGCCAGTTAAAAGAGCTGAGCTGGGGCTGGAGAGATGGCTTAGTGGTTAAGCGCTTGCCTGTGAAGCCTAAGGACACTGGTTCGAGGCTCAATTCCCCGGGACCCACGTTAACCAGATGCACAAGGGGCGCATGTGTCTGGTTCATTTGCAGTGCCTGGAAGCCCTGGTGTGCCCATTTGCTCTATCTGCCTCTTTCTCTCTGTCTGTCTGTTGCTCTCAAATAAGTAAATAAAAAGAAACAAAAATTTATTAAAAAAAAAAAAAAGAGCTGAGCTGGAAGCCTCCTTCCTGTTGGCCAGCCATCATGGTCGGGGTAGAAAAGTCTCCAATGGTCTTAATCAGCAGTGAATCTGCAAGCTTTATGGCAGGTCAACCAGGCTAAATGTACCAACTGCTGCAATGGTGGCCTGTCTGTTATGGAGGAAACCAACGGCTCTCTGATTGGACTTGAGGCCCGCTCCATAGGAGGGAATTCTTGCCCTGTACTGAAAACCTAATCAAAAGCCTATGGCGGGAGGTCATAAGAGCTAGAGCAGAAACTCATATCGATGTCTGGCTCAAACGCATGCCCAGCAAACTGACCTCTAAAAATTTATGCTTCTGCTCATATGTTACTCCCACTTTTGGTTAGAGAAGCTTCTTTTTTTCAGATGGTGGTGACCACTGGGGTGACTCAAAACTCATCAAAGTGCTGAGAAGTGACAGTGGAGTGTTCAGCACTGAAACATCTCTATCACACCCACAGCCATTTGCCCAAGAGGTGGCAGAAAAGATGGAAGAGCCAAAGGAAGGGGAGGACTGCTTACAATACTACCTTCTAGACACAAAGTGGCCCTGGTATTCATGACCTCAGTGACTGACGCTCCTACACAAGAGCTGTATAACAGGAGGGGAAAAATGATGGCATCAAAATAGAAAGGGAGACTAGTTAGAAGAAGGGATTCAGTGGAGGGAGGAAAGGGAGGGTGTGGGAGGAGATTATGATCATGGCATACTGTCTTTGTTTATGGAGACTGTCAATATAAAAAGTTTTTAAAAAAGGGTTTGGAGTACTTCGGGTTCAGATGGGGGCATAGGAACCACGCCAAAGCAGCCTAGGGAAGAAACAACAACATCACCCAGCAAAAGAAAGGGGGGGGGGGTGAGGTTGGCATGGTGGTGCACACCTTTAATTCCAGCACTAGGGAGGCAGGGGTAGGAGGCTCACTATGAGTTCAAGGCCACCCTGAGACTACAGAGTTAATTCCAGGTCAGCCTGGACCAGAGTGAGACCCTACCTCGAAAAACCAAAAAAAAAAAAGACCAAAAAAGGGGTGGGGGGCTACAGAGACGGCTTAGTGGTTAAGGCATTTGTCTGTGAAGCCTAAGGACCTAGGCTCAACTCCCCAGAACCCACATAAGCCAGATGCACATGGTGGCACAAGCATCTGGAGTTTGTTTGCAATGGTTGGAAGCCCTGGCATGCCCATTCTTTCTCTCTCAAATAAATAAATAAATAAATGCTTTTTCAAAACATTTAAAATTAAGGGCTAGAGAGATGGCCTAACAGCTAAGGTGAAACCTAAGGATCCAGGTTCAATTCCCCAGGACCCATGTAAGCCAGATGCACAAGGTGGCACTTTTTTTTTTTTTTTAACAGAACAAGGTAAGTGCTAGAGAGATGCTCCATAGCTAAAGGTGATTGCTTAAAGAGTTTGCTAGCTGGGCTGGAGGGATGGCTAAGGCATTTGCTTGCAAAGCCAAAGGATCCAGGTTCAATTTCCCAGGACCCACATTAGCCAAATGCACAAGAGGGTGCGTACATCTGGAGTTCGTTTGCAGTGGCTGCAGGACTGGAGGCCCTGGCTTGCCCATTCTCTCTCTTTCTATCTCTTTCTCTGTCAAAAAATAAATAAGTAAGTAAAAATAAAATACTTTAAAAAAAAAAAGCTTGCCAGCCCAGGTTTGGTTCTATAGGACCCACGTAAAGCCTGATGCACAAAGTGACACATATGTTTGGAGTTTGTTTGCAGTGGCAGGAGGCCCTGGTGTGCCCATTCTCATTTCTTCCTCTCTCCCTCCCTTCCTCTCTTTCTCTCTCAACTCTGCCTCAAGAAAAAGAAAAAAAACCAAGACAGACTAGTATCAGCAACTTCATCCCTGTGAGGCCTCAGATGGGGGCTTCACTACCCGAGGCCTCAGTGTTGCCATATGTGTAATGGGATGAAATCTGACAACGATAGCAGGACAGAAAGTATTGCAGTCAGGTTCCAATTGCTGGAAGAAAACACCTGGCCAATAGCAGTTTGTGGGGAAAAAGAAGTTTATTTTGGCTTACAGGCTTGAGGGGAAGCTCTATGATGGCAGGGGGAAACGATGACATGAGCAGAGGGTGGACATCACCCCCTGGCCAACATAAGGTAGAAAATAGCAACAGGAGAGTGTGCCAAACACTGGCAAGAGGAAGCAGGTTACAATACCCATAAGCCCGCCCCCAACAATACACTGCTTCTAGGAGGTATTAATTTCCAAATCGCCATCAGCTGGAGAACCTAGTGTTCAGAACACCTAAGTTTACGGGGGACACCTGACTGAAACCACCATATTCTGCCCCTGACCCCCATAAACTGATACCCATCTGTGATGCAAAATACAATGCATCCATCCAACTTTAAAAGTCCCCACAGTTGGTTGGAGAGATGACTTACTGGTTAAGGCACTTGCCTGCAAAGCCTTAGAATCCTGGTTCAATTTCTCAGGACCCATGTAAGCCAGATGCACAAGGTGGCGCATGCATCTGGAGTTTGTTTGCAGGCTGGAGGCACTGACATGCCCATTCTCTCTCTTTCTTTCTGTCTGCTTTTGAGTCTCTCTGTGTCTTTCTCTTTTTCAAACAAATAAATAAAAATCACATATTTTTTGAAAGTCCCCATAGTTTTTAGTCAATCCCAGTGATTGATATTCAAACATTCCCATAGTCCAAGATCTTTTAACTGAGTCACAATACCAAAAATCCCATAATGGCACAGAATAAACACTCACACTGCAACAGATGGCATTGGCATAGCAAAGAAATATTCAACTAACACAAGATTTAAAACAATCAGGGCAAACATCAAACTCTGTAGCTCCAAGTCCAACAACTCTAGTCAGTGACAAATCTCCAAATCTGATAATTCTAACCAGCAACAAGTCTCTGGAGTTCCAATTCTGTCCCTCCAGCTAGGCTATTCAAAGTCCCAGAAAACTTCATCTGGTGCCAGCAACTCTCCTTGGCAGCCATTTCATAGTCTTGGCATGTCCACTGGGCCTCCACTGCAACCAATGGTGCATTCTCATGGCTCTATTAGGCCTACATGCAGGTAATAAGCCTGCTTCACACTGCCCATGGCCATTTCCAAAATACAAAACCATGTTGCAAATTCAATGAACCTCTTTTTACTGCATTTGTTATATTCCATAATACCAGGTGGGTTACCAACTTGTTAATCCAGGAGGGAATAAAGCAGAGTTTGAAGAACAGGACACTCCTTCAGCATTCAGATGCCTTCAAAAGACTCTGCATTCTTCTTGTCCCAATGCAGGTCAGCTGACCCAATCTCAACGGTTGTAATCTCTTATACAATTGCAACTGAACAGGCAGACTTTTTGGCCCAAAGACTTCTTTTTTTTTCTGTCCCATATTCCTCTGCTCACACAAGTCCATTTATATGTAATGCAACCCTGCACAAGTTGTCAGGACACAGGCATACCAGCAAGCTTCTCACACAAACTGCTTCTAGTCCAGTCCAGGCAAAGCTCTTCCTCACCCTCATAAACCAAACCTCACAATATAGTTCTTACTGCATTCAGGTCTTTCAACTCTGACCAGAATAGTCCATCAAGCTGTACTTACAGCACTGCAAGGTGTCTATTAGGCCAAGGTTTCAAATCCTTCCACATTCCTCTCAAAAATCAGCTCTAAAAGACCAAAAGCCATACAGTTAGGCTTTTAGCAGCAACAATCCCACTCCTCTGGTACAAATTTTACTTTAAAGTCAGGTTCGCATTGCTGGCAGAAACACCCAACCAATAGCAGCTTGTGGGAAAAAAAGGGGGGTTATTTTGGCTTACAGACTTGAGGGGAAGCTCCATGATGGCAGGGGAAAACAATGGCCTGAACAAAGGGTGGACATCACCTCCTGGCCCACATAAGGTGGCCAACAGCAACAGGAGAGTGTGCCAAACACTGGTAAGAGGAAGCTGGCTATAACACCCATAAGCCCGCCGCCAACAATACACTGCCTCCTGGAGGTGTTAGTTCCCAAATCTCCATCAGATGGGAACCTACATTCAGAACTCCTAAGTGTACGGGGGACCCTTGGATCAAAGCACCACAGGAAGTGAGCTTGGGCAACTACCCAGGGGCATGAGGGTCCATCAATGATGGCAGTCCCACTGGGGTCGCAGCCGAGCCATCATTCACTTACTGATTTCATCCCTACTATGTACCTGAGTTTCAGTGAGAACAGGCGGCATGGCTCTCGTTGCCATGGAGGCCGGCAACACATGGAGATGGCACCAGGGGGGTTACCACATGAACAACAACTGTGGAGTGCTGGGCTAGAAACAGAAGGGGTCCAGGTGGCTAGGGAAGGCTTCCACTCCCATCTGCTGTCACCTCCCTCCTAAGGACAACAGGTGCCGTCTGAGGCTTAGCTTAAGCACCTGTGACTAGAGAGACAAGACAGGCTAAGTCCTCGCTGTGGGGCAGGAGGCTCTGTCCTGGGCATGGAATGGGATGGAGGCCGATTAAGTAACATCTGCCCTGAGTCTCAAACAGACTTTAAGGATTGTGGTACTTGCAGCTCAGCCTGTCTGGGGCTTCTGCCCCCCCCCCCCGCCTCCAGCTCTACCTCCTGGGCAGGTCTGTGCAGAAACAACCCAAGATTAGTGCCTCATCACCTTGGGTGGGGTCCCCCACTCCCAACAGGGTCAGTGGCGGCTGCCCCTGATTGCTCAGGGGAGTCACCTAGGACTCTCCATGAGGACGTGCACAGTTTCATCACAGATCCTTAGAGAGATGCTTGTCTAGGAGCTGGGGAGTAGGCTCAGCAGTTAAAGGCGCTGGCTTGCAAAGCCTGCTGACCTGAGTTTGATCCCTGTGGAGGTTTGATTCAGGTGTCCTCCATAAACTTAGGTGTTCTGAATGCTAGGTTCTAAGCTGATGGAAATTTGGGAATTAACACCTCCTGGAGGGAGTGTATTGTTGGGGGCGGGCTTATGGGTGTTACAGCCAGTTTCCCCATGTCAGTGTTTGGCACACTCTCCTTTTGCTATTGTCCACCTTATGTTGGCCAGGGGGTGATGGCCACCCTCTGCTCATGCCATCATTTCCCCTGCCACTGTGGAGCTTCCCCTTGAGCCTGTAAGCCAAAATAAGCCTCTTTTTTCCCCCACAAGCTGCTCTTGGTCAGGTGATTTCTACCAGCAATGCAAACTTGACTGCAACAATCCCCAGCACCCATGGAAATCTGCACCTCCTGAGGCTCCTGTGCCAGCTAAATGGGTGCCAGAGACTCCAAGAACGCGGAGGACCAGCACGGACCCCTCAGGCTCATCCTCTATAGCACACGTGCATCCACACACTCATGCACACACAGCTAAATAAATAAAGATACTCATCTAGAATGTTTCCTTTTCAAAGGATACTAGAGATGCTAATAAATTAAAAAAACAAAACTGGGCGTGGTGGCGCACGCATGCCTTTAATCCCAGCAGTGCAGAGGCAGGCGAGATGGGTGGAGGGTTAAGGCTAGACTAGGCTACGCCGCGGACCCTGTTGCAAAAAACGTAAGTTTCAGGGCTGGAGAGATGGCTTAGCGGACAAGACACTTGCCTGCAAACTCAGATCAGCAGGCTTTGCAAAGACCCAGATGTGGTTCCCCAGGACCATCGTAAGCCATCGCACAAGGTGGTGCAAGTGTGTGGAATTTGTTTGCAGAGGTGAGAGGCCCCGGCATGTCCTTCTCTATCGGCCCTCTCTCTCTCAAATAACTAAACAACAACAACAAAAAAATTTTTTTTGAGGTATGGTTTCACTGTAGCCCTGGATGACCTGGAATTCACTATGTAGTCTCAGGGTGGCCTCGAACTCACAGTGATCCTCCTACCTCTGCCTCCCAAGTGCTGGGATTAAAGGCATGTGCCACCACGCCTGGCTGAAAATAACTAAAAAATTTTTTTAAATTAAAAAGAAAATATAAATTTCAGGCCAGGGAGACAGACTGGTGGGTAAGAGTGCTTTCTGTGTAACATGGGGACCAGGGTTCCATCCCCAGCACCCAGGTAACTAAAAACAAAAGCCAAGGCAGCCACAGCTGCAACCCCACACTCCGCGCTAAGACAGGGGGATTGCTGGAACTCTACAGACCACGGGGCTTGGTGAGAGCCAGCCTCGGGGAAGTAACTTCCTCCGGCTTTTATAAGCACATGCCTCTGTCCACGTGTGTGCGTGCACGCACAATTTTAAAAGACATAACTTTCTTGAATACCTATCTCAACTGCAACCCCACCTGCCCCAGTGACCCCAGGTCCCCTCTCCCACACTTGGCCCTATTCCCGTCACCTTCACTCCCTGTGCAAATCTCAAGCTTGTCCTGCCAGAGCGCGTTTGCACCTGCCTGACACACCCAGAGTGGGGGACGGCTCAACAGAAGCCCAGCACCGCGTAGCATGGGTCCCTAACTGCTCTCGTCACCTGTCCTTCCCCCTTTGGGTCCCTGCACAGTGCCAGCCAGAGCCACCCAGGCTGAGCTGTTGATACCCCCAGTTCCCCTTTTTCCCTTGCATGAATGTGTATATGCATGTATGTATGTTAACGCATGCACACGCATATTCTTTGTGTGGAGACCGGGTCTCATGCAGCTCAGACTGGCCTCGAACTCATGATGTAGCCAAGCATGACCTTAACTTCTGATCCTCCTGCCTCCATTCTCGGGTTAGAACCATGGACCACCGGTAATACCTGGCTGGTGTATGCAGTGCTAGGGATTGAACCCAGGACCTTGTGCATGGTAGGCAAGCACGCTTCCAACTGAGCCACTTTCCTAGCCAGAAACTCACAGCTTCTGACACAGTTGGTCCAGCGGGTTCTGAGAATCTGCCAGGCTGACCAACTCCTAGGGGAAGTGGAGGCTGCTCCTTTGGGGTTCCACAGAGTAACTCCTGGCCCAAATGAGCAGGTTTCCTGGCTGTGCACCCACGGTTGCCCCTGAGAAGTGGGGTTTAAGAAACCAGAAGAGCACCCCTCCCTGCTAGCTGCAGAGGCACCATTAGATCTTACCATCCGGCAGCTGTGAGGAGAGCTGTGCTGGCCAGGACTCATGGACAAGGCCGGGCACTCCAGCAGTACCTGGCGACCTCGGGCAGAAGGACCCTGGATCCTCCTCTGGACTCAGAACAGCAGTGAGGGGCGTGGGTCTATTCAACTATTTTTCATGCCCCCCTCTCCCTGCCTACACCTCAGATTGTATCCTCCCTGGCAAATAGGAGGGCACAGTCCTGCCCCCCATCAGGGCTCAGTGGGGCAGTGACTTGCCGTGGACTGAACAGTGTCCCCCTAGGTAGCCCCACAGGCTATAAGGCCCTGATTTCTTTTTATTCCATGTATATGTGATTCTTTTTGTTTTTTGTTTGTTTGTTTTGGTTTTTTGAGGTAGGGTCTTGCTCTAGCCCAAGCTGACCTGGAATTCTCTGTGTAGTCTCAGGCTGGCCTTGAACTCACAGTGATCCTCCTACCTCTGCCTCCCGAGTATTAAAAGCATGCGTCACCATGCCTGGCTGATTTCTTTATTTATAGGGGTGATTAGCTAAGGATCTTGGATGAGCTCATGCTGGATTCAAGGGTCTCTAAACTAAATCCAGCGGCTGGTGACCTTGTAAGACACGAGTGACGGAGAAGACACCCACATTAGGCTGAGTAGAATCTGTAGCCACTGGACACCTGGAGCCATCAGGAATCAGAATAGACAGGAAGGAGCTGCCCCTGGGACCTCCCTAGGCACATGGCCTGCAGTACCTCAATCCTGGGCTCACGGTCTGGAGAACCACGGGACAATAGATTCCAATTGCTTTGAGCCACATCCTTTGTGCTTGTTACAGCAGCCTTAGATGCTTGTACATGCTGGAGACAGAAGCCACCTGGCCCGCCAGCAGTGTGAGTGGGGTCTCTGCATCCTCCTGGGCAGAGCCTGTGTGGGGTACAGGGCAAGGAAGAGGGTGGGGAGAGCTTTGGAGCATTGGCTAGACAGAGTGGAGGGGTCACACCGAGGCCTAAAGAGAACAGAATGTTCACTGGACCTGGGCCACCGTCACACCTCCGGAGGGACAGGAGGGGCGGTGCGGCCTCCCACAGAGACAGCAATGGCTCAGAGTCCAATCCGACTCTGCTTCGGGTGACCGGCAGGGACACCACCAACACGTGACATGCAAGGCTTCGAGAAATGAGTACCTCCTTCCTAGCCTAGAAAGCCAACTCCAAGGTTCTAGAGGAGGAAGAAGTGAAGAGAGAGCTTCAATGCCAGCTGAAGCCCCTCCACTCTCGGCTTTCTAAATAGAGCCCACCCACACCTCCACACTTAGCAGCTCCCTGGACTCCCAGGCCAGGCAGTCAAGAGCCTCACAGACCAGCACTTGGGAAGAGGAGGTAAGAGAATCACCGTGAGTTCGAGGCCACCCTGAGACTACATAGAGAATTCCAGGTCAGCCTGAGCTAAAGTGACACAGATCCTACCTTAAAAAAAAAAAACAAAAAACAAAAAACAAGAGTCTCACAGAGCAGCCAACTAGAGACCCACATGACCTGTCACCTAGGCCTCACAGGCTGACGTCTGGAACAGACTGTGTGAAATAAAACATAACCAGGGCTGAGAAGATGGCTCAATGGTTAAAGCCTTTTGTTTGCAAAGCCTGTCCTCTTGGGTTCGATTCCCCAGTACTCACATAAAGCCAGATGCACAAAGTGGCGCCTTCGTTCTGGAGTTTGTTTACAGAGGCAAGAGGCTCTGGAGCTCCCATACTCTCTGCTTGCAAATAAATAAAGTGGTGCCATTGCATCTGCCTCTTTTGTCGTTGCCCATGTGATCCCTAGATGGCTGGGACCCCATGTGGGGCAGGCCTTGGCCTCTAAGGGATGGGTCCCCAGACAGCGAGACCTCAGCAAAGCCCCTGCGTAAGACAAAAACACTCAATACACAAGCGTGAGCTGTGTGTTTGATGCTTGTTTTACTGGGAGACGCATGGTCACTTTCCCTAAGGCAGAGACCACTAGGTAACTGTGAGGCACTGTGGGAATGTGTTAGAAGTGATAAGCTGAGCCAGGCCTTCGGGTGGCAAGACCCTGAGTCATACAGGATCACATGCCCAGGGCACCCACTGGCTCCAAGTTTCAGCCTTTCATAAAGGCAGAGCTGTGCCGAGAGCCTGCATGTGGCCTGGATCTGGGAAACATTGTGGGGATGGTTGACTGGTAAGAACTAGGAGATTCTGAGCGGTAGGGCCAGTTTGGGGGACACTGTAGAGGGACAGAGGGCCTGGGTCCTGGCTGGGTCTCAGTGAAGAGTTCTGGGCCTCCCCCCACCCCAGGTCCTGGTCTATTCTGGCCTTGTGACCTCTCAGTACCCAGGGTGGGTGGGTAAGGCCAGTAAAGATCTGTAGCCCCAGAGCCTGCAATGAAAATTACATGAGCAGACCTCGCCTGGAAGAGGCTTTTTAAAAAGCTCTGGCTCCAGAGGCTCACAGCACGCTGCGTGGCTTTTAAGCCTGTAGTGGGGAGAGGGGGCAGGGGTGCAGAGTCTTAGCCTATATCCTGGTTCAGCACCCCAGAGACCTTCTGATACAACCATGCAAGGATCTGATGACAAGTAAAAGGAAAGCACTTATCACTTGTTTGCTTGAGGCAGGCAGGCTCTCAATCTGTAGTCCAGGCTGGCCTGAACTCACAGCTGTCCTCCTGCCCCAGTCTTCAGAGTGCTGGGATTGTAGGTGTATACCTACTTGGATCTTTTTCTGTTTTGGTTTTTTGAGGTAAGGTCTCCCTCTAGCCGAGGCTGAACTGGAATTCACTACATAGTCTCAGGGTGGCCTCGAACTCGCGGCAATCCTCCTACCTCTTGCCTCCCGAGTGCTGGGATTAAAGGCCTGTGCCAACCACACCCAGCTTCTTTTTCTTTTTGAAAAAATATTTTTATTTATTTATTTGCAAGCAGAGAGAGACAGGCAGGTGGTGGGGGGAGAATGGGCACACGAGAGCCTTCAGCCGCTGCAAGTCAACTCCAGGTGCATGCAACACCTGTGCGTCTGGCCTCATGTGGGTCCTGAGGAATGGAACCCAGGTGGTTATGCCTTGTAGGCTACTGCCTTAACCACTGAACCATCTCTCCAGCCCCCTACTTGGGTCTTTTTCTTTTGGCACGCACATGCGTGTGTGTAGATCATTTGCATGATGCGATCCGTGGTATGTGTGCCACGTGTGTGCAGAGGCACATGCCCCATGCCTGTGCTTGTGGACACCATAGGACATCCAAATACTTCCCTCAGCTCAGAGCTTCTGTCTGTCAGGGAGCCCCAGACACCCTCTGGCCTTTGCCCACCCACCCCGCACCACAGACCTAGATTATAGATATGCACAGCCATGCCCAGCTTTTGTCTTGATTCTGAAGACTTGAACTTGGCAGTCTCCAGCCCGAGAGGCCCTCATGCTCTTCACCCTTGAACCATTTCCCCAGCCCCTACTTAGGTCTTAAATGCAGTCCTGGTCCCCAGCCAGTGGCATCTTTTGGAAGTGGTCACACTTTCAAGAGACGGGGTCTACAGGGAAGAAGCGAGGTATTGAGGGAGTGCCTTTGAGGGAACTATTGGAACCTGGGCCTCGCTCTCACTTCCCAGCCATTATGAGGTGAGTTGTATCCTCCATAGCACACCCCACTGTGGTACACTGTCCCCCACCTATGGGCCCAAAGCCACCCTTGACTGAACCCTCTGAAACTGTGAGCGCAAATAAACCTTTCCACCTTTTAAATTGTTTATCCTAGGTATTTTGTGACAGTAATGCAAAGCTGACTGACACAATCCACATGATAGACTATCATTCAGCTCCCGAAACAATGGTGCACCTGCAGAGGCTGAGCCTGGCAAACACCATGCTCAGAGACCCAAGGAACAAGAGCCAGAGGTCCGTGTACACAAGGCACTAGAGTTTCCAAAAGAGGACAGGGTTGCTGTGGGGGCTGGGTGGGGCTGGAGCTAAGCGAGGGACAGGTACAGTCTGGGAGGTGACAGGCTTTCTGGAGGTGGTGGCCATGGCTGCAGAAGGAATTGGGTACTCCACAGTCACCATGGGAGATTTCATGCTATGTCTATTCTGCCATGATTACAGAAGAAACAACGTCACTAAAACGTCCTGCGTGTCAACCCTTCACTGGCCCAGGGGAAGGCCCACGGCCATGATGAGGGGAAGACAACCTAGGGGTTAAACTGGCTAGCCATTGCTTCCCCCCTCCCAGCACTTCTGCTCACAGACACTCATCCCGGGCATATGGCCCCTGCTCCATGGATTCAGCCTGGGGCCTCAAGGGGCACCAGACCCTGGAGCGGGTATGGGGGTGATTTTGCCCCTCCAACATGGCAGGCCACTTTGCAAACAGCAACTGCACCTCAGAAGAACCAATGCTTTTCCTTGCTATGCAGCCTGAGAGCTGTCAGTCAAGATGCCCCGCCCTTGTGCTAGCCTGGGGGGCGGGCACAAGACCTCAGCTGGGCCAATCCGGATGCTCTCCTAGAGAGGCTTCCTGCCCCAGTGGAACCTGGGGGGCATCCGCCTACCCTTCCCCAGACCTTACTTCCCTGGCCCCTGCTTCCCTCCAGTCACGGGAAGCTGCTCATGTTAACCGCTATCCATACCAGTTTTGCATTTGTTTGCAACCAGAATCTCTAAGCCTGTCTGGTGCTCAAATAAGGGGCCGGGCAGTTGAAGGAGAGCAGGAATGAAATGAATCACAGGGCATGGCCAACGTGGAGGCCTGAGTGGGTGCCAGGCATTCCTAGTGACCCCCTCCCCTCGGAGCCACCCCACTTTACTGACGAGAAAACCAAGGTGTGTTCCAGGTCTCTCGGTGGCAGGCAAAGCCAGTGCCCAAAATAGGTCGGTTGGGTGTTACGACGCACACCCTCAATCCCAGCACTCGGTAGGCAAAGGTGGGTGGATCACTGTGAGTTCGAGGCCAGCCTGAGACTCCATAGTGAATTCCAGGTCAGCCTGGGCCAAAGTGAGACCCTACCTCAAAAAAAACAACCAGGAAAAAATAAAAAAAACAGGCAGGCAGGTGGGGCAGGAGCCAGCTGAGTCCACTGTAGGACAGGTGGACAGGAAGGACAGGAGCCCTGCTGCTTCACACAGCCAGTGCTGGGGCCAGCAGGGAGCCCGGTGTTCGGCCACTAGCTAGAGTCCTCGGGGTGCTAAGCGTCTGGGGCAGCCCCTGTGGGGAAGACGCAGCAGATGGTGAGAGTTGAGGCTGGTGCAGCTCCACAGGTGCTTGGACTGTGGGGATGGGTGGCGCAGTGGCCCGGCTGTCAGGGCGGAGTCAGGACGTGGGGCCTGTGGCACGCAGGCTGTCTGTGCTAGCTCAGGACCGCAGGCCCGGGGCTGAAGGCGGAAGCATACGCCTGGCACAGGGCGGAGCATGGGGGAGGATCAGCAGTGGGCTTCAGGCTGGGTCCCCCTGCGGGCCATGGTACGCAGACGCGACCTCTGGACGGCAAGATCTGGACATAGGAACAGAGGCCTGTGCTCCCTCTGACAACACCCCTCACGGAGTCTATGCTTTCTGCCGGCCTTTCCTCTTTCCCGGTCTCCCCCCCCCCCCCCCCCAGGCTGGATCTCCTACCAGGGTGATGACAAGCACTTGGCTATCTTGGGGAGCAACACCTCCAAGTGCACCTGGCTTCCTGCCCGGCATTTCCCACTCCTTTACTCTACTTGTCTGGGATTGTCTCTCTGAGAGGAAACTGAAGTCCAGGGGCACTGGAATTTGCCCTGTCACCAACTGTTGGAGAAGGAAGGCATGTTGGAGGACATAGTGGCAAAGTCTTGATGGAACACCCACTGTGCGCAGGGCAGGCCTTTAGGGATGGGGCTCCACCGCACAACAGGTGAGCCTCCCAGGCCTCAGGGCCACTCCATCTCACTTTCTCCATCTCCTCCCACTCCCTCGCACCTCTGTCCCCCAGAAATCTCAGTTTCCACCTTACCTCTCAGGCAGGACAGCTTAAGCCCCATGGCGTTGCCTCTGTGGGTCTGTGGAGAGAGGAGCACATTCAGAGAGGGGCAGGGGACTTCTTGCCTACTGGCCACGCGCAGCCAGTCCCCCACCCCAGGCAGCTGGACACAAAACAGGAAGTAGTGGTGGGACAAGGCAGCTGTGAGACCACAGTGGCTGCTGGCCACATCTGGGCTGAATCTAGGCTGAGGGAAAGAACTTTCTAGCGTCTCAAAATCCTGGAGTGTGGTGGTACGTCGAGGCTGCTGGCTGGTGAAGTTTAACACCAGGCTGGCCCGGGGCTGGGGGTGCACAGCAAACATCTCAGCCCTGCCTTCTGGGTCAGCTCCAAGGATGGAGGACCCTTGGGACGAAGCCCACCATGGTAGGTGCCTTTCTATGGTAACCCCTCTCTCTCTTTTTTTTTTTTTTGTAATTTGAGAGCAACAGACATAGAGAGAAAGACAGATAGAGGGAGAGAGAGAATGGGCGCACCAGGGCTTCCAGCCTCTGCAAATGAACTCCAGACGCATGCGCCCCCTTGTGCATCTGGCTAACGTGGGACCTGGGGAAGCGAGCCTCGAACCGGGGTCCTTAGGCTTCACAGGCAAGCGCTTAACCGCTAAGCCATCTCTCCAGCCCTCTCTCTCTTTTAAATCAAGGCCTTCTGTCAGTTGTTTCCTTGCCTTCCTCTCTCCTCTTCTCCCCTCCACTCCCTTCCTTCCTTTATTGCAGTATTGGGGATCAAACCCAGGGCTTCATGCAGGATAGGTACATGCTATACCACTGAGCTCCCCCCCGGTTCTCTTTACTTTTCTTTTTTTTTGGGGGGGGGGTTAGGTAGGGTCTTGTGTGAGCTCAGGCTGACCTGGAATTCCTTATGTAGTCTCAGGCTGGCCTCGAACCCACAGTGATCCTCCTACCTCTGTCTCCCTAGTGCTGGGATAAAAGACAGGCACCACCATGCCTGGCCCTGTCGTCTTTTCAACAGGTTCCTGAGAATCTGTTTATAAAGAACTGAGCTGTAAAAGGTAGGTGGTCCCCAGTCCCTGGAGAAAAAGAATTGTCCCAACCCACATTCCCACCACCTTCTTGTGCCTGAAGGGTCCTTGGAACCCTGAACAACTGATCTCTGTGATATGCACATGGAAATCGTGCCCAGCATGCATGAACCTCTGGCTTCACATCTGATCTCTGCGTAAGCGAGGTGTAGTGGCGGGTGCCTGTAGGGGAGGTTGGAGGCAGAAGAATCAGAAAGTCAAGGCCAATCTCGGCTATGTAGCAAGTTTGAGGGCAGCCCAGGCTATATGAGACATTGCTCAGAAAATAAAGGACTAACAGGAGTGAGTCAAGCAAGAATCAGCTCTCCAGAAAGCAGGAATAGAGCGCAGAGGCCTGGAGGAGACCGGAGGGTGGTCTGTGGAGGAACCAGATGAGAGGTCAGAGCAGGCACAGGGCAGGGAGAAGCTAAGGGTGAGAGGGACTTTGGGGGGTGGGTGCTGTAGAAGCCAATCGTGACATATAGATGGTTTCTGTAAGTACCAAGAAGCAAGCCTGCTTTGTAGAAGGCAGCAAGGAAGCAGCCACCACATGTACCCCAGTGCAGGGTCTCCGGCCCACCCAGGTGAACAGAGCCAGAATGTGTGTGGGGGGGTGTTGTTTCTGAGAGAGGGTTCAGGCTGGCCTCGAACTCAAAATCCTCCTGCCTCTGCCTCCTAATGCTGGGGTTACAGGCTCGAGCCACCACAAGGCTTTAGAACTGGTATTTTCATGAGGCTCCTTAGAGGTTGGCTTACTTGTTAAGGACCAAGAAGCTTGCTCGGGGCCAGGAGTTGTGGGCCTGAATGGGGAATAGTATGGAGGGAGGACAACGCTGGAAATCTGGGTGGAGCAGGTGGGAGGTGGATAGAGATGTCCCTTAGCCGATGGACAGGGGGCTGCAGGGACCAGTGAGACACACGGACAGTCTGTGGGGTCTGTTGGGAGTAGGTGCAGGTAGCAGCAGGCGCTGTCCCACTGAGCTGGGAGGCACAGATGCTGGCTCAGGCCTCTCTCACTCCCAAGCCTCCACTTTCCTCATCTCTGAAATGGGATTGCTGTTGTGGCACATCAGGACAGGCTGAGCGGGGAAGAAATGACTGTCATGGGACTCAGCTCCATACTGGGCTCCCAGTGGCAGTCCAAGAGATGCCAGTGTTGCTCCAAGAGAGGGACAGAGGTACCCATAATCTGCCAGGGGCCAGGCCCAGCATAGAGCTGCACTTCATTCAGCAGCTAGTCCTCACGGGCACTCCATGAGAGCTCCTATCCCTCTTCCACAAAGGGGGAAACTAAGGCACAGAAAGGTTAGTTAACAAGGGACTACGGGTTGCAAGAGGCAGAGCAGTTACTAGAACCAGCACCACTGTGGATGCTGAGTCTGTATTTTTCAGTCCCCAGGCAGGCTTGAGACATCTTTGAGTCCCAAGGAGTCCAAAGCTGGACTGGAGAGAGGGCTCTGTGGGCAGGAGTGTTTGCTATGAACGCATGAGGACTTGATTTCAATTCCCAGCACCCGCATTCAAAAAAAACAAACAAAAAGTCAGGCGTGGTGACACACACTTTGATCCTAGCACCCCAGAGGCAGAGGTAGAAGGATTGCTGTGAGTTCAAGGCCAGCCTGGAACTAGAGTGAATTCTAGGTCAGCATGGGCTAGAGTGAGACCCTACCCCAAAAACAAACAAGCCAGGTGTGGCTGCACACGCTGGGGTTGAGGTCTGATGGCGGCAGACATGGGGGGCTCCGGGAGCTCCCTGGTCAGCCAGTCTAGCCAAAAACACTAAGCTCGGGGTTCAGTGACACCCTGCCTCAGGGACATATGGCCAAAGAGTGTTAGATAATGTTTCCACAAGGGTACACACAGGGCACGTGCATTTGCACACACAAGTGCATACACACCAAAGACACACCACACATACACACACTACCAAAACAATGGTTAAAGCTGGGTGTGGTGACACATGCCTGTATTTCTACCATTCAGGTTGAGGCAAGTTTAGGACCAGTTTGAGCTATTTAGTGCTACGGCGATGTAGTACGTTAAAGGTTGGCCTGAGCTACACCCTGCACCCTGATATGGTCAGTGGGGTGGGGGAAGGTAGTTAATTCAAGCACAAGTGCAGGGGAGACAGAAAGGGAGATATGAAATCAGAAAACAAAGACTAAGGTTGGGCATGGTGGCGCACGCCTTTAATCCCAGCACTAGGGAGGCAGAGGTAGAAGGATCACTGTGAGGTCAAGGCCAGTTTGGGACTACAGAATGAGTTCCAGGTCAATCTGAGCTAGAGTGAGATCCTACCTCAAAAACAAAACAAAAAGCCAGGTGTGGTGGTGCACACCTTTAATCTTAGCACACGGGAGGCAGGGGTAGGAGGATCTCTGGATCTCCTTGAGTTCAAGGCCAGCCTGAGATTACACAGTGAATTTCAGGTCAGCCTGGGCTAGAGCTAGACTCTGTGTCAAAAAACCAAGAGACAGGCTGGGGGAAGTGGCTTAGTGATTAAGGTATTTGCCTGCGAAACCTAAGGACCCCAGTTCAAGTCCCCAGGACCCTCGTAAGCCAGATGCACAAGGAGGTGCATGCATCTCTGGAGTTTGCTTGCAGTGACTAGAGGCCCTGGCATGCCCATTTTCTCTTTCTCTCTATCTGCTTCTTCTTCTCTCTCTCTCTCTCAAATAAATAAATAAAATATTAAAAATATTAAAAAAAAAACAAGAGAGACAGACAGACACAGAGAAAGACTGAATGGGAGGGCACCCTGACTCACCACTGGCCCAAGGTAGAATAGCAGCCCTGAGGAAGGAACCTCTCTTTTCACACAAATAATTATAGGGTGTGCAAAGTTTGCTTTGGGCTGCAGAGATGGCCCAGTGGTTAAGGCACTGCCTACAAAGCCTAATGACCTGGGTTCAATTCCCCAGTACCTATGTAAAGCCAGATGCACCCGAGGGTGCCTATGTCTGAAGTTCATCTGCAGCAGCTAGAGGACCTGGCAAACACATTCAGATTCTTTCTCTCATCTGTCTCCGCTTGTAGAACAATAAAAATATTTTAGGGGGACTGGGC
The DNA here is from genome assembly GCF_020740685.1 of Jaculus jaculus. NCBI lineage: Eukaryota > Metazoa > Chordata > Mammalia > Rodentia > Dipodidae > Jaculus > Jaculus jaculus. The sequence goes on from NC_059102.1 coordinate 225,570,205, forward strand.
TGTTTACTATGCTCGCAAAACCTCAGGTTATTAATTGTTTGCACACTGGCTGGGTGGTATAAAAAGCCCTTGTTACCAAATGGTCACAAGATCCTCCCTGGTGACAGGGCTGTGCAGGGTTCTGTCCCTCCTGAGTGGTTGTTCTGCACACCACACAGCATCATAGCCGTGGGAAGGGGTGCTCCCCCAGGTGGGCAGGGGTCTTTACAGCAGCTTCTCAGATAGGAGCCTTGGTCCACCATGAGCTCACCCTCGATCACTTTGAAACACAGAAAAGTCAGGCGTTCTTTGCACAAAGTAAGAGGTCACTGTACTGTGGCCCAGAGACCCTCGTTGGTTGAGGACCCTGTGTACAGAAGGAGGCTGTGGTATATGTCCCACACGGAGGGTCAAGAAGTCTGGCTCCTGGGTGTGAGGTAAGCACTTCCCAGAGATGGGCTCCAGGCTCCATGCAGGATGCCCAGGTCCAGCTTGGGCCACATATACTGGGTGGTTCACTGTAGAGCTGCAATTAAACCCAGCTGGGCCTCATTACCTCTGACCCTGGCCACAATTGCAGAGGTCCTTTAATTCTGACCTCTGGTGTCCTAAGAAAAAAACTGAGTGGCAGTCAAGCTGGGTGCCTCTTGGCCGTGGTCTTTGGAGAGCCACCTCCCAGATGAAATCAAAGCAGCCCTGCCAAGGAGGCCCTGAGTCACCGTGGCACCTTGCCCCACCTCCTTTAACAAAGCCCTCCTTTAAGGACAAGGCTGGGCAGGGGAAGAGTCAGAGTGGAGCGATGGGACAGTTTGCAGATAGGTGGACCTGGGGGCGGAGATGGCATTCACCCAGCTGGGGGTGGCTAGGGAGCCCTGTTTCTCCAAGGGTCTTCCTGCTCCCACACGGGGGCATCCTCCTGCAGGCAAGCTGGGCACACCCACAACTGGGTTTCTTCCTTCTTTAGAAAAGCTATTTTATTTGTGCAATAGGGTTAGACTCATGTGATTCCAGCCAAGGGGATTGTGGGGTGGGGGGATGGCAAACACATGCTGGCCTTAGGGTGCCTCCCTCCAGGGCCAGAGCGAGCACCTGGCTCTCCTGTTCCAGAAACTTCAGCCCTCCGGGCCTGCAGGAGGCTGCAAAGAGTCTGGGGGAGGCTAGACAGCCCGCGCTATGGGGAATCAAGGGACTGTGTACCCGCCAAGACCCACCTAGGCTGGCTCTGGCTTCCCACCTGTCTGCTGACCCCTGCAGGCCACAGTGTGACAGACTCCAGACACCTGCCTCTTTCTTACTTGTCAATCAAACCATCTGTTCAAACAGTGAAGCCAACCAAGGCAGAAAAGTGTCTCCAGCACAGGAGGAGAAGTGTACTGTTGAGTTACTTACTAAAGTCACCCGCAGGAGGCATTGGCTGTGTGGGTCCTAGGGGCGGGGTGAGAAGTTCCGTTTTGGGGTTCACTTCTAAGTGCCCTTCTCCCATGTGAGTTACTTCCTAGCAGTGTCTATGCTAGGCTTCCTTCCCCACGGTCTCGCAAGCCTGGCCTAGCTTTCCCTAGAGAAAACCACTCCCTGTTGGCACGGGGCTCTCAGGCCTGGTCTTGCCACCTTCCAGCCTTTGTTTCCTGCCTTTAGAATGGGGACAAGAGTCTGGTGAGAGCGCTGGCGCGAGGGTGAAAACCGCCAACGCAGGGGCTGGCACGGGCGGACTGCTGGGTAAGCACTAAAGAGTACACGTCTCCGGAGGTGACCTACGCCTCCCCGGGGGACGCCACCTTCCTGCCTGCGGTGTGCCCACCAGCTGAGGCCTTCCAGGCACAGATTAGGACCAGCTTTTCGCCGCCTTGGGGCTGGCGAAGGGGATTAAGTCTTTCTATAAATACCCAGCCTCCCTCCCGCCCAGAGGACCAGGACCCAGGCAGGGGACCAGAGGTGGGTGTGGCCAAGCCAGGCCCAGAGGTGGGCGTGGCAGGTACTGGACCCCCGAGGTGGGCGTGACCTGGATGGGTAATACTGAGTACCCTTTGGTCTTAACACAGAGGAGTAGGGGGCGGAGGGCGTGGTGTCCTCTTTGAAAGTGCCCCAGACTGGCAGAACACACCAGAGTGCCACTCAGGGTGAGCCCCTCTGAGCCTCAGTTGCCTTCTCTGCAAAACGGGGTGTGTCTTAGCAGGCCAGCACGGTCTCAAGAATGCCTCACCTGGTGGCGGCCTTTCGGCAAAGGCTATCAGGTCACTCGGCCTGCAAACCTCCTCCGGCCCGATCGCAACACTGCCCGGGAGCCAGAACCCCGGAGACCCCGCCCATGCCCGTCCCCAGGGAGCTGCGGGTCCCGCAGTTTACTGAGCGCCCTCCCCGCCGCTCCGTCCCAGCCACCCCGGCTTTGATGCGCCAGGAGCGCAGGGGGGCCCCTAAGTGCGGCGGTTCATAAATAATACATCTTTCAATCCTCGGTTGAGGGGAAATGGTTCCTCCCCCGGGAGGCCTCCCGCCCCCACCCCGCCGCCGGCACCTCGCCGAGCCCTCGGGCAAGGCGCCGTGGTCCCTGCGCGGGCGCTCGTGACGGCGCAGGTGTCAGGAGGAGAGAGGGGCCCGCGGGCCACCACGCGCGGGGACACGCCCCCCACGGCCGCTGCCCGTCGCCGGGCGGCCACAGGGTTGGGGGTTGGGGAATCGGACTTTGCCGGAGCCCGAGGTCAAGTCTAAGTTGGAGAAGGCGCCGGGTGGAGCACTCCGGGTCCCTCGGGGTCCCCACTGCCCTCGGGGAACCCCCGATCCCCTTGGCGGGGCGCGCGGCCCGCGGACACTCACCGCTTCCTGGGGGCCCGGCCGGGCGCTGATGCCCGCGGCGGCGGCGGTGGCCGGGCGCGGGGGACCGCGGCGAAGAGCCTGCAAGAGAGAGCAGCGGGGGTCATGGCCCGGCCGGCGCTCCCCGGTCGCCGCCGCCGCCGCCGCCGCCGCGCGCACGCCTCGGCCCCCGCCCGGCACCTGGAGGACGGCGCCGCCCCGGCCGCCCCGCCCCGCCCCGCCCCGCCCCGCCCCGCCGCGCCCCGCCCCGCCTCGGGTCGCTGGCCAGGCCCTCCCGGGGGACCGGCGGAAAGTTTGGGCCGCGGGCCGGGGCGGTCACGGGGCGCCCCCCTGCGGCTCTCCGCGCTCTGCAGCCCCGGGTGATGAAAAGAAGAGCCGGGTTTCCTATCTCCTGGGTGCAGGGCCCTGGGGATGTGTAAGCGGAGCCCCCACCTCATCGCTGCAGCTGTAGGGGTTCAGGTGACCCTAGTGACCCTAGTGACCTGTGAGCTTCGCCTGCAGAGGTGCCTGGGCCTCTGGCTGGCCACGTGCCTCGGCTCTCTACTGGTGCCAGGGGACCTGGTAATGCAGACCAAAAGGCCTGGCTGGGGTGGCCTCTCTTATTCCCCCCAACTCCCTGTAGCTCCCTAATCAGCTTCATGTTTGTTTGTTTTCTTTCTTTTTTAGACAGGGTCTCATACAGCCCCGCCTGGCCTTGAACTCCTGATCCTTCTGTCTCCATGCTGGGGTTACAAGCATGGGCCACCAGGTCAGATCTTATTTTTGTTTTTTCATTACTGGGGCCCGGAAGTGGCATGGAAACCAGGAGCTGGCACAAGGTAGGCAAGCAGTCTCCACTGAGCTACACTCCCTCCAGGAGCACCGACCCCATGGGCAGGCCAGCTGCTCTGCTGCCTTCAGACCCTCGGTGGGGTGCAGGGTTCACCTAGCAGGCGAGCAGCAGAGCTGTGTGAGTCCAGGAGCTGGGGGTGGGGGGGGGGAATGGGGAGTGGGACAGGTCAGCAGATGTGTTCCCAGTAAGGAAGCAGATGCCAGTGCTCATCCCCAGAGGAAACCACCTGCCAAATGCCAAGCCATTAGGCTGCCTGGGAAGCTGCAGGAGGGTGGTCCTTAGTGGTTGCTATGTCCAGAAGTGAGGGTGGGTCTGGCCCTGTCTGCGGGGGCAGGGCCCTCTTTCTAGGCCCTTCCAGTGCTGTTAAGTGGCTACTTGGAAGCTAAGAACGGATACACAGGGAAGCAGAAAGGGTACAGGACCACGAGTCACAGAGAACTAGCTGAGACAGAGATGTGGTGGCCATGGACACATTCAGGGCACACCCAAGCTCACCTTGGCCAAGTCAGGGCCGTTGGTCCAGGCCACAGTATGGAGCTTGGATTATACTGCTTGAGCTCCGAGCCAACAGGGCAAACCTGCCCACTACAGGCACCAGTCAGCTTCCACATCACTCCTTCTAGAACAGCTGCTTCGGCTTGTCATGAGTTGTCTAAGAACTACCCAGCCAAGCCCAGAGACCTCCCCCTCCCCAAAGACTGGGGGGTAAAATACAAAAGGAGCTATAAACTAGAGTGTGGGGATGTTTGTTACACAGCAATAGCTACTGAGACAGACTACTATGACATCCAAAAGCATAGGCATGCTTTCTTTTACACTTTGTTAAAACGAATTACATGTGTTAACAAGCTCTAGCAGCAATTGCATTTTTGAACTATTGCAAATGCACTGAGATTACAGGTGTGAGCTACCACAACTGGCCTTAGCTCTTCCTGAACTCAATTCAGGTTTAATTTTTTGTTGTTGGCTTGTTTTTGTTTTTCAAACTAGGGTCTCCCTCTAGCCCAAATTGACTAGTAACTCATTCTGTAGCCCCCAGGCTACCCTTGAACTCATGGCGATCCTCTGGCCTCAGCCTCTTGAATGCTAGGACTAAAGATGTGTACCACCATGCCCAGCTCTTTTTTTAAAGTTCTATTTATTTGATTTATTGGTGAGAGAGAGAGAGAGACAGAGAATGGGCGTGCCAGGGCCTCTAGCCACGACAAATGAACACCAGCTGCATGCGCCACCTTGGGCATCTGGCTTATGTGGGTCCTGGGGAATTCAGCCTGGGTCCTTAAGCTTTGAAAGCAAGCACCCCCCTTTTATAAAAATATTTTTATTTATTCTTTGAAAGAGAGAGAAACAGAGAGAGAATGGGTACACCAGGCCTCTAGCTGCTGCAAATGAACTCCAGACGTATGTACTATCTTGTGCATCTGGCTTACATGGGTCCTGGGGAATTGAAACAAGGTCCTTTGGCTTTGCAGGCGAGTGCCTTAACCACTAAGCCATCTCCCCAACCCCAGGCCCTCTTTTTTTAAAAAAAAAATTGTTCATTTTTATTTATTTATTTAAGAGTGATAGAGAGAGAAAGAGGCAGATAGAAAGAATGGGTGTGCCAGGGCCTCCAGCCACTGCAAACGAACTCCAGACGTGTGCGCCCCCTTGTGCATCTGGCTAACGTGGGTCCTGGGGAATCAAGCCTCGAACCGGGGTCCTTAGGCTTCATAGGAAAGTGCTTAGCTGCTAAGCCATCTCTCCAGCCCAGCAGCCTTTCTTTTTTGATGTAGGGTCCCATGTAGCCCAGGCTGGCCTGAATCTTGTTATGTATCCAAGGATGACCTTGAACTGATTCTCCTGACTTCATTATTTTGTTTTTCGAGGTAGGGCCTCGCTCTAGCCCAGGCTGACCTAGAATTTATTATGGAGTCTCAGGGTGGCCTTGAACTCACAGTGATCCTTCTACCCCTGCCCTGAATCCATTTTTTGAGTGAGGGGATTACAAATTGTATGCTACCACACCCTGTTTTTCTTTTTTTTTAAATTTATTTGCTATTGGTTTTGTTTGGAACAGTGTTGCATCTACAGTTCAAGCTAGCCCTAAACTTTTGCCTTAGCATTCTAAGTGCTGGGATTATAGGCATGAGCCACCACATGTTGCTCAGGCAGCTTGTGAAGCTGTGACTGTGCAGGCCTCTCAGGACCTCTTTTTTTTTGAGGCAGAGTCTCACTGTAGCCCAAGCTGACCTGGAGTTCACTATGTAATCTCAGAGTGGCCTCAAACTCACAGCGATCCTCTACCTCTGCCTCCTGAGTATTGGGAGTAAAGGTGTGCGCCACCACACCCAGCTAATTATTTCTTTATACCAGATACTCATTAATGGCATTCAGAAAGTTCGACCAGATTCTTTGTTAATTCCAAAGCCACAGTTTATGCCCAGTATATAGGTCACCTTCGACTACCATGAAAGTGGCCACAGGTCCTGTAGTCCTGGGTGGGGTGGGCTGGGAGCGGTGGTCACTGGACATCTTTGTAGGCACAGGAGAGGAAAGTGAAACAATGACTAGAGGCAATGAGCCAAACTCAGGACTGCTTCTTATTTTTGGCGTTTCAGGATGAGCTCTCACTCTATGAGACTATGTATTCACTGTGTAGTCTCAAGGTAGCCTTGAACTCATGGAAATCCTCCTGCCTCTGCGTCCTCCTGAGTGCTGGGATTAAAGGTGTGTGTCACCACCTCCAGATAGGACTGCTTGCTGTTTTTTTTTTTTTTTTTTTTAAAGTAGGGTTTCACTCTAGCCCAGGCTGACTTGGAATTCACTATGTAGTCTCAGGGTGGCCTCCTCCTACCTCTGCCTCCCAAGTGCTGGGTTTAAAGGCATGCACAGCTAGGACTGTTTTTTTAATCATCCTTTGCAGATGAGGTAAAAGTATGTCTATGTACCAGGTCTCAGGGTGGTGGCCTGGGTCTCCACCTTGGCAGTCCGGTCTGGAGTGTTCACTGACCTGGGCTGCCCTTGCACATTGCTGATGAACATCACACATTATTGTGACCAAGGGACACCATGTGGGAACAGGACAGCACACAGAAAAACTGGCTTGGTGTTGTGGCACAACCGTGACCTCAGCACTCAGGAGATGTAGGTGGGAGAAGCAGTAGTTTCTGGCCAGCTTGGGCTACATGATTCCCTGTTTAATTAAAATAAACAAAAGCTAGGACTGGTAATGCTGAAGACTCCACATGCTTGGGCTGCAAGGTCACTGAGAAATCAAGCTGGAGCTGAGCTGAAAACCTTCTCCCTGTGGACCAGCTGACAGAAACCTGGAAAAAGCTATTCTGTGTACAGCCTTATAGGAGAGAGAAGAACATCAGAGATTATAAACAACAGTGGACACTGCAAGCCTTAAGTTTGGCCAGCCAGGCCAAGTGAGCCAACAAGTGCAATAGTGGCACGTCTGTTATGGGGGAAACCAACCTCTCTCTAATTGGACTGGAGGCCTGCTCCATGGGAGGAAATCCATGCCTAACACTGAAAAACCTAGTCCAAAGCCTATGGCTGAGGAGGTCATGAGTCCTAGGGGAGTAACACCTGCTGTTGTCTGGCTAAACGCAAATATTGTGCTCACCAAACTGCCCTGTAAGCACTTCTCTTAATGTTCATACCTGTATATTAATGCTACTCTCATTTTTGGTTAGGGACGCTTCTCTTTGCAGATGGCGGGGACCTTGGGATGACTCAGAAGGCACCATGGTGCTGAGAAGTGACAGAGGAGTGTTTAGCACTGAAACATCTCTATCACACCTTCCAAGACTCAAGGTCCATTATGGAAGAAGTGGTAGAAAGAATGTAAGAGCCAAAGGAAGGGTATGACTCCTTACTATGGAACCTTCTAGACACAAAATGGCCTGGATATCCATGACCTCGCAGAGCCTGGCACTACCTACACAAGACCCTCATAATAACAGTTTATTGTCTATAAGTATGGAAGTTGTCAATAAAAAATTTAAGGGCTGGAGAGATTTCTTAGTGGTTAAGGCGCTTTCCTGCAAAGCCTAAAATCCCAGGTTCAACTCTCCAGTATCCATGTAAACCAGATGCACAAGGTGGTGCATGGGTTTGGAGTTCATTTGCAGTGGCTAGAAGCCCTGGTGTGCCCACCCTCTCTCTCTCTGTCACTCGCAAATAAATAAATTAGTTAAATATTTTTTTTTTAAGTTAGAAAAAACACAGGGCTGGAAAGATGACTCGGGTTAAAGGCTCTTGCTTGTAAAGCCCGATGGCCAGGGTTCAATTCCCATACTCTCCATGTAAGCCACACACAAAACGTGGTGCAAGTGTCCAATATTAATTTGCAGTGGCAAGAGGTCGTTGCATGACAATCCACCCCCCACACATTTAAAAAATAAACAAAACATGAAAAAGGAGGAAGAGGAAGTTTCATCCTCCTCCAACAGATGGGAAGTTGCAGAATTGATGGTCACTTATGCAAAATGAAGTGTTCAGCAGACACTATCAAGAAAATGAATAGACAAGCCACACATCTGAGTGTTTAAAGTGGTAAATAGGGGCTGGAGAGATGACTTAGTGGTTAAGCACTTGCCTATGAAGTCTAAGGACCCCTGTTTGAGGCTTGATTCTCTAGGACCCATATTAGCCAGATGCACAAGAGGGCACACGCATCTGGAGTTCATTTGCAGTGGCTGGAGGCCCTGGCGTGCCCATTCTCTCTCTCTCTCTGTCTCTCTCTGCCTCTTTCTCTCTCCATCACTTTCAAATAAATAAATAAATAAATAAATAAAAACCAATTTTTTTTTAAAAGTAGTAAATAAGAGGGTATGAATAAGTCTTATGGAAATCTACTTTTTTGGACAATGGCACACCCAGAAGCCGTAGATTGTTACTAGAAAATTTTCAGTGCCAGGGATGGGATACCTTCCAGTCAGTTGTTGGCCAGGGAGGTCCCTGATGCCGCCCAAACATTGCAGGCCATTGCTGAGGCTCTTGGTTTCCCACCAGGAATAGATGGTAAGGCCCTATTGCTGAAGACTCCACATGCTTGGGCTGCAAGGTCACTGCATGCAGCTTCATGGGAGAGAATGAAATCACCAGTGGAGATAAACAACAGTGGACATTGCAAGCCTTACATTTGGCCATCCAGGCCAAATGAGCCAACGGGTGCAACAGTGGCATGTTTCTTATGGGCGAAACTAACTGCTCTGTAGTTGGACCAGAGGCTTGCTCCATAGGAGGGAATACATGCCTGACTCTGAAAACCTATGATGGAGGAAGTTGTCGTGAGCCGTAGGGGTGTAACATCTGCTGCCGTCTGGCTAAAAGTATATACTATGCTCACCAAACTGCCCAGTAAGCACTTCTCCTAATGTTCATACCCACATATTGATGCTACTCTCACTTTTGGTTAGAGAAGCTTCTCTTTTCAGGTGGCGGGCACCTTGGGATGACTCAGAAGGCATCACAGTGCTGAGAAGAAGTGACAGAGGAGTGCTCAGCACTGAAACATCTCTATCACACCTTCCAAGACTCAGGCTCCATTGCAGAAGATGTGGTGGAAAGAATGTAAGAGCCAAGGAAGGGTAGGACTACTTACAATGCACTCTTTCAGACACAAAATGGCCTGGGTATCCATGACCTCACAGTGCCTGACACTACCTACACGAGACCATCATAATAGGAGGAAAAGATGATGTCATCAAAAATAAAAGAGAATGATTGAGAGGGGATACAATGGAGAGTGGAGTTGCAAAGGGGAGTTGGTGTGTGTGGGGGGGAGGGAATTACTATGGTTTATTGTCTATACTTATGGAAGTTGTCAATAAAAAAGAATTTTCAAGCCGGGCGTGGTGGCGCGCGCCTTTAATCCCAGCACTCGGGAGGCAGAGGTAGGAGGATCGCCGTGAGTTCGAGGCCACCCTGAGAATACAGAGTGAATTCCAGGTCAGCCTGGGCTAGAGTGAGACCCTACCTCGAAAAAAAACAAAACAAAACAAAAAAAAAAAAGAATTTTCAGCAAAAAAATATGGTGCTTAATAAGATGATGCAAGTGTGCAGGGTTATACATGCACGAAAGATGGTGCACACATCTGGAGTTTTCAGTGGCTGGAGGTCCTGGCGTGCCAATTTATTCTCTCTCTTGCTCTTGCTTTCACTCTCTACTAATTAAAAAAAAAATACAGGGGGCTAGAGAGATTGCTTAGTGGTTAAGGCATATGTCTGTGAAGCCTAAGGATCCAGGTTCGATTCTCCAGGTTCCACGTAAGCCAGATGAATGTGGTGGTGCCTGCGTCTGGAGTTCATTTGCAGTAGCTGGAAGCCATAGCTGCCCATTCTCACTCTCTCTCTGTCTGTCTGTCTCTAATAAATAAGCAAAAATAAATCTTCTTTTTTTTTTTTTTTTAAATAGTGCCCAGGCAGCTGGAGAGATGGCTCTGGGGTTAAGGCGCTTGCTTGGAAAGGCTGGTGGTCTGGGTTCAGTTCCCTAGTACCCACATAAAGCCATATGTACAAAGTGGCACATGCATCTGGAGTTCTGTTGGCAGTGGCCGGAGGCCTTGGCATGCCCACTCTCTGTTTTTCTCTCTCTCCCTGCAGATTAATACAATGAATTAAAACATGGTGTTCAGAATATGTAAAGAACTCTAAGAACTCAAAATCAAGAAGGCAGGTAGCCCAATTACAGACCAGGCACAAGGTTGGGTGCTGCTCACTGGCAGTGTGTGCCACCAGCATGCCCGAGGCCCTGGGTGCCACCCCCAGCACTAAATATTCCAAACAGCAATGACAACACACAAAGAGTTGAGGAGCTGCTTCTCCAAAGAAGGTATTTAAATGGTCAACAGCATGTGTTAGCTGCTCAAGGTGACGAATCAGTAAGGAGATGGAAGACACCATTGCTTGCAGTTTCCAGAGCAACAGCAACGACAAACAAAAGCCAGGCCTGGCAGGGAATGCCTATACTTGCAGCTCTTGGGAGGTGGGGGCAGGAAGAGCAGAAGTTCAAGGCCAGCCTTGACTACATGAGACCCTGTCTCAAAGAAAAAGAATAGGACTGGAGAGATGGTTTAGTGGTTAAGGCATTTGTCTGCGAATCCAGAGGACCCAGGTTTGTTCCCCAGGACCCATGTAAGCCAGATGCACAAGGGGGCACATGCGTTTGGCATTCGTTTACAGTGGCTGAAGGCCCTGGCACATCCATTCTCTCTGTCTCTTTATCTGCCCCCCCATCTGCCTCTTTCTCTCTCTCAAATAAACAAATTAAATACAAATGAAAAAGAATACATAAATAAATAATAATAGCAGAGAGAGAGAGAACAAGAGATGATGTAGAAATGGTTGCTGGAAATGTGATGATCCACTTTGAAAAGTTGTTTGGCAGGTAAACATTTGCTTACCATAGGATTCATCAGTTTCTCTTCTTGGATCTACCCAGGGGAGTGTACAGCCACACACACACTTGTTCACACGTGTGTACAGTAACACTACTTGTAACACCAAAAGATGGAAACAAAAGCTGAGAGCCATCCATACCCTGGGACAGTTTTCAATTCCAAGGAAGAAGTACTGAGCTGGCCAACGCTAGCCACACAGCTAGACCTCAAAAAATGACGGTCTGTGGGTGTCGTGCGTAGAGGCAGGTCTCCAATCGAAAGCCAGCCCAAGTGTGCAGTAACACCCTGTTTCAAAAACCACCTTCCCCGGGCTGGAGAGAGAAAGGCACTTATTGCAAAACCTAACAATCTGGGTTTGATTCCCCAGGACTCATGTAAAGCCAGACGTGCAAAGTGGCACATGCATCTGGAGTTTGTTTGCCATGGCTAGAGGACCTGGCACACCCATTCTCTGTCTCTCTGTCTCTTTTTTCTTTCTCTGTGTGTAGATAAATAAATAATTTAATAAAATAAAATAAAAAACTACCCTCCCAAGCCCTATGATGCTGAGTGAGAGAAGCCAGTGATCCCGCTGAGAGGACGCTTCCAACAGAGGCAAATCCATAGAGACAGCAAGCAGATTAGCGGTTGCCAGGGCTGTGGATTGGCATGAGAGAGGGTGCAACTGGGCAGTGAGGACTGTTGGTTTATGAAGAATATTGAACTGTGTGCTCCTAGAAGGTGACTTCATGGCATGAAAGTGACACTACAGGAGTCATACAATGACAATGGCAACATTAACCACAGCTGCCTGAGTGTCCAGTGGGGCTGGCCTGTGCAAAGAGTGGACACAGGAGGCCAAAGTGAGTGCACACAAGAGCAAGAGATGGGTACAGGAAAGTCAGCCCCTGCCCTGGACAGAGGGAGCAGTGGCACGTTTGGCCCTCGGGCAGCTGCCTCCCCTTAGGCCCCTGTGAATCTGGGCACACGTGGGATCCAGACTCAAGGCTCGGGCTCAGGGAGATGACTCCGTGACTAGTGTTTGCCATGCAACGTGCGGATCTGAGTTCCAATCCCAGCATTCATGCCACAGCTAGATTGGGACATCCGTAATCCCAGTGCTGGGGAGGCGAAGGCAGGAGGATCAGCAGCTCAAGTTCATCCTCGGATATATAGCGAGCTCAAGGCCAGCCTGAGCTACGTGAGATCCTAGCTCACAATAGAAAAGATTCAATGGGGACAGAACCCGACCTTCATACGTACTTGGCAAGTATTCTACCACTCAACTTCATCCCTGTCCCCTTCATTTTGTTTTTGGCTTTTTCAAAAAATAGTTTTTTTAAAAAAATATGTATTTAAAAATATGTATTTTATTTATTTAAGAGAGAAAGAGGTAGAGAGTGAGAAAGAGAGACAGAGAGAGAATGGGCACACCAGGGCCTCCAGCCATTGCAAATGAACTCTAGATGTGTGCAGCCCCTTGTGCATCTGGTTCACATGGGTCCTGGAGAATGGAACTGGGATCCTTAGGCCTTGCAGGCAAATGCCTTAAATGCTAAGCCATCTCTCCAGCCCAAAAAATAGTTTTTAAGATTTATTTGTGAGGAGGGAGCGAGAGAGAATGAATATGGGCACACCAGTACCTATGAACTTCAGATGCATGTGCCATCTTGGATTTGGCTTTATGTGGGTGCTAGGAAATCAAAGCCTAGCTGACAGGCTTTGCAAGTGCCTTTAACTGCTGAGCCATCCATCTCCCCAGCCCTATTTCTGCCTTTTTTTAAAAAAAAATTATTGATTGACTTTGTATGTGCGTGCGCATGTGTGTGTGCGTGTGTACATGCGTGCATGCCATAGCATGCGTGTGGAGGTTAGAGGGCAATTTTATTTTTATTTCTTATTAACAACTTCCATGATTATAAAAAATATCCTATGGTAATGCCCTCCCCCCACTTTCCCCTTTGAAACTCCAATCTCCATCATATCTCCTCCAGAGGGCATCTTTTGAGTTGGTTCTTGCCTTCTCCCTCATTGGGAAGCAGGGTCTCTCAGGGGTCACTGCTTTGTGAATTTACAGGAAATTTTCCTGTCTCTGCCTCCCTTCTCAGATAAGTGAAGGACAGCTTCTGGCTTTAAACACACATGCACGCGCGCGCGCGCGCGCACACACACACACACACACACACACACACACACACATTTGTAAGCAGAGAGAGATAGAAGAAAGACAGACAGAATGGGAGCGAAGGGCCTCTAGTCACTGCAAATGGATTCCAGAAGCACGAGCCACTTTGCGCACCTGGCATGTGGGTACTGGGGAATGGAACGCAGCTCCTTAGGCTTCTCAGGTCAGCACCTTAACCACGGAACCATCTCCCCAGCTCAGCATCTGGATTTTAAGTGATGTCTGAGGCACCAAAATCAGGCACTCAGAGTTGTGAGGCTTTATCCACTAAACCATCTCTCTCTCTCTTTTCTTTTTAAATACATGCACGTGTTATTTTTCCTTGTCATTTATTTATTTGCATGAAATGAAGCTCATATAAAATAAAACCAGCCATTTTAAGAAAAAAGAATTCCAGAGCTGGGAAAATAAATCCCAAGAATGACAAAGGTGTTTGGGTTCTGGTGCAGAAAGGTCTTCAAGTACAGAGTCACAGCTTGGTGGGCCAGGGCCGGGACTGGAGGAGCGGAGAGGACAAGGTGACTCTGAGATGGTGTGAGAAGCAGTGACGGATGGGGGTGGCTGGCTGTGGTGGGGGAAAGCGGGATCAGGCCTCTGCCAGCCCACAGGAGTTAGCTGTGTTGAACACCTTTCACGTCGCCAGAAAATCTTGGAGGGATTGTGACAGATTAGTCCTTTGGGCCCTGAGGGCACTGGGGGCATTTGAGCAATAGGTCTTTACTGTTCACATGTCGTGGTGTCCCTGAAGGACCGCCACGTTGCCTTTCACCTCCTCACGTGTCCACACCTCCCCAGAGGACCAGGCAGGGGCAGAGGGAAGAGAGATCCCTTAGCCTGGGCCAGAGGCCACCCAGGTGAGCGACCTTCCGGCTGTATTTTGCCCAGGCTGAGCAAATGCAGTTTCCTGTCTAGTGTGATCGAAGCACATGTGGGGTGATCTCCCCTGCAGGCCAGTCGGTTCAGGGAATGAGTCTGAGGCCACAGGATGAGGAGGCCAGTGCAGGAGGCTGAGGAGAGTTCAAAAGACAGACCCATGACCCCAAAAGTGTGGTCACAGAACAGGAAAGGAGGGAGTAAGAGCTCTTCAAACTTAGTAGCCTGAGGGTGCCACATGGAACCTGTCCAACCTTGGACCTAGTTATCATAAACAAAAGGACAGGGGGCTGGAGGGGTGGCTCCGTGGTTAAAAGTGCTTGCTTGCAAAGCCTGCTGGCCCAGTTCAGTTACCAAGTATCCATGTAAAACCAGATGCACAAAGTGGCACATATGTCTGGAGTTTGCAGTGGCAAGAGGCCCTGATATGCCCATACGCCCTCCCTCTCTGAAAATTAAATATTTTTTTAAAAAGATGGGGGCTGGAGAGATGGCTTACTGGTTAAGCACTTGCCTGTGAAGCCTAAGGACCCCAGTTCAAGGCTCGATTCCCCAGGACCCATGTTAGCCAGATGCACAAGGGGGCGCAAGCGTAGAGTTCGTTTGCAGTAGCTGGAGGCCCTGGCACACCCATTATCTCTCTCTCTCTATCTGCCTCTTTCTCTTTCTGTCTGTCACTCTCAATTAAAAAAAAAAAAGATGAGGCTAGGCCAGGTGTGGTGGTACACACCTTTAATCTCAGCACTTGGGAGGCAGAAGTAGGAGGATTATCTGGGGAGTTTGAGGCCACCCTGAGACTACACAGTGAATTCAGCTCAGCCTGGGCTAGAGAAAGACTCTACCTTGAAAAACAAAAACCAAATACACCCTGAGACTATGTAGTGAATTCAGGTCTAGCCTGAGCTACAGCAAGACCCTACCTCGGAAAAAACAAACAAACAAAAAAGATGGGGCTAGGCTGGGTGTGGTGGCACATGCCTTTAATCTCAGCATTTGGGAGGCAGAGGTAGAAGGATCACCTGGTGAGGGCACCCTGAGACTACAGAGTGAATTCCAGGTCAGTCTGGGCTAGAGCAAGACCCTATCTTGAAAAACAAAAACCAAATAAATAAAAATTAAAAAAAAAAGATGGGGCTGGGGAGATGGCTTAGAATTTAAGACATTTGCTTACAAAACCTGTTGGCCCTGGGTTCAGTCAGTACCCATGTAAAGCTAGATGCACAAAGTGGCTCGTGTGTCTGGAGTTCATTAGCAGTGGCAAGAAGCCCTGGCACACCCATATTCTCTCTCTCTCTCTCTCTCAAATAAATAAGCAAATATTTTAAAAATTTAAAGGAAGGGGTTAGTAGTTAAAGGCGCTTGCTTCAGAAGGAAAGATATAGGGCTGGGCATGGTGGTGCACAAGTTTAATCCCAGCACGTGGGAGGCAGAGGTAGGAGGATGGTTGTAAATTTGAGGCCACCGAGACTATATAGTGAATTCCAGCTCAGCCTCAGTTTGAGTGATAACCCCTCCCAAATAACATCTACAAAACCAACCAAACAAAACCAACAAAAGTTCAGATGCTCCTGGGCCTGGTGACACAGATCAACCACTCAGGAGGGAGGAGCAGGAAGGCGGCAAGTTCAAGGCCTGCTTAGGCTGCAGAGTGAATTTAGCTTAGTGATTTGCAAAACAGAGAGCTGGGACTGTATGCAGCGTAGTGTAGACTGCTTGCTTAGCTCTGTGCACGGCCCTCGCCTGCGCAGAACTACGCCACAATGAAACAACAGAGCAGAACACGGACCAGTCGGAGGTCTGCCATCCTACCACAGGCACCACTGCCAAACGCTGCAGACAGGATGCCCCGCTCCCCAGGTGAGCCCCAGTGAAACGCATTCCTTACCAGACTCCCCGGGAGCATGGGGCAGCCTCCATCACAGCTCAGAATGGATGGCCCTGCTCTTCCAGGCAAGCTGGGGCTCTGTGGTGGACAGAAGCCAGGGCCTGTGTGGAAATGCCTGGCTCCGTGCTAGCCTGGCAGCTTCAAAGTCAGCCTTTCTCCAGGCTTCAAAGCAGGCACCATGGTGCCTAGGTCCCGCCTGCCCTGCCTGGGGACAACCACAGTGTTGGTATTCTTTTGCCCTGAGAGCTCAGGGTGCCTGCTGTACCCCTCCACAGAGCAGTCCTGCCTTTGGGCTCTGGTTGAGTGTACCAGAAAACAGTGGGTGTGTGTATGGGGTGTTAGACCCTCCAGCAAGTGCCAGGAGGGCCTAGAGGGCCAGAGCTGTTCACAGGACAGGAGGCCCTGCTGGGGAGGGTTGATGGGCAGAGGCTCAGTGCCCTCTCCACAGGGCCATCTGCACTTGGGCTTCCCTGGGGTTCGAGGAGGAAGTGGGAAGGGGAGGCCCCACGAGCTCTTGCCACAGGCCCAACCTTGCAGTGTGAGAATGACACTCTGCACTTCTCTTTGCTAGTGTCTGCTCGTTTACACATTGTGTTAGTTACTTTTCTAACTGCTGCAACCAAATTCCCGACCAGAATCAACTCAATGGAGGAAGGATTTATTCTGGCTTCAGGGTACCAAGGGGTACTGACTGTCATGGAGTGGAAGGTATGGCAGTAGGAGCATGGCAAAGAAGCTGGTCACACTGCACCCACAGGCAGGAAGCAGAGAGAGGAATGCAATGTTCTTCTTGTTTTCTCCTCTTTAAAAATTTTAATTTAGGGCTGGAGAGATGGCTTAGCGGTTAAGCGCTTGCCTGTGAAGCCTAAGGACCCCGGTTCGAGGCTCGGTTCCCCAGGTCCCACGTTAGCCAGATGCACAAGGGGGCGCATGTGTCTGGAGTTCGTTTGCAGAGGCTGGAAGCCCTGGCGCGCCCATTCTCTTTCTCTCCCTCTATCTGTCTTTCTCTCTGTGTCTGTCGCTCTCAAATAAATAAATAAATTTAAAAAATTTTTTAATTTAATTCATTTCCAAGGGGAGAAAGAGAGAGAACACACATCAGGGCTTCCAGACACTGCAAACAATCTCCAGATGGCTTGGTGGTTAAGGCGTTTGTCTGCAAAGCCTAACAACCCAGGTTTGACTCCCCAGTACCAAAGTAAAGTCAGATGCACAAAGTGGCACATGTGACTGGAGTTTGAGTGACATGAGACCCTGGCATGCCCATTCTCATCCTCTCTCCTTGCAAATAAATAATAAAAATAAAATGAAATAAGTAAAAGGAAGCTGGGTGTGGTGGCTCACACTTGCAGCGCCAGTGCTTGGGGCGTGGACAAAAATAAACACACAAAAAACCTGAATGCACAGAGAGCTCTCGAGGGCGTCCTGGGGTACATGAGACCTTGCCTCAAAAAAATAAAAAGAGGGCTGGAAAGATGGCTTAGTAGTTAAGACGCTTGCCTGTGAAGCCTAATGACCTAGGTTCGATTCTCCAAGACCCACATAAGGCAGATGCTCATGGTGATGCATGCGTCTGGAGTTCATTTGCAGCGGCTAGAGGCCCTGGCTTGCCCATTCTCTCTCTCTCTTTTTGTTTCATAAACAAATAAAAAATAAAATGTTAAAAAATATAAATAAAAAGTAGCATGTGACATTCACTGTAATAGCTTTCATTTAAACTGGTTTATCCACTTGTCATTGCAACATACCATCATATCTTTTAAAAAATTTTTTTGTTTTTATGTTTATTTATTTGAAAGTGACAGACAGAGAAAGAGGGAGAGAGAGAGAGAGAGAGACTGGCACGCCAGGGCCTCTAGCCGCCACAAACGAACTCCAGACACATGTGCCCCCTTGTGCATCCGGCTAACGTGGGTCCTGGGGAATTGAGCCTCGAACTGGGGTCCTTAGGCTTCACAGACAAGCGCTTAACTGCTAAGCCATCTCTCCAGCCCATACCATCATAGCTTTATTATTTTGGGGGGGGGTTACTTGTGTCATTACTTATATCAGGAGTTTATTATTATTATTATTATTAATAACATAGTTCATATGGGTACATCATTTTTTTATGAGAAAGAGAACTGGTGCACTGGGGCCTCTTGCCACTGCAAATGAACTCCAAACATGCACCACTTTGTGTACATATGTCACCTTATGCATCCGGAGTTGAACCTGGGTCCTTAGGCTTCGCAGGCAAGCACTTCAACCACTAAGACATCTCTCCAGCTAAATTTTTTGAGGTAGGGTCTCACTCTAGCCCAGGCTGACCTGGAACTCACTGTGTAGCCCTAGGCTGGCCTTGATCTCATGATGATTCTCCTGCCTCAGTCTCCCAAGTGCTGGGATTAAAGGTGTGCTTGGTGTGTGTTTTACACTGAAAGCACATCTCAGGCTGGCTCAGGCTGCTGGCTGTGGTTCTTAACCGCAGGATCCAGGTCTAGTGATTTCAGTACCAGCCGCCGCCTGTGGAGGGAGCAGTTTTGCTAAGCGCTAACCAGGGAAAGCCAACTGGTGCCTAGGGGGATTTAAGAGCCAATGTGAGTCTGTGGGATCTCCTACCCCAGCTCTGCTCCGGTCCCTGCTTTGTCGCTTGGTGACTGCATGTGGTAGCTGGCTGGCTGCAGTGAACTAACCGCGAGGATGTCCCATGCGGTGCCCACTGACCTGTAAAACTGACGTGCAGCTGGAACCCTCTTGCTGATGTGCCCTGGAAGGAGCAGTTCTGGGCGGCTCTCTAGCATCTGGAAAGCTCATTCCTGGGGACGCAAGACATTAACTTTAAGGCTTATTTCCCCGGGAGCTCCCACAGGTGGGCATGAAGAGGTGGGCACAGCATGTTCACCGTGGCATCATCTGCAAGGTATGGAACTAGAGACTAAATGTCCAACATGAGAATAAGCAATCTGGCCAGGTGTGGTGGCACATTCCTTTGATCCCAGAACTCAGGAGACTGAGGTAAGAGGAAGGCTGCGAGTTCAAGGCCATCCTGAGTGAATTTCAGGACAGCCTGAACTAGAGTAAAACCCTACATGGGGGGAGGGAGGGGGGAACAACAATCTGGTACATATTCACAAGCTATTCCCAAGATGAACAGCTACATGACATCTCAATGCAAGAGTTAGAGCTAAGCTATCCACGTGGAAACACTTAAAACCCATCGATGGGAGGAGAACAGAGAGAGGCATGGGTGGTCAGCAGCTGGGAGAACAGAACAGTCAGAAGTAAGGCATGGCCTGAGTGGGACATCACATGCTTTGGGCCAGCGCTCACATGGGAAAGAGGAGGAGAGCAGACCCGTGAGAAGGCAAGAGGGAGTCTCATGGTAATACTGCAGCTCTGAAAGAGAGAACGAAAGAAGGAAGGAAGGAAAGAAATAAAGAAAGAAAAGAAAGAAATACAGCCAGGTGTGGTGGCGCATTCCTTTAATTCCAGCAGTGTGGAGGCCAGCCTGGAACTACAAAGTGGGTTCCAGAACAGCCTGGGTTACAGTGAGACTCTACTTTGACAAAACCAGTAAATAAATAAATAAATAAATAAATAAATAAAAGAAATAGGCCAAAATTTGGGGAATACATAGGCACATGCTAAAGCATTCTTTGTAGTTTTCTATGCTTGAACATATACATATTACAGGTGTGCACCATCACACTTGGGCTTGAAATATTTTATAATAAAAAATTAAAGCCCTCAAGTGAAAAAAAAAACATAAATGAATGAATGACTTTAAGAAATTCCCCTGAGTTCTCTGGGCTCTGGAACCAGCACCAGAGCATTGGGGTGCTGTAGGGCATGAATGTAGCCATTGTTTTACGGTCAATGTCTGGAAGTAGATGTCCTTTAAAGCCACAGTGGTTGTGGACATTTATGGAGTGCCTACTGTGTGCCAAGCATCAATGAACTCAGTCACTGTGCCACAACAGATACAGAGGTGACATTTGATTTTGTTCCCTTCCACAGAGAAGAGCCCAGAGTCTCAGAGCCAGGGACTAAGGAAGGTACCTGGAGCTCCAGGCTGGCTAAAGGGTGAAGCTCTGGGCTTAGCTCACTAACCAGCATCTCTCCCTTCCCACCTATGTACTTTAAAAATATTATTATGATTATTATTTTTTTCAAATATTTTATTTTTAAAGTTTTTAAAAATTTCTTTGCAAGGAGAGAGACAGAGGAAGAGAGAGAGAATAAGAGACAGAGGACCTCTTGCCATTGCAAACAAACTCCAGACACATGCACCACTTTGTACATCTGGCTTTATGTGAGTATTAGGGCATTGAACCTGGACTATTAGGCTTTGAAAGCAAGCATCTTAACTGCTGAGCCATCTTTTCAGACCTGATTTCTTTTTTTCTTTTTTAGGTTTTTCGAGGTAGGGTTTCGCTCTAGCTAAGGCTGACCTGGAAGTCACTATGTAGCCTCAGGGTGGGAACTCATGGCAATCCTCCTACCTCTGCCTCCCACGTGCTGGGATTAAAGGCGTGTGCCACCAAGCCTGGCCTAGTTTTTATTTTTTCTTAAGGCAGGGTCTCACTCTAACCCAGGCTGACCTGGAACTCATTCTGTAGCTCCAGGCTGGCCTCAAACTCATAGCAATCCTCCCACCTCAGCCTCAGGAGTGCTGGGATTAAAGGTGTGCACCACCATGCCTGGCAATTATTATGATTATTATTTGCTGGGGGATTTTTTTTGTCTATTTTTTTTTTTTTTTTTTGAGGTAGGGTCTCATTCTAGCTCAGGCTGACCTGGAATTGCTGTTGTTTTTGAGACAGGGTGTCATGTGGCTCAGGCTGACATTGAACTAGCTTTATAGTCAAGGGTATTTTAGAATTCTGAGCCTCCTGCCTTTACCCCCTTAGTGCTGGGGTTATAGGCGTGCACCACCATACTTGGTGTATTGGGTACTGGAGACTGAATTCAGGCCTTGGAGGCAAGCATTCTACCAAATTGCTATACCCCAGCCCGCTTTTTTTTTTTTCTGGCAGGGTGGGGGGTGGGCATTCAAGGTAGGGTCTCACTCTAGTTCAGACTGACCTGGAATTCACTATGTAGTCTCAGGGTGGTCTCAAACTCACAGTGATCCTCCTACCTCTGACTCCCAAGTGCTGGGCTTAAAGGCGTGCACCACCACGGCCAGGTCACCTTGTTTTTTGGAGACAGTCTCACTCTCTGTGGCAGCTCACACTAGCCTCAGAGTCATGGCGATCACATTGTCTCAGCCTCCCTAGTGCTAGGCTTTAGACATGAACTACCTCATCTGGTGTGAGAATTATTATGATTTTTTGAGAATTATTTTTAAAGTGTGTAGATGCCAAATCACCTGTCAGCATCCAGCGTCCCTTAAGGGTCAGAATGGTTGCTCTGGCTGCTAACAGGTCACAGATGGCCCTCTCCACCACATACACAAGATCATGTGGGAGACCACAGTACCACCTCTGACTTTCGGGAGCCCCCCAACACACAGGGCAGCAGCTCAACAAAAGGAGACTGACACATCTCCACACTGCAGCCCCTTCATCAGTCACCCAGCTACAAAGACACTAGACAGGGAAGCCAACTGCGCAAGCTCTGTCCTGGGAGCCAAGAGCAAGCTCCGCTATGCAGGGCAGAGACTCCTGGCTGCCTTCTCTGGGTAAAAGGGTGTTTGTTAATCCTCCAGTGAGGCTCCCAGGAAAGCCCTCCTGGATCACAGGTTCTTCATGAGCAAACACCTTCCCTCCAGGGCACCGCATGTCCCTGAATGGCATGTCTCACTGAATTCTGTGGGGGGCAGGGGTGGGGAGAGGGAGGTAGGACGAGGGGACTTGTCCCTCTTTCTCCAGTCTTTACACGAAAATAACCCCACAGCAGCATACCCGAAGGCCACTGTAAGAAAAGACAGTGCTGCCTTCACTGGGAAGAGGTTCAGAAGTGCTGGACATGCTCTGGGCGGTTGAGTGCCAGGAGGCTGAATAGGTGGGCCTCTCTAAACCTTCCAGAACTTCCTTTTCAAGCCCCCCACCCCCACCCCACACACACCTGCTGCCCCCTCCTACCTTTTGAGACAGGAGCTCAGTGGCTGTCTTGCATCTCAGGGAACTTGCTCAGGCTGGGGATGATCACTCGCTTCTCTGGGGTGGCCATATGGGCTTTGGCTGTTCCATGTCCCCTCCTGGCCCATGTGGACTAAATGCCTGGCCTTTGCAGAGAAGGGAAATTATCCCTAAGCCCAGGCCTTGCGCGCACCCTGTGGCATATCGAAGCTTTAATCCCTGGTTTCACATCCTCAGATCTGGCCCTGGGGTGAGAGGATGGGCCAATGGGAGCCTGCGCAGAAGACGGGAGCCTCAACCCAGAGGAGACACAGAGGGATAGGTGGTGTTGCTCTGGGGAAGGGAAGGCCATTTCTGAGAGTCTGTCCAGAAATGGTATGGGCATCTTTGGTGGCCCTGGAGAGGACAGTAGGGGCAATGGAAGTTTCAGGTTTATACACAGCAGAAGGGGACATCTTGGCTATCCAGCAGTGGAGATGGGTGCTTCAGATGCAGTGAGTCCTGGGTTTGGAGTGTCAGGTCCCCAAATTGCATCCTGGGCTTATTGAAGCAGCTGGGTAACTGAGCTTCCTGCAACCCCAAGAGCTCTGGAGGGTTTTGAGTCCTCTATGTGAACACTTGCCTCTTTGAGGGGTTTGCAGTTCCCCCAACAGTGCCAGCAGGGTTGACAGGTGGCCGTGCATCTGTGCTTTCCTGCGCCCCTTCCCACGTTTCCTCTCCTGATGCCCAAGAATTATTTTATTTTATTTTTGTTGCTGCAAATGAATTCCAGATGCATGTGCTACTTTGCCTGCCTGATTTTACATGGGTAGTGGGGAATTGAACCCTCGGTCAACAAGCCCCAACAGGATCTATAAGCAAGCGCCTTTAACCACTGAGCCATCTCCCCAGACCCAGTGATTGTTCTAAAGTTAAGATAAAAATGCACATACCCTAAAATTCACTCAGTGGTTTTTGGTATAGAGTTGTGCAACCTTCATGCCCTACCTAATTCCAGACATGGTGGCTCATGTCTCAATTCTAGTACTCAGAAGGCTGAGGTAGGAAGATCACTGTAAGTTCACGGACATCCTTGGCTAGAATGAGAACGTTGCCTTGAAAACAAAAACAAAACAGGATCCATTCCCTCCAGCTGGCATTCTTCCATCCCTTCATTCTCATAGTTCTGCACAGCCAGTCTGCTTTCTGTCCCTGTGGCTTGGCCATATCACGTGACTGCCCCACACAGTGTGGTGTGGGCTTGTGTTTGGCTCCTGTGGCTCACAACATGGTTTCCAGGTTCATCCATGTTGCAGCATATCAGAGCTTCATTCCTTGGGGCTGAGTCATGGAGAAGATTCCACTTATTAACCCATTCATCTTGTGGTGGGGTGTCCATCTTTCCCCTGTTGTGAATGGTGCTGCCAGAAGCACTCACGTCTGGATTTTGTGTGGATAGATGTTCTCATTTTTCTTGGGTATGCACTTAGGAATTGGAGTTGGGAACCCCAGCATTTAATGATCGGAGGTGTTGGGAAGACAAGGACAGCCAGAGAGGAGTGGAATGAGAGCCATAGCAGACCAGGGCTGGGACTGACTCAGGTGCTAAAATGTTTGCCACGCTAACACCAGCAGGGGCCCAAGTTTGCGTCTCCAGCAGCCACGTAAATGCTTTGTGTCTGTACCCCAGTGCTTGGGAGGCAGACACAGTGAATCCTTAGGGATCACTGGCTGGCTAGTCTAGTTAAGTCGGTGAGCTCTAGGTTCAGTAACAGACCTTGCCTTAAAAAATAAGGTGGTAGGCCGGGCGTGGTGGCGCACGCCTTTAATCCCAGCACTCGGGAGGCAGAGGTAGGAGGATTGCCGTGAGTTCAAGGCCACCCTGAGACTACAGAGTTAATTCCAGGTCAACCTGGACCAGAGTGAGACCCTACCACGAAAAACCAAAAAAAAAAAAAAAAAAAAGGTGGATGAAAACTGGGCATTGGTGGTGTATGCCTTTAATCCCAGCACTTGGGAGGCAGAGGTAGGAGGATTGCTGTGAGTTCGAGGCCACCCTGAGACTACATAGTGAATTCCAGGTCAGCCTGGACTAGAGTGAAACCCTACCTCGAAAAACAAAACAAAACAAAACAAAACAAAACAAAACAAAACAAAACAAAACAAAACAAAAGGTGGATTCTCAGTGGTTAAGGTGCAAAGTCTAATGACCTGGGGCTCATTTCCCCTGCACCCATGTAAAGCCAGATGCACAAAGTGGCACATGCATCTCGAGTTCATTTGCAGTGTCTAGAGACCCTAGTGTACCCATTTTCTCTCTATCTGTCTGTGCCTCTCTGCCTACAAATAAATAAAAATATTTTTGGAAATTCAGGCCTGGTGATACACACCTTTAATCTCAGCACTCAGGAGGCAGAGGTGGGAGGACCACTTCAAGTTGGAGGCCAGGCGGGGACTACAGAATGAGTTCCAGGTCAGCTTGGACTAGAGTGAGACCCCACCTCAAACAAACTGTAAACAGCCAAAGTAAGTTGGAGAGCCATTCAGGAAGACACCCAAAGTTTACCTCTGTTCTCCACATACACATGCCCTCACAGAAATACGGACACACACACACACACACACACACACACACACACACACACACACACGGCAGGACCCTGCCAATTTGGAGCCATGGCACTTAGCCACATGGTGCTTCTCACAAGACTGAAAGCAAAAACCCCGGAAAGAGGAAAGACAACATCTGGCTGTTGGCCAGCTTCCTCCTGCTCTCTGAGTCCTGGGTAGGCCCGTGTTTGTGCCAACTGCAGAGGGTGCTCTGCCATGGCCTCATGCAGAGCCCGCCTGGTTACCCTGAACCAGTGCTGGCCATGGGACCCAGGGCCGGGGGCTAAGCAGGTTCTCACACTGAGCCACACCTTAGCTCTGTTGGTGGGTGGGTTTGAGCTGGTTGCTTAGCACAGTGGCTTCCAAACTGCAGAGCTTTGCTTGGGAGCTGATGGAGGGTACCTGCCCTGGTTCTGTGTGCTGGTGAAACCCACCTGGGAATTGATTCTGCCACAGTTCTCCAGGGACTGTGATACCCATGGACCAACTAAAAGACAGGTAAGCTCACGAACACATGCTGTGGAGAAAGCTGCAGAGTCTCCTTTGCACGTGGTCCCTTGGAAGGGTGCAAGGGTGATGGAATGGCCTAGCAACAGGAGGCCAGGTGATGCAGGCGAGCTGATGAGATCAGGGTCACCCTCAGTGAGCAAGCTCAATGACCACGCGCAGGACACCTCCAGAGCCAAACTTTGCCCCATGCTCCATTGGTCCCGTGGGGGGAAGAGGAGGCCCACAGAGCAGCCAGCTTTGGGTCCTCTCCTCAAGCCTGTGCTGCAGTCCTTGGGGTTCAAGATAGCAATGCTTAGAGGCCCACCTCTGACCTCCCTAGGAGGAAGGAGGCCTGGAATCAAGGTAGTCCACACTAAGTGTGGGTGGAGCTTGGGCCAGGGTGTATTACATGGTTTTGGGCTCCCCCCCCCCACTACTCTGTCAATGTTGAGAATTATACCCTACCATCTGGGTGAGGAACCCAGGGGCCTGGACTCAGTAGTGGCCCAGCTGGTGTGACTGAGGTACCTTGTGGTCTCAGCTCTGATCCCCCAACCACAAGCTCTAATGTGAGACCACGATCCCCCTACACAGGTTTCTGGTGCCTTACAAGGCCATGGGGGCTGGAGAGTTCTCTGATGTGGTCTGTCACTGGGCGCTGCTGGTGGCTGAGCTGGGCTCTGCCCATGGACGGTTTCCCCAGCCACTTCACATATCCAAGCCATTTTCATTTTTAAAATATTTTTATTTGCAAGACAGAGAAAGAGAGAGAGAGAGGGAGAGAGAGAGAGAAAGACAGAGAGAGAGAGAGAGAATGGGCGTGTCAGGACCTCCTAAAACCGCAAATTCTAGATGTATATACCACTTTGTGTGCCTGGCTTATATGGTGCTGGGGAATCGAATCTCTGCTGGTAGGCCTTGCAAGCAAGCACTTTTAACTGCTGGGCCATTTCCTCAGCCCTCATTTATTTTATTATTTATTAATTATTATTCTTTTTGAGGTAAGGTCTCACTCTATCACAGGTTGACATGGAATTCACTATGTAGTCTCAGGGTGGCCTCGAACTCACAGTGATCCTCCTACCTCTGCTTCCTGAGTGCTGGGATTAAAGGTGTGCACCACCATGGCCGGCTCTCTCATTTATTTTTAAATAATTTATTATTATTATTTTGATAGTTTCATACATGTATATAATGTATTTTGATCTTTACCTTAATGTCTATTACTCTCTTTTTTTCCCCTCCTCTCCCATTGAATCCCTTCTTCTTCCTAACTAGTCCCACTTTTAGTTCCTCTTTTTGCTCATCACTGAGGCTTTTTTTTTTTTTTGAGAGAGAGTGAGAGAGAGAAAGGGAGAGAATGGACACACCAAGGCCTTCAGCCACTGTGAATGAACTCCAAAAGTGTGCGCCCCCTTGTGTGCACGTGCAAAATTGTGCACTTGTGTCACTGCATCTGGCTTATGTGAGACCTGGAGATTCGAACAGGAGTTCTTAGACGTTGCAGACAAGTGCCTCAACAGCTAAATCATCTCTTCAGCCCAGACCACCGAGTTGAATTAAGGTTACTCGTATACGCATAGGTATGCGTGCGCGCGCGTGTGTGTGTGGGGGTTATTTACTGGAGCATGGGCAATTTATCAGAGGCCACACCCACCACTGAGGAACATTCTCTCTCTCTTCTCTATCCCTCTCTGCCTGCAAATAAATAAAATCTTTTAAAATTTCATTTATTTATTTATTTTTTATCTGGGACACGGAGAGAGAAAGAGAGAAAGAAAGAGAAGAGAGAGACTGGGTGTGCCAGGGCCTCTAGCCACAGCAAACAAACTCTAAACACATGTGCCACCATGTGCATCTGGCATACGTGGGGCTTGGAGAATTGAACCTTGGTCCTTAGGCTTCACAGGCATGTGCCTTAACCAGAAAGCCATCTCTTCAGCTCTAAAAATATTTTTTTTAAAAAAGAAAAAAAAAAAAACATTTTGTTCATTTGAGAGAGAAAAAGAGAATGGGCACATGAGGGCCTCATGCCACTGCAAGCAAACTCATGTGCCACTTTGTGTATCTGGATTTATTTGGATACCGGGGAATTGAACCCGGACAGGCAGGTTTTGCAAGCAAGCACCTTTAACCACTGGACCATCTTCCCAAACCCTGTTTAAGTTCTTTCCTTTATTTTTGCACACGTGCGTGTGTACGTGCGTGTGTGTGTGTGTGCCTGCCGTGTGCTCACCTGTGGTGCAGATGCTCACCTGCAGTGGCTGGGAAGAACATCAGGTGTCTTGCTGCACCGTTCCTCCGCCCATGCTCATTTTGAACCGGAGTCTCTTACTGACCCTGGAGCTTGCTGTTTGCTGCGAGCCTGGGCCATTTCCTGGTCTCTGCTCCTTCGTGCAGGACTGGGGTTACAGGCACCCATGGCCAAGCCCAGCTGTTTATGTGGGACCTGGAGATTTGAACATGGACAACTGGAGGCCCCTCCATGTCCTCATGCTGCTGCAGGAAGCACCCTTATCCGCCGAGCCATCTCTCCAGCTCTGTTTTTGAGACAGTCACTGTATCCCTCCACCTGGCCCTCCTTCCTAGGCTGGCCTGGAACTTACTATCTAGCTAGGCTGGTCTCAAATTCATGGCAATCCTCCTGACTCAGCCTCCTCAATGCTGGGAGACAGGCAGGTACATCCCACCTTTTCTATCAAGCGTGGAAGGCACAGAGGCAAAGCTGGCCCAACTCCTGCACACTGGTGGGAGCAGCAGCCGCGCACATGGCCCAGGGGTCCCTTCTCTGAGAAAGGTCCCCCACAGAGAATTCTGTCTGCGTGCCCACGCCACTGTATTTTATTTATTTGTTTGTTTGTTGTCATGAGCGAGAGCGAGAGCGAGAGAGAGCGAGCGAGAGAGAGAGAGAAAATGGGTGTTCCAGGGCCTGTGGCCACTGCAATCCAACTCTAGATGAATGTACCACTTTGTGCATCTGGCTTTACGTGGGCACTGGGAAGTTGAACCTGGGTCTTTGGGCATTGCTGACAAACACCTTAACTGCTGAGCCATCTTTCCAGCTTCTCCTTTATTTTTAAATTACTTATTTTTATTATTTTTGAAAATTTCATAATTTATATAATGTATTTCACTTCTTTCCCCCCTTCAAGGTAGGGTCTCACTCCAGTCCCTGGCTGGCCTGGAACTCACTCTATAGCTCCAGGCTGACCTTGAACTCATGGCAATTCTCCTACCTTAGCCTCCAGAGTACTGGGATTAAAGGCATGTACCACTGTTGTAGTCAGATTCACATTGCTGGTAGAAATCACCCAACTAAGAGCAGCTTCTGGGAAAAAGAGGTTTACTTTGGCTTACAGGCTCGAGGGGAAGCTCCATGATGGCAGGGGACAATGATGGCATGAGCAGAGGGTGGACATCACCTCATGGCCCACATAAGGTGGACCATAGCAACAGGAGAGTGTGCCAAACACTGGAGTGGGGAAACTGGCTATAATACCCATAACCCTGCCTCC
Source organism: Jaculus jaculus (assembly GCF_020740685.1). NCBI lineage: Eukaryota > Metazoa > Chordata > Mammalia > Rodentia > Dipodidae > Jaculus > Jaculus jaculus. Next base: position 225,598,798 of record NC_059102.1, read on the forward strand.
AACAATACACCGCCTCCAGGAGGCATTAATTCCCAAATATCCATCAGTTGGGAATCTAGCATTCAGAACACAGTTTATGGGGTACACCTGAATCAAACCACCATAACCACTATGCCCCTCTGTGATGCAGCAGGAACCTCAACTGAACTGTCTGGATTCAGGAAGGTCATAACCCAGTTCCCGCTCCCTGAGGAACAGGGAAAATATGACAAGATTAATCAGCTTCATGCTTAGCCAGTGATCCTTGTGTTCCCACCCAGATTATTCCCAGAAGAAACCACAGGCTGGGTGTGTACTAGAGAGGCTGTCCTCTCTGCAGGAGCTCAGGTCCGGAGTAGAGCTGGGGGTCTAATTTGGTCACACCCACTTAAGGTGATCAGCTGGGACTGGCCCATGGTTTCATGATGAATACAGAGCAGGGTTGTTGGGGAGTGATGCTGGGCAGAGATGCTGGCCAGGGTGCTAGGTGGGGATGCTAGGGAGGACCTTGGTTGAGGATGCTGGCGAGGATGCTGCACAGGGTTGCTAGGGAAGTTACTGAGCAAGGATGCTGGGTAGGGATGCCGAGCAAGATAGGAATTAGTAGGAGCTGGGAGGTGGGGTAGGTTCCTATGCCTCTACCCCCGACCAGGCTCACCGACAGGGAAAGCCCTTATGCAAAGAGGATATCCCTCCCTATGGTTTGCTAACACACTTCTTCCCTCTGCCTTAGTGAAGCCTGTGCAGGCAACCACCAAATTGGCTGAGTGTGGAATATTATGGGGGAAAGGGGCTACAGGTTATGGATACTCAGAGACATGAGTCACTGGGGGCACACACTGAATGATATGTGTTGGCTGTATCCTTCGCCCCCAAGCCCACCCACAACCAGCATTGGCTCATTCCCAGCAAGCCGACCTGAGCTGGCAGATGGTGGGAGAGGCAGGAAGGATTTCAGACTCCTTTCAGCTTGTCTCTCCATAGGAACTTAACAAGGTGGGGATTCCATGTTGCCCTGAGTGTGCAGGTGGGAACCCCAGTACCTTTCTCGCTGCTGGTTTTCCTTTCTGGAAACCTCTCTGGGGACAGCCCTTGCAGTAGCCTCCAGCCCCGCCTCCCTGAGCACTGGTTGTCTCTATATCACATGTTCATTGGCCGCACCTCACTCTTCCTTGGGCCTTCTGTTTCCCCAACGGTGGGTCTGAGATATGGAAGGTGTGGGAGTGGGGATGTAATTCACACGTTTGGACTCTGCAAACCCCAGCACCAAAACAAAATAAAACAAAACAAAAAAAGGCCCTGTGAAGGTGATGATGGACATGCAGGCTCAGATCATGAGGTCCAGCCTTCCTGGAGGTCCAGGGAGGAGACAGGGCCATCATGCCTGGCTGATAGGAGTCTTGTTTCATGACTATATCGCATATGTCAACTCCTACCGTGTCATTCCAGAACTTGCTTTGTTTGCTTATTTATTTTAAAAATTGTCTAGCCTAGCTGGGCATGGTGGCACATGCCTTTGACCACAGCCCTTGAGATGCAGAGGTAGCACTTACAGACTGGGAGAAATTCTTTGCCAGCTATATATCTGACAGAGGATTAATATCCACGACATACAAAGAACTCAGAAAACTAAATAATAAGAAATTAAACAACCCAGTTAAAAATGGGCTATGGAACTAAATAGAGAGTTCTTAAAAGAAGAAATAGAGATGGCATATAAACATCTAAAAAATGCTCTATATCCTTAGTCATCAGGGAAATGCAAGTTAAAACCACTTTGAGATTACATCTCACTCCTGTCAGAATGGTTATCATCAAGAAAACAAATGAGGGCTGGGGAAATGGCTTAGCGGGTAAGGTGTTTGCCTGTGAAGACTAAGTTTCCCAGTTCGATTCTCCAGGACCCATGTAAGTCAGATGCACAAGGGGGCACAAGTGTCTGTAGTTCATTTGCAGTGGCTAGAGGCCCTGCCATACCCATTATCTCTTTCTATCTGCCTATTTCTCTCTCTCTCAAATAAATAAATAAAATATATTTTTTATTTTTTTACTTTTTGGTTTTTTTTAATAAAATATTTTTTTAAAAAAGAAAACAAATGACAATAAATGCTGGCGAGGATGCAGAAAAAGAGGAACACTTCTACACTGTTGGTGGGAATGCAATCTGGTACAGGCATTGTGGAAATCAGTGTGGAGGTTCCTGAAACAGCTAAAAATAGATTTACCATATGACCCAGCTATAGCACTCCTAGGGACTCATCTCATTAACTTAGAGATACTTGCTCAACCATGTTGATTGCCGTTCAATTCACAATAGCTAGGAAATGGAACCAGCCTAGATGTCCCTCAACAGATGAATGGATAATGATGGTGTGGTACATTTATACAGCATTAAAGAAAAATAAAATTATGAAATTTGTGGGTAATGAATGGATCTGGAAAGGATTATACTAAGTGAGGTAACCCAGAAAGCCAAACGTCACATGTTCTCTGTCATATGTGGATCCTAGCTATAAATGTTTACACTTGTGTGTGAGATGGAGTAAAAAATCGGTAGTAGAGGCCAGTAAGCTAGAAAAGGGCTATAAGGGAGTGAGGAGGGGGGAGGACTTCAGGGGATGGTATTGTATATGTAAGTAGAAGAATAGGTTATAGGGTGTGGAATGGCCTAAGCAAGGCCAGGGGAAGAGATTGAGTGAAAGAAGGGCAGGGACAGGGTCAATCAAAATTCAAGATATTCAGAATAAGCCATATGAAAACCTACTTTTTGGACAATGGCAAACCCAGAAGCCATAGGTTGTTACTAGAAAAATTTCAGTGCCAGGGTAGGGATACCTTCAGGTGAGTTGTTGTCCAGGGAGGTCCCTGATGCCCCCCAAACACTACAGGCTATTGTCAAGGTTCTTGGTTTCCCACCAGGTATAGATGGTAAAACTCTATTGCTGAAGACTCCACATGCGTGGACTTCAAGGTCACTGAGAAATCAAGCTGGAGCTGAGTTGAAAACCTCCTCCCTATGGAACAGCTGACAGGAAGCTGGAAAAAGCTGCACTGTCTGCAGCCCTGTGTGAGACAGAAGCCATCAGTGGTGAAAGCAGGGGACACTGCAAGCTGCAAGTTTTGCAATAGTGGCATGTCTGTATGGAGGAAACCAAATGCTCTCTAATTGGACTGGTGGCCTACTCGGTGGGAGGGAATACATGCCTAGTACTAAAAACCTAATCAAAAGCCTATGGTGGGGGAGGTCATGAGCCTTAGGGGTGTAAAGCCTGCTCTTCTCTGGCTAAATGCATATATTATGTTCACCAAACTGCCCTGTAAGTGCTTTACTTAACATTCATACCCATATATTACTGCTACTCTCACTTTAAAAAATGTTTATTTTAGCCAGGCATGGTGGCACACACCTTTAATCCCAACACTCAGGAGGCAGAGGTAGGAGGATTGCCATGAGTTCAAGGCCACCCTGAGACTACATAGTGAGTTCCAGGCCAGCCTGGGCTACAGTGAGACCCTACCCCCCAAAAAAAAAATCCAAAATATGTTTATTTTATTTATTTAGAGAGAGAGAGAGAGTGAGCGAATGGGTATGCCAGGCCTTTAGCCACTGTAAATGAACTCCAGACACATGCACCACCTTGTGCATCTGGCTTATGTGGGTCCTGGGGAACTGAACCTGGGTTCTTTGGCTTTGAAGGCAAATGCCTTAACAGCTAAGCCATCTCTTGAGCCCTACTCTCACTTTAGGTTAGAGAAGCTTATCTTTTCAGATGGCAGTGACCACTGGGATGAACCAAACAGCACCATAGTGCTGAGAAGTGATGGAAAAGTGTTCAGCACTGAAACATCTCTTTACACTCTTCAAGGCTCAGGGTCCATTGTGGAAGAGGTGGCAGCGAGAATGTAAGAGCCAAAGGAAGGGTGGGCTGCTTACAATGCAATTGTCCAGATTGAAATTGGCTTTGATATCCATGACTTCACAGTGCCTAGCATTTCCTTCTCCTTCATAATATGAGGAAAGATGATGACATCAGAAGAAAAGAGAGACTAACTGAAATGGGGAGGGGATATGAGGGAGAGTGGATTTGTGAAAGGGAAAGTAAGGGAGGGGAGAGAATGATCATGGTTTTTTGTCTGTAAGTATGGAGTTTTCAGCGGGGTGTGGTGGCGCACGCCTTTAACCCCAGCACTTGGGATGCAGAGGTAGGAGGATCGCTGTGAGTTCAAGGCCACCCTGAGACTACATAGTGAATTCCAGGTCAGCCTGTGCTAGTGAGATTCTACCTCAAATAAACAAAAGAAAAAAGACCAACAAAACAAGATGGTTGGTAACTTGCCGGGCATAGTGTATGGTGTGGCACACCTTTAATCCCAGCACTCAGGAGGGAGAGGTAAGAGGATTGCTGTGGGTTCAAGACCACCCTGTGTATGTAAGTTGTCAATAAAAAAGTCTAAATATTTTTTGTCACATTAATTATTTAATCTTTAAATTTTTATCTTTTATTGTGGCTTTTCAAGGTAGGGTCTCACTCTAGCTCAGAACTCTCTCTGTAGTCCCAGGCTGGCCTTGAACTCACAGTGATCTTCCTATCTCTGCCTTCTGAGTGCTGGGACCAAAGGCATGTGCACCATGCCCAAGTTAAACTTTTACCTTTTATTGCTCCTTTTTTGCTGAGGCAGGGTCTCAACTCTAGCCCAGGCTGGCCTCAAACTCACTGTGATCCTCATACCTCTGCCTCCTAAGTGCAGGGATTAAAGGTGTGTGCCACTATGCCTGGCTTTAAGAAATTATTATTTTTTTGAGGCAAGCCCAACAGACTGGCTTTTTTATAAAGTTTTTTTTTGTTTACGTTTATTTATTTATTTGAAAGTGACACACAGAGAGAAAGAGGCAAATAGAGAGAGAAAGAGAATGGGTGCGCCAGGGCCTCCAGCCACTGCAAACGAACTCCACATGCGAGTGCCCCCTTGTGCATCTGGCTAACGTGGGTCCTAGGGAATCGAGCCTCGAACTGGGGTCCACAGGCTTCACAGGCAAGTGCTTAACTGCTAAGCCATCTCTCCAGCCCACTTTTCTTTCTTTTTTTTTTTTTTTTAATGCAAGAGAGCAAGAGTGAGAGTGAGAGACAGAGAGAGAAAATTGGTGCACCAGGGCCTCCAGCTACTGAAATCAAACTCCAGACGCGTGCGCCCCCTTGTGCGCATGTGTGACCTTGAGCACTTGCATCACCTTGTGCATCTGGCTTACGTGGGATCTGGAGAATTGAACAAGAGTCCTTAAGTATCACAGGCAAACACCTTAACCACTAAGCCATCTCTCCAGCTATATGCCTGGCTTGTTATTGATTTTTTTTAAAGTTTTTTTTTTTTTTTTTTTTAGTTACTTATGTGGGGGCAGGGGAGAATGGGTGCCAGGGCCTCCAGCCACTGCAAATGAACTCCAAATGCATGTACCACCTTGTGCATTTGCTTTATGTGGGAATTAAATTCAGGTCCTTTGGCTTTGCAGGCAAGTGCCTTAACCTCTAAGCCGTCTCTTTAGCCTTTTTTTTTTTTTTTATAAGGTAGGATCTCGCTGTAGCCCAGGCTGACTCTTGATCCTTCTGCCTCAACCCCCAGAGCTGGGATTACAAGCATGCACTACCATACCCTGCCTTCTTGAACTGTTAACCCTCCTAATTGCCTTTGTGTGTGTTTGCCAAGGCATGTGTGTGGAAATCAGGGGGCAACTTTTGGGTCAGTCCTGACCTTTCCACATCATTTGAGGTGGATCCTACTCTGCTCTTGAAATCTTGCTGGAATGATCTTCTGCTGGCTATCTTACTGTCATGGTGCTGGGAATATAGAAGTTAGCCACAGGTTCAGGTTTTTAGGAAGGGCCTGGGGAGAATCAAACTCAAGTGTTGGGATTGCAAACTTGGACCGCCACATACTTAGAAGCCATACTGTTTTAATTTCATATTTAAAGCAAAAATCTAGCACTTGGGAGGTAGAGAAAGGAGGATCAGAAGTTCAAGACCAGCCTTGTCTACATAGAGTTTAAGGCCTGGCTCCATGAAATTGTGTCTTAAAAATTTTTTGTAGGAGAAAGAAACTGTCACATACTGTTGCACTTACCTTCGAATTGCTGGCACAAAGCACCGGGACCAAAAGCAGCTGGCGGTAGGAAAGTGTTCATTTTGTCCTAGTCTTTTAAAAAATTTATTTTTATTTATTTGAGAGAGAGAGAGAGAGAGAGAGAAAATATGGGTGCACTAGAGTCTCTGGCCACTGCAAACGAACTCCATACACATGTGCCATCTTGTGCATCTGGCTTACGTGAGTCCTGGGAAACCAAACCTGGGTCCTTTGGCTTTGCAGGCAAGCACTATAACCACTAAGCCATCTCTCCAGACCTTGTATTACAGTCTCAAGGGGAAGCTTCATGATGGCAAGGGGAAGCATGTCATGAGCAGAGGCTGGACATCACCTTGGACACAGCAGGTGGAAAACAGCAGCAGAGAGTGAGCAGAACTCTGGCAATGGGGAACTTGCTACAACACCCCTAAGCCTGCCCCCCCAACAACACACCTCCTCCAGCAAGGCTCCACCTTCCAAACTGCCATTAGCTGGAGTCCAAACATTCAGAACATATGAGTTTATTGGGGACATCTGGTTCAAACAACAATGGCTTCCTGTGGAGACAAGGGATGGTTCATTGAGGAGATCGGCCTTCTCAAGTAGGACCCTGTGACATTGCTGGTTTTCTAGCAAAGGAGTGATGTCAAAGGGTCCAACATGCTGATCCAGAGCACAAGTTGAAAACAGACCTTTCGGTAGGCTGCTTTGTTACCGACGATCTGACATTCTTCAGAGCAGGGTGTGAGTTTTGGTCAAAGTTCAGCGTTAAGCTGGGCGTAGTGGTGTATGCCTTTTATCTCAGCACTCGGGAGGCCAAGGTAGTAGGATTGCTGTGAGTTCAAGACCAGCCTGAGGCCACATAGTGAATTCCAGGTCAGTCTGGGCAAGATTGAGACCCTACCTCGAAAAATGAATAATAATAATTACGACCCAGGTTTGGTTCTCTAGTACCTGCATAAAGCCAGATACACAAAAATGACACATGCAAGCTGGGCGTGGTGGCGCACGCCTTTAATCCCAGCACTTGGGAGGCAGCGGTAGGAGGATTGCCGAGAGTTCAAGGCCAGCCTGAGACTACATAGTGAATTTCAGGTCAGCCTGGGCTAGGGTGAAACCCTACCTTGAAAAAAAAAAAAAATGACACATGCATCTGGATTTCTTTTGCAGTGGCTAGGGTAGGCTCTAGCGTGCACACACACACACACACACACATTCTCTCTCTCTCCTCTTGCCAATAAATAAATATATTTAAATATTTATTATTATTATTATTATTATTTTTTGAAGTAGGGTTTCACTCTAGCCCACACTGACCTGGAATTCACTGTGTAGTCTCAGGTCGGCCTAGAACTCATGGTGATCTTCTTACCTCTGTCTCCCGAGTGCTGGGATTGAAGACGTGCGCCACCACGCCTGGCTACTATTATTTGCATGAGCCTGTGAAGTCACTTTTGTGGGCTGGGTCTTGGTTTCCCTGTGTGTAAAATGGAGACGTGTGGTGGATGGGATGGCCACCAGGGCCTCCAGCCACTGCAGACGAACTCCAGATGTATGCGCCACCTTGTGCATCTTGGCTTATGTGGGTCCTGGGTAATTGGGTCTCAAACTGGGGTTCTTAGGCTTCACAGGCAAGCGCTTAACCGCTAACCTGTCTCTCCAATCCAGCTACCATCTCTTTTCCTTCTTTTTTTTTATTTTTATTTTTTATTTTGAAGGTAGGGTCTCACCTGTAATTCACTTTGTAGTCTCACTGTGGCCTCGAACTCATGGCAATCCTCCTACCTCTGCCTTCCAAGTGCTGGGATTAAAGGCATGCACTACTATGCCTGGCTTACCGTCTCTTGAATGTTTTAGTCATTCATCCTTTCCATATATGTTCACTGAACATTAACTGTGAACAAGCATCTCTTGGTTGAGTGTGGTCAATGGCATGCTCTAGAATGCTAATGTGTTGGTAGTTATAAATTTTTTCAGTGTCACCTGAACACAGTCCAGTCGCTGGCACACGTGTTCTCTCTCCTGTTCTTCACAACATCCCTTCAGGGTGGGTTTTATCAGACCAAGTGGTAACGTGGCCACTGCCACAGATTTAGAATGTGCAGCTGGGACTCACCCGACAAGCTTCTGAGACCAGTACCCTGGGCCAACCAGCGGCACAGGGCTGCTTGCCACCAGCTGATATCCTGGAGGCTTGGAGAAAAGCCTGAGAAATGCTCAGAGGGGTGGTCCTGGGGGGCCTGCTTTCATGTTCAGAGCTTGCAGTAGGCTGGGCACCATGCGGTGCTGACCCCCTGTTCCCTGGGGGTTCCCAGAGGGCAGGGTCCTTGCACATGGGGCTTCACGAGTATTCTGAAAGGCAATTCCCCGCAGACTCACTGATGATATCTGGCATTATTTGTTTGTTTTGGTCACCTCTCCATTGGGGCGCTGCTGTTTTTCTTTTCAAGATAACACAGGCTCAAGCCAAGGGTCACATCTAGTATGGGTCAAGTTCTGGCCATGCTGGCACTTGTCACACTGCTTGGAGACGAAAAGACAACAGAGAACATAATTCTTGGCCGTTCTGAAGCTGCACTAGATCTATTTCAAAGAAAAATCCCTTCGGGTTTCTCCATTTGGAACGTTGCAGAACCTTGCAGGGAGTTAGTCCCTAGGGAAAGAGGGCTCTCGGAAAGGCCCTTTGCTTCTGAGAAACAGCACACATGATCAAGCGCTCGGCTCTATCTGGGGATACCATGAGCATGTGAGAATTCACAAGCCATCTTCACGAGGACAAGTATGTCTGTAAGGGGCAGAAGTAGCATGAAGGTCTGGGTTCCACCTCCGTATAGCACACATCACATGCAGCAGTCACCTTCTTACTGCTGGGACACAACACAGTCAGAGGAGCTGGTGGAAGGAAAGGGTTTCTTCTGGTTCACAGTTCCAAGGGGAGGTTTCATCACGGCACGGCAAGCTCGGCAGAGCAGACGGCCAGGGTGTCACAAGTGGGAGGAAGCAGGAAGAACGAGCTAGATCTGGACTGTGAAATCCCAAGTGGACCCCTCGACACATCTCCCCAAGGCTCCATCTCCCAAAGGCCCCACAACTTTCCCAAATGGACACCAGTTGGGGACCAAGTATTCAAAATACATGAGGGTATGGGGGATAATTTACATTCAAACTATCAAACTATACTAACATACTCACACCACATGACACACATTTCCACTCTTCCCTGAATTCTGAGAGGCATGAATTTGGACCTCACACCTTGTTGGCTGGGCAATAATACTTTATACCAAGCTTTTTTTTTTTTTTTTTTGGTTTTTCAAGGTAGGGTCTCACTCTAGCCCAGGCTGACCTGGAGTTCACTGTGGAGTCTCAGGGTGGCCTCGAACTCACGGCAATCCTCCTACCTCTGCCTCCCGAGTGCTGGGAGTAAAGGCATGCACCACCACGCCCGGCTTTATACCAAGCTTTTTAAAAAACCTTTTTTTAAAAAAAAAATTTGTTAACAACTTTCATGATTATAAAAAATATCCCATGGTAATTCCCTCCTTCCTCCCACTTGCCCCTTTGAAACTCCACTCTCCACCATACCCCCTCCCCATCTCAATCAGTCTCTCTTTTACTTTTGATGTCTTGATCTTTTCCTCCTTTTATGATGGTCTTGTGTAGGTAGTGTCAGGCACTGTGAGGCCATGGGTGTCCAGGCCATTTTGTATCTGGAGGGAGCATGTTGTATGGAGTCCTACCCTTCCTTTGGCTCTTACATTCTTTCCGCCACCTCTTCTGCATTAGACCCTGAGCGTTGGAAGGTGTGATACAGATATTGCGGTACTGAGCACTGCGGTCATTTCTTTCCATCACCATGATACCTTCTGAGTCGTCCCAAGGTCACTGCCATCTGAAAAGAGAAGATTCTCAACCAAAAGTGAGAGTAGCATTAATATAAGGGTGTGAATGTTAACAGAAGTGCTTACTGGGCAGTTTGATAAGCATAGTATATACATTTGGCCAGACAACAGCAGATGTTACACCCCTAGGGCTCATGACTACCCCTGTTTTAAGTTTTCAGTATCTTCCATGGAGTGGGCCTCCAGTCCAATTAGAGGGCAGTTGGTTTCCCCCATAACACACGTTATACCAGGATTTTTCTTATTCAACTACAGAAAACAAAAAGCCCAATGTTTAAGACACACTGAGCATTGATGGACAGCCTCAAGGAATGTCAATGAGTAAAGTGGAAGTCTATTTTTAAATTCAGTTCTAAAATTGCTGGCACAAGCACAAGGTGTGATGCCCAGAGCAACGTCTCTTGCTTCCACACAGCACACGAGGCCACAGAGTAACTGCTTTTGCTGTGGTACGTGCTAACACCCAGAAGGGAAGATGGCAAGCACAGACTTTTCTTCTGAAGACAAAAATCACAATAGTGGGTGTGAAAATCAGAACACCAGACACAGAGATAATAGGCTTCCCAGGACATGAGGGAAGTAAGCTATTTGCATAGCCAACGCTAATTTTTTTTTTTTTTTTAGGTAGAGTCTTACTCTAGCCCAGGCTGACCTGGGATTCAGTATGTATTCTCAGGTGGCCTTGAACTTTTTTTTTTTTCCGAGGTAGGGTCTCACTCTGGCCCAGGCTGACCTGGAATTCACTATGTAGTCTCAGGGTGGCCTCGAACTCATGGCGATCCTCCTACCTCTGCCTCCCGAGTGCTGGGATTAAAGGCGTGTGCTACCACGCCCGGCACTACTAACACTAAATTTTACAAAGACTTTTAACAGAGGAGGCAGAAAAGCACCAGCTCTGTCGAACACTCATCTGTAGTCAAGTTACTCAAGATTTTAAGCTGCTTTCTATCCCTAAGCAACCTAAAAATTACCAAATCAACTTCCCCTTAGTAGCACACTACTTTGGACTGCTTATGTCCATTTTGTCCTATTAGTATTATTTTTTATTATATTTTTTCTTTCTTTTTTGTTTAAAAAATTTTTTTTCATTTATTTACTTATTTATTTGACAGCGGCAGAGAGAGAGAGAGAGTAAGAGACAGATAGGGTGCGCCAGAGCCTCCAGCCACTGCAAACCAACTCCAGACACATGCACCCCCTTGTGCATCTGGCTAATGTGGGTCCTGGGGAATTGAGGCTTGAACCAGTGTCCTTAGGCTTCACAGGCAAGCGCTTAACTGCTAAGCCATCTCTCCAGCCCCTATTTTTTGATTTTTAAAATACCACATTTTATTCGGATTTTACAAAGAAGTGCGGAAAGGGGAAAGCTGAGTTGTAAGGGGAAACAAAGTGGGGAGAAGAGAAGTACCAATGTAGCCCAGGAGTCCATGTGACCAGATAGGGATCTGGGGGAAAAGCATGGGAAGAAAAGAGAAAAGAAAGTTCAAGGAGCTCTTGACATATGGGGAGTTGGAGGGGATAAGAAAACCCATGTGGAGAGTAAGGGCTAGGGGCCCTTCTGGCTGGGCCTGGACTAAGGTCTAGGCCGAGCCAGCCCAGGCCCAGCCCGGGGAAAAGTTCACCCTCTGCTGGAAGTTCCCAAGTGATCAGAGAGCATGAGCCTTTTTGTTTTTTTGAGGTAGGGTCTTGCTGTACTTTAGCCTGACCTGGAATTCATTATGTAGTCTCAGGGTGGCCTCAAGCTGTGACCCTCCTACCTGTACCTCTTGAGGTCTGTGATTAAAGGTATGGACCACCACACCCATCTTATTTCTATTTTTTTAAGATCTGGTTTTAAATTTATTATTATTTATTTATTTGAGAGCAACAGAGAAAGAGGAGATACAGAGAGACAGAGAATGGGCACGCCAGGGCTTCCAGCCACTGCAAACCAACTCCAGACATGAGTGTCCCCTTGTGCATCTGGCTATCGTGGTCCTGGAGAATCGAGCCTTGAACCGGGGTCCTTAGGCTTCACAGGCAAGTGCGCTTAACTGCTAAACCATCTCTCCAGCCCTATTTTTTTTTGAGGTAGGGTCTCATTCTAGCCCAGGCTGACCTGGAACTCACTATGTAACCTCAGGGTGGCCTCAAACTCATGGCAATCCTCCTACCTCTGCCTCCTAAATGCTGGGATTAAAGGCATGCGCCACCACGCCTGGCTTTATTTCTTTTCTTTTTTTTTTGTTTTTGAGACAGGGCCTCACTCTAGCCCCTAACTTGTGGCAAGCCTCTTGCCTTCTGACTGTTGGGATTAAGGGTGCGAGCTACCACACTGGCTACTTTTCTTACTGTTTTTATTTTATAATATTTTATTTATGAGAGAGAGAGAGAAAGGGAGAGAGGCAGAGAGAACAGGCACACTAGGGCCTCTAGCCACTGCAAACCAACTCCGAACACATGTACTATTTTATGCATCTGGCTTATGTGGGTCCTGGGGAATTGAACCTGGGTCCTTAGGCTTTGCAAGCACGTGCCTTAACCAGTAAGCCATTTCTCCACCTCTTTATTTATTTTTATTCTTTTGAGATAGGGTTTCACCTTAGCCCAGGCTGACCTGGAATTCGAACTCACAACCATCATCTTACCTTAGCCTCCCGAGTGCTGGGATTACAGGTGTGCACCTGTAATACCTGGCTTCGATGGGTAGAATCTTACTGTACAATTTTTTGTTCCTCCCGTCTTTTCCATTGAGAGCAGAGTGTGACTAGGGTTCAGGTGTCTCTTTGCTTCTTTTAGGCCAGGAGCCTGCTGGAGCCAGGGCTCTGTGGGCTTCTGGCGTCTCCCAGGGCACGCGAGTGGCACCTGCACTTCAGATGTGTTGGCTTTCCCCCAGATGTTTCCTTCCTTCTAGGCATTTAATGTTTCCTTTTCAAAACTCAAGTCTGACAGCCAGGAGGGACCAGGAAACAGGGTAGGATCTAGGTTTAGGCCTAAGTCCAACAGGGACTATGTGGCATGTGCCCTTGGGAGAGGGCAGAGGTAGAGACAAGGCCAAGAATGCTACTAGGTAAAAACTCTGAAAGGCTTTAGTACCCTACTTTCCAAGTGTCCCCAAACCAGTTTCTGTGTACCATGATTCCCAAGTCCTGTCAGTGCCTTGCTCTGAGCTGGTGGGACGAGCGGCTGCTTCCATCCTGGGGAAGAAAGCCTCTTTTTGTATTTGAGGCAGGGTCTCTACTCTGCAGCCCGGGTTGGCCCCAGATTTACAGGATCCTCGTACCTCAGCTTCCTCAGTACTGGGATTATAGGCTGGAAGACAGCCTCTTACAGGGCAGTTTGTCCATGCAGTGGTACACATCAGTAATTCTAGCACTTGGGAAGCTGAGGTAGGAGGATGGTTTTGAGTTTAAGGCTAGCCTGAGGCTAGAGAGTAAGTTCCAGTTCAGCCTGGGCTAGAATGAGACACTACCTCAAAAAACATCCAAAAAGGGGTGGAGAGATGGCTTAGTGTTTAAGGCCCACGCTTAAGGCATTTACCTGCAAAGGTTAACAACCCAGGTTCTATCCCCCAGTATCCACATAAAGCCAGATGCACACAGTGATGCATGCATCTGGAGTTAGTTTGCAGTGGTTGGAGGCTCTGATGTGCCCATTTTCTGTGTCTCTTCTTGCAAATAAATAAATAAAAATATGACCAAAAAACCCCAAAAGCACCTCAAAAATAAATACAAAATAAATACAAAATGAGGAGCTGGAGATGGCTCAGCAGTTAAAGGTTAAAGTTAAAGGTTAAAAGTTAAAAGTTAAAGGCCTTGTGTTCAAGTCCCCAATACCCATGTGTAGATGCAAAGTGGCACATGTATCTGGAGTTTATTTGTAGCAAAAGGCCCTGGTATGCTCATGCTTTTTCTCAAGTAAATAAAAAATTTATATATATGTAAATTCATTATGTAGTCCCAGGCTGGCCTTAAACTCATGGCAAACCTTCCACTTCTTCACTCCTGTCTCTCGAGTTCTGGGAATAAATGTGTGCACCACTACGCTTGGCTTTAAGTACAAACACATTTAAAAAATACATAATAGCCAGTTGTGGTGGCACATGCCTTTAGTCGCAGCACTCAGGAGGCAGAGGAGGAGGATTGCTGTTGAGTTTGACACCCTGAGACTAAAGAGTGACTTCCAGGTCAGCCTGGGCTAGAGTGAGACCCTACCTTGAAAAAACAAACAAAAAACAACAAAAAAAAACCCCCCAAATCCAAAACCACATAATAAAACCAGACCAACAAACTAAAAAGCACCCCCATCAAAAAAAAAAAAAAGAGTAAGAAGTGTTCAAAGAAAGGGGGAAAAGTTGGTGCATTACTCAGCGTGATGTCTGCACTGTTCTCTGCTTGAACATGGCACTGCTAACCCTTCAACGGGTCACCCTGCTACAAGTTCCTTCATGCCATCTGAGAAGTAGGAAAGGTGGTTTTCTGTTTAATATTTTCCCTAGAAAATGGAAAAAATGCAATGGCACCAGAAAAGCTTTATATATTTCCTAAGACAGATAATGTTTTATCAAATGTCCCAAACATAAAAATTACATTATTCTACACAACTTGGGGATGCTAAATACGCTCAATTTTGAATACAAAAACAGCACTTATTAAAGATCTAGATGGAAATCATTCGGGTGGTTGCACAGGCCAGCTAGGTCGGGTCGACTTTCTTCTGGAAGATGGTCACAGCAGGATCCATGCTTCCTCCCTGACTCTGGGGATGCCAAGTCATGCAGTGCAAAGCTTGGATGGGGTCTCTACTCCACCCAAGTTCCCACAGCCAGTGTTGGTTTGCGCCTCAGCGGTGGTGGTTTCTCAGGCAACAGTGGTGTTTGCTATTCCCCGTGCAGCTCAGGTGCTCTGAGCAGTGGGACGCAGGGTCCCGGCCTGCTGAGTGACCACTGAGGAACCGCAAACCCCCAGCTTTTCAGACAGCTCTGGCAATCCGCAAGGCTGCCAGGAGTAGACCAATGCAGCCAGGCTAAAAACTCTCACACACTCACTGCAGTATAAGACGTAGTTTTTTTTTTTTTAATAGTTCATAGGAATTAAAAAGTATTCTCTCCAGATTATAAAAGGGTTAGTTACAACTGTTTAATAGGAACAATCTTGGACAAGCAGAAATGCTTCGATTTGGAGGATTAGAGCAACACAGGACTGAGAGAACCCAGGGGACTGGTGGCCTGCACCTCCTCCACAGCCCCGCTCTGAGGACAGACTGGACCCTGCTGCTTCCAAGGCACATGCCGCTGGCTGAGAGCTTCCCATCAGGCTGCGTGCGATGTTCGGTTTTAACTTAAAAATAGGCTGTCTTCTTTGCTGTAGTAGAAACGTCCAGGGCAGGTGCAGTGGCCGTGTTTAGCACAGATGCAGAACGGCTTTATTGATCTCGGGGTTGGTCCAGTCATTCCGGATGTCATCCAGGTGGTTATCGAAGTCCACCAGCGACTCATAGGACCGGCTGTCCAGGAGCGACGCTGAGATCCTCTGCGCCTCAGGCCAATCTTCACAGTAGTCACTGCGGGCAAAGGGAGCAGTTAGCCTCTCCTGTGGCACCGGCGCCTCCCGGCAGACCCGCGCAGCCAGCCATGTAAGGACAGTACTGGAAACACGGTCATCTTAAACACAGGACAGACTGTGTAAGTAAATAGAGGGTCTGCTTCAAAAGGGACGCTCAAGGAGCTGGGGTGGATGGCTGGAGCATGCTATGTGACCAAGCGCTTGGGAAGAGCGTATTGCCCTGGTGGGGGTGGGGGAGACCTGTGGGTACTGCCCGGGGCCCCTGTGCCCTTGGAAGCTGTAGTGGCACTGGTCCTCCGGCAGGAGGAGAAGGTGCTATACTCACTGGTGTGGGTCTCTGCATCGCCACCTGTTCTCATGGTGCTCGTACACGTGGATCGTAGGCGCTATGCAGTCCATCGTGAACTTGGTGTTGTCCACCTGAGCAGACGGTGAAGGACACTTTACAAACGCGAGGGCAGTGCTGATGTGAGGAACCTCCCTGTGGCTTTCACGGGAACAGCAGCAGTGGCAGCTGCACAGGCCAAGCTGACCCGGGGACCACACGGAAGTTGGCTGAGGCTCACAATGCTGCACAGGTAAGTATGGAGCGCCTCTTCTCCACAAAAGTGGTATTCCTATCTCTTACACTTAGAATGCGGTTTCAACCAAGCCCCCTCCCGACCCCAAGGGGCATGCTGCTCTTTTTCTAAGGGGCCTCACACTTGCTGTGCGCCAGCAGCAGAACTCAACCATGGCTATGCCCCACGGCTGCAGCCTGCAGGGGGCAGGGGTGTTTACACCCAGGAGGCAGCAAAGGCACAGTTAAGGCAGTCCTGGGAAGAAAGCTCGCATAGTCAAGCTCCTCCTGAGCAAGAGACACAGAGCCACCTTGGTGGTCACAGGAGACAGCCACTCACCATGATGAGTGCAGTGTCACTGAAGCCCTCTGCGATTCGTGATGCCACCTTCTCTGCGACCTGGTTTGGACTGTAGGGAAGGACCAGTGAGTCTGACATGATCTGTCAAAATTACCACTATTAACCAATTAACAAACAGTGATGCAGCCAAGAGATGACTTGTGGTGAGGGCAGTGAATGCCACTGGAATGATTAGGCACATCGCCCAGAGTGGCCCCTACTGTGTTCCAGCAATTGTTGGAAGAGGGACCACAGGGTGTCTTCTGAAAGGAAAGGCCAGGGCCCAGCTCCAAGCCTCTGGGGCCTGCAGTCTCCAAGTGTCCATTACCAAAGTGGCTGGCCCACTGTAATAAGTCTGTAAGTCATGTTTTCAAAATACTTATTAAAACTCTTTAAAAAAATATTTTATTTGATGGGCTGGAGGGATGGCTTAGCGGTTAAGTGCTTGCCTGTGAAGCCTAAGGGCCCCGGTTTGAGGCTCGATTCCCCAGGACCCATGTTAGCCAGATGCACAAGGGGGCACATGTGTCTGGAGTTTGTTTGCAGTGGCTGGAGACCCTGGCGCGCCCATCCTCTCTCTCTCTCTGCCCCCTTCTCTGTCTGTCACTCTCAAATAAATAAACAACAACAAAAAAAAAAATTAAAAAGAGTATTTTATTTGACACAGACAGAGAAGAGGGAGAGAGGCACAGAATGAATGAATATGTATGGGTGTCTAAGGCCTCTTGCCACTGCAAACAAATTCTAGACACATGTGCCACTCTGTGCATATGGCTTTTTGTGGGTAGAGGGGAATCAAGCCCAGGCTGTCATGCTTTGCAAGCAAGCACCTTTAACCACTGAGCCATCTCTTCAGTCCCCTCCCCATTTTCTTCTTCTTCTTTTTTTGTTTTTCGGAGGCAGGGTCTCACTTTAGCTCAGGCTGACCTGGAATTCACTAGGTAGTCTCAGGGTAGCACTGAACTCAAGGCGATCCTCTTACCTCTGCCTCCCGAGTGCTGCGATTAAAGGCGTGTGCC
Organism: Jaculus jaculus; assembly: GCF_020740685.1. Classification (NCBI taxonomy): domain Eukaryota; kingdom Metazoa; phylum Chordata; class Mammalia; order Rodentia; family Dipodidae; genus Jaculus; species Jaculus jaculus. The sequence continues at coordinate 225,616,257 of NC_059102.1, forward strand.
ACCATGCCCGGCCTTCTAGTTCCCCTTTTTAAAACTCATAAGTCATTTTATACCTTCTCTATGCTGTGGGCCTCCAATTGTGCCGACACCACGCAAGCCTTGAGAAATGGTGTGTATCATCTTTTAGCAACAGAGTTAATTATAGACTGGCTCCCACACCATTATGGTCCCATCCCCCACCTTCTAAACTACCTCAGAAAGAGCAAAGTTTCCTCCAAGTCCCTATGTCTGCTATTCTTGGGGCTGACCCCCTCCTTGCAGCCCCAGCTTTGCCTTCAAACAAGTCTCTTTAATTCATGGGGAAGAAAGCATTTGAGCTGGCTCCCTGTAGCCAACTTGTCCTCTACTTCCACAAACCCCCATTTATTATATTTTTGGACACGGTCTCCCTGGTCTATAGCTGCCCACCTTGCACTGTTGGTTGGTGTCCAGTTTACCAACCATTGCCCTGTGATCCCACAGCTGCCTCAACGGAAACCCCCGGCATTCAGAAGGGCTGCTGGTGGCAGGCTGCTTCCCTCCTCTGGCCTGTTTCTTGCAGGCTCCCATGGGCTCCTACAGCTGCTTCCGAACCTGCCACACACTCTCGGGCTTTTCTTTTCTCCTCTGGTCTCAAGGTTCCTGATTGCTCCCGAGGTCCATTTTCCTCAAATGGAACTTTTGCCCTGTCTGTTGCAGCTCACAAACCTAGAGACACTGTCTACAGGAGTACAATCAGCTCTCTGAATTCCTCTTTCTTTTAATGCCCAGAAAACATGCCACCCTCTACTTGAGGCCCTGTGAGACTGCTCCTGGCCAGGACTGTCTTCCTTTCCTAAGTTCTGTGCTCGTCTTAAGTGCTCCCACAGGGAATCACTGGCACGTAGCTTTCCTATTTCCCTGCAAGATTGTTTTGGATTTTCTTTTCAACATTCACTTGCAAATGTATGCATGTGTGTTTGCCAAGGTGTGCATGATGCAGTCAGAGGACAGCCTTGAGGTGTGGTGTTCCTCCTTGCCTTCCACCTTTCTATTAAGTGTGCATGTGTGTATGGATGGTACCAGGGTCCTTTGTAAACGAACGCCAGACACATGTCACTTTGTGTCTAGTTTCTATATGGGTGCTGGAGAATCAAACCAGGGCTGTCAGGCTTTGTAAGCAAGTGTGTTTACCTGCTGAGCCATCTCCCCAGATTTCAGATTTCAAAGGCAGAATCCGTGCCATATTTATGTTTTAGTAGCCATAAAAGTAAACTGGCATACGTTTAATTAAAAAAAACAAACAGACTCTAGGAGCTGGGGATGGAGTTCAGTGGTGGAACATTTGTCTAGCATGCCTGAAACCACGGGTTTAATCCTTAGCACAACTTTAATAAGTCAACAAAACAGATAACATACAATGAGAGAAAAGTACATAATAATGATTTCATGAAAACAAATTACTTTATCTAGTTACTCATTTTCATAACTGAGATTTTAAAAAAAGAATATGTTTATGAGAGAGAAAGGGGGGGGATGAATATGGGTGCACCTGGGCCTCCAGCCACCGCAAATGGACTCCAGATGCATGCGCCCCCTTGTGCATCTGGCTTATGTGGGTCCCAGGGAATCAAACCTGGGTCCTTTGGCTTTGCATGTAAATGCCTTAAATGCTAAGCCATTTCTCCAGCCCCAAACTGAGATTTTTTTTTTTTTTTTTAAATTTTGGTTTTTCAATGTAGGGTCTCACTCTAGCCCAGATTCACCTGAAATTCACTATGTAGTCTCAGGGTTGCCTCAAACTCACTGTGATCCTCCTAGATCTGCCTCCTGAGTGCTAAGATTAAAGGCCTATGCCACCCTGCCTGGCTGAATTTTTTTAAAAATTTATTTATTTGGAAGGGGGCAGGTGCAGATAGAGAGAATGGGGGTGCCAGGCCCTCTAGCCACTGCAAAAGAACTCCAGACACATGTGCCACTTTGTATATCCAGTCTTATGTGGGTACTGGGGAACTGAACCTGGGTCATTTGGCTTTGCAGAAAAGCACCTTAACCACCAAGCAATCTTTCCAGCCCCTAAACAAATGTTTTTGTTTTGTTTTTGAAGTAGACTACCCTCTAGACCAGGCTGACCTGGAATTCATTATTAGTCTCAGGCTGGCCTCAAACTCACAGTGATCCTCCTACCTCAGCCTCCTGAGTGCTGGATTAAAGGCATGCACCACCACACCCAGCAAAATAAATCAGAAACGTGATGCTGAGGAAAATCAACATAAGGACAGGCAAATAGTGTTTAAGACAGTATTAGAACAGTATTATAAGGGCTGGGGAGATGGCTCAGTGGCTAAGGCACTTGCTTGCACAGTCTAATGACCTGGGTTTGGTTTCCTAGTACCCACATAAGGCCAGGTGCACAAGGTGGCGTGCTGTGGATGGCCACACTTCCAGACCAGGCACAGTTATGGAGGAAGGGAATTTATTTGAAGCTTACAGATCCAAGGGAAGCTCCTTATAGCATAAGAAGTTGACCTCCATACCACAGGACCAAGGAGAGAAAGAGAGAGAAAATGAATATGGGCGCACCAGGGCCTCCAGCTGCTACAAACGAACTCCAGATGTGTGTGCTCCCTTGTGCATCTGGCTAACATGGGTCCTGGGGAATCGAGCCTTGAACCGGGGTCCTTAGGCTTCATAGGCAAGCGCTTAGCCACTAAGCCATCTCTCCAGCCCTGTATATATAGATTGGAATTCCAAATCTACCCTATACCTTAGGGCTGGGTCCTACAACCACCCAGTGACACTTCCTCCAGCCAGGTAGTTGGAAACCCAAAAAGCTTTAATGAAACTCCTGAATCTACTGGGGGACACCTATTTATAACTACCATATGGCACACACATCTGGGGTACCTTTCAGTGGTGGCTAGAGGCCCATTATCTCTCTCTCTCTCTGTACAAATAAACAAACACATATATAAAATAACGAAAATAAACCACTATTAAGCCTGGTGTGGTGGAGCATGCCTTTAATCCTAGCACTCGGGCAGAGATAGGAAGGAAGACTGCTGTGAGTCCAAGACCAGTCTGAGACTACATGGTGGATTCCAGGTCAGCTTGGGCTAGAGCGAGACTCTCCCTTGAAAAACCAAAAACAAACAAACAAACAACAGGATTTAAGAGGTGAGAGTAAACAACCTTTATATATATATAAAAAAAACAATAAAAAATGAGTTAAAGTGGGCTGGAGAGATGGCTTAGCGGTTAAGCGCTTGCCTGTGAAGCCTAAGGACCCTGGTTCAAGGCTCGGTTCCCCAGGACCCACGTTAGCCAGATGCACAAGTGGGCGCACGCGTCTGGAGTTCGTTTGCAGAGGCTGGAAGCCCTGGCGCGCCCATTCTCTCTCTCTCCCTCTATCTGTCTTTCTCTCTGTGTCTGTCGCTCTCAAATAAATAAATAAAAAATTAAAAAAAAATGAGTTAAAGAAAACGAGGAGAGCAAGTGAGTGAAAAAGGCATTCAAAATTGTCCTCTGGCTGGGCATGGTGGCGCATGCCTTTAATCCCAGGCAGAGGTAGGAGGATCACCCGGTGCTCAAGGCCACCCTGAGACTACATAGTGAATTCCAGGTCAGCTAGAGCAAGACCTTACTTACAAAACAAACAATAAAACAAAGTTGTCCTCTGGTCCCCATATATGTTACCCACAAGAATTCCCCCCCCACCCCACAAGAGAGCTGTGGAGACTTAGCGTCACTGGTCAGCTTGGTGAAAGGCCACCTTCTTGCTGAGTTAGGGGATGAAGTCATGGTGACTTTCTGTAATGTGTATAGGCGGGGGGGGGGCACATGTGGGTAGTACATGTGCACATGCATGTGGAAGCCAGAGGACAACTAAGACTGTCCCAAACAAGCTGGAAGGTAAGGACTGACTCCCAAAGTTGTCCTCTGACCTCCACATGTGTGTTTGGCATGCACATGCCTGCACAAATACACACATACATGCACAAACATAATTAAAACAAATGTAATGACAGGGCTAGTCATCCTAGTGCAAAGGTGAATGTGTGCACGCTGCGTCACTCTTGTCCTTGCAGCCATTATGTTGCTGTTGTTGTTTTTCAAGGTAGGGTCTCCCTCTAGCCCAGGCCGACCTGGAATTCACTATGGAGCCGCAGGGTGGCCTACCTCTGCCTCGGGTGCAGGGATTAAAGGCATGTGCCACTATGCCCGGCCTTGCAGCCACTCTTGAGTAAGACTTCTTGGCTTGATCACTGAGGGCTCCCTCAGTGGGAAGGACTCCCATCCAGCTGGTTAATCAGTAGGATACCTAGGATTTGATCCTAACTCTACCTACCACTGTAAGATACTGTTAATCAGGTGATATTTCTAGCACAATAAGGACAAGTTTTCAGGTTGGCTAAATACAGAAAATAGGAGCACTGGGAATGAAGTGGGCCCAGCTCCTGAAGTGTAAGTGGGTGGCCTGGATGGAGTCTCCAATCTGGCTAGGGCTTGCTGCTGGTCTGTAAAGGACAAGGGATGACCCACAGTCAAGGCTCTCATCTCACCCGCCATGCCACATTAGAGGAGAGAACATCATATTCAAGTCCAGGAGAGGCTAGTGGGGGAGGGCTGTAAGATATCCCCCTCACCACTTTATAGCTACCTGCTAGATATCCCCCTCACCACCCTATAGCTAATGGTCTGGTGCTCCCTGAACCCTGACAAGTGCCTGGTTACTCTGCCTTAAGGAATGACATCCACAGGGGTGGACAGCCTCCTGAGGGGAGATGGTGGAGGAAACTGGGCTTGGGGAGGCAGAGAGCCCAATGGGCATGGGTATGGGGTCTGAGTGAGAGGAGGGGAGAACAGTGGCAGGAAGGCAAGGAGGCCGTTAGCCAGGCATTTCATGCAGGAAGAAGGACAAGGAACCTGTACAGGTAGGCTGAGGTGCCCAGGCGAAGATCAAGGAAAGAAAGACATCTGCATTAATGTGTCAGTCATATAATTGCTCCTGCCCAGTCTCCTCTCCTTAATTTTTTTTAAGATGAGCTGTGGGAAGCATTGCTGGGTCCAGCAAGCCCTCCTCCTGAACAGCTCCTCGGGCTCCTCAAAGGGAGTTCAAGGTGCTTTCAGGACTGAGTGCCTGGGGGCAGCCCTGCCTACCTTTGCAGCCTCACTTCTTCAGGCCTTCCTCTCTGAAGACGCACACCTTCTCCTAGCCCTCTTCTTCTGTCACCTCACTCTATCTCCAAGCCAGGACTGCTGACCACTGGTCCCCACATCTGCCCACTCTTTTTTTGTTTTTTCAAGGTAGGGTCCCACTCTAGCTCAGGCTGACCTGGAATTCACTATGGAGTCTCAGGGTGGCCTCGAACTCACAGCCATCCTCCTATCTCTGCCTTCCGAGTGCTGGGATTAAAGGCGTGCGCCACCACGCCCGGCCTATCTGCCCACTCTTAAGCCGCCTTCCCTGGGAGCTCCTCTGGTCATGCCACCGGCTGAGTCTTTTCTACTCTTGCTGCTGCAGCCCAGCTCCTCCCAGCTCAGGGCCTGCTCTCCCACCCCAGAACCCCTGCACTCAACCTGGCTCCACGGGAGCTTTTGTGCAGGGGAACAAGTGTGTCGCTCACACAAAGGAGGCGTGAGGGTAGTGAAAGCTGTGGTGAAGGAGAAACAAGCGGGAAGTCCGAGGACACCGGGTGGGGAGCTTCTAAGAGATGGCAGCAGGAGCCTCAGTGGGCTCACTATGAGCCATCGGCTCCCTCAGAGCCCCTGCTGGACTGTCCTTCCAGGATGAGATGGGCACGTCTCTGAATCACTTGTTTCTCACCAATGACAGCAACATTGAATGGCTAGCTTGTTTTATTTCCAGAAGTGCTCTTGAGTCCAGTCTTTGTCCATACTGCCCAGTGTACTGCAAAGCTGCTGGACACAGGCCTGCTGGTTCTATTTGAGCACACAAAGAAGCCCCATTACTTACCGTGTGGACACTTTCCAGATGCTTCCTGGCTTCAGCCAAGGGAAGCTGCTGGAGGATGGTGGAGGGCATGGAAGACAGATATCAGAACCGACTGATCTGGGTTTCCCTCCCCTGACAGAGGGTACACCCAGCTAGATGCCAGCCATGTTCAGTGGCCAAAGGGTGCTGCTCCTCTGGAAGTGGCCTTCTTTACCCAGTTCTTTTTGCTGGTCCCTAAGGGCTGAGGGGTAGAGGTTTGTAAAACGGCTCTTATTACCAGCTCGGGTCCCTGGTGTGGCTTCTGAATTCTCTTATCTACAGGATTACCCTTTAGGAGCAACCTACAGATTAGTGTCTCGAACCACCCTGACTCTGGTCTCCTCTTGTTTCTGGGGACCCAGACTGCTGTAGAAAACAACCCCTCAGCTCTGCTCAGCAGTGAGAGCCCTAGTGGGCTTTTTTGGATGCAAGCAACTTGGTATTTCATCTAGGGCAGCAAAGACCATACTTCCATCATAGCACCAGTCCTAAGGACCCCCAAACCACAAACAAACAAACATCAACTTATTAATTGAAAAAAGCCATTCTGCCCTACATGACCCCTAGTTTGGATGGGAGGCTATGTGGACAGCAGACATAGACTCAACCTGTACTGCACAAGAAAGGAGTCACAAGCCAGAAAACCAGTATGAATAGGAACGTTCAGAACTCTTTTCCTTTGGAGCCATCATGTGAGTCACACTCACATAGCAGGGACAAGCAGGGGTGGGGGTGTGCAGCTCTCACAGGCTTTGCATGTGCAGCCCGCAGAGGGTCACGAGCAGCTCGGTGACAGGCTGTGCTATGCCTCATTCTCCAGCCCGCATCCACATACCTGGCATCCTTTACTCGTTCGTTAGCTTGATAATAACCAGCAATCACATAACTATTATCTTTGCACCACGAATCAATCTGAAAGAGGAACACAAATTGGGAGGAAAGATGAATGCTTCCCTGGAACATCAAGTCTTAATAACCACAGGAGCCCCACCTCCACATGCGGGGATAAGTCTCATCTTAATAGTCTTTCTCCCCACGTAAGAAGGAAATGGGAGCTCAGTGGAAAAATCAACTCAGAGGTCAAAAAACTAGTGGGACCCGGCTTGGGACAGGGCCCTGCAGACAGGCCCTTTAGTCAGTGGGGTGGTGCTGGACTTGGCAGCAGAGGTCCCTGGTCGGCAGGTCTCACACAGGTGCTGTGTGAAGTTATGGAGTAGAAACACCCTGGCTCATCTTCTTATGACATAGAGCACCTGTCCATTCTAGGGCCTGAGAGATTCTGAAGCTCATTAACCCTTTGTGGATAAGGAAAGCGAGGCTCCGAGTTTGCACAGCTGGGCAGGAGCAGAGCCAGAATGGGGATTGCTGTCTCTTCTGAAGTCAGCCTTATAGTCAGACTTCAGTGTTCCTAGCAACACACCGATTCCTGCCATGCTGGGCTGTGGGGCACTAGGCACACAGGGCAGGTATAGGCAAGGTACCAATCTAGGAGGAGCGCTTAATTCTATGTGGTGTGCTGCTAAACAGGAGCCTGGCGCACGGCCTCCAAGCTGTCTGCTTTATAACACTGCTCTTCTCACTGGAGCTAGCTTGCTGCCGGTCCAATGCCATTACCCAAAACAACAACAGCTACCCTGCTTTATCATAATGGGATCTTAATATGCTGCAATATGTTTTAGAGGAAATAAAATCGACAGCTTGCTTTTTGCAGTGAATTAAGTGGTTAAAAATGAGTGAGGCATGGTGGCATCCATCTGTGATCTCAGCACTTTGGAGGCTGAGGCAGAAGGATCCTGAGTTTAAGGCCATTCTGGACTACATGCAAGACTTTGTCTTACATACACAAACAAGAGCTGGAGAGATGACTCAATGGTTAAAGGCACTTGTTTGCAAAACCTGATGGCCTGGGTTTGATTCCCCAGTACCCATGTAAAGCCAGATGCACAAAGTGGCACGTGCATCTGGAGTTTGTTTGCAATGGCAGGAAGCTCTGATGAGTTCATTTCTTCATTTCTTCTGGCCCCCTGCTTTTAAATAAGAAATAATTGTAATAAAACTAAACCCTTTATTAAGAAACAAACAAGCTGGGCGTGGTGGCGCACACCTTTAATCCCAGCACTCAGGAGGCAGAGGTTGGAGGATCGCCATGAGTTCGGGGCCATCCTGATACTCCTTAGTGAATTCCAGGTCAGCCTGGGCTAGAGTGAGACCCTACCTCAATAAAACAAAAACAACAACAACAACAAAACCAAACCAAACCAAACCAAACCAAACAAACAGCCGGGCGTGGTGGCGCATGCCTTTAATCCCAGTACTTGGGAAGCAGAGGTAGGAGGATTGTGTGAATTCAAGGCCAGCCCAAGACTAGATAGTGAATTCCAGATCAGACCCTACATTAGGAAAAGAAAAAAGAGAGAAAGAAACAAAATATGTGTGTTTAAAACATGACCTTGTTGCTTCTTCCCTGGATTCTGGTTCAGGTCTCAGTTTCTTTCATGACTAAAAGCCAACATCACAAGACAGTTCTGGTCTTAGGGTTCCTGGCTCACATACAGATTAGAATTATCTCTGGTTTCCTAGGAGTTCACAAATTACCATATTGGGTCAAAACCAGAGCTTACTGGACCAACTAAAAATGCTAGCCATCCACCCTAAAAATTGGGGTTATGTCCCAAAGTATTTATAATGGCTCCTTCACCATGACTGCTGCAAACCATTCCAAAGCTAATTACACTTTGTCCTTTATTGCCTCTTAAAGGAACATATGCAATAAGTTTCCTTATACTAAGTTTCTTTTCTTTCCCCCTATCTCCACATAGCATCAGAGGGCTTAGTTTTAACTTGAGGTTTGGCCCCTTTCCCTGAACTCAACCTGCATGATTTACTGGCCTTTGGTATAGTACTCTCACGCTTGTTTCCGAAGCCAGGACAAGTGAGTTCTCACTGCAGGTGACCGAGCTATCCCAGTGTACTCCTTAGTTCCTAGGGTCAGTCTGATAAGAAATCTACAATGGGGTGGCTCCTTCTGCAGGCTCTGAGGATCCTTACCCTAGCCTGTACTCCTGACTGCAGCCACATCACCCTAAAGAGCTTCCATCTTTACACTTCTTCCTCAAACTCTAACCTTCCTCTTTTGTGTGTGGCGTACATACATGCATGTACTGATGTGTGTGCCCCAGGTGCACATGGGTGGAGGCCAGAGAAGAACATCAAGGGTCTTCTTCACCACTCATCTATTTTCTTCAGATGGGGTCTCTCAACCCAGAGCTTGCTATTTTCTATCAGTGAGCTCCAGCAATTTTCTGGTCTCCACCTTCCCCTATCACAGGTATGCGTGGCCACACTCTGGATTTGAGTTTGGAAGTCCTTGGAAACTCATGCTTAAGTGGTAAGTGCTTGCTAGGGCTCTTAACTGCTGAGCATCTACCAAGCCTCTATTCTCCCTTTTAGAGGTATGCACCACCACACCCACTTTTTTTTTTAAAATATTTTTATTCATTTAAGACAGAGAGGGTGAGTATGGGCTCACTAGGGCCTTCTGCCACTGCAAACAAGTGTGACCTATATGCCACTCTGTGTATCTCACTTTATACTAGAACATTGAATCTGGGCTATCAGGCTTTCTAGCCTGGATCTTCCTCTGGGGGGGGGGCAGGGAGGAAGGGAGGGGAAGGGAAGGAAAGGGAAGGGAAGGGAGGGAGGGAGGGGGAAGGAGGGAGAGAGAATATGAGAATGAGAGAATAAATATGAGTGTGCCAGGGCCTTCAACCACTGTGAACAGACTCCAGACACATGTGCCCCCTGTGGTGAACATGTGTGTCTGGTTACGTGGGACCCTGAGATTCAAACATGAGTTATTAGGCTTCCCAGGCAAGCACCTTAACCACTAAGCCATCTCTCCAGCTCTGATCTTCCTCTTTTAAAGATCCTGGTTAATACTCTGGGCCAATATGGAGAATCCAGGATAATCCCTCCACCCTATGGACATCTTTTGGGGTCTTTGCTATACCACATATATGTGTGTGTCTTTTAAAAAAAATAATATATTTTTAATTAACTTATTATTATTATTTTTTTAAATTTTAATTTTATTTATTTATTTATTTATTTGAGAGTGACAGACACAGAGAGAAAGAAAGACAGAGGGAGAGAGAGAGAATGGGCGCGCCAGGGCTTCCAGCCACTGCAAACAAACTCCAGACGCGTGCGCCCCCTTGTGCATCTGGCTAACGTGGGACCTGGGGAACCAAGCCTCAAACCGGGGTCCTTAGGCTTCACAGGCAAGTGCTTAACCGCTAAGCCATCTCTCCAGCCCTTAACTTATTATTTTTGAGACAGAGCAAGTGAGAGAGAGAGAGAGAGAGAGAGAGAGAGAGAGAGAGAGAGAGAGAGGGGGAGGGAGAGAGAATGGGCATGCCAGAGTCTCTAAAGACTGCAAACAAACTCCAGACACATGCATCACACCTTGTGCATCTGGCTTATGTGGGACCTGGAGAACTGAACCTGGGTCCTTAGGCTTCACAGGCAAGTGCCTTAACCACTAAGACATCTCTCCAGCCTGTATCTTTTTTTTTTTTTTTTTTTGAGGCAAGCCCAACAGATTGGCCTTTTCTTTTTTTTTTTTTTTAAATTATTTATTTATTTATTTATTTATTTATTTGAGAGCGACAGACACAGAGAGAAAGACAGATAGAGGGAGAGAGAGAGAATGGGCGCGACAGGGCCTCCAGCCTCTGCAAACGAACTCCAGACACGTGCGCCCCCTTGTGCATCTGGCTAACGTGGGACCTGGGGAACCGAGCCTCGAACCGGGGTCCTTAGGTTTCACAGGCAAGCGCTTTAACTGCTAAGCCATCTCTCCAGCCCTGGCCTTTTCTTTTTTATGAGAGTGAGCAAGCAAGAGAGGGAGAGAAAGGGGAGGAGTGAATTGGAATGCCAGGGCCTCCAGCCACTGCAATCGAACTCCAAACATGTGTGCCATCTTGTGCACACGTGACCTTGCATCACCTTGTGCGTCTGTCTTATGTGGGACCTGAAGAGTTGAACTTAGGTCCTTAGGCTTTGCAGGCAAGCGCTTTAACTGCTAAGCCACTTCTGCAGCCCGCTACTCTGTATTTACCTGACAACATCCTGTGCCGCCACCCTCCCAGCAGCAGCCTTCAGTGAGCAGTCTCATCTGACTGTGGCTCTTTCCTTGGCTGAAGCCAGCAGCTCAGGACGCATACCTTGCTCCTCACAGACGGCAACCCAGTCCTCAGAGCACCAGAGTCCTGTGACACACACAGAACACACACACTTCACCCTACAATGTGTTGCTGAGGACAAATTCCTATATGAAGAATTCCATCAGAAGAAACAGTGCCATGACCTCTATCTTCTAGAACTCTGTGAGGCTGCACTTAAAGTAAACCAGGTCACCAAATCTCTGGCTTGGCTTCAAGATCTGGTTTTTTTTCAAGGTAAGGTTTTGCTTTAGCCCAGACTATCCTGGAGTTCTCTATGTGATCTCAGGATAGCCTCGAACTCACGGCAATCTTCCTACCTCTGTCTCCCAAGTGCTGGTATTAAAGGCGTGCTCTACTACGCCTGGCTTCAAGACCTTTTGAATGAAGTCAACTTACGAGTGCTTAGTACAGAAAGGCATGGCCTCCCTTCAACTGAGAAGCAGAGACTCCACTAAGCCATACGCCTTGAGAAAAGGGAAGTTTCCTTTGAGAGCTTAGTATACAGAGCTAGATAACTAGGTGAGAGAGATGAGGCAGGTAATGGGCTGTGACAGGCAGGTGGGATGAGGTGAGCAGGTCTGTAGCAGCTTCAGAACCTTACAGGAAGCCAAGCCTCACCCTTGAGAAGTGGAGTGACCCGATCTGGCAGCCCACAGTCAAAGCCAAGTGTCCTCTCCCAAGTGCGGTAAGGCAAAGCATGAACCAGAAGCCACCTGGCTTGCTTTTGATGAATGTTTCCACTTCTTGCCTTGCTCAAAAAAGCCCATGCCCTATCATGCACCCTGGGAATATCAACGTGTCAGTTTAGCAAAGTGACTCTGAATAGGGAAACCTTCCATGGCCTCAGGCAGTTCTCTACTTTTCACAGGAGACCCCCTAAAGATCACTCAGTTGTCTCTGCAACTGAGCATTGTTACCTATCTCAGGGGATAACACCAACCACAAAGCAGGCGAGGTGCCCCTCTGAGGAGGGCATCACTCCTGACCCTGAAGTATCACCAAGTGGAGGGTCACCTGCTGAGCCTTCCCGCTGGAAGTGACAAGCAGTAGAAGGCTGTCAGCCCATTGAGGAGTTAGCTCCTCCTTGGGTCAGCTGCCTACTTTTCTGTGGAATGAGGGGCGCTAGGTCCATGGAAGGTAGATGGGTGGAGAGGGAGGAGATGCTGAGAAACAGAGGACTGGGAATGGCAAACACATGCTCATGGAAATGCTCGCCGAACAGGTGTAGGAAGAGTTAAAGGACAGCAGCTGTGCATGACCAGTGCAGAGCAGGTCATGGGGAGGCAGAGGAAGAACTGGCCTGAAATTGTGAGGCTCAGCCAACTGGCCACTAAGAAAGGCATCTGAGTGGAATGAACAGAAAGCGGCTGCACAGCGGCAGAAATCAAGGCAAGGGGAAAAGGACAAGCCAGGCTTAGAGAAACAGGTTTATGCTAATTTCCCCACTAACATTTTATGGGGCTGTGCTATTTAGAAATAATTCCTTCACTACCTACGTCAAAGGCTGAGGATAAATAAGATAAAAGGCGTAAGTACTTAAAAAATGAAAAGCACCCAGAAATGGCAAGGTTTTTTTTTTATTTAAAATGGAAAATTATAACAAAAAGCCTTTCAAAGGAATCTAACCTTGCCCTTTGACAGACAGTGTATCAAGTCAGTCTTTCCTGCGTCGAAAATAATCCTAATACACAGTCCCAGAACAGAAAGACCATGAGCACGAGGCCTCACTCACCCAGCTGCATAATTTTGCTGCTTTGTTGACAACTGCCTCCTGGGGCTGGGGAGATGGCCCAGGGGATAAAGCACTTGCCAGGCAAGCACGAGGACGCAGGGGTTGAAGTGGGCACTTGGAATCCCAGCACATCTACAGCAAGAAGGGGGGCAGAGCCAGAAGCTTGCAAGCTAGTTAGCATGGCAGGCACAGGGATGAACCAGGGACCCTACCTCAAACAACGTGCAAGGCAAGGAAGGACCAGTACCCGAGGTTGTCCTCTGGCATGGGCAAGTGCTGACACTCACACCTCCCCACAAAGCCCGTATCTTCCACAGCTGATACCCTGACAGGCCCTGGCTCCAAACTCAGATTTTTCACGGCCTTTTAGTGTTAAAAAAAAAAAAAAAAAGTCAGTCAAAAAAGTAAAGACAATTTTGTTTTGGCTTGTTTTTCAAGGTAGGGTCTCACTCTAGCTCAGGCTGACCTGGAATTCACTATGCAGTCTCAGGGTGGCCTCGAACTCATGGCGATCCTCCTACTTCTGCCTCCCGAGTGCTGGGATTAAAGGTGTGCACCACCATACCTGGCTTAAGAGTATATGCATGTGTATGTGCAGATGTGGGTACCCGCTGTGCATGCAAGAAGATGGGGTGTCTTTCTCTACTGCTGTTGTCTGTGGTTACTGGCTGAGCAAGGAGTTCCAGTGAGCCTCTTGTCTTTGCCTCCCTCAGCAATGAAGTAACAGGCATGTGTGGCCACACCCAGTTTCTTCTTGGTGGGTGCTGAGACTGAACGAGGTCTTCGTGCTTGTACTGCAAGCAAGTACTCTTACCTGCTCAGCCACCTTCCCAGCCCCCAAATAATACAAACTTAAGGAACTTAGTTGCAATCTATAGTTTCTAGATGGATTAAAATTATGACTCTTCCTCCATAACTTTTTTATTTATTTTTTTAAATTGCATTATCCTGGCATCTTTATCTTTGTTGACTCTTGAGCCTATGTCCCAAAGTTCTGGTGATTATAAGAAAAGCCAAGTGTGGAGGTACACACCTTTAATTTCAGCACTTGGGAGGCAGAGGTAGGAGGATCATTCTGAGTTTGAGGACAGCCTGAGTCTACATTGTTAATTCCAGGTCAGCCTGGACTAGAGTGAGACGCTACATCAAAACAAACAAACAAAAGATAAACATTTAAAGAAGATGGCCCAGCAGTTAAAGGTACTTACTTGGAAAGCCCGATGGCCTGGGGTTCAATTCCCCAGTACCCATGTAAAGCCAGATGCACCTGGAGTTCATCTGCAGTGGCAGGAGGCCCTGGCACATGCATTCATTCACTCTCTTCTGCCCTGCTCTCTCAAGTAAATAAATACATAAATAAAAATACTTTAAAATGTCAATAAAAACAACCACTGCTCAGCAGGGACAAAGTTTGGGCCATTAATTTTCAATGTTGAGAAGTTGCCAGGGCAGGAGATGTGCACAGCAAATTGAGGGGCACGGGAGGGTGCTGGATGCTGAGTCAGGTAAATGGAGTGGGACAGGGCAGGGGTGCAAGGCCAGAATGCCACTCTGACCCCCTCCCCCAGTCCCTTTCACTCTCAGCCTTGTGGCAGTAGGGTTGCTTGGCTCCTGAGTCAAGACCCTCCCTCTCTTTGTAGGCTCCCTCCACAGGGAGGTGGCTTGGGAGGCAGCCTGCTCTTGAGGGAAAATTCCTGTAAAGGTAGTCCAAGTGCAGTTGTTCATAATTAGTGTGCTAATTATCTCAAGCACTGCTCTCATGTCCCACACAGAAACATGACCCTTTAGCTTTGTAAACATTAGTTAAGAATGCGGGTAATTGACACTGGATATTTTAAGTAAGGTGCAGCTAGTCCCTAAGCTCCTAAACACAGTCTTCAGCCACCCTTCTTGGCCACTCTTCGGTGACATTGGGACTTCTGTTTCTCTACCCACCCCATGCAGTGTCTCCATGTGCTGTGACCTGTGCCAGGATACCAAGTCATCCAGAAGCCCTGCCTGTCCCTCACCATTTTTCCTGAAAGCCACACTCACTTTTCAACTTTCCAAATTCTAAGTGGGAAATGACTACCTCACCTTCCAATCTGTTTCTCTACTGGGTCTTTTAATGAATGGCATCACAAGTCATTACCTTTACTTCCTAGCCTCCACTGTGACCAGTCAGGAGGCCTGAGGACTGTCCCCCTGCTCTCTCATCTGCCCCTTTCATCACATACTTGGGCTACTCCACCCACCAGGCTCTAGTCTCCTATGAATGCCTGTTCCCAGCATTCTCTGCAGAGCCACCCAGAGTGCTTCCATCTGTTGACCAAGCCTTGGGTTCAACCTACATCCATATGCTACAGTAGAGAAAGGAACACTCCTGCCTCAATGCTACTAGCGGCCAAGTCAAAATGCTCCAGAGACTCAACAGCCCTGGAGCTACTTCCATACCAGAATTAAGACAGGGCATTAAACCATGTACCTGCACCCTCCAGAGATGATACAGGCCCCCAAAGCACATTTCCTCATTAACTAAAATAGGTGGGTTTATAAATATCATCTACTTATTATCTCTTACTGCCTAAAAAGGGCATGAAAAACAATGACTTCATCTAAGACACTCAAAGATGTGCCAGAAAATTAACCTTACGACAGTCTGCCCAACACAATTCGGCACTTGCCACTTGTTAAAAATCTCCTTTGGTGTCATAATTAGGAAAGTAAAAATGAATAGCCTGGCCTGGTGGTTCACACCTCTGATCCCAGCATTCAGGAGGTCAAGAAGCACAAAGGCGAGAAGAACAAAGAAAAGTATAACCACTGTCACCTCACAAGTTTCTGGCAAGAAGTCAACACACACATTTTAACCTCTCAGCTTACTCAGGAATGAAACAGAAGCTGACCTGAGCTCATGTGAAGCCACAATTTATTCCTTCCAGTGTTATCAACTCGATACAATTTTTCCTTCATAGATCCTCATACCTGAACAGCCAGTTTACCTGCACACGAAATCTTTTTTCTATTGTCCTTCCATAAAGCAGTCACTGGGCTGGACAGATGACTCAGCCGTTAAGGGTACTTGCTTGCAAAGCCTGAACTCTTGGTTTCCAGAGCCAAGTACCCACATAAAGCCAGATGTACAAAGTGGCACATGTGTCTGGAGTTCATTTGCAGTGGCACTAAGTCCTGGCACACACATTCTTATTTTCTCTTTGCCTGCTTGCAAATAATAAATGTTTTTCTTAGAAAAGCAATCACAAAATGTGCAATGGGTCTCATGTAGTCCAGGCTTAATTCTCCTGCTACCCACAGTGCAGGGATTACAAGCTTGCCAGCTTTTTTTTTTTTTTTTTTGTGTATTTGTGTATGGTGTGCATGAACGTGTATGGGACCCGGGTGTGCGTGTGCCTGTATACACGTGGGCGTGGGAGTCGGAGGTCCATATTGGTTGGGTATCTTGCTCAATAGCGGGCCTGCAAGCCCCAGGGATCCTCTTGTCTCCGCCCCCTCTTGGGATTACAGGAGCTCTCTACCATGCCCCCCTTTGATGTGAGTTCTTGGGAAGCCCAACTCAGGTCCTGTTTGTGGCACTCACGAAGCCGTTTCCTCAGCCCGGCTTGTAGCTTTTTGCTCTCATAAAAGCCACGGTAACATTTCCAGGTAAGTCTGCCCACCAGACTAACACATATTCTCGGGAGTCCGTGACAGGGTGTGGTGGCCCCCCGACGATCATCATCCCCAAATTTCCCGAAACCCAAACCCCGGCTGTGAACCCAGCTGACCACGACCCAACTGTCCAAGGCCCTGGCTTCCGAAAGCCTGCCCGACGCCGCGCTTACCAGGGTGAGGGCCACCTCCAGCATGGGCGCCAGGGCCAGCGTGCCGTGGAAGAGCGGGATGCAGTCCACGAAGAGCGTGTGCGGGGCGCCCGGGCCGCCCAGCGGCAGGTGCTCCTTGCGCGGCTTCTGCTTCTCGGCCACTAGCAGCCCGTTGACAGCGCAGTGCGGGTACTTGGCGCCGTGCAGAAGCATCTTGCAGTAGGCCTGGGTGGTCAGCTTCACTCCGGGCATGCTGAGCCCGGGAGGGCCCCGCGGACAAGCAGGACGCAGCGGCAGCTGCAACAACCACGCTCGGCCCCGGGCTCACGGCTCCACAGCTTCGCCGACTCCCGCCTGTCTGAAAGCGGCGTCGCCAGCGCCTGCCGCAAAGCAACGCGGCCCGGCGCGGCCTTTTGCGACGTTCGCGATGACCTCTGCGCAGCCGATCGTGGGCGGGGCTTCCTCGATCCCGTGGTGCTCCGCGGCGTTCTCTCGCTTTTCCGGTCTCGGCCTCGCTCTTCCGGTCGCGGGCAGCCGGGGCGCAGAGGGCGTTCGCGGCGGTCGCCACGGGCAGCGGCTGCAGGTGAGAGAGCGGGGGCAGCCGGTGGCCTGGTCCTGAGCCTGGCAGTCTGCGGGGTTGGGAGCCGTTGGGCCCGCGTTCCCGTGTCCACCCCGACGGAGGCGGCGGGAAGAGGGGCTCTGGCGCGCGATGACATTGAGACTGGGTGCGGGGCTCCGGCTGCCGGCATTTGCTGGGGCTGCGACCTCCGTGCCGCCTCGGAGCGCCCGGCCCGGTCTTACCTGCCCCGCCGCGGGTGCGCGCAAGGGTCACGGCCATGACCTTGGGGCGTCCGCTGGCCGAGGTCGCGGGGAGGCGGGCGAGGTCAGCCGGCGGCTCGGCCGTTGGCGGAGGTCGGCGTGTGCAGGATCCCGGGCGGGCGAGACGCGGTCCCCGCAGGGCGCTTGTCTTCCCGCCCGGCCCTCGCCCGCCGCCGGGCCCCAGGGAGCGGCGAGCCTCTCGATGACGTCACGCTTCTGTTTCTCCTGCCGCAGGGGTCATTTTCAGGTGCTTCGAGTCCTGATGGGCTTGGAACCGGGCGGGGGCGGGGGGCCGGTGGGTCCATGGGCTCGAATCCCGGCCCAGGTGCAGGAGGAAGGGGATGTCATCGCGTCGCAGGATTTGGAAGCTGGCCAGGGCTGTTTGCAGCCTTGTCTGGTTCGTCTCTTCTAGTTTCTGCTTTTTAAAATAAATAACCCTTGGCATGTGATCATGGCACCGTCACTGAGGAACAGAATCTGTCGTGGCAATAACTTACTTGATTTTTAGCTTTCTCACTCATCATTTCTCCTTTTTGGTTTCTAAGGCGGCCAGTTTTCTGTTGTTCACCCTAAAGCAATTAAGTGTTATGGTGCGTTTGTTACTGTGAAGCTCTGTGAAAGCATAACTACTAAGGTCTGCCTGTGCATTCACATCAGTCACAAAGACATCATGAGCACGGTGACAGACCTGTAATCCCCAGACTTGAAGGCAGAGGCCAGAGGAGTGCAAAGTTCCAGGCCGGTCTGGGATACATAGTGAGGTGCTATCTCAAAAAACCTCACCAAAATAAAAGCCATTTGTTCTGGGGGAAAAAGTTGAATTTACTTAAAAGTGCTCTGAGCAAAAAGATGTTTCCTTAGTAGTGTGTGCCAAACCTCGTTGTTAGAAAAGGTGTACATTTTGTCTTTCAGAATGTTGGCCACCAGAGCTCTTAGCCTAATCGGCAAGCGAGCCATTTCCACCTCAGTGTGTGTTCGAGCACATGGTAAGTGTGACTTATTATTATTTTTTAGTATTTTTATTTATTTGTAAGAAGAGAGAATGGGTGCGCCAGCCTCCTGCCACTGCAAATGAACTCCAGTTGCATGTGCCACTTTGTGCATATGGCTTTACGTATGTACTGGGGAATTGAGCCCAGGTTGTAAGCTTTGTAGGCAGAAGATTTAATTGTTGAGCCCTCTCTCCAGCCCCCCCCCCACTTTTATTTTTAAAATATTTTACTTTTATTTATTTATTTTAGAGAGAGAGAATAGACATGTCAGGGTTTCCAGCCATTGCAAACAAACTTCAGACACATGCGCCACCTTGAGCCTCTGGCATAAGTGGATCCTGCGGAATTGAACCTGGGTCCTTTGGCTTTGCAGGCAAGCACCTTAATTGTTAAGCCATCTCTCCAGCCTGGTTTTTATTTTTTAAAAGCCGTGGCGTGGTGGCACACGCCTTTTTATTTTATTTTATTTTTATTTATTTATTTGACAGAGAAAGAGGGAGAGAAAGAGAATGGGTGTGCCAGGGCCTCCAGCCACTGCAAACGAACTCTAGACGCGGGTGTCTCCTTGTGCATCTGGCTTACATGGGTCCTGGGGCATTGAACCTGGGTCCATGGGCTTTGCAAGGCAAACACCTTAACTGCTAAGACATCCCTCCAGCCTCCGACTTTTATTTTCATCTATTTTTATTTTTATTTTTTGGTTTCTCAAGGTAGGGTCTCACTCTAGCCCAGGCTGACCTGGAATTCACTGCGGAATTTCAGGGTGGCCTTGAACTCATGGCAATCCTCCTACCTCTGCCTCCCGAGTGCTGGGATTAAAGGCGTGCGCCACCACGCCCGGCCGACTTTTATTTTTAAATAGGCTAATTTCATTTTGCTCCTGCTTTGTTTAAGACCTTGTGCTGGAGGTCCCTCCCCCCCCAGGTAGGGTCTCACTCTAGCTCAGGCTGACCTGTAATTCACTATGTAGTCTCAGAGTGGACTTGAACTCACAGCGATACTCCTACCTCTGCCTCCCGAATGTTGGGATTAAAGGCGTGTGCCACCACACCTGGGTATGTGTTGGAGTTTTAAATAAGGATACCTGACATCTTGATCTTGCATGGATTTTGAGGGGAGGTGCCCTTCAGGGAGGCATATTCCTATGTGAAGGAGTATTGATGAATCCCATTGAACAGTCTGTCTGTTTGCTTACACTCTTATTCCTCTCTTTCCTCCTTTTCTTACTATTGTTAGGTTCAAGTTCTGCCCCTTTTAAGAGCTTTTTTCCCCCTATTTGAGTGTCCCTGCCCCCACCAGCCAAAGTAGGGTCTCAGACTGACCTGGAACTCACTCTTTAGTTCCAGGCTGGCCTTGAATTCACAGTGATCATTGTACCTCTGCCTCCCAAGTCCTGATTCCATTCCATTTCCAGTTAATTAAAAAAAATCTTACTATTTATGTATGACAGATGAGGGGAAAAGGCAGATAGAGAGAACGGGTGTGCCAGGGCCTCTAGCTGCTGCAAATGAACTCCAGACACATGTGCCACCTTGTGTATCTGATTTACATTGTGTTCTGGGGAATTGAACCTGGGTCCTTTGGTTTTGCAGGCAAGTGCCTTAACCATTAAGCTATCTCTCCAGCACCCCAGTTTTTTTTTTAATTAAAATTTTTTCCACGTGTTTTTTTTCTTTTACAGTTTTATTTATTTACTTAGAGAGTATATGGGCATGCCAGGACTTCCTGCTACTATAAACACACTGTGGATGCATGCACTACTTTCTGCATTTGCCTTTATATGGGTACTGGGGAATCTAACCCAGGTCATCAGGCTTTGCAAGCAAGTGCCTTTAACCACGGAGCCATATCTCCAGCCCTCTCTATCTGACTTTAACCTCCCGTCCCAAGACTCCCAGCCACTTAACTTTTCTCCCATTTCCATTGTTGAGGCATTGGAATTGTCCCTGAGCTGTGAATGAGGAGTAGACAAGGATCAATCAGCTTTGTCAGAGCTAGGCACAGAAGTGACATTGAATGCCGAATCTTTGTGTTTCTGTCATTTTTTTTTTTTTTTTTTTTTGAGGTAGGGTCTTTAGCTCAGGCTGACCTGGAATTTCACCATGTAGTCTCAGGGTGGCCTTAAACTCACAGCCATCCTCCTACCTCTGCCTCCTGAGTGCCAAAATTTAAAGACATGAGCCACTGTGCCCGGCATGTTTCTGTCCTTTATAAAGACTTGTTTACTGTCATTACTGGAGAACAGGCCCAGGGCTCTGAAGAACTAGAAACAAAGTTGCCATTTTTGTTCTAGAATATACTGCGTTTTATGGTTAACAGACTATGAGTGTTTATAGTTTTATGAGCTATAATTCACAACACTAACCCATTTCAGTCATACACTTCCATTGGTTTTTAGATTTTCACTGCTATGTGTGCCATCACAATTGATTGATTGTTGAACATTCTCATCCCAATTTATATCTGGTTTAAAATCTCACAGAATTGACCTGGGGATTGTGATGTACACCTTGGGGGCATGGTTTAATAGGGCTTTAAGAGTTAAAATGGTATCTGGGCATGTCACATGCCTTTAACCCCAGCACTTGGGAGGCAGAGCTAGGAGGGTCGCCTGAGTTTGAGGCCACTGTGAGACATTAGTGAGTTCTAGGTCAGTCTGGGCTAAGTGAGACCCTACCTCAAAAAAACAAACAAACATAAGAAAGGGACTGTAGAGATGGCTTAGTGGTTAAGGTACTTGCCTGTGAAGCCTAAGGACTTGCCTGTAAACCTAGGTTTGATTCTTCAGGTCCCACATAAGCCAGATGCACAAGGTGGCACATGTGTCTGGAGTTCATTTGCAGTGGCTAGAGGCCCTGGTGTGCCCATTCTGTCTGTCTGTCTGTCTGTCTGTCTGTCTGAAGTAAGAGTCTTGCTTCCTCCTCACTCATCCTGAGGGCAAGGAGCATAATGTTGTTTCCAAAAAGAAAAAGTTAAAAAGGGCAAGTAATTCTGGGTGTATTGTTGGGACGGGTGAGCATAAGAACGCATGCTGAGTAGTTGCGCATTGACCTTTTTGTCGCTGGGACAACACCCAGCCAAAAGCCGCTGGTGGGAGGAAAAGGTTTATTTGGGCTGGCGTGTCGAGGGGAAGTGTCCCCATGGCGAGGAAAGCTGGCACGAGCTGGAAGCTGGTTCACCTCATGCTGGAATGGAGCTGGGCTAATAAACCTCAAGGTCTGCCCCCAGTGACACACCTCCTTCAGGAAGACCCCACCTCCCAAATTGTCACCTGGACACCAAGCATTCAGAACACTTGAACCTATGAGAGACATTTCACTTTCAAACCACTCCAGTAGTCATCTGCATGGCCAAGGTCAACACCTGAAGTTTGCTGGTTTGCTTAGTGAATTGTTTACTGATATGACTTGAGATTTTTTTTTTCAATGTGGAAACTTGTTAAAAAATTTTGTAAGAGTCAGATAAAGAACGAGTGTAGCAGGGCTTTTTGCTGCTGCAAACAAACTCCAGAGACCTGCACCACCTAGTATATCTGGCTTACATGGGTATTGGGGAATCAAACCTAGGTCCTTAGAATTTGCAGGCAAGTGCCTTAACTGCTAAGCCATTCTCCCCCCCTCCAGCAGCTTTCATAATTGTAGACAATAAATCTGATAATTTCCTCCCACTCCTATTCCCTGCTCTCAGATGCATCCTCCATCAAATCCCCTTCCCCTTTCAATTAGTCTCTCATTTGTTTTGATGTCATCACTTTTCCTCCTATTATGAGGGTCTTGTCTAGGTAGTACCAGGAACTGAAGTCATGGATATTGAGGCTATTTTGTGTCTGGAAGAGTGCATTGTAAGCAGTCCTACCCTTCCATTAGCTCTTACATTCTTTCCTCCACTTCTGCAGTGGACCCCGAACCTTGGAAGGTGTGATAGAGATGTTTAGTGCAGAACACTCCTCTGTCACTTCTCAGCACTGTGGTGACTTGATGACTCAATATTTTTGCAAGGCTTCATTCCTCCATAGGATAGAATCAGCAACAGCTTTTGCAACAGGAAACTAAGTGAAAAATACCTGTTGCCATCTTGGTCCTGTGTGAGGCCAAGGGCCTTTGACCCAGCCCTCGCTTCTTCCACTGCCCCCACCTGGGCTTGTATCTGAATAGCTGCGTGCTCATTTGAGTGTGTACACATGATTTATATTTTTCAAAAGAAGAATCTAGAGCAAAACTGACCTTGTCACTTGCTCACCACATCAGTCTTCTACTTGTGAGGCCCACCTCATTCTCCAGCTATATAACCTGCTTCCTGCCATATTTTAGCATGTGAATTACAGGTGCTTTGTGTACATTCCAGGAATGTCATATGTTTACTGACAATCTCAGCTGTCTACAGCCTTCCTCAGCTAAGTTATGCTGGGTCAGTCCTTGAACTGAGCAGAGTGCCCTGAGGGTCATGGTGATCCCTGCACTCTCACTGCCGCAACCACCCTTTCAAGTCTTTTCCTGAACTCAGATGTCTTGAGTTTCATCTTATTATCTTGAGCCCAATTATCTTTAGTCTAATCTATGTAGGCAGGAAACCTTCTGGCACCTGGAGACCCTGTAGGGTTTGATTGGCTGGGTCAAGTGCCTCCCTTTAACCATTGGTTCTTGATTGACCTGCCTGAACTGTCCATGTGCTTGGGGTTTCAAAGGTGTACCTGTTGTGTTGTTTAGGAAGTGTTGTGAAGAGTGAAGACTATGCTCTCCCCGCCTATGTGGATCGGCGTGACTACCCTTTGCCTGATGTGGCCCATGTGAAGCATCTGTCTGCCAGCCAGAAGGCCCTGAAGGAGAAGGAGAAGGCCGACTGGGGCAGCCTGAGTAGAGATGAGAAAGTCGAGTGTGCGTATCAGGCAAGCCCAGTAGTAGTGCACAGAACTGGAGAAAGACTGCTCAGCTGGGCCAGTCATCCCTGCTGGGTTTCTGGGTGTCTCTAAGCTGCCTGCCTAGCTCCCAGGGAGGAACAGGGCATTAAGGGTGCAACCTTTTGGCACATGCAGAACAATAAGCCAAAGGACCTCTTCTTTGTGAGAGGGAAGCAGAGAGTGGTTGACCCTCCCCCCATTGCCCAGGTCTTTGCACAGTGGGCTCTGTTTTTTCTTCCTCCTTTCCTGTTTGCTAGCCTGTAAGGGCACATGTGCATGTACAAGCTTGTCACAGCTTAGCTGTGTTGTCACTGCAGCTCCATGTTTCCTCCCTGGGGTAGGTTGCTTTGGGGAGGGTCAAGGGCTGTGTTCATCCCATGCACTTCCACCTTCATGGTTCTTCCTCTGCCCAGTGTACCGCATTCGGTTTAACGAGAGCTTTGCAGAGATGAACAGGACCACCAACGAGTGGAAGACGGTTGTGGGTGTGGCCATGTTCTTCATTGGCTTCACTGGCCTCATTTTGATCTGGGAGAAGCTCTACGGTGAGTGGAGAGGGAGGGGCTCCAGCCCTTGGTGCCCAGAAGGTGCCATGGGGTTTCATACTGCTTTAGAGCCAGGGGTGGGAACTTGTGCTCCAAGATTATTGCCAGTGTTTTCTGTCTGGGCTAAACTGGTAGTTTAGCATTCTGAGTAGGCTTGTTGGTATGTTGTGAGCGTGGCTGTGGGTCAGTGACAGACTGGAGCCCTCTACCCCTCCACTGCTGAAAGACAGCTCTAGAGGGGGTACTCTGCTCCAACTTACCGACTTCCTTCCTGACTTTCACAAGCAAAGGAGCGAGTTTGAGATGCCAGGTGTCAGTGCCTGGGGACAAGGACAAGTGTAGGGGTGGAGGGTGGCTTTGCTGGTGTGGTGGTGTGTGCATGGGGAGGACCTGCACTCAGAGCCATTGCAGTCTTGCCTCACAAGGTCATTTCATGTTGCAGTGTATGGCCCCATCCCACACACCTTTGATGAAGAGTGGGTAGCCATGCAGACCAAGCGGATGCTCGACATGAAGTCAAACCCCATCCAGGGCTTCTCCGCCAAGTGGGACTACGACAAGAACGAGTGGAAGAAATGAGAGCTGGCTGCTCGGTGTATTTACTGAAGCTCTTATGTCCCAGTACTGATGCTAATAAATGACAGTTTACGTGGTGTCCTTTGTGATCCATCCTTTATCGCTGAGTGGGGCACTTGTCGTGTGAAACACTCGGCCTCTCCTCACTCTGAAGTCAGTATGTTTTAGGTAGGTTGTGGTAGATGTTCACATGAGAATAAAGTCATGTTACAATAGTCAGAATGACAGAAGTTGCCATGAGCCACTTCTGGGGTTTCCTGCCCTTGAAATTGTCACCATTGATTGGAGTGGTGTGGGTGACCACTGGGTCTTGAAGGGCATTCCAGAGTCTGAGCTTCCTGACCAAGGTCTAGGTGGTGGCTTTGTTCATCATGGCCTGCATTGGACTGCTTGGGTCATTGACTGCATTCACCCCGGAAAACAATGCCAGGGTTGGGGAGATAGCTTAGCAGTTTAGAGCACTTCCTGTGCAATCATGAGGGCCTGAGACCTGAGAGACTGCTTGAGTTCCATCCCTCAGGACCCACAAACAGCTGGGTATAGCCATATGCAGAGACCTTAAAAAATCTAGAGTTCTGCTCTGGGAGTAGTAGAGACTCATGGTCAAATTAGAAGGGGTGGAAGAGTGATGGAGGGGTCATCTGATGTTCTCCAGCCACCACAGGTGAGCACGGGGCACCACATGCACAAGACAGTGATAGAGGGCTGGGCTTGGTGGCACACATGCTTGTGATCCCAGCACTTGGGAGGATTAGGAGTTATTAGGATTGCTATGTATAAAGCTCGGCCTCTGGGCTTCATGAGGTCCCTTCTCAAAAACAAGTGCGAAGTGGTGGCAGCTTAGGTGTACTCTGATCCCAACACTTAGGTGGTAGAAGCAGGATTGCTACAAGTTTCAAGGATAGCCTTGTTCACATAGTGAGGGCTACAGGACTTAGACCCTATCTTAAAATTGTAACAGCTGTGGCTCAGGGAGAGTACCTGCCTGCTCAGCATACTAAATGCCCTGGCTTCTGTTCGGGCTGCAAAGCAGCAGAGCTGGAGCCAGGTAAGGCAGTGGCTTTAGGAGTACCGTCCTGGACCTCGCAAAGCCCCTGCAGGACCCGCCTTGCTTTCCTGTCCCACCTGAGCACTAGCGACCCTGCTGGGAGCTGCAGAACTGAACCTTGGGCAGTGGCCTGCAGAGGGGCTTGGGGGAGGGGGGATGATGACTCTTCCAGGGGCCTCCTGCCTGGGTTGGTGGTAAGAACAGGTAAGATCAAGAGGTGGCCCTAGAGAATCCTGGCTGTGACTGATAGTTGGCCTATGGAATCTGGCCAGAGGGCTGTAGTCTGGAAGGCTTGAGGACAGCAAACCCAGAGCAGGGATCCTCAATTGCAGTCTTCTGCAGGACCTGTGTGGCTCCAGGTGTCTTCCACCATAAAGCCCCTTACTTGCAGCTCCTCTCAGTAGCTTGCCTGGGGCTGCAGGGTGAATTCTAGGTCAGCCTGGGCTATAGTGAGATCCTACATTAAAAAACCAAATCAGACCAAAACCAAAAAACAAACCCAAAGCAAACACTTTTCATTGCAGGTTCAGGGTGGATTTGGGAAGGAACAGGACTGTGCTAGATTCATCCTAAGAGCTGCAGTTGTACTTGATCAGTCTTCATAGTTGGTCACTTGCCATGGGATCAAATGATGACCTTGCCCTCCAGGCCCTTGCCCTCCAAGGATCACTGGGAAGAGGAATAAGGACAAAGGTATAAAAGTAGGGGACTCCAGGTAGCTCTCTGCAGAGAGGATGTTTTGGGTGGAAGATCTTTGGGGGAACTTTGACCAAAATGAGCAGCAAATCCCAATTTGAGTGGAGGCAGCATGAAAAACTATGGTAAAGCCTTCCCTCCACTCCCCTTTCCTCCCTTGACTCCACTCCATCATATCCCCTGTCCCCTTAATCAGTTTCTTATTTTGATGTCATCATCTTTTCCTCCTATTATGAAGGTCTTGTGTAGGTACTGCGAGGTCATGGATAGCCAGGCCATTCTGTGTCTGGAAGATTGCATTGTAAGCAGGCCTACCCTTCCTTTGGCTCTTATATTTTTTCTGTCATAATGGACCCTGAGCCTTGGAATGTGTGATAGAGATGTCTCAGTGCTGAATACAGCACTCCACTGTCACTTCTCAGCACTTTGTTGATTTTTGGGTCACCGCCATCTGAAATGAAGCTTTTTTTTTTTTTAGCCAAAAGTGAGTAGCATTAATATATGGATATAAACGTTAAGAAAAGTGCTCCCTACAGGGCAGTTTAGTGAGTGCAGTATATGCACTTAGCCAGATAGCCAGACAACAGCAGTCGTTACTCCCCTAGAGCTCATGACCTCCCCTGCCCATCTTGCTTTTTTGTGTGTTTATGTGTGATGTATATATGCGTGTGCAGATGCATGTGTCCAGACTATATGCCAGTGGAGGCCAGAGGAGAACATCACTGTCCTCTTATTGCTCATCTGCATATTTCCTTGAGGCTGAGTCTCCTTAGCCCCTAGTTGCTGGCCTCCTCCTGGACTAGGGTTACAGACGTGTAGTCATGCCCAGCTGTTTATGTGGGTTCTGGGGAGTGGAAGTTGTCTCCACCCTAACGGGCTCTCACTCTCTCCTCCTGAATTCTGCCGTTTCTCCTCTTCAGTGATTCTATTTCAGGTGTCAAGTGCTGCCCCATCCTGTTTTTATAGGTAGCCTTATCGACATACAAGTCTCAGGACACTGTTACCTTTCTCACATCTCGAATCTCCTGGCCTTAGGCATGTTTACAGGAAGTGAGCACTATCTAGTTCTGGGACTCTTTTTCTTTTTTGGTTTTTTGAGGTAGGGTCTCACTCTAGCCCAGGCTGACCTGGAATTCACTATGTATTCTCAGGCTGGCCTCGAACTCACAGCGATCCTCCTACCTCTGCCTCCCAAGTGCTGGGATTAAAGGTGTACGCCACCACGCCTGGCTTGTTCTTAGTGTTTTAAGGTTAATGTTTGCGGGGTTCATTTTATCAATGCTTCATTCTTTATTTGCTCTTGAGACAGCGTCTCCCTAGGTAGCACAGGCTGGCCCGACATTCATGTTAATGCTCCAGCCTCAGCCTCCCATGTGCTGGGATTGCACGCTTGTACTGCCGTGCCCAGTTCTGCTGTACTTTGATCCCCCTGCACATGTACTGGATATTACATTTTATTTATCCATTCTCCCGACAATGGGCATGTGCGTGGTTTCATCTCAGTCCGTGGTGCGTGCAGCTCCTGCAAGCATTCGTGTCCTTTGTGTGACGTGTTTTCATTTCCATGGGTAGATAGCCAGGAGTGGGGCTGCTGCTCACGTAGTGTTTGACATTTCATCCTCTGAGAAGCACCAAGCTGTTTCCAGCGTGCTGGTGCCAGCCCGGGTGGATCCCACACTGGTGCTGCCCACAAGGGAGTGTGGCCTTGAGAGGTCAGTCTGTATTTATGTCCTTTGTCATTTCTGAGATGCAGCTCCTTCCCCAGAGAAGGGGCTCAGATGCCCTTTAAGGGATTATCTTGCTTGGTATCGTGGCTAACACGTCTTTAATCCCAGCACTAGGGAGGCAGAGGTAGGAGGATTGCTGTGAGTTTGGGGCCACCCTGAGACTATATAGTAAATTCCAGGCGAGACTGGGCTAAAGCCAGACCCTACCTTGAAAAATCAAAAAGAAAGAAGAATGAAAGAAAAAAGTAAGTAAGGAAGGAAGAACGGAAGGGAGAAAGAAAGGAAAGGGAAGAAAGAAAGAAAGGAAGGAAGAAAGGAAGGAAGAAAAAAATTAAGGGGCTATCTTCTGCTCTCAGGCATCCCAACACCTAAACGTGGGCGCTGTTGGAACAAGCAGGCATCATAGATGAATTTTTGTAGGCTACATTCTCGTCTCTTAACGACAGAGGGCGCTCTGAGACCTAAATTTCCATTAATCTACCAACACTGGCTTGGTGCTTTGTCCAGCTTAGGTGAGGCTGGGATACACCCTTCCCTTCCTGCATTTCTCTTTCCCTCACCCTCTTTTAAAAACTTTAAGAAAAATATTTTATTTATTTATTTATGAGAGAGGGAGAGAGAGGGAGAGAAAGAGAAAATGATGGGCATGCCAGGGTCTCTAGCCACTGCCAATGTACTCCAGACGCATGTGCCCCCTTGTGCATCTGGCTTACGTGGGTCCTAGAGAATCAAACCAGGATACTTTGGCTTTCCAGGCAAACACTTTGACCATTAAGACATCTCTCGGCCCCTCTTTTAACAACTTTTAAATTTAAATTCTATTTTTATTTATTTACAAGACAGAAAATGGGTAGAGGAGGGAGAATGGGCATGTCAGGGCCTCCAGCCACTGCAAATGAACTCCAGATGCATGTGCCACCATGTGAATCTGGCTTACATAGTACTTGGAGAATCAAACCTGGGTCCTTAGGCTTCACAGGCAAGTGCTTTAACCACTAAGCCATCTCTCTAACCCCTAAAAACTTAAAAAAATGTATATATATGTAAGGAGAGAGAGATAGATGAGAGACAAGATGGAGAGAATGGGCATGCCCAGGGTGTTAGCTACTGCAAATAAAATTCCAGGTGCATGTGTCACTTTGTGCATCTGCCTTTATGTGGGTACTGGAGAGTTGAACTTACATCGTTAGGCTTTGCAAGCAAGCACCTTAACCATTGAGCCATCTCTCCAGCCCCCTTTCTCCTCCTCCGTCTTCTTTTTGAGGTAGAGTCTTGCTCTAGCCCAGGCTGACTTAGAATTCACTGTGTTGTCTCAGGCTGGCCTCAAACTCAGAGTGATCCTCTTACCTCTTGCCTCCCAAGTGCTGGGATTAAAGATGTGTACCACCACACCTGGCTTCTTCTTCTTTTTTCTTCTTCTTTTTCTTTTTTTAAAATCCTTTATTTACTTATTTGAGAGAGAACAGAGAGAGGAAGGGAGAGGGAAAGCAAGAGAAAGAAAGGATGGATGGGCATGCCAGGGCCTCTTTCCACTGCCAATGAACTCCAGATGCATGTGCCATCTTGTGCATCTGGCTTTATGTGCGTACTAGGGAATCAAAACCAGGCCATCAGGCTTTTCAAACAAGTACTCTAACTGCTAAGCCATATCCCAGCCCCCCTATTTTTTTAAAAACATTTTATTTTTATCTATTTATTTGAGAGAGAGCTATAGAAATAGACAGGAAGGGAGGGAGAAAGAGAGAGAGAGAGAGATAGATAGATAGAGAGAGATAGATAATGGGCATGCCAGGGCCTCTAGTCACTGCAGAGGAACTCTAAATGCGTGTGCCCCCTTGTGCATCTGGCTTACATGGGTCCTGGGGGAATTGAACCTGGGTCCTTTGGCTTTGCAGGCAAACGCCTTAACCACTAAGCCATCCCTCCAGCCCCCTTGCTATTTTAAAAATCATCTTTTTTTAAAATATTTTTTTGGTTTTTCAAGGTAGGGTCTCACTGTAGCCCAGGCTGACCTGGAATTCACTATGTAGTCTCAGGGTGGCCTCGAACTCATGGCGATCCTCCTACCTCTGCCTCCCGAGTGCTGGGATTAAAGGCGTGCGCCACCACGCCCGGCTTTAAAACTAATCTTATTTGTTTGCAAGGAGAGAGGGAGGTGGATAGAGAAAGCAACATGGGCATGCCAAGGCCTTCTGCCAGTGCAACCAAACTCCAGATGGACGCACCACTGTGCGTCTGGCTTTACGTGAGTCCTGGGAAAATGAACTCAGGTCTTCAGGCTTTGCAAGCAAATGCCTTTAGTGGCGGAGCCATCTCTCCTGCCCT
Source organism: Jaculus jaculus (assembly GCF_020740685.1). Classification (NCBI taxonomy): domain Eukaryota; kingdom Metazoa; phylum Chordata; class Mammalia; order Rodentia; family Dipodidae; genus Jaculus; species Jaculus jaculus. The sequence continues at coordinate 225,646,592 of NC_059102.1, forward strand.
CACGCATCTCTTGTAGTGGTACTTCCTTCAGGCACAGGGAGGAGACTTGCTGTAGGGCTCAGGCCAAGCCTGCCACTCACCAGACATTAGCTGTGGTTCTCCCCTGGTGGCCTGGCCCTGTCTTCTGCAGTCCTTTGTCTACAGGGACAACTTGCTGCAGGTTTCTGTTCTACAGACTGCAAACGTCACTTCACCACTGTTTCTTTGCGTGGGCCCTGATGTGGCGTGGGTAACAAAAACAAAACGGAAACAGGAGCGAGGTGGGCTTATGCCACTAGAAATGTGCCTGTAAGAGGCAAACTTGAAGTTGGAGATGTAGCTCACAGGCAGATCTCTTGCCTTGCATGTGCAAGGCCCTGGGTTTTATCCTTAGCCTGGCATTAAGTTTTGTTTATTTATCAGAGAGAGAGAGAGAGAGAGAGAGAGAGAGAGAGAGAGAGAGGGAGGGAGGGAGAATGGGCATGCCAGGGCCTCCAGCCACTGCAAATAAACTCCAGACACATGCACCACCTTGTGCATCTGGCTTATGTGGATCCTGGGTACTTTGGCTTTGCAGGCAAGTATCTTAACTGCTAAGCTATCTCTTCAACCCTAGCCTGGCAATAAAAAAAAAAGGCAGAGCCAGGCATGGTGGTGCATGCCTTTAATCCCAGCACTGGGGAGACAGAGGTAGGAGGATTGCTGTGAGTTCGAGGCCACCCTGAGACTACATAGTGAATATCAGGTCAGCCTGGGCTAGAGTGAGTTCCTCCCTCAAAAAACCAGAAAAACAAACAAACAAACAAACAACAACAAAAAAGGCAGTTTTATGTCACTTCTGGCATGACTGTACCCTAACTCAGGCTGTACAAGATCTTTAATTTGAAGTAGTCTATTGTATGATGCCATACAGAGAGGTTAAGTGACTTATTGAAGGTCACATAGTCAATACAGGAGAGCTAGTTTTCAAATTCAGATCAGCTTGCACCAGACTCCAATCAAAGCACCTTGATCAATGTCTGGCAAACCTCAGAGGCTCAGTTAGCACTCACCCAACACGTGAACATGTTCAAACCCTAGGCACTGGCTCACTTCTGATGATCTGTTTAACTTTGGCTTTTGTCCTTTGACTGTTCCCAAACTAAGAGTCAGCAGTAAAAGTGGCCAAATCTGATATCCACTGGTTCCCCTGACCAGTCATCTCCTGAGCCACCCCAAAGCTGCCTTGTGGCAGCACACAATTTGAGGGTTGATGTACCAGGTCAGTGCCCGGGCATCACCAGGGAAAGGGCTGAAGGATGATCATGGAAAGCAGGTGATCCTGTTTTGGGGGATGGGATTATAGATCTCTTTAAGAAACTGGTGGATGCTGTTTGCTGATCTCCAAAAAACAAAACAAACAAAAGAAACATTTGCATCCCAACTGTGCAAGTCTGAGGTAGGTGAGGAGGAGAGATATCAATCCATCTTGGTTTCCCCACATCGCCCCAGTTTTAGCATTCAATTGTCACATTCCTAGTAAGTCCACAAAACTGATCCATCTTGTCCATGAGTGTTGTAAGAAATAGCTCCGAGTGCCAAATTGTAATTCGCTGATATCTGGGGCATCCTGGTGGTCAGTCAATCCTGGAGCAGGGGACCCTCACGAAACACAACATGTCTACACAAGACACCTGGGAGCCTACACACTTCTGAAGCCCTTTGGTCCCATCGCAACCAGAAGGGCTGACCATCTGACAAGAATCTTGTAAGAATAGGACATCCCTTCCAGGAATATCAGAACCTTCTCACGGCAGAGGCATCACACTGCTCTTCCCCAGTGTAAGTGGGCAGTAGAGCTACCTGGAAACCTTTGGCAAGAGCTGGAAGGGGCTCAGCCTGGGTGCTGTGGGCTTTTAGATCTCCCCTAGTGACCCTAATGCAGGCTGAAGCCACTGCGCTCACTCACAAGCAGTGTGGGCCAAGGAACCCCTTGGGAAACTGGCTGGACACATCGATCTTGCATCCTCACCCCAGAGGGGACGAAGAGCAGGTTAGCAAGTTGGCAGACTCTTCTGGAGGCCAGGTGAGGAGGGGATGTCTAGCCTGCTGTCCATCTGGCATCTAAAACTCCCAGGATCCATCCAGCTGCTGGTGGTTAGTTAATCCAGCAACCCTCACAGTGGAGAATGGGGAGCTGGATGTCATACCCCAGGTGAACACCAGGGGGAGACAGGATTCAGTGTCTCTTTAGGATTTTGGGTGGCTGGCATTTATGTCTCACCCTTCACAAATTGGTCTGTCTGGACTGTGGGTCAAGAGCCCAGTTTCTGTTACTGTGCACACAGTGTATGTGAGTCTTGATTTTGACCTTAAAAGTCCACGGAAAATGTGTGTGTGTGTGTGCACATGTGGTGTATGCATATATGTGCAGATGCATGGGCCCTGTCAGCACATGTGCAGAGGTCAGAGAGGATGTCAGCTGTCCTCCTTTCTTGCTCCCCCATCTTCTTTTCTTTTATATTTTATTTTATTTATTTATTTGAGAGAGAGTGATAGAGAGAAAGGGGCAGATAGAGTGAGATAGAGAATGGGTGCACCAGGGCTTCCAGCCATTGCAAACAAACTCCAGACGCTTGCACCGTCTTGTGCCTATGGCTTATGTGGGTCCCGAGGAATTGAACCTTGGTTCTTTGCCTATGCAGGCAAGAACCTTAACTGCTAAACCATCCCTCCAGTCCAAGTTCACAGTTTAAATAAATATTTTTATTTATTTATTTGAAAGCAGAGAGAGAGGGAGAGAGAGAGGAGAGAGACACAGAGAGAATGGGCATACAAGGGCCTCCAGCTGCTGTAAATTAACTCCAGATGTATGCATCACTTTGTATATCTAGCTTTATGTGGGTACTGAAGAATTGAACCCAGGTTGTTAAGCTCTGTAGGCAAGTGCCTTATCCACTGAGCCTCTTCAGACCACGTAAGTTTTTTCTTTTTCTTTTTCTTTTTTTTTTTTTTCAGGTAGGGTCTCAGTCTAGGCCAGGACGACCTGGAATTCAATCAGTAGTCCTCAGGCCAGCCTCAAACTTACAGTGATCCTCCTACCTCTACCTCCCGAGTATTTGGATTAAAGGCATATGCCACCATGCCCTGTTTTTTTTTTTTTTGGTTAAGAGTAGTTAACCAGCAAGCCTTAGCCATCCTCCTTTCTCCACTCCTTTCAGGGCTGGAGTTATGGAAATGTGGCCATGCCTGGCTTTCCACATGGGTGCTGGACTCGGGTTCTCCTACTTGTGCAGCAAGAGCTCTTACCTGCTGAGCTAACTTCATAGCTCATGGTGCATGCCTCATGGCTGGCTGAGAAGACCACTCTAAGGCCATGCTGTATTTATTTTTATTTATTATTAATTTATTTATTTTGGAGAGAGAGAGAGAGAGAGACAGAGAGGGAGAGAGGCAATGGGCACACCAGGGCCTCTAGCCACTGTAGATTAACTCCAGACATATCTGCCACCATGTGCATCTGGATTACGTGGGTATCGGGGAATTAAACCTGGATCTTTAGGCTTTTTAGGCAAGCACCTTAACTGCTAAGCCATCTCTCTAGCTCATCTTTAAAAAGTATTTATTTATTTGCAAGCGAGAGCGAGAGCGAGAGCGAGAGTGAGAGAGAGAGAGAGAGAGAGAGAGGAGAGAATGGGCATGCCAGGGCTTCCAGTTGCTGCAGATGAACTCTAGATGCATGCACCATGTGCCACCATGTGCGTATTGTTTTATGTGGGTACTGGGGAATTAAACCTGTGTCATTAGCCTTTGCAGACAAATGCCTTAGCCGCTGAGCCATCTCTCTAGCCCACCTCACTGTATTTCTACTCATACAGAAATAACTACCTCCAGATGACATGTGACATTGACCTCCCTGGAGGTGGTCAAGGCCTCATCACACTATACACCCTCAGAGATAAACGGACCCTCCCTGGCTGAGTTACTCAGATCAACATGACCATAGCCCTACCTGACATGCGGGGACAATGAGATTGGTGGCTTCCCCTGCCTTCATTTCCTCACCAGGCAGCTGCTCCATCCGTTTCCATTTACACTGGACCCCATGTCACTGTCAGGCCGGCCAAAAGCTGTCCCCTGTGCTCTGTGGAAGAACGTTCTGTAACAGTGAACTCCCTGAGGATGAATCTAGACCCAGGGTAGAAAGGGGAAATGGAAATCCAGGGAGGCCAGGCACTGCACGGCAGGAAGGCACCTGGGGTGTGAGGAGCAAAGCCAGGCGTGGGTCGGGGCTGGTCTGTCTGCATTGTGTCCTGGACCAGGGTCTGTTCTTCCTTCACCTTGTTTTCACTGCCTAAAAGGAGGCTAATAATAAGTCTCCTGACTGTGGGATTTGAGGATTCTGAGAAAATCTACAGTGTGGCCAGACCCAGAAAATCCTCAGCGCTGCCCTCAAGACCAGAGGCTGGAGGGAAAATGTATTCCCACAGAATGGCCTCCATACTGGATATACCAGGCTCTAAGGGCGAAGTGGTTCCTGGAGGCTTCCCCCCTTGACTGATACCCATGGCTCGCAGCATGGAGTAGCTGGGGTATGGCTTGCTGAGCAGATCCCGCCTTCAAAGGCTAGGCCTTTCCCTTTCTGTCCCCACATGTGTTTTCTCCACAGTGACCTAACAGTCTGGTTTGTGCTCCTGATCCTTCCTTCTGGGACCTCTGGACATAGGTGGCAGGGACTGAAGGGCTCAGAGAGGGACTGTCAGTGTATAGGGGTGGCGCATTTCTTAAAAGCCACAGATGTAAACAGGGTATGTTTTCTTTGGGGCAGCGTAGCGTTCTTATTCAAAGTTTGGGAAAAAGATCTTGTTATTTATAAGTAAGACAAACATGGATATATACCATGGGATGAAATGAAAAACTCAGGCTAATTTTTTTTTCAGGCTAATTTTTAAACATATTTATATTGATTTATTTATTTGTAAGGAGAGCGGGAGAGAGTGAATAAGAATGGGTGCACCAGGGCCTCCTGCCACTGCAGATGAACTCCAGATGCATGCACCATTATGTACATCTGGCTTTACTGGGGAATTGAACCCAGGCAGTCAAGCTTTACTAGAAAGTGCCTTTAACCACTGAGCTATCTCTCCAGCCCTATTCAAGTTAGTTTTAAAGATAAAATAACCTTGAAGAAATCTGTGTTGGGCTTGGCAAGTGAAGGTGCTTCTTTCTTTACCAGCTCGACCAACAAGTTCATCAACAACCTAATTTTGAGAACCTACTATGCACATTGTGTACATAATGAAGGAGCCAGAAAATGTGAGGCACAGCTCCTTTGCTCTAGAGAGGAGTCTTGGTCTTCACCATCATCATTATCATCATCTTTACCACCATTACCACCATCATCATCTTCACCATCACCACTACCATTATCACCACCATCATCATCTTCATCACCACCATCATCTTCCCATCATAATCACCATCATCACCACCATCATCACTGTCATTATCATCACTACTACAATTATCACCATCATTATCTTCACCATCACCACCACCATCATCTTCACCAACATCATCACCACCATCATCTTCACTATAATCACCATCACCATCATGATCTTCACCATCACCACCACCATCATCTTCACCACCATCATCTTCACCATCATCATCACCACCATCATCTTCACCATCATCATCACCATCATCATCACCACCATCATCTTCACTATCATCACCATCATCATCACCATTATCATCTTCACCATTACCACCACCATCATTACACCACCATTACCATCACCACCACCATCATCTTTACCATCATTATCTTCACTATCACCATCACCATCATCATCTTCACTATCACCACCACCATCATTACCATCATCACCACCATCATCTTCACCATCATCACCATCATCATATTCACCATCATCACCACCATCCTACCCCAACCATTGCCTCCATCATTACCATAAGCAGCATCATATGCTCCACTATTAGGAGCACCGTCCCCGTAATCACTACTCCAGCACCATCATCACCATCATCACCATTGCCATGACCGTCACCATGACCAACCTCTCCAGGGATTTGGCTTCTCTTCTGAATACTGAGACAAGAGCGTGAAGGGGAGTTGACCACATGTGGTCAGAGGCCGTGACCACTGGGGGATTTTGACTCAGGTTTTGGGTGTGGAGGCTCGTGGCTGGTGGCCGTGTTGGCCCCTGGAGCTGCCTACATGTTTCCATACATGTGTCTGTGCTAGGCCAGCGGGCCAGGAGTCATGGGGTTTTTCCTTCAAGAGCCTACTGGGGGAGTTTACGGGAGGATGCTTCTATCAACTGTCTAGGCTTACCTGGGAAATAAAATCATGAGGCTGCCGAGAGGACTTTCCCAGCTTTCAGAGCCACTACTTCCTCAAATGTCCCTGTGGCCTTTTTGGAAAACCCCAGGTTGGGATCCTTGGGTATGGAAGAGTTAGAATTCTGGGGCTGTGTAGGAGAAGGGGAAGAGGGGCCACGGGTCTGTTTTGGGATGCTGGGATGTCTGGGTCACACCATCTGGTCAGATCCAATGTCAGGGTGGTGTATGACCTTTTTGGAGCTTCTATTACAAATGGCCAAAATGGTGAGAGGAAGCCTTAAGGTAACAGAAACATATTCTCTCAGCACCAGAGGCGAGAAGGACAGGTGAGTGGCTCTTTGAAATTTCCAGGGGCCGAGCCTTTCTGCATCTCCAGCTTCCAGCGATTCTTGATGTTCCCTGGCTTGTGGCTACGTAACTCTAGCCTCTGCTTTTGTCTCCATGAGGCTGTCTCTCCTATGTCTATTACTTCTATTCAACTTTCTCTCAGGACAGCTGCTGCTGGGTTTCCCGCTCATTCTCATCCAACATACCTCCAACTCAAGTCCACTTGCGAGGACCTAGTTGCTTGTACAGTCATATCTGTAGGGTTAAGACTTCAGCATATCTTTCCAGGGGACACAGCCCAGACCACAACATGAAGGGGACAGAAAAATGTGAGGGACAGTCACCTCTGGCCTCAGCTTGCCTCTGCAGGCAGGACACAGGCCCAGCAAGCCTTGCCTGGGACTGGTAACAAGCACAGCACCTGATTCTGAACTTGCTTTCTTTTGGTTTTGAGACAGGGTCTTGCTAGGTAGCCAAAGGAAAACAAAGAGGGGGGGACAGTTCAGAAGTTCTTAGATGAGCTGGGCATGGTGACGCATGCCTTTAATCTCAGCACTCGGGAGGCAGAGGTAGGAGGATCGCCGTGAGTTCAGATCCACCCTGAGACTACATAGTGAATTCCAGGTCAGCCTGAGCTAGAGTGAGACTCTACCTTGAAAAACCAAAAAAAAAAAAAAAAAAAAAAGAAGTTCTTGGATGCTTGTGCCCAAGGCCACCTCAGGAAGGCTCAGAGGGGAAAAGGCAGAGCCATCCCTGGAGGCTGGGGGCCACACTCACACTCCATGAAGATCTGGTTGATGCTAGAATTTTGCTTGTGAAGGAGTGTGTTTTCTCTTGATAGGCAGTGACATAAGCTGGGCCTGCAGCAGTGGGAGGCTGAGCTGTGTATGCTGAGAATGAATGATGTCTTCTTGTCTGCTTCCACGGAACAGACCTGTCAGCTGCTTACATAACACAGATCTCTGAAGACCTCAAGATCAAGAAAGTCAGCGTGCATTTCAGCCCTCTGAGCAGCCTGCTTTCTCTTTCTTTGAGCTTGAAAACATGTCAGGTTCCTCTCAGGCAGGCTCCTTTGGTGTTCTGTACAGGGGGGAGAAGAGCAGCGGCCTGGACAGGCTTGTCTATGGGAGTTGGGTCACAGGGCCCTTGGAGGGTCACACAGGCCATGGCATGACCCTCACACAGCCACTGCCACAGTGTCATGGAGGGAAGGCCTCGCTTCTCTTTGCATTGTCTAATGGGTTCACCGTCTCCAGGTTGTATCTTGGGAGAAACAGTGAGCGAAACCCAAGCATTCAGTGCACCAGGATGCCACCAGCCACTCACATCATTTTCTTGTGCTTTTTCCTGTGCTATAGTGAGAGCTGAACAGTTGTTTTCCTTAAGAATAGAGGGATGGTAGGGATGGCTCAGTGGGTAGCAGCACCTGTTGTGCAAGCATGAGGAGGTGAACTCCATCCAGCACCCATGGAAAAAGCCGGTCATGAGCCCGGAGCAGTGGCACATGCCTTTAATCCCAGCACTTGGGAGGTAGAGGTAGGAGGATCACTGCACGTTCTGAGATTACAGAAGGCCAGTCTGAGACTACAGAGTGTATTCCAGGTCAGCCTGGGGTAGAGCCAGACCCAACCTTAACAAACAAACAAACAAACAAAGCTGGTCATGGCTGCACATGCCTGTAATCCCAGTGCTGAGGGGTCATGGAGGCAGGAGAATCACTGAGTTTCACTGGTCAGCCAGTCTGACTACTAAAAAATGGATCAATAAAGAGTGAAAGATGGGCTGGAAAGATGGTTTAGTGGTTAAGCGCTTGCCTGTGAAGCCTAAGGACCCCGGTTCGAGGCTCGGTTCCCCAGGTCCCACGTTAGCCAGATGCACAAGGGGGCGCACGCGTCTGGAGTTCGTTTGCAGAGGCTGGAAGCCCTGGCGCGCCCATTCTCTCTCTCTCCCTCTATCTGTCTTTCTCTCTGTGTCTGTCGTTCTCAAATAAATAAATAAAATATTAAAAAAAAAAAAAGAGTGAAAGAGGCCATCTGACATTCTCTTGTTTCCACACATGTGTGGATGGGGCATGCACATCTGCATACACACACCTGCATGTACCATAAATATCACACATACAATAATAATAATAAATATGATTTATGCTTTATATATTTCATAAATAAATAAATAAATAATGTATATTTTAAAACAAGGGGCTGGAGAGATGCCTCAGTGGTTAAAAAGCACTTGCTTGCAAAGCCTGATGGCCCACATAAAGCCAGACACACAAGGTGGTGCATGTGTCTGGAGTTCATTTGTAGTGGCAGGAAGCCCTGGTGTGCCCATTCTCTCTCTCAAGTAAACAAACAAATATATTTTTAAAAAAGAATCTAGAAAAATGTTTGAGACACACAGAATTGCATAAAAGACAACACAGGGAGCCCTGGGTGGGTCATCAGGTATCCATATAAATAATATATTACCTGGGACCCCGCCTATGTCCTCTCTGTATCCCCCGCTACATTTTCACCCAAAGAGTGACCTTAGGTAAGTATTCACCAGGGCCCCTGGGGTTTCCTTTGCGTCAAGACCTCTGTGTGGCCTCCGGGGTGTTTGGCTTCCTAGCACAGTGCTGGGTGAACTGGGAGGGTGGATGGCTTTTGTCTCCCTGACCTACCATTCCATGTAGGTCTCACTGGGCACCTACTTAGGAGAAGAACCAGGAGGTTAAGATGGGATGGGATGGGGCTGGAGAGATGGCTTAGTGGTTAAGCGCTTGCCTGTGAAGCCTAAGGACCCCGGTTCAAGGCTCGGTTCCCCAGGTCCCATGTTAGCCAGATGCACAAGGGGGCACACGCGTCTGGAGTTCGTTTGCAGAGGCTGGAAGCCCTGGCGCGCCCATTCTCTCTCTCTCCCTCTATCTGTCTTTCTGTCTGTGTCTGTCGCTCTTAAAAAAAAAAAAAGATGGGATGGGATGGGACTGGACACAGGTGGTCTTCGTAAATATCATATTATTATTATCATTATTATTATTATATGCGATGGAGTCTTGCTGTGACCACATGGCCACATGGCCAGCAGACATTAGGGCTCCACTGCCCAGAGAGAGGGAAGAGCAGAGGTGCCTCTAAGAGCTGGGGGCTTGTCCCTAGGATCACTGGAGCCTGTCTGCAGATATGTGTCGCTGACTCCTTCCTCAAAATAAAAAGGCTAAAGAAAGGGGTTTCTTCATAGGCTGTTTAGCAACCCAGGGAGGGAAAAAGCAATCAGAGACATGGAAACGGCTCTGTGGGGGGGCGGTGTCCACACGCAGGGCTGCGTTTCCGTGCAGTGAGCCCGCAGAGCCTGGGGGGCTGCACGCAGCAGGAGCTGGCTTGCCTGGGAAAAGCGGAACAGGAAAAGCATGGTGGGTTGAGCAACTAGCCGCTCAGATTGGGGCCGAGGCAACCACAAGCCATGGGCACCACAGCTGCCTGGTGTTGGCACAGAGACTGGCCCGGCCATGGGGACCACTGGGTGGAAAGTGCCCTCTGGTCAGCTGCAGCGCTGGGTGTGTGCTGTGGTCCTGCTTCCAGCCAGGACAGGGCTGTGATCCACTGCACCCCACAGAGAAGCCCATGGGGATGCAGTTGCCAAAGAGAGATGCAGGTGGGAGAGGCTTGAAGGCTGGATTTTGAGAACCAAGGCCTGCCGTGGGGACTGTAAACAGGCACTGGGGGCTTCCATCCAGTACCCACCCAGCCTGTCCCTGTGGGAGGCCAGGCTTCGCCTCCCATGGCCAGAGAGGCAGGGCAGAATCTTTCCCCAGCCCTCGGCCTGTGGCTCTCTAGCAGGTCTCGGCCTGCCTTCCACGTGGTCAGGGGGCTCCAGCGGGAGCCTCACTCACTCTGCACCTTCATTTCTGACTTCTTTTTTTTTTGAGACAGAGTCTTAGAGAGTCTTGCTCTAGCCCAGGCTGACCTAGAATTCACTATGTAGTCTCAGGGTGGCCTCGAACTTATGGCGATCCTCCTACTTTTGCTTCCCGAGTGCTGGGATTAAAGGCATGTGCCACCATGCCCGGGCTTTCACTCCTAACTTCTCACATCTCTCGATTACCACCTTGGGATGTAGGAAATTCATTTGTAAAATCTATGTAAGTGATTTTACTAGAGAACATTTAGAAAAAGAAGAAAAAAAATCCCAACAGATCCTATAATTGCAGCACTCAGGAGGCTGAGGCAGGAGAGTTACCTCAAGCTCCAGGCTAGCCTGGCCTACCAAGTGAACCCTTGTCCCTGAAAACCAAAAATAAAATAAAATAAAATAAAATAAAATAAAATAAAATAAAATAAAAAGAACAAACTATTACCTTTTTTATTTTACCACTCAAACTTTAGCTATTATAATTCTGAAAATTTTATTTTTTCCTGGATATTTATTTATTTACTTGGGGTAGGTTCTCATTCTCTAGGCCAGGCTGACCTGGCACTCAGTCTGTAGTCCCAGGCTGACCTCAAACCCACAGTGATCCTTCTACCTCTGCCTCCCAAGTGCTGGGATTAAAGGTGTGGCCCAGCTTTTGTATAATTTAAACCACAGCACAGACTAACTGGATGGTCAGATTTTACCCACATTATCTCACGGGCATTTCTCTGGACTGATGTGGGTCTCAGAAACATCTCCATTAGCATTTGGGTTTGGATTGGACTTTTTTGTTTCATTTATTTGTGAAAAAGAGAAAGAGGGAGAGAGAGAGAGAGAATGGGCGTACCAGGGCCTCCAGCCACTGCAAATGAGCTCCAGATGCATGTGCATTTGGCTTATGTGGGTCCTGGGGAATCGAGCCTCGAACTGTTTTTTTTTTTTTTCTGGTTTTTCAAGGTAGGGTCTCACTGTAGCTCAGGCTGGCCTGGAATTCAGTATGTAGCCTCAGAGTGGCCTCGAACTCATGGTGGTCCTCCTATCTCTGCCTCCTGAGTGCTGGGATTAAAGACATGTGCCACCATGCCCAGCTAAAGAAAGCATTTTAATTAATTAATTAATTAATTTATTTGTAAGCAGTGAGAGACAGAGAGAGGAGAGATGGAGAGAGAGGCACACCAAGGCCTCTAGCCACTGCAAATGAACTCCAGATGCATGTGCCACTTTGTTCATTTGGCTTTATTTGGGCACTGGGGACTTGAACCCAAGTCATTAGGCTTTGCAGGCAAGCACCTTAACTGCTGAGCCTTCTCTCCAGCCCAACAAAATATTTTCATATGGAGAATTTCAAACAAATACCAAAGTACTGTGAGCTTTAAGATAAAGGGCTTACTGTGACTTTTTGTTTTGTTTTGTTTTGCTTTTGGAGGCAGGATCTTACCATAACCCAGTCTGTCCTAGAACTTATGGTGTTGACCACGTAGGTCTCAAACTCAAGATCCTCCTGCCTTCCAAGTACTGGGATTATGGGCAGGCAGTAACACATCAGGCTTTGGCATTTTGTTTTGTTGTGCTAAATATATGTAACTTAAAAAAGATTTATTTTTATTTATTAGAGAGAGGGAGAGACAGAGAGAAAGAATGGGTGCGCCAGGGCCTCCAGCCACTGCAAATGAACTCCAGATGCATGTGCCACCTTGTACATCTGGCTTATGTGGGACCTGGGGAATCAAACTTGGATCCTTAGGCTTCACAGGCAAGTGCCTTAGCTGTTAAGCCATCTCTCCAGCCCACATGCAACCTTTTCAAGTGTACTTTTGGGTGGCCTGAGATAGGGTCCCGTTACTGTGCAACCAATCATTTACCTACTTCTGTCACCCAAAGTGACTGTCTCCAATCACCACCATCTTCTTCCCCTTCCTCAGGCATCTGTCACCTTCTGCCTCCATGAATGACTACCCTAGAGGCCTCAGGAAGAACAACAGCAGTTTGTGTCATTTGTGGCCGGCTTATCTCACCGAGGCTAATGCTAGTCCAGGTAGCATGTGTCCTTCTTCCAAGGCTGAGTCACAGCCCACTGTCTGAACTGACCTTCCTCTGCTTACACACTCACTTCTCGTTATGTAGGAATACACCTCAAACCCTTCTGAGAGATCTACAGATGAGGCTTACGAAAGCTTCAGAGAAAACCCACTCCTCCACAGAGACAATTCCTGGACTTTCCTGGATCTAAAGTCCAGACCAGGTCAGGCTGTGCTGGCTTCCGTCTCAGGAGGGTTTGCTTGAACATGGACCCAGCACACGCAGTACCCGGCTTGTCTTTTCTGCAGCCGTTGTTCACAAAGATCCCAAAGGATGCCTCCCGAGCTTGGCCTCTTGTAGCTGGCTGAGTCGGGGTAGGACTTGACCTTCAGAGGAGGCGCCCTGTTTTTGCTTTTCTCCTTGTGGGGACCGCTTTGAAACCCTTTCACGCTTATGGAGACACCGAAAGAAACCAGCCAAGAACTCCTGTGTCCCTTTCCCAGGGGGGCTCTCCAGGACAGCCAGCCCAGGTCCCACCTCTCCCATGGCCTTCGCCCTGAAGTAGCTCTCCTCTTTCCCCAGGGCTCGGCTTCAGCAGGTCTGGTATCTGAGTGGTCATTTGTGCTCTTTAGTTTGGCTCTGTCTGAGGCTTTGTCCAGGCCTATGCTGGCTAGAAAACCATGGCATGATGCCAAGGTACTCCCACAGTTTCATGTATGTGTGGCAGCGTGGGGATCTGTCTGGCCTGGTGTCACTGCTTAAGACGGTCTCTGTGATCTTAAGTGGCTTCCCCACTTTGGAATTAACAATATTTTGGGGGAGAGGTACTTGGAGGTACACTGTTCACCCCCTTTAAACTTCAGGGATTCTGGTGCAGAGGTTTAAGGGGTTGTCTGGGGTCCAAGGCAGTACTGCCCACCATGTAGCATCTAGGTAGAGGTCTCAGCTCACGACTCTCATCCACCCCAGCCACTGGTATTCCTGGTCAGATGCACACAGCTTGGGCACATGTTCCACTGTCCTTGGACCCCCAGCACTTGCTGCTTGGGAGGGAGTCACTTTTTGTGCTCAGCCAGGCCAGTGCAAGTGCTCCGAGGTGCCAGGCACAGAGCTTCCTGGGCCTGGCCTGAGCGGAGCCGGCTGGGAGAGGGACGTCTTCCAGACCCAGCTGGGGAATGTCTCCAAACCCGGAGTGGCTCTGGGGCTGCTCAGCGCATGGCCTGTCTGGAAGGCGCCTTCCTCCGCTGATGGATGGCTTCCTTCCAGAGCAGGTGGCGGCCGGCTCCACCCACCAGAGAAGAGGAAGCATTCCTGGGCTGGGAGTACCTGTCTGAATTCAGCCTGGCTGCAGAGGAGGAGGGAGGAAAGCCCGGGTAGAGGGATGGAGGGAGGAAAGAAAGAAGGGAGAAAAAATGAAGACGGGGTAGAAAGAAAAGGGAGATGAGGAGCGAAGAAGCGGGAAGGGGGAGAGACAGAGTTCTTCTATAAGGTCACTTTTCTCCCACACAGTAAAAAATAGGAAAGAAAACTCAAGGCTGTCAGGAGTATATGACTTCTGAAGGGCGTCTACAGCCCAGGCTTCTCTTTCCATACTGCTCTCTTTTTCCTGCCACCGCAGTGCCTCATGGCCTAAGAAGGTTGCATGAACTCCATGCATCATGTCTGCATTGCAGCCAGAGAGGAGGAGAAAGGAAGGAGAATGCATGGTAGCAATGTACCACACCTCTTTTCAGCTCTCGGCTGTGGGTATTTCTGGGGAATGGGAAGGGCAGTGTCCTTGCTTTCTGCCTAATGCTTACCAGAGATGGGGGGCGGGTGCTACGGCAGGGAGGGGATGCTTTCTTTACCTGAGCACAGGGGCTTTGGAGAAGGGGTAAGCCAGGAATGAGGGTGGCTATGCTTTCCAGAAGGCAGTGATGGGGATCTGGGGAGAGCCAACTTCCCTCCCCTTAGTGGCCTCTGGGGTCAAAAGCTCAGGGTCTGCTGCCCTCCCCTAACCAGGGCATCCTTCACAGACTTGGGGAGGGAAGATGCACCCTCAGAGCTGCTCTGCCCCTTGTGATTAGTGGTCACTGATCTTCCCACCATGTAGCATTACCTGTGCCAGGAGTCCCAAGTGTCACTTGCACTCTGTTGGACAAATTCTGGGGCAAATGGAGGTGGGTGGTGGTCCGTGATGTGTCCTGTGCTCATGAGTGGCAAGGGGCAGAGGCAAGATTGGAACCTGGCCAGATCCAAGCAGGCACAGTCAAGAGTCATCTGTGTTTCGACTGGGCATGACTCCTTGGAGGACATCAACAAGGCTGTTGGAGAGACCAGGGTCCACGGTGGAGGGAGGGATAGGTGGCATGGACACTGTGGGAGGGAGTGTCCAAAGGCCACCATCAGTGGCCCTGTGCCAACCCTGCTCCCACCTTCGGGGCTGTTGGCTGAGGAGGTGCGGCCATTGTAGGATGGGTAGTCCAGGCGTGTAAGCTGGGCTGTGGAGTGGGCGCCTCCACTGTCCCTACTGCTGGCTCCCTGGCACGTCTCTCTGAGGGGCCACCTGTTTCAAGGGAGCCACCACAGGGAGGCTAGGCTGCCAAGCCTGTTATTGTCCCCAGCACATGCAGATTCTGAGTACATCAAGATGTCCACGACTTTCTGGGATGTTCGTTGAGTGACCTGCATCTTTGAGACTTCAGCTCTTGGAGCAGGATTAATGGGACAAGGGACATATACTACCTCATGAAGTCATCTGGCCTCCTCAACTACCCCTGAGGTCTACATTCTAGATCCTTCTGTGTCGTGGGGCACCAGGATGGGGCTGGGATTCTGAGAGTGGGTCCCCACGGAAGGTGGGGTATCCTGTTAATCACAATAGAAGGTAAGAACTGGCTCAGGAGAGTGTGTTATCCTGCTCACCATCCAGCAGCCCTGCATGGACACGAAGCAGTTGTCATCCTTGTACCCGCGAGCACAGAAGGGACTTAGGGAAGAGAGAGAGGTGCTCTCGAGGGAAAAATCAGAGAGAACCCTTGGCATCTGGGCGCTTCCTGAGCCCCCTTCTTTGCCAGGTAAGGAACGCTAGTTCAGAGCCAGAAGGGGCCGAGAGGCTTACCTGAACCACCCTTTGGCAGACAGACAGCGGGCACCCCCCCACCCCGTGCTTGTTTGTGGCCTCTGCCCCTGGTGGTGTGCTGGTAAGCCTCTCTTGGAGACGACCCCGGCTGTCTAGAGTCTGCAGTACCGCGCTGCACAGCCGCCTCCACGGCCCACTTCCTGCTATAACTGTGGCGTCACTGACTCGACAGCTGGAAAGAGACACGCAGAACAGTCCTGGCAAACTGGGAGGAACTGGTTGTCACTCCCCTGCCTCACTGTTCCTGCTGGTCTAGGACTGTCCCCCGCAAGCCACGTTACTCTCTCAGAGTCATGCGGATGCACCCATGTGCTGGGGGACAGCCGTCCCACCCCAGGGGAACCCTAATCAGGATGCTCCTTAGGAATTCTGTACTAGTGAGCTCTGCCACACCAAGAATACAGGGCGGTAACACAGCAGCCATGGGTGTGTGAGCCCTGGGTCGCAATTACCCAAGAGCCCCGTCACGGTAGCAGATGGGTCTACTGAAGCATGTGGGTGAGCCGGGAAGTGACGTGGTGCTTGGGGACCATCTTGTGCCCCCACAGATCTGCTGGGCTGTAGGAGATAGCAGCACCACACAGCAGTCTTTCTGGCTGAGGTTTGAAGCTTTCTAAGTTTCCCAGGAGGCTGGGCAAAGCTGACCTAGAAAGAGGGGAGAGGAGCACTATTCTGAGGGGCCGGCCACCCCAGGGCGGAGGTTGTGGTGAGGGGCCTGGGATCAGAACAGCAGTGGGCTGGGCAGTATGTCACAAGGCACTACTACCTGGGTGGCCTCAGTCCCTCACGTGTGTGACCTGAGCTCCACCAGGAGGGTCTGAAAAGCACAGTTGCCCGGGACTGATTTCAGCTGAGACCCTTGGAGTCTACCTGGAATCTGTTGTGGGAAGGAGGAGGCTCAGGACAGAGGACGTACCTCTGTAAGGGACCTCGTGGTCACTGTCTGGGCATCTTGTCACTTAGGCTTCTTAGCCCTCTTGTTGGCACTTCTGTCAAATGGGAACCACATGCCCATTTCAGAAATGTGGGGAGGGTCAAGTGAGAAGCCAAATGTCTATTCTCAACGTTAAAGATATAAATGGCCACTACAGCAGCAGATGAAAGGCTCTGGGCGCTAGTAATGTGTACATGCAAGGGTGGGGAATGAAAGGATTTTGTGATGAATTGTTTGTTTTTCTGCTTCTTTTCTTTGTCCCCACCCCCTGCCCTGCTCCATGTAGCCTATGCTGGGGCCATGCATGCTGTACCCTTGAGCGACATCCACTGTGTGATCCAAACCCTCAGTGATGCAGGGACAGGGCCAACAGTGTGTGATTCTGACCTTGGAGTCCATTTTTTTTCTTGGAACAAAACAGGAGTGAAGCCGGGTGCGGGGGCGCACGCCTTTAATCCCAGCACCTGGGAGGCAGAGGTAGGAGGATCGCCATGAGTTCAAGGTCACCCTGAGAATACAGAATGAATTCCAGATCAGCCTGTGCTAGAGTGAAACCCTACCTCGGAAAACCAACCAACCAACCAACCAACCAACCAAACAAACAAACAAATAACTAGGAGTGAAAATTGTTCTGAAAATTCCTAATGAAGGGAAATTCAAATATGGGGATTGGACAAATTCCACCTATAGTAGAAAGGCACATTTTAGGAAAGCACGTCTGTACTACCAGAGACTGAAGTATCCCAGCTTCTAGAGGCATTTGGCTCTGCTCTGGGATCACCCAGCCCCTGACACCTTCCAGAAGATGGTTCTTGGCATTCAAAGGTGGAAGCACCCTTCCTCCTTGGTGGTCAGAATGACAGATGTCAGATCTGGAGACTGCAGGAGGCCTTTCCTTCAGTCCTTGTTCCCGCGGTGCTTAGGTCTTGGTCCCCAACATCATGGCTCAGGTTTCCAAGATCCACAGAGGTGCCTCTGCCAGATGGCACAACTAAGACCTCCCAGGCTGGAACAGGCGGGTGCCCGGTTCCCAGCACAGCCCGGGGGCCTCAGCACATTCACACTTGTTTCCCATGGCGAGGCAGGCACAGCTTTCTGGGCAGGATGTTGGGATGAGCATCAGAGAACAGAGGTCTCAGGAGTGTCACCTCACATCAGGTGGGAGGCAGGAAGACATTGGCTGTGGAGCTCACACCACATTCTCATCCAAGAGGATGCTTGCCCTGAGCTGTCCTTGATGAGACATGAGACATTAGGAAACAGCTGGCGTGGGAATCAGTGTCCGGTGGAGCACTCAACAGAAGCCCCAGAAGAGGGAAAAATGCTATTCAGATCCCCCTCACCCCGGCTGGGCGTGTGCTTGTTAGGGCACCAGTGGGAGCAGAGTTGGGCCTCCAGACTTGTTTTGAAGCCCACGTCTCAGCCCTCCGCTCACCCGTGGGAGGTGAGCGCGGAGGGGAGGAGAGGTGAGACAATCCCAGGCGTCCTGAGCAGGTTTCCCAGCTGAGGCTGAGGCCCTGTCTCTTCTTCCCTGTGGCTCTGCCTTGGAGCCCTTGAACCTTGCCTCTGTACTTTCCAAGACCAGGAAAGACTGGCTGATCATTGGCACCACTCTCTGCCATCTTCGTGCATCTGGCTTTACGTGGGCACTGAGGAATCGAACTCAGGCCATCAGGGATTGCAGGGAAGCACCTTTATTTTTCTGTTTTTTATTTTTATATTTTGCTGGGTACAGTGGTGCATGCCCTTAATCCCAGCATTTGGGAGGCAGATATAGGAGGATCGCCATGAGTTTGAGGCCACCCTGAGATTACATAGTGAATTCCAGGTCAGCCTGGGCTAGAGTGAGACCCTACACTCACTCCAGTGACAGATTTTACAACTGCTAGCACCACTGGGTTTATTGATGCTGTTTAGAAATTATTCATTTCTACAGTGACATTTCATGTGAGCTCCCCTGAAATAGCCCAAGTGTGGAGGCAGCTCTGGATCTAGAGCAGAGGTCTATTGCACATATGCTCTACCCAGCCAATGGGTGCACCAACTTCCTGGAGTGCTGATGGGGTGGGGGGGACTTAAAATAGCAAAGACCCATTTCTAGTTATGGGGGCCAGAAGCCTAGACTCGAGGTGTGGGAAGGGTCAGCTCCCCACTCAGGCTCTAGGTGAGAACTTTCCTTACCACTCTCTTCCTTCTGGTAGCTGCTGACTATCCTGGGAGATATTGGTCTTGTAGCCACATCACAATAATTCCTGCCTCTGTTGTCACAGGTCCTCTCTTGAGTTGTGTCCTGATTTCCCCTTTCCTATAACACACCAGTCATTGGGTTTTGCCCCAAGCCACTCCAGTATGACATGACATCGTTTGATGACAGACCCTGTGGTGGGTGGTTTGATTCAGGGGTCCCCCATAAACTTATATTCTGAATACTAGGTTCCAGCTGATGGATTTGGGAATTAACGCCTCCTGGAGGCAGGGGATTGTTGGGGGCGGGCTTATGTGTATTATAGCAAGTTTCCCCTTGCTGGTGTTTGGCACACTCTCCTGTTGCTGTTGTCCATCTGATGTTGGCCAGGAGGTGATGTCTACCCTTTTCTCATGTCATCATTTTCCCCTGCCACATGGAGCTTCCCCTGAGTCTGTAAGACAAAATCAACATTTTTTCCCACAAGTTGCTCTTGGTTAGGTGTTTTCTGCCAGCAATGTGAATCTGATTACAACAGTAAAGTTGGTACTGAGAGTGGCATCATTACAGCTAGAAGCCTGATTGTGTGGCTTTTGGCCTTTTGGGACTGACTTGAGGGAGGAATGTTTAAGGATTTGGAGTCTTGGCCTAAGAGATGCCTTGCAGTGTTTTGAGCACAGCTTGATGGACTATTCTGGTTAGAGCTGAAAGACCTGAATGCAGTAAGAACTGTGAACTATGAGGTTTGGTTTATGAGGGTGAGAAAGAGCTTTTCCTGGATTGGGCTAGAAGCAGTTTTTGTGAGATGCTTGGTGTTATGCCCATATCCTGTGAACTTGTGCAGGGTTGTATTGCATAGAAATAGACTGGTGTGAGAGAGGGATATGGCACAGAAATAAAATCTTTGGGCTGAAACTTCTGCCCATTCAGCTGCGATTGTATGAGAGATTACAACCTTTGAGAGTAGGCAAGCTGACCTGCACTGGGGTAACAGGAAGTATATAGAGTCTTTTGAAGGGGCCTGAGTGCTCAAGGAGTGCCCTGTTCTTCAAAATCTGATTTATTCCCCCCTGGATTAACAAACTGGCACCCCACCTGGTATGGAGTATAAGAAATGCAGGAAGGAGAGGGTCATTGAATTTGCAACACAGTCTTGTGTTTTGGAAATGGCCATGGGCAGTGCAAAGCAGGATTGCTGGATGCCTGCAGGAGACTCGATGGAGCCATGAGAATGGACTGTGTATTGCAGCGGAGACCCAGTGGAGATGCTGAAACCACGAGATAGCTGCTAAGGAGGGCTGCTGGCCCCAGGTGAAGTTTCCTGGGACTGGGAGAGCCTAGCTGGAGGGGCAGAATTCGAACTCCAGAGACTTGTTGCTAGTTAAAATTATTGGACTTGGAGATTTGCCACTGCCTAGAGTTGTTGCATTTGGAGCTACAGAGTTTGATGTTTGCCCTGTTTAAATCTTGTATTTGTTGAGTATTTCTTTGCAATGACCAATGCCATTTTTTTTTTTTGCAGTGTGAATGTGTATTCTGTGCCAGTATGGTTTTTTTAATTTACTTTTTTGGTATTATGGCTCAGTTGAAAGCCTTTGGACTATGGGGATATTTGAATGTTATTAGGAGTAATAAAAAACTATGGGGACTTTTAAAGTTGGATGAATGCATTGAATTTTATATTATGTATGGTTATCAGTTTATGGGGGCCAGGGGTGGAATGTGGTGGTTTGATTCAGGTGTCCCCATAAACTTAGATGTTCTGAATGCTAGGTTCCCAGCTGATGGAGATTTGGGAATTAATGCCTCCTGTTGCAGTCCGGTCTGCATTGCTGGTAGAAATCACCCAACCAAGAGCAGCTTCTGGGAAAAAGAGTTTTATTTGGCTTACAGGCTCGAGGGGAAGCTCCACGATGGCAGGGGAAAACGATGGCATGAGCAGAGGGTGGACATCACCCCCTGGCCAACATAAGGTGGACCACAGCAACAGGAGGGTGTGCCAAACACTGGCATGGGGAAACTGGATATAAAGCCCATAAGCCCGCCCCCAACAATACACTCCCTCCAGGAGGCATTAATTCCCAAATCTCCATCACCTGGGGAGCTAGCATTCAGAACACCTAAGTTTATGGGGGACACCTGAGTCAAACCACCACATTCCGCCCCTGGCCCCCATAAACTGATATCCATACATGATGTAAAATACAATGCATTCAGTCTGACTTTAAAAGTCCCCATAGTTTTTATCAATCTCAATGATGTTCATACATCCCCATAGTTTAAGATCTTTTAACTGAGCCATAATACCAAAATATAACCTCAAAAAACCCAGAATGGCACAGAATAAATATTCACACTGCAATAGATGACATTGGGCATAGCAAAGAAACATTCAACCAATACAAGATTTAAAACAACCAGGGCAAACATCAAACTCTGTAGCTTCAAGTCCAGCAACTCAAACTAGTGACAAATCTTCAAGTCCGATAATTCTAACCAGCAACAAGTCTCTGGCATTCCAATTCCGCCCCTCCAGCTAGGCTACTCACAGTCCTGGGAAACTTCATCGGGGCCGGCAGCTCCTCGGCAGCCATCTCATGGTCCCGGCATCTCCACTGGGTCTCCACTGCAATCCACGGTTCATCCTCATGGCCCCATGGGGTCTCTATGCAGGCAACCAGCAAACCTGCTTCACACTGCCCATGGCCATTTCCAAAACACAAGACCGTGTTGCAAACTCAATGACCCTCTTTCCAGCATTTCTTATACTCCACGATACCAGGTAGGGTGCCAATTTGTTAATCCAGGGGGGGATAAAGCAGACTTTGAAGAACAGGACTCCTTGAGCACTCAGGCCCCTTCTAAAGAGTCGACATTCTTGTTGCCCCAGCACAGGTCCTCTAGCCCAGACTCAAAGGTTTTAATCTATCAGTTGCAGCTGAAAGGGCAACAGTTCACCCAAAGATTTTTCTTTCTGTGCCATATCCCTCTGCTCACACCCGTTCATTTCTACGCAAAGCAACCCTGCACAACTTCTCAGGACATGGGCACAAGAGCAAGCTTCTCACACAAACTGCTAGCCCAGTCCAAGCACAGCTCTTTCTCACCCTCATAAGCCAAACCTCACAGTCCATAGTTCTTATTGCATTCAGGTCTTGCAGCTCAGACCAAAATAGTCCATCAAGCTGTACTTACAGCACTGCAAGGCATCTCTTAGGCCAAGGTTTCAACTCCTTCCACATTCCTCTTGAAAATCAGCTCCAAAAGGCCGAAGCCACATAGTCAGGTGTCTAGCAGCAACCCCACTCCCGGTACCACTTTACTGTTGCAGTCCGGTCCGCATTGCTGGTAGAAATCACCCAACCAAGAGCAGCTTCTGGGAAAAAGAGTTTTATTTGGCTTACAGGCTCGAGGGGAAGCTCCACGATGGCAGGGGAAAACGATGGCATGAGCAGAGGGTGGACATCACCTCCTGGCCAACATAAGGTGGACCACAGCAACAGGAGATTGTGCCAAACACTGGCATGGGGAAACTGGATATAAAGCCCATAAGCCCGCCCCCAACAATACACTCCCTCCAGGAGGCATTAATTCCCAAATCTCCATCACCTGGGGAGCTAGCATTCAGAACACCTAAGTTTATTGGGGACACCTGAATCAAACCACCACACCTCCTGAAGGCAGTGTATTGTTGGGGATGGGCTTATGGGTATTATAGCCAGTTTCCCCATGCCAGTGTTTGGCACACTCTCCTGTTGCTGTTGTCCACCTGATGGTTGGGCAGGAGGTGATGTCCATCCTCTGCTCATGCCGTCGTTTTCCTGCCATCGTGGAGCTTCCCCTTGAGTCTGTAAGCCAAAATAACTTTTTTTTTCCCCACAAGCTGCTCTTGGTCTGGTGTTTTCTGCCAGCAATGTGAACCTGACTACAACATACCCCCTTCTCAAGTAAGTTCACATCCATAAGTAATGGATGTGAGGACTCTGACATTTTTTTTTCTAAGACAGAGAGACGAAATTCAACCCAAAATGAAAAGGGAAACAATCATTTAAAAAAAAAAATCAGTGTAGCTCATGTTCACAATATGCTGATTGTGGAGGTCCTATCTAAATACATAGCATGACCTCAAATTTCTGTGGTTTTAACTGTTCCAGTGATAACTGGTGACCCACATTAGGCACAAGGAGCCCTTCTTCTCAGTGTTGGGAATGTGCAACCCTCCCCAAACACAGGTTCCCAACACAGGTGGCCAACTTGGGGATCCCTTCCTAGAGTCAGTGGCCTCAGGTCTCTGGGGGAACTCTTCTCTGTGTGTGATGCCGTAGTGGACCATTGCTTCCATGAGCCTTCTTTGGCCACACTGCCCTGGGGGCTTTGACAACTGTAATTTCCCAAAGCCCTCAAGCCTGGCACCCTTCACTACCTTCCCCACACTATACTTTCAGCACCCAAAAGTCCTATGCCAGGGTATCTACTCATTTCTTTTTTTTTTTCCTTACATTACTTTTTTCCCATTTTGTTTCTTTATTATTTTTTAAAAAGTTTTTTATTAGCATTTTCCATGATTATAAAAAAAATCCCATGGTAATTTCCTCCCTCCCCCCCCACTTTCCCCTTTGACCACTCATTTCTTTACCACAGTGCCACCTCTGCTTTTTTTCTTTTTTGGCAGGGTCTCACTCTAGCCTAGGTGATCTGGAACTATCTGTAGCTCAGGCTGGCCTTGAACTCACAGCAATACTTCTACCTCAACCTCTTTATTGCCGAGATTAAAGGCATGTGCCACCACTCCCAGTCTCAAGTATCTATACTCTTAAAAATTCTTATTTATAGCCGGACGTGGTGGCACACACCTTTAACTCGGGAGACAGAGGTAGGAGGATTGCTGTGAGTTCGAGGCCACCCTGAGAATACAGAGTGAATTCCAGGTCAGCCTGGGCTAGAGTGAGACCCTACTTTGAAAAAAAAAATTTTTTTTTATAGGCTGGAGAGATGGCTTAGTGGTTGAGGCATTTGCCTGTGAAGCGAAAGGACCTAGGTTTGATTCCCCAGGACCCAGGCAAGACGGATACACAAGATGGCGCATGTGTCTGGAGTTTGTTTACAGTGGCTGAAGGCTCTGGCGTGCCCATTCTCTATCTATCTCTTTCTCTCTCACATAAATAAACATTAAAAAAATTATTCGTTGCAAGCAGAGAGAAAGATAGAGAGAAGAGAGAGAGGGAGAAAGAGTGAGTATGCCCGGGCCTCTAGTCACTGCAAATGGACTCCAGATGCATATGTCACTTTGTGCATCTGGCTTTATATGACCACTGGAGAATCGAACTTGGATTGTTACGCTTTGCAGGCAGGTGCCTTAACCACTGAACCATTTCTTCATCCCCGAGTTTCTATACTATTATTTATTTATTTGCAAGCAGAGAGACAAAAGATACAGACAGAGAGAATGGACATGCCAGGGCGTCCAGCTGCTGCAAGCGCTCTCCAGATGCATATGCCACTTTGTGCATCTGGCTTTACGTGGGTACTGGGGAATTGAACCTGGGTCATTAGGATTTGTAGGCAAGTGCCTTAACTGCTGAGCCATCTCTCCAGGCTCCACCCTGAGTTTCTATACTCTTATGGAATGCATCCCATATGCTGTTAGAGCTCCCAGCACCAGGTTCGGTTCTATCAGCAGCATTCCTGTTTCTTTTTCAGTGCAGTCTAGGGCCAGGGCATTGTACATGCTAGGCAAGTACTCCGTTACTAAGGACTGAGCTACAACCCCAGGCACCACTTTGGACCTTTTAAAACAAACATAGGGGCTGGAGAGATGGCTTAGCTGCTAAGGCGCTTGCCTATGAAGCCTAAGGATCCAGGTTCAATTTCCTAGTACCCACTTAACCCAGCTACACCACATGGTGCATGTGTCTGGAGTTTGATTGCAGTGGCTAGAGGACCTGGCATACCTATTCTCTCTATATATCTCAAATAAATAACTAAAATATTAAGAAAAAAACAGAAATAGGAGCACATCTTTAATCCCAGTGCTTGAGGGGCAGAGGCAGGAGGATCGCTGTGAGTTCGGGGCCATCCTGAGACTACATAGTGAATTCCAGGGTAGCCTAGGCTAGAGTGAGACTCTACCTCAAAACAAACAAACAAACAAACAAACAAACAAACAAACAAACAAACAAACAAACAACCAACCAACCAACAGGCACCCCAAGCCCCAGAAATAGTTCTGTAGTTCCAGGGCTTGCCTTGAATATGAAAATTCCAGGTGTGGCGACACACACTTGTCATCTCAGCACTGGGGCGGCAGAGCTCACTGGCCAGCCAGTGTGGAGTAATTGTTGAATTCTAGGCTTACAAGAGACCCTATCTCAAAAAAAAGTGTCAGCATTCCTGAGTAGTGACACTTATGGCACTTGAGGTGTCTTTGTCTTGTACGTACATCCACACATGTACCTGCACAACCACGTCACACACAACTCCATGTGAACCCACCCCACATACATACCTGCTAAAAAGAAAGAGAAAGCCGGGCGTGGTGGCGCATGCCTTTAATCCCAGCACTCGGGAGGCAGAGGTAGGAGGATCGCCATGAGTTCAAGGCCACCCTGAGACTACAGAGTTAATTCCAGGTCAGCCTGGACCAGAGTGAGACCCTACCTCGAAAAACCAAAAAAAAAAAAAAAAAAAAAGAAAGAGAGAAAGAAAGAAGAAAAGAAAAGAAAGAAATACATGGCTCTAGATCATCTGTAAACGGGCTGGTTGACTTCTGTGCTACATTTCATATTCTTCCTTTCCTTATGTCCTGAAATGTCTGTTTTAGTTTTATTTTTTGGTTTTTCGACATAGGGTCTCACTCTAGCCCAGGCTGACCTGGAATTCACTCTGTAGTCTCAGGGTGGCCTCGAACTCATGGTGATCCTCCTACCTCTGCCTCCTGAGTGCTGGGAATAAAGGCGTGCGCCACCACGCCGGGCCAGAAATGTCTGTTATTCCCAGACTCCTGGCAGCCCCGTGGTCACGCACACCAGCATCTGTTCTCCAGTGGGTCCAGTGTCTCCTGTTCCTCAACGCCAGGACTTTGACCTCTCAGCTGCATCTGTCCCACAGCTTTCCGGGCCAAGCCCCTTTCCTTTAGCATGCAGCAGTTGAGAGGAACCTGCTGGGACCCAGTGACTAACATGCATCCTTGCAGCAGTGAGGCCACTTCCCCTCTGAGGTTCTCAGCCACGCTCCTCTGAGCGGATGTGTTGGGCTGGTCTCCCTCTCTCTCTCTCTCTCTCTCTCTCTCTCTCTCTCTCTGTCTCTTTCTCAGTGTTTATGCATCTATGGGCTTTCAAAGGTCAAATGTAGTTTAACTCCTCTGTGGTACCGGGGAAACTGATGGCTGCTGGGGCTCTGGCTTGTGTACCAAGCTCACTTCCAACTGCTTCCGTCTGACTGCTGTAACATTCAGTGCATGGTGTGGCTACAAATGCTCCTCCTTTCTAATGTTAGCGTGCTCAGAAGAGCAGGCAGGGGCTCCATTAAAAAAAAAAATTATTGCCACTGCAAACAAACTCCAGATGCATGTGCCACTTTGTGCATCTGCCTTTATGTGGGTACTGGGGAATTGAACCTGGGTCCTTAGGCAGTGTCGTAACCACTAAGACTTCTCTCCAGGGGGCTCCACTTTGTTGAAAACTGTTGGAATAAGTCCTGAAGAGCATCCCTACTCTCCATGGTCAAGAGAGCCCATCCCAGGATGCAGACACCAGTGAGGCGGGGACTCACTGCTTGGGGGAAGAAGCGTGGGTTTCCTGTCCTTGTCACAAAGCTCTCACCCACTCTTGGGCACGCTGAGCCCCGAGTGCTGGCTTTTCACCCGAGGAAGCCTGGATTCTAGGGCCTGAGCTGAACAGTTCCTGCGCTTCATCGGAATTCCACTTCCATTCTCCAGCCCCATGACTCATCTCTCTCCTTCCTTTAGGCCTTGCTTCAACTTTCTGTCAAGGAAGAGATTTGTGTCTTCTCGGAACTCACATATTTATACACCAGCAAGACGAACGGTGGGCATGTGGGAGAGCTTGGGGCCCTGTGGCTGTCCCTTCATGCTGCGTTCTTGCCCTTCCCTTCCTCACCTGCCCTTCCTTCCACAAATATTTATCACAACTTTTCTCTGGTTAAGACATGCTGGGCCACACACCAGCAGGGTCACTAAAGGGTCAGATATAAATTCCACTGCCACAGAGCTTTGGGGATGTGTCAGAGGAGGAATGACATTCAAGATGAGCTTGAACCCCGTCGCTGGAAAGCAAGCAGGATGAATGGATTCTGCAATAGGGTTTGGGCTATCTGTCAGAGTAGGATTCTGTGGCTCAGGCTGCCCGCTTGAGAGGCTCTGCCTGGAAAGTTGTGGGCATAAAGTTTATTTATTTATTTGCAGGGAGAAAGAGAGAGAGAGAGAGAGAGAGAGAGAGAGAGAGAGAGAGAGAGAGAGAGGAGAGAGAGAGAAATGCTCACTTTGGTGGCATATATACTAAAACTGGAACAATACAGAGAAGATTGGACAGAGAGAATGAGCACGCCAGGGCCTCTAGCCACTGGAAACAAACTCCAGATGCTTGTACCACCATGTGCAGCTGTCTTATGTTGGTATGGGGGAACTGAACCTGGGGCATAAGGCTCTACAGGCAAGTGCCTTAACCTCTGGGCTATCTCTCCAGTCTGTCCTTTTTATTTATTTATCAAATTTATTTATTTATTTTTTGTTGAGGTAATGTCTCACTCTAGTCCAGGCTGACCTGGAATTCACTATGTAGTCTCAGCATGGCCTTGAACTCATGGCAAGCCTCCTATCTCTGCCTCCCGACTACTGAGATTAAAGGCATGCATCACCACACCCAGCTACTTGGCTTTGTTTTTTCTTTTGAAACAGGGTGTCAGGCACCTCTGGGTCCCTAGACTTCACAATCAAGTGCCTTGACTGCTAAGCCATCTCTCCAGCCTCATGGTTTTAATGACCCCACCAAAGTTGACCTGAGATCTCTGAAGCATCTGGCTGGGGTCAGGGTGTGCCAGGTTGACCTTGCTTCTTTTTTTTAAATATTGCTTTATTGACAACCTCCATAATTGTAAACAATATCCCATGGTAATTCTCTCCCGCCCCCCCCCCCACTTTCCCTTTTGAAACTCCACTCTCCATCATACCCCTCACCCCATCAGTCTCTTTTTTATTTTGATGTCATGATCTTTTCTTCCTATTATGATGGTCTTGTGTAGGTAGTGTCAGGCACTGTGAGGTCATGGATATCCAGGCCATTTTGTTTGACCTTGCTTCTTATGATGGGTTCTGGAGGCAGAGCAGGGTGGATGAACATGGGAAGGACTGCCCCTCTTTAAAAAAACGATTTTACTTTATTTATTTGAGAGAAAGAGAGAGGGTGAGAGGAGAGAATGAGTACACCAGGGTCTTGAGCTGCTGCAAACAAATATCCAGGCACATGTGCCACTTTGTGTATCTGGCTTACGTGGGTCTTGGAGAATCGAACCTGGGACCTCTAGCTTTGCAGTCAAATGCCTTAACCGCTAAGTCATCTCTCTAAGCCCAGGACTGCACCTATTAAATTCAGTGGTCACATGTGGTCCAAGTTGAATCTGAAGGCTGACCAGCTGGATGGCAAGTAGGGAGAACATTCTGGCTCTCGGAAGAAGGCCCGAGCTGGCCATCTGACAGACCAGATCCTGGAAGTCTGATATTCCTTGAAATTCATATTGAGGGGAAGAAGAAAAACCAGCAGCAAATATGTGTTGGGCACCTCAACTCCATGCTTGGCAAAGAACAGTGGCCTGGGCTCACCTCTGCATGTGGGGCTGTGGGGAAAGGAGATGGAATTGATGAATTCATGACTGGGTAGGAGCTGGAACAGGCAGAGTCTTGCTGTAAGGAACCTAACCTGAACCCCGTAAGTGGGCGGTGGCCCTGCTTAGGACCTGGTGGCAGTGGTGCACTTTACCCCCACCCCGCAGCATCCCTGGTAACAGCAAAGAAGGGGTACTGTTCAGGTACCCCCCAGTGGGAGAATGGGCAGGTCGACTGCGGTGCTTTGTTCAATGGACAAGCCACAGCACGGGTGAAGCTCATGACACGTGGAGGGGAACAACCCTTACCCAGGAGTGCACTTTGCTCAATGAAGACCTAAACCAATAAATTGGCCACTGAAGTCAACCCTGGACCCACAGGTCCAGCAGCATGCATCCTGACACAGGTACACACTTGCCCAAATTCCATAAATACTTAAGCAAAACACGCACATTGTACTAGTTGCCAATTTTACATGAAAAGAAAGAACTAAGCCAGGTGTGGTGACACACGCCTTTAATCCCAGCCCTCAGGAGACAGAGGTAGGAGGACTGCTTTGAGTTCAAGGCCAGCCTGGGACTATAGAGTGAGTTCCAGGTCAGCCTGGGCTACAGTGAGACCCTCCCTCGGAAAAACAAATAAACAAAAGAACCAGCAAACAAACAAGTAACTGCACACAGGTGATCTGTTAGTGAAGGATACCCATGCTGAGGGCATAGGAGAAGGGCAGTGTTGTCTGTAGTCTGCTTTTTCATGGGTGGAAATGCCAAGGCGGGTGGGTGGGTATGCCAGGATCCACTGATGGAACCGAGTGCAAGGTCACAGGCCATTCTGACTGTGAGGAGGGGTTCCTGAGACTGGTCACCAACCTTTTGACCACTGCTTCCAGAATGTTCTCAAAGACTCGACACTTCTCTCTCCTTCTCAGCCCCTCCTAAGACTCCCTCCCCAGCTTTCTCTAGGACGATGTGGTGCCTGGTGGCTTCTGATGCCACCACATCCCAACTATGATGCTCCTGTCACACAATTCCTCCCAAAGCACCAACTTTTGTCCCATCACATCCCTGCTCAAGCATCTTCAATAGCTCCCCACTGTAGATGTCTTGCCTGCCTATTTCCTCCTCTACTTAACAAGCACAGACAAATAAAATGGAACGGCATGGCTGGAGGTTGGAAGAGAGTCAGTCCCCAGACAGTCAGCGCATCTAGTGCCAGAAGGTGCTACATGGGTGACTGGGGAAAAATGACCAATATCTGTCCAAGCAACTCATGGTCTAACCTACTCAGCAGCAAATAACCTGTTGTGATGCCCACACAAGTGCAATAGTGGCACACAGCCATGGTGGGGAACCAACTGCTCTTGATTCGGCTAACTGATCCCCTCAGTGGTACGGGACCCATAGCTAGAGCTGGGAAACAAGTCCGAACCATATCCAAACATAAGCCCACTCTCCATTATCAAGCTACCATCAATCATGGGCTACAAGAGGGCCTACACCTATTAAATTCTCTATAAAAAAAGTAAGGGTTATCTCATTTGTCCTGGTGCTAACTTACTCTCCATTGGAGAATATGTTTCTTTTTTTCAGATAGACATAGATCCTAAGGAGAGAGCCACCCCATCATACCTCAGAAGGGCCCTGGCTGAAACTAAAAAATTGGTGAAACAAGCAAGGGTGCTGTTTTCCTGATGAACCGGATACCAGCACAAGGGGGAAGGAGACCAACACAGAGAAAAATCAACTCCTACCAAATCAGAGAGCCAGAGACCCAGAGACCCCCAACACCTCATCACTGAAGCAGACCAAAAATGAACACAACATAGCTCAGGGAAATTTTGCAGAAGAGGGGAAAGAATGTCAGAGCCACATGTTGGGTCATGATATGCAGAGACATTTATCTTACCCATAACTGAGGGCTAACTCCACAATGCATGACCCATATACCTCAACAAGGAGGGGCCAAGGGGAGGGGTAGGTCATGGATGAGCCTAATAATGGTACCAAACTGACTGTATTTGCTGAATATAAAACTAATTAATAATAAAAAAAAACCAAGCATGGCCAGTACCATAAATTAACTATAGAAAAATCAGCAATATATGTAAAACATGGGAAATAAAAAAAAGTCTCCCAAAGTGTACTACCCAGAGGCAGTTGCTTCATCACATTTTGATAATTTCCCCAGACTTATTTTTTTAAAAGAGACTTTGCTATCTTGCCCAAGTTGGTCTGCACCTCGTGAGCCAAGTGATCCCTCTGCCTCTGCTTCCTGAGTTGTGGGAGCCCTCCCAGGACGTGGCTGATGCATGGGCACACCCACAGTAACACATCCATTTCAACAGGGACCTACCTTCATGCTGCCTCAAGCGCAGAACTCTCGGTTTCTCACTAATAATCACTAGCATCGTGATTTCAGGGGTGCCAATGTATGGTGGGCCTCAATTTACTGACAATTGGGTGTTTTTGTCCCCTATAGTTTACTTTCAGTTTTGTTGACTATGTTTCTAGGTCCCAAATCCCCTTCAGCCCTTTAAAAAAATTCTTGTTTGAGCAAACTATTACTTTTTTTTTTTTTTTGAGGTAGGGTCTCACTCTAGCTCAGGCTGACCTGGAATTCACTGTGTAGTCTCAGGGTGGCCTCAAACTTGTGGCGATTCTCCTATCTCTGCCTCCCGAGTGCTGGGATTAAAGGCGTGTGCATAATCACATTACTTCCTTTTTGAAAAATATTTTTGTTTATTTGCAAAGAGGATGGAAGAGAGGGAGGGAATGAATGGGGGTTCCAGGGCCTCGTCCCATTATAAAGACTCGCGATGTCACCACCACTTTGTGCATCTGGCTTTATGTGGGTACTGGGGAATTGAACCCAGGCAGTGAGGCTTTGCAAGCAAGCACCTTTAACTTCTGAGCCATCTCTCCAGCCCCTGGAAATCTATTGTTTCTATTACTTTATGTTGTCCTTAACTTCTCTTTATTGTTGTATTTCATAGAAAAGTGCATAAAATATGAACGTGCTGATGCATTCCTGAAAGCACAGCGAGGTAGGGAAAGAACACGCGTGCAGAACTCCGTGGCCCTCCACACGACCATGACAGCCCTCCCTCGGTACCTGCGGTGACCTTTGCGGTTGCATATTTTGCTTTTGGCTTTGTCATCTGTGTGGTCCTTGAATGTTAGCATCTAGTTAAACTCTGCTTCCAAACTGGTACCAGAGGAAGCTTATGAGACACATTTTTATGTTTAGCATGGGTCTGGCTCCTTCCCCCCTTTATTACAGGCGCCTCATCTTTATGTGCTTCTGGACCATCTCTATTGTTTTGCATCCTGCCTCTGTGTGAATGTGCACATTGAGCAGTCCCTGTCTTCAGTACTGAGACGTGTTTGAAACTTACAGCTTTACAAATCTTTTTTTTTTTTTAAATTTTTGAGCTGGAGAGTTGGCTTAGTGGTTAAAGCACTTGCCTGCAAAGCCTAAGGACCCAGGTTCAATGCCCCAGCTCCCACATAAACCAGATGCACAAGTTGGTGCATGCGTCTGGAGTTTGTTTGCAGTGGCTAGAGGTCCTAGTGCGCCCATTATATCTCTCTCTGTCTCAAATAAATAAATAAAATATTTGAAAAGTTTTTAAATTTTTAATGACTTTTTATTTATTTGTTTATTATTTATTAGAGAGAGAGATAGAAAGAGAGAGAGAGGCAGAGAGAGAGAAAGAAAGAGGCAAAGACATGGAGAGAATAGAATGGGCACACCAGGACTTTTAGCCACTGCACATGAACTCCAGACACATGTGCCACTGTGTGCATCTGGCTTATGTGGGTCCTGGGGCATCAAACCTGGTCTTTTGGCTTTGCAGGCAATTGCCTTAACAGCTAAGCCATCTCTCCAGCCCTAAAATTTTAAAATATTTTTATTTATTTGGAGAGAGAGAGAGAGAGAGGGGTGGGGGGAGAAAATGAATGAACCAGGGCTTCTAGCTGCTGTAAATGAACTCCACTTTGTGTATCTGGATTTATATGGGTATTGGGGAATTGAACCTGGGTCATTAGATTTTGCAGGAAAGTGTGTAAACCACTGAGCATCTCTTAAGCCCAAAGGCTGCCTTTTAAAAATTGATCTCGGGCTGGAGAAATGGCTTAGCGGTTAAGTGCTTGCCTGTGAAGCCTAAGGACCCCAGTTCGAGGCTTGATTCTCCAGGACCCATGTTAGCCAGATGCACTAGGTGGCGCACGCGTCTGGCATTCCTTTGCAGTGGCTGGAAGCCCTGGCGCGTCCATTCTCTCTCGCTCTTGCGCTCACTCTCACTCTCAAATAAATAAATAAAAATAAACAAAAAAAAATTTAAAAAAAATTGATCTCTACTTTTTTGGGGATTCAGCCTTATAGATTCCTGGCATAAACTGTGGGGGTGATTTCAGCACCCCTGGCAGGATTTGTGCTCTGATACTTGTACCCTTACTTTTTTTTTGGACAGGGTCTCGCTAAGTAGTCCTGGCTGGCTTGGAACTTGCTATGTAGAACAGGTTAGACTTGAACTTGTTGCTCTCCTTCTGACTCTGCCTCCCAGGATCACATACGTGCATCCTCTGGCTTCCTCTTCACTTTTTAGGTATTTCTGTGGGAGCAAAGCAAAGAAGGAGCCTGTGGTTTACTTGTCCTTGACCATCACAAAGGGTTAATACTCCGAAATAATGGCTTGATTTCTTATTATTTAACTTTTTGAGTTCTTTGTATATCCTAGATATTAATCCTATATCAGATATATAGCTGGCAAAGATTTTTTTCCCATTCTGTAGGTTGCCTCTTTGCTTTATTCACAGTGTCCTTTGCAGTACAAAGTCTTTGTAATTTCATGAGGTCCCAGTAGTTAATCTGTAGTTTTATTGCCAGAGCAATTGGGGTTATATTCAGAAAGTTTTTGCCAAGACCAATATGTTGAAGGGTTTCCCCTATTTTTTCCTCTAGCAGTTTCAGGTCTGATGTTAATGTCTTTAATCCATTTGGACTTAATTCTTGTACATGGAGAGAGAGAAGAATCTATTTTCATCTTTCTACAGATAAATATCCAGTTTTCCCAGCACCATTTGTTGAAGAGGCTGTGTTTTCTCCAGTGAGTCTTTTTGGCATTTTTGTCAAAGATCAAGTGGCTGTAGCTGCCTGGACTTACATCTGTGTCCTCTATTTTGTTCTATTGATTTACATGTCTGTTTTTGTGCCAGTACCATGCTGTTTTTGTTATTATGGCTCTGTAGTATAGGTTAAAATCAGGTATGGTGATACCACCAGCCTTATTTTTTCTCAACATATTGTTTTGTATAAAGTCAGGCATGGTGGTACATGCCTTTAATCCCAGCACTGGGGAGGCAGAGGTAGGAGGATTGCTGAGAGTTTGAGGCCACCCTGAGACTACGTAGTGAATTCAAGGTAAGCCTGAGCTAGAGTGAGACCCTACCTTGGAACCCCCCCCCCCCCGCAAAAATATTATTTTGGATATTCAAGGTTTTCTTGTGCTTACAAATGAATTTTAGGTTTATTTTTCTATTTCTGTGAAGAGTGCTTTGGAATTTTGATGGGGATTGCATTAAATGTGTAGATTACTTTTGGTAAGATTGACATTTTCACAATACTGATTCTTTCAATCCAAGAACATAGGATATCTTTCCATTTCGTAGTGTTTTCTGCAATTTCTGCTTTGATTGTTTTAAAGTTTTCATTGTAGAAATTCTTCACTTCCTTGGTTAGGTTTCTTCAAAGTTACTTTTTTTTTTTGAGGTAATTGTGATGGGAGTAATTACCTGATTTCATCCTCAGCATATTTATTGTTAGTATATAGGAAGGCTATTGATTTATGTGTGTTTATTTTGTATCCTGCTACATCACTAAAAGTATTTATCAGCTCTAACAGTTTGCTGTTGGAGTCTTTAGGTTCTTTATGTATAGAATTATATAATCTGCAAATAATGATAATTTGATCTCTTCCTTTCCAATTTGTGTCCCTTTTACCTGTGTCTCTTGTTTTATTTAAGACTTCCAGTACTATATTAAATAAAAGTAGGGACAGTGGACACTGTTGCTTTGTTCCTGGTTTTAGTGGAAAAGTTTCAAAATTTTCCCCATTGAGTATTAAGTTGGCTATAGGTTTATCATAAATAGCCTTTATCATGTTGAGATATGTTCCCTCCAGTCCGAGTGTCTGTAGGACTTTTATCATGAAGGGATGTTGGATTTTGTCAAATGCCTTTTCTGCAGCTATTGAGATGATCATGTGATTTTTGTCTTTCAATCCATTTACATAATGTATTACATTTATCAATTTGCATATGTTGAACCATCCCTGTATCTCTGGGATAAAGCCTACTTGGTTGGGGTGAATGATCTTTTTGATATATTCTTGTATTCTGTTTGCCAATATCTTCTTAAGAATTTTTGTATCTATGTTCATGAGGGAGATTAGTCTGTAGTTTTCTTTTTTTGTTCTGTCTTTGCTTGGTTTTGGTATCAGGGTGATGCTGGATTTGTAGAAGGAGTTTGGTAGGATTCCTTCCTTTTCTATTTTATGGAAAAATTTGAGAACTAGTGGCATTAGTTCTTCCACAAAGGGCTAGTAAAATTCACTAGAGAATCCATCTGGACCTGGACATTTTTTTTTAAAAATTTTTATTAACATTTTCCATGATTATAAAATATATCCCATGGTAATTCCCTCCCTCCCCACCCCCACACTTTCCCGTTTGAAATTCCATTCTCCATCATATTACCTCCCCGTTACAATCACTGTAATTACATATATACAATATCAACCTATTAAGTATCCTCCTCCCTTCCTTTCTCCACCCTTTATGTCTCCTTTATGTCAACTTACTGGCCTCTGCTACTAAGTATTTTCATTCTCACGCAGAAGCCCAGTCATCTGTAGCTAGGATCCACATATGAGAGAGAACATGTGGCACTTGGCTTTCTGGGCCTGGGTTACCTGACTTAGTATAATACTTTCCAGGTCCATCCATTTTTCTGCAAATTTCATAACTTCATTTTTCTTTACCGCTGAGTAGTACTCCATTGTATAAATGTACCACATCTTCATTATCCACTCATCTGTTGAGGGACATCTAGGCTGGTTCCATTTCCCAGCTATTATAAATTGAGCAGCAATAAACATGGTTGAGCGTGTACTTCTAAGGAAATGAGATGAGTCCTTTGGATATATGCCTAGGAGCGCTATAGCTGGGTCATATGGTAGATCAATCTCTAGCTGCTTTAGGAACCTCCACACTGTTTTCCACAATGGCTGGACCAGATTGCATTCCCACCAGCAGTGCAGAAGGGTTCCTTTTTTTCTACATCCCCGCCAACATTTATGATCATTTGTTTTCATGATGGTGGCCAATCTGACAGGAGTGAGATGGAATCTCAATGTGGTTTTAATCTGCATTTCCCTGATGACTAGTGACGTAGAACATTTTTTTTAGATGCTTATATGCCATTCGTATTTCTTCCTTTGAGAACTCTCTATTTAGCTCCATAGCCCATTTTTTGATTGGCTTGTTTGATTCCTTATTAGTTAACTTTTTGAGTTCTTTGTATATCCTAGATATTAATCCTCTATCAGATATATAGCTGGCGAAGATTTTTTCCCATTCTGTAGGTTGCCTCTTTGCTTTTTTCACTGTGTCCTTTGCGGTGCAAAATCTTTGTAATTTCATTAGGTCCCAGTGGTTAATCTGTGGTTTTATTGCCTGAGCAATTGGGGTTGTATTCAGAAAGTCTTTGCCAAGACCAATATGTTGAAGGGTTTCCCCTACTTTTTCCTCTAGCAGTTTCAAAGTTTCCGGTCTGATGTTAAAGTCTTTAATCCATTTGGACTTAATTCTTGTGCATGGCGAGAGAGGAGAATCTATTTTCATCCTTCTGCAGATATTTATCCAGTTTTCAAAACACCATTTGCTGAAGAGGCTGTCTCTTCTCCAATGAGTATTTTTGGCATTTTTATCGAATATCAGGTGGCTATAGCTACTTGGGCTTACATCTGGGTCCTCTATTCTGTTCCATCTACATGTCTGTTTTTGTGCCAGTACCATGCTGTTTTTGTTACTATGGCTCTGTAGTATAGGTTAAAATCAGGTATGGTGATACCACCAGCCTCTTTTTTGTTGCTCAGTATTATTTTAGATATTCGAGGTTTTTTGTGATTCCAAATGAATTTTTGGATTGTTTTTTCTATTTCCATGAAGAAAGCCTTTGGAATTTTGATAGGGATTGCATTAAATGTGTAGATTGCTTTAGGTAAGATTGCCATTTTCATGATATTGATTCTTCCAATCCAGGAACAAGGGATGTTTCTCCACTTTCTAGTGTCTTCTGCAATTTCTCGCTTGAGTGTTTTAAAGTTCTCATTGTATAGATTCTTTACTTCCTTGGTTAGGTTTATTCCAAGGTATTTTATTTTTTTTGATGCAATTGTGAATGGGAGTGATTCTCTGATTTCATCCTCTGTGTGTTTGTTGTTAGCATATATGAAGGCTACTGATTTCTGTGTATTTATTTTGTATCCTGCTACATTGCTGTAGGTTTTGATCAGCTCTAACAGCTTGCTAGTAGAGTCTTTAGGGTCCTTTATGTATAGAATCATGTCATCTGCAAATAATGATAACTTGATCTCTTCCTTTCCAATTTGTATCCCTTTTATGTGTGTCTCTTGCCTTATTGCTATGGCTAAGACTTCCAAAACTATATTAAATAGAAGTGGGGACAGTGGACACCCTTGTCTTGTTCCTGATTTTAGTGGAAAAGCTTCCAGTTTTTCCCCATTTAGTAATATGTTGGCTGTAGGCTTGTCATAAATAGCCTTTATTATATTGAGATATGTTCCTTCTATTCCCAGTCTCTGTAGGACTTTTATCATGAAGGGATGTTGGATTTTGTCAAATGCTTTCTCTGCATCTAATGAGATGATCATGTGATTTTTGTCCTTCAACCCGTTTATGTAATGTATTACATTTATAGATTTGCGTATGTTGAACCATCCCTGCATCTCTGAGATAAAGCCTACTTGGTCAGGGTGAA
Source organism: Jaculus jaculus (assembly GCF_020740685.1). NCBI lineage: Eukaryota > Metazoa > Chordata > Mammalia > Rodentia > Dipodidae > Jaculus > Jaculus jaculus. The sequence continues at coordinate 225,684,300 of NC_059102.1, forward strand.
TGATCTTTTTGATATACTCTTGTATTCTGTTTGCCAATATTTTGTTGAGAATTTTTGCATCTATGTTCATGAGGGAGATTGGTCTGTAATTTTCTTTTTTTGTTCTATCTTTGCCTGGTTTTGGTATCAGGGTGATGCTGGCCTCATAGAAGGAGTTTGGTAGAATTCCTTCTTTTTCTATTTCCTGGAAAAGCTTAAGAAGCAATGGTGTTAGCTCTTCCTTAAAAGTCTGGTAAAATTCAGCAGTGAATCCATCCGGGCCTGGGCTTTTTTTAGTTGGGAGATTATTGATAACTGTTCGGATCTCCATGTTTGTTATAGGTCTATTTAAGTGATTAATCTCATTTTGATTTAATTTAGGTAGGTCATATAGATCAAGGAAATCATCCATTTCTTTCAGATTTTCATACTTTGTGGAGTATATGCTTTTATAGTATGTCCCTATGATTTTTTGAATTTCTCTGGAATCTGTTGTGATGTTACCTTGTTCATCTCTGATTTTATTAATTTGTGTCTCTTCTCTCTTTCTTTTGGTCAGATTTGCTAAGGGTTTATCAATCTTGTTTATCCTTTCAAAGAACCAACTCTTTGTTTCATTAATTCTTTGGATTGTTCTTTTTGTTTCTATTTCATTAATTTCTGCCCTAATCTTTATTATTTCTTCCCGTCTACTACTTTTTGGTTTGCCTTGTTCTTCTTTTTCCAAGGCTTTAAGGCAAAGCATTAGGTCGTTTACTTGCGACCTTTCTTATTTCTTAATATAGGCACTTAAGGCTATAAATTTACCTCTTAGAACTGCCTTCATTGTGTCCCAGAGATTTTGGTATGTTGTGTTCTCATTATCATTTGACTCTATAAATTTTTTGATTTCCTTTTTGATTTCTTCATTGACCAACTCATCATTTAGTAGTGTATTGTTTAGTTTCCATGATTTTGTGTATGCTCTATAGCCTTTCTTGCTACTGATTTGTAGTTTAATTCCATTGTGGTCAGATAGAATGCAAGGAATTATTTCAATTTTCCTGAATTTGTTAAGATTTGCTTTGTGTCCTAATATATGGTCTATTTTAGAGAATGTTCCATGTGCTGCTGAAAAGAATGTATATTCTGCAGCCTTTGGATGAAATGTCCTGTATATATCTGTTAGGTCCATTCCTTCTATGACCTCATTTAGTCCAGATGCCTCTCTGTTTATTCTTTCCCTGGATGACCTGTCAATTGATGAGAGTGGGGTGTTAAAGTCACCCACCACCACTGTGTTTGGTGTTATCTGTGACCTTAGTTCTAGTAGTGTTAGTTTGACGAATTTGGGAGCCCCCATGTTAGGTGCATATATGTTTAGGATTGTAATGTCCTGCTGTTGGAGTGTGCCCTTAATCAATATAAAGTGACCTTCCTTATCTTTCTTGACTAATGTCGGACTAAAGTCTACCCTGTCTGATATTAGGATAGCAACCCCTGCTTGTTTTCTAGGCCCATTTGCTTGAAACACCGTCTTCCAACCTTTCACCCTAAGGTAATGTCTATCCTTTGTAGAAAGGTGAGTTTCTTGGAGACAACAAATTGTAGGATCCTGCTTTTTAACCCAGTCTGCAAATCTATGTCTTTTCGTTGGGGCATTGAGACCGTTGATATTAAGAGATATTATTGAAAGGTGTGTATTTATGTTTGTCATTTTTGTGTGTGTGTGTGTGTTACTGGTTCTACCTGTGCTCTCTTCTGTTAACTGGTATTTGAGTATAGCTTGTTTTTTCTAGGTTCCTTATATGTGTGCTTTTCCTTTTGTTCAGCATGGAGGATTCTATCAAGTATTTTCTGTAGAGCTGGTTTTGTCTTCAAATACTCCTTTAACCTGTTTTTGTCATGGAATGTCTTTATTTCTCCATCTATTTGGATGGATAACTTTGCAGGATAAAGTAACCTTGGTTGACAGTTGTTATCTTTCAGAACTTGGAATATATCACTCCAAGCCCTTCTGGCTTTAAAAGTTTGTGTTGAATAATCTGCTGTAATCCTGATGGGCTTGCTTTTGTAGGTAACTTGATTTTTCTCTCTAACTGCTTTCAATATTTTTTCTTTGGTGTGTGTGTTTGGAAGTTTGATTATAATATGGCGAGGAGAGGTTCTTTCTGGGTTTTGTCTGGCTGGGGTTCTAAAGGCTTCCTGTATCTGTATTGGCACCCCTTTCCAAATTTGGGGGAAATTTTCCTCTATGATTTTGTTGAAGATGCCTACTATGCCTCTGGAGTGGAGTTCTTCTCCTTCTACTATGCCCTGAATTCTTATATTGGATCTTTTCATAGTGTCCCGAATATCTTGAAATTCCCACTCATACTTTTCTATAAGTTTGTCTTTCTCTTTGTTGGACTGCATTAGGTCTGCCACCTGGTCTTCTAGCTTAGATATTCTGTCCTCTCCCTCATCCATCCTACTGGTGAGATTTTCTACAGAGTTTTTTATTTCATTAACTGTGTTCTTCATTGCTAGTAATTCTGACTGGTTTTTCTTTATTATTTCTATTTCCCTATTTATGTCTTGTATTGCCTTCTTTATTTCATTAAATTGGTGTCCTGCCTCTTCTTTGATCCCTTTGATTTCCTCTTTGATTTCTTCTTTGATTGTTTTCATGTGTTCTTTGACCTCTTTGAACATATTTATAATTATTCTTTTGAACTCTTTCTCAGGCATTTCCTCTAACTCTTTCTCACTGGAGGACATTTCTGATGCATTAATACTTTTAGGTGGATTTATATCGTCTTGCTTTTTAGTGTTTCTTGTGTTATAATGTATATATTTTTGCATCTTGGATTAAGTTAATGCTTGGATTTTCTAGCTAGCTGTGTATTCTTAGCTGTATCAATTGATTTGATGTAATATATTTTCAGGGTAGGACCTTAAGGTATTAGGTGTGGCTCTTAAGACTCTCAGAGTATCTACAAAGATGTTCTTAGGGGTTGAGTTTCCCTGCTATAGGAGTATTCAAGCAGGCTGAGTGGAATAAAATACAGGTAGATTCTAAAATTTAACTAAACACTGTACACATTCAATCAAAAACAGCCCCGAGTATGTATGCAAGAGTAGTTATTATAATGACCAGATCCTCTATCAACAAAGAGGTTTAGATTTCTGGTCTGTTGAGGGATCCAAGTCAGCTTGTGACCAAGTGAGACCCTTCCCTGGTGCAATCCCAGTTACCTTGGGTGATTTTGGTCTCAGTCAAGTTGCTGCCTGGGTCGTCGGGCTGCTGTTCTGATTTCTGGAGCTGGGCACTTGCTTTTCCTATGGGGCAAACCGAGCCGCTGCTGCTGCCTCTGCTGCTGCCATAGCTGCCACTGCCGGAGCCACCACCGCTGCTGAAGCTGCCGCTGCCGTGTCCACCGCCGCTGCTCCCCCCGAAGCTGCTGCTGCGGGATCTGCCGCCACTGCCGCTCCTGGGTCCGCTGCTGCTGGGGCCGCTGGTACCGGTGCTGGAGCCGCTGATGTTGCTGCCGAACTCTGCTCCTGCTTGGGTCCCGCTGTCAGCCCAAGTTGGAGTGGCCGGGTCCCGGGCCGCTGCTCTGTTCGCTGGAGCTGGGCTCAGGCGGTGGGGGAGGGGAGGGAGCCGCGGCTGCTCTGGTTCTCTCGCTGCTCCACATGTTCTTGTACCTCGCGGTCTTCTCCTCCGCTGCTCGCTGCCGCTCTCCCCTCACGTGTCCCGAGTTGCGGAGAGTGCGCTGTGAGGGGAAAATCCCGCACCTGGCTTTTCCTGCGGCTCGAGCCGAGAGTCTGGCCGCTGCAGCGGTTGGCCGAGCTGCTGGAGCCACTTTTCCCGCCTGTGCAGGCTCTGGATGCTCTATAACTCTTCTACTTCTCCGCTGCTGCCTCAATTTCCTATACACCTCACTTTTTAGTAAAAGTGTGTATTTTGCTGAGTTTTTTTTTGGTCTTTTTCCCCCCTAGGCTGCTTTGGCATGGTACCTACGCCGCCATCTTAACCGGAAGTCCTGGACATTTTTTTAGCTAGGAAATTTTTTATACCTTCTTGAATCTCCATACTTGTCTATGTAAGAGGCTAATCTCATCTTGATTTAATTTTTGTAGGTCATATACATCAAGAAAATCCTTCATTTATTTTAGATTTTCAAACTTAGTAGAGTATATGTTATTAAAGTATGTCCTTATGCTTTCCTGAATTTCTTTGGTATCTGTTGTCATGTTGCCTATTTCATCTCTAATTTTATTAATTTATTCTCCTCTCTTTCTCCTGATCAGATTTGCTAAGGGTTTATCAATCTTGTTTATCCTTTCAAAGAACAAATTCTTTGTTTCATTGATTCTTTGGATTGTTTCTTTTTGGTTTATATTTCATTAATTTTTGCAGTATTTGGTGAAATGTTCTGTACATATCTGTTAGCTCCATTTGTTCTATGACCTCATTTAATTCAAATGCTTCTTTGTTTATTTTTTGTCACGATGACCTGTCAATTGAAAAGAGGGGTGTTGAAGTTACCCACTACAACTGTGTTTGGTGTTATCTGTGACCTTAATTCTAATAGTGTTTATTTGATGAAATTGATAGCTCCTAAGTTATGTGCATATATGTTTAGGATTGTAATGTCTTCCTGTTGGAGTGTTCCTTCAATTAATATAAAGGGACTTTCTTTATCTTTCCTAATTAATGATGGTTTGAAGTCTAGGCCCATTTGCTTGAAATACCATTTTCCAACCTTCTACCCTAAGATAGTGTCTGTCTTTTATGGAAAGGTGGGTTTCTTGGAGGCAACAAATAGAAGGATCCTGCTTTTTAACCCAGTCTGAAAACCTGTATTTTTTTGTTGGGCCATTGAGGCTGTTGATAGGAAGAGTTATTATTGAAAGATGTGTATTTATTCCCATTATTCTTCTTGTTTTGTAGTTCTTCTGGTTTTTCCTTTACTCACTTGTATTAACTATTATTTGAGTACGGTTTATTTTTTCCTGGTTCTTTATGTGTGTGCTTTTCTTTCTTTTTCATATGGAGGATCTTTCCAAGTATTTTCTGTAGAGCTGGTTTTGCCTTCATATAAGCCTTTAGCCTGTTTTTGTTGTGGAATGTCCTTATTTCTCCATCTATTTGAATGGATATCTTTGCTAGAAAAGTAATCTTGGTTAACAGTTGTTATTTTTCAGAACTTGAAATATACCATTCCAAGCCCTTCTGGCTTTTAAAGTTTGTGTTGAGTAATCTGCTGTTATCCTGATGGGCTTGCCTTTGTAGGTGACTTGATTTTTCTCTCTAACCTCTTTCAATATATTTTGTATGATTTGTGTGTTTTGTAGTTTATTTATTTTTTGGTATCATTTTATTATTATTATTTATTAAAACTTCCGTGATTATAAAAAATACTCCATGGTAATACCCTCCCTCCCCCCACTTTCCCTTTGAAACTCCATTCTCCATTATACCCCCTCCCCATCTCAATCAGTCTCTTTTTTATTTTTGATGTCATGATCTTTTCCTCCTCTTATGATGGTCTTATGCAGGTAGTGTCAGGTACTGTGAGGCCATGGGTGTCCAGGCCATTTTGTGTCTAGACAGGAGCATGTTGTATGGAGTCCTGCCCTTCCTTTGGCTCTTACATTCTTTCTGCCACCTCTTCTGCATTAGACCCTGAGCCTTGGAAGGTGTGATACAGATATTGCAGTAATGAGCACTGCAGTCATTTCTTTCCATCACCATGATACCTTCTGAGGCGTCCCAAGGTCACTGCCATCTGAAAACAGAAGATTCTCTACCAAAAGTGAGAGTAACATTAATATAAGGGTGTGAACATTAACAGAAGTGCTTACTGGGCAGTTTGATAAGCATAGTATATATATTTAGCCGGACAACAGCAGACATTACACCCCTAGGGCTTATGACTACCCCTGTTTTAAGTTTTCAGTATCAGGGATGTATTTCTTCCTCTGGAGCGGGCCCCTAGTCCAATTAGAGGGTAGTTGGTTTCCCCCATTACAGATATGCCACTATTGCACCTGTTGGTTCATTTGGCCTGGCTGGCCAAATATAAGGCTTGCAGTATCCACTGTTGAGTATCTTTACTGGTGATTTCTCTTTCTCCCATTGAACTGCATGCAGAATGGCTTCTTCCAGCTTTCTGTCAGCTGGTCTACAAGGAGGAGGTTATCAGTTCAGATCCATCAGAATTTCTCAGTGGCCTTGCAACCCAAGTATATGGAGTCTTCAGCAATAGGGTGTTATCATCTATTCCTGGTGGGAAACCAAGGGCCTCTGCAAAGGCCTATAATGTTTTGGGGGCATCAGGGACCTCCGTGGCCAACAACTCACTGGAAGATATCCCATCCCTGGCACTGAAAATTTTCTAGCCACAATCTATGGCTGCTGAGTGTTCCATTGTCCAAAAAAGTAGGATTTCATGTGGTTTATTTATATTCTCTTAGATTTTGATTACCTGTCCCTCTACCTTTCCTCTACTCAAACTCTTCCTCAGACCTCACTTTGGGCCTTTTCACCCCCATTAATCTATTCTTCTACTTACATATATACAACACCATCCTATTAAGTACCCCCCTCCCTTCCTTTCTCTTCCCTTTATATCTCTTTTCTAGCTTACTAGTCTCTGCTACAGAGTTTTTCCTCCTCACACAGAAGCCCAGTAATTTGTAGCTAGGAGCTACATATAAGAGAGAACATGTGATGCTTGGCTTTCTGAGCCTGGGTTACCTCACCTAGTATAATCCTTTCCAGATCCATCCATTTTCCTGAAAATTTCATAACTTCATTTTTCTTTACCGCTGAGTAGAACTCCATTGTATAAATGTGCCACATCTTCATTATCCACTCATCAGTTGAGGGACATCTAGGCTGGTTCCATTTCCCAGCTATTGTGAATTGAACAGCAATAAACATGGTTGAGCACATACTTCTAAGGAAATGAGATGAGTCCTTAGGATATATGCCTAGGAGTGCTATAGCTGGGTCATATGGTAGATCAATTTTTAGCTGTCTTAGGAACCTCCACACTGATTTCCACAATGGCTGGACCAGATTACATTCCTACCAACAGTGTAGAAGGGTTCCTCTTTTTCCACATCCCCGCCAGCATTTATGGTCATTTGTTTTCATGATGGTAGCCAATCTGATAGGAGTGAGATGGAATCTCAATGTACTTTTAATCTGCATTTCCCTGATGACTAGGAATGTAGAACATTTTTTTAGATGCTTATATGTCATTCATATTTCTTCTTTTGAGAACTATTTAGTTCCATAGCCCATTTTTTAATTGGCTTGTTTGATTTCTTATTATTTATTTTTTTGTATATCCGAGATATTAATCCTCTATCAGATATACAGCTGTCAAAGATTTTTTCCCATTTTGTAGGTTGCCTCTTTGCTTTATTCACAGTGTCCTTTGCAGTACAAAATCTTTGTAATTTCACGAGGTCCCAGCGGTTGATCTGTGGCTTTACTGCCTGAGCAACTGGGGTTATATTCAGAAAGTCGTTGCCAAGACCAATATATTGAAGGGTTTCCCCTACTTTTTCCTCTAGCAGTTTCAGAGTTTCAGGTCTGATGTTAAGGTCTTTAATCCATTTGGACTTAATTCTTTTTTTTTTAAATTAATTAATTAATTAATTAATTTATTTGAGAGTGACAGACACAGAGAGAAAGACAGATAGAGGGAGAGAGAGAGAATGGGTGCGCCAGGGCTTCCAGCCTCTGCAAATGAACTCCAGACACGTGCGCCCCCTTGTGCATCTGGGTAACGTGGGTCCTTTCGAACCGAGCCTCAAACTGGGGTCCTTAGGCTTCACAGGCAAGCGCTTAACCGCTAAGCCATCTCTCCAGCCCTGGACTTAATTCTTGTGCACGGAGAGAGAGAAGAATCTATTTTCATCTTTCTACAGATAAATATCCAGTTGTCCCAGCACCATTTGTTGAAGTGGCTGTCTTTTCTCCAATGAGTATTTTTGGCACTTTTTATCGAATATAAGGTGGCTATAGCTACCTGGACTTACATCTGGGTCCTCTATTCTGTTCCATCTACATGGCTGCTTTTGTGCCAGTACCATGCTGTTTTTGTTACTATGGCTCTGTAGAATAGGTTAAAATCAGGTATGGTGATATCACCAGCCTTATTTTTTATTGCTCAGTATTATTTTAGACATTTGAGGGTTTTTTTGTGATTCCAAATGAGTTTTTGGATTGTTGATTCTATTTCCATGAAGAATGCCTTTGGAATTTTGATGGGGATTGCATTAAGTGTGTAGATTGCTTTTGATAAGATTGCCATTTTCACAATATTGAGTCTTCTGATCCAGGAACAAGGGATGTTTTTCCATTTCGTAGTGTCTTCTGCAATTTCTTGATTGAGTTTTTTATAGTTTTCATTGTAGAGATCCTTTACTTCCTTGGTTATGTTTATTCCAATGTACTTTATTTTCTTTGTTGCATTTGTGAATGGGAGTGATTCTCTGATTTCATCCTCTGTGTGTTTGTTGTTAGCATATATGAAGGCTACTGATTTCTGTGTATTTATTTTGTATCCTGCTACATGGCTGTAAGTTTTGATCAGCTCTAACAGTTTGCTAGTAGAGTCTTTAGGGTCCTTTATGTATAGAATCATGTCATATGCAAATAATGATAACTTTACCTCTTCCTTTCCAATTTGTACCCCTTTCATGTGCATCTCTTGCTTTATTGCTATGGCTAAGACTTCCAGTGCTATATTAAATAAAAGCGGGGACAGTGGACACCCTTGTCTTGTTCCTGATTTTCGTGGAAAAGCTTCCAGTTTTTCCCCACTTAGTAATATGTTGGCTGTAGGCTTGTCATAAATAGACTTTATTATATTGAGATATGTTCCTTCTATTCCTAGTCTCTGTAGGACTTTTATCATGAAGGGATGTTGGGCTTTGTCAAATGCTCTTTCTGCCTCTAATGAGATGATCATATGATTTTTGTCCTTCAGTCCACTTATATAATGTATTACATTTATTGATTTGCATATGTTGAACCATCCCTGCATCTCAGGTATAAAGCCTACTTGGTCAGGGTGAATGATCTTTCCGATATATTCTTGTATTCTGTTTGCCAATATTTTGTTGAGAATTTTTTCATCTATGTTCATGAGGGAGATTGGTTTGTAATTTTCTTTTTTTGTTCTATCTTTGCCTGGTTTTAGTATCAGGGTGATGCTGGCCTCATAGAAAGAGTTTGGTAGAATTCCTTCTTTTTCTATTTCCTGGAAAAGCTTAAGAAGCAATGGTGTTAGTTCTTACCTGAAGGCCTGGTATATAGCAACCCCTGCTTGTTTTCTAGGCCTATTTGCTTGAAACACCGTTTTCCAACCTTTCACTCTAAGATAATGTCCATCCTTTGTAGAAAGGTGAGTTTCTTGGAGATAACAAATTGTAGGATCCTGCTTTTTAACAGAGTCTGCAAACCTATGTCTTTTGGTTGGGGCATTGAGGCCATTGATATTATTGAAAGGTGTGTATTTATGTTTGCCTTTTTTTTTTTTTTGTGGTTCCATTTCTACCTGTGCTCTCTTGTGTTAACTAGTATTTGAGTATTGTTTGTTTTTTCCAGGTTCCTTATGTGTGTGCTTTTCCTTCTCTTTGGCATGGAGGATTCTTTCAAGTATTTTCTGTAGAGCTGGTTTTGTCTTCAAATATTCCGTTAGCCTGCTTTTGTCATAGAATGTCTGTATTTCTCTGCCACTTGAGTGGATAGCTTTGCAGGATAAAGTAACCTTGGTTGACAGTTGTTATCTTTCAGAACTTGGGATACATCACTCCAAGCCCTTCTGGCTTTTAAAGTTTGTGTTGAGAAATTTGCTGTAATCCTGATGGGCTTGCCTTTGTAGGTAAATTGATTTTTCTCTCTAACTGCTTTTAATATTTTTTCTTTGGATTGTGTGTTTGGTAGTTTGATTATAATATGGCGAGGAGAGGTTCTTTCCAGGTTTTGTCTGGCTGGTTTTCTAAAGACTTCCTGTTTCTGCATTGGCACCTCTTTCCTAATTTTGGGGAAGTTTTCTTCTGTGATTTTGTTGAAGATGCCTACTATGCCTTTGGAGTGAAATTCTTCTCCTTCTACTATGCCCTGAATTCTTATGTTTGGTCTTTTCATAGTGTCCTGAATATCTTGAAATTCCCATTCATACTTTTCTATTAGTTTGTCTTTGTCTTTGTTTTACTGTATTAGATCTGCCACCTAGTCTTCTAGCTTAGATATTCTGTCCTCTCCTTCATCCATTATAGTGTTGAGATTTTCTACAGAGTTTTTTTATTTCATTAACTGTGTTCTTCATTGATAGTAATTCTGTTTGGTTTTTCTTTATTATTTCTATTTCCTTATTTATGTCTTGTATTGCCTTCTTTATTTCATTAAATTGGTTTCCTGTGTCTTCTTTCATTCCTTTGATTTCTTCTTTGACTTCTTTGAACATATTTACAATCATTCTTTTGAAATCTTTCTCAGGCATTTCCTCTAATTTGTTCTCACTGGAGGTCATTTCTGATGCATTAATACCTTTTGGTGGATTTATGTTATCTTGATTTTTAGTGTTTCTTGTGTTATAATGTATATATTTTTGCATCTTGGATTAAGTTAATGCTTGGATTTTCTAGTTAGCTGGGTAGTTTTAGCTGTATCAATTGATCTGATGTTATATATCTTCAGGGTAGGAGATTAAGATGTTAGGTATGGCTCTTAACACTCTCAGAGTATCTACAAAAGTGTTCCTAGGGGTTGAGTTTGCCTGCTATGGGAGTATTCAAGTAGGCTGAGTGGAACAAAATAAGGTCTAAAATTTAACTAAACAATGTACACATTCAACCAAAAACAGCACTGAGCATTTATGCAAGAGTAGTTATTGTAACAACCAGATCCTCTATCAACAAAGAGGTTAAGATTTCTGGTCTGTTGAGGGATCCAAGTCAGCTTGTGACCAAGTGAGACCCTTCCCTGGTGCAGTCAATCCCAATTACCTTTTTGGATGATTTTGGTCTCAGTTATGCTGTGCTCTGCTTGCGTTCCTCTTTGGTGCTCTGTGGGTTCAAGTAGGCTGGCTGGGTCGCTGGACTGCTGTTGTGTTTTCTGTAGATGGGCACTGGCATTTCCTGCGGGGCAAACTGAGCCTGGCAACTGTGGCTCTGCAGACCAGCACCGCCGCTGCTGGAGCTGCCTCTGCTGTTCTGCTGCTGGAGCTGCTGCTGTCGCTGCCAGAGCCGGAGCCAGAGCCGCCGCTTCCACTGCTGCTGCCAGAGCCGCTTCGGCCTGCCTGTGTGGGCTCTGGGTGCTCTGGATCTCTCCTTCTTCTCTGCTGCTGTTTTAATTTCCTATACATCTTACTTTTTAGTAAAAGTGTGTATTTTGCTGGGTTTGCTTTGGCTTTTTCTCCCCTAGGCTGCTTTGTCGTGGTTCCTATGCCGCCATCTTAACCGGAAGTCCACCTGTAGTTTATTTTTAATATAATGGTGAGAGGTTCTTTCCTGATTTTGTCTGTTTGTTGTTCTAAAGGCTTCCTGTATCTGTATTGGCTTTACTTTCCCTATTTGGGGGAAGTTTTCTTCTATGATTTTATTGAAAACACCTGATATGCTTTTGGAGGGAAATTCTTCTCCTTCTACTGTACCCTGAATTCTTGTGTTTGATCTCTTATAGTGTCCTGAATATCTTGAAATTCCCATTCATGCCTTCCTATTAGTTTGTCTTCCTCTTTGTTGGCCTGTATTAGGTCTGCCACCTGGTCTTCTAGTTTAGATATGCTGTCCTCTCCTTCATCCATCCTACTGGTGAGGCTTTCTACAGAGTTGCCAATTTGACTAACTCTGGTTTTCATTTCTAATATTTTTGACTGGTATTTTTTCATTATTCTTATTTCCTTACTCATATCTTATGTTGACCTCTTTAATATGTTGACCTCCTTATTTCATTAAGTTGGTTTCCTGTGTTCTCTTTCAGAAGTTTGTTCTTTTTCTTTGACTCCTATGATTTCTTTGAGTATAGATATCATTTTTTGAAATCTTTTTCAGGCATTTCATTGAAAATAGTCTCATTGGAAGTCATTTCTGATTTACTATTATTATTATTATTATTATTATTTTGGTTTTTCAAGGTAGGGTCTCACTCTAGCTCAGGCTGACCTGGAATTCACTTCATAGTCTCAGGGTGGCCTTGAACTCACAGTGATCCTCCTACCTCTGCCTCCTGAGTGCTGTGATTAAAATCATGTGCCTGGCAGGATTTATAATTTTTGGTGGAATTGTATTGTCTTGGTTTTTGTGTTTCTTGTATTAAAATGTAGAGAATTTTGCATCTTGAGTTCATTTGATGCTTAGGTTTTCTAATTATCTGCAGCTTTCTTAGCTATGTATATCCTAATTTATATATCTTCAAGGTAGAGGTTTAAGATGCCAAATGTAGCTTTTATACTCCAAGAAAACTACAGGAGTGACCCTCTGTGTTGAGTTTGCCACTATTCAAGAATTCTAGTATACTGGGTGAAGCAATTTACTGTCAAATTCTAAAATTCAACTGAGCAGTATACACATCCAATCCAAACTAGCATACAGTATTTATGCAGTCGTGGGGGTGAAAACAAACAGATAATCTAACAAAACCAAGTCCCTAAGGGTATGTGTGTGTTGCCCCATACCCTTAATCCTGTAAACTGGGAGGTTAAGATTTCTGGTCTGAAATGGGTTCAAGGTCAGACTGGGGCTGAGTCAGATCCTGCCCCCAAGAATGACAGAAGAAAAAGACAAAGGTCCTATGAATCTGGAAACGTCAAAGGCAACAATAATCTACCCCGAAACACAGCTTATTTGACAATGGTAAAGTTGACCAAGACTATGTAACACATAACCTGCCCTGTCCTGGAAAGAGGTTAGCACTTCTAGGGCAGACCTATGTACCTGAGTTTTTGTAAGGAGGCCCTGTTACCTTTTGGAAGGCTTTTAATCTCACCAATGCTGTGTGCCCGCCTCGATCCCTCTCTGTTGTGCTATGGATTCTGTTAGGCTGCTTGGGTCTCTGGATCTGGTGTCCTGATCACCTGTGCTGGATACCATGCGGAGGGGCGGGTGAATGTGTTCTCTGGAGGTTCATGGCCCTGACCATTGGGGGATTGGAAGCTGAGCAAGATGCCAGGAGTCGTACCAGAGCTGCTCAGCTGGTTCCGTTTGTGTTCTTGTTTTTCCAATGCCTTTAGGTGCTATGAAGTCATGGGACAGGTACAAAAAGATAGCATGGGGATGGAGAGATTGCTTAGTGGTTAAGGCATTTGCCTACGAAGCCTAAGGACCCAGGTTTGATTCCCTAGAACCCAGTTGGTGACATATGTGTCTGGGGTTCGTTTGCAGTGGCTAGAGGCCCTGGTGTGCCCATTCTCTTTCTCTCTCTCTCCCTCTCCCTCTTTCTCTCTTTCACATAACAAAAACAACAGCAAAAAGATAAAATAAAAGAAAGCATGGGAAGGCCGTGAGTGGAGTTATGGTGAAAAGCTGGTTTGGTTTGGTGGCCCTAGGCTGGGCAGGGTTAGTTATGACTCTTGCTGACTGAAGTGGGCTTTCTTTACCTTTCTAGGGTTAGGAAACTGAAGGGAAGCTGCTTGGCTGTTTTCTTCCTAAGTAGAAGGGAGAAGCTTTAACAAAAACTTTTCAGCAAACCCAGCATATATTTTCAACCTTTACCCCCCTCCCCCTGCAATTGTGACATGTCTACATGAAATTGGCCTCAGGAAGGAAGTCCTGTTGGAGAAGCTATTTTCTGAACATCCCTTTATACCCAAGATTGCTCAACACACATACAGTTAGGTGGCGAGCCAAGGGCATCAGGCCCTGGGAGGCAGCTGTAATTTGAAAGTCAAATGCTTTAGGAAGCAGAGAGCTGGGTGCATGATTCCCTTCACTCAGCACAGGGAAAAGTCCTTGGAGAGGAAGATTTCTTTTAAAGGAAAGGCACGTGCAGAAGCTGGACTCTAACCTGAAAGCAAGGCTGAAGTGAGGACAGCTCCATGACATCCCACAATGGGGAAGTTAGGAGTCAAGTGCCCGGGGGGAAAAATACAGAATGACTAAGCCACTGGCAGGTACCAGGAATCCAGGACTGCTACTATGAAAAGTACCTTTCATTTAAGATGGGCAGTCTAGGGCTGGAGAGATGGCTTAGAGGTTAAGGCACTTGCCTGCAAAGCCTAAGAATTCATGTTCAAATCTCCAGGACTCATGTAGCCAGACACACAGTGACACAAGTGCGCAATGTCACACCCATACCCACAAGGGGGTGCATGCGTCTGGAGTTCATTGGCAGTGGCTGAAGACCCTGGCAAGCCTATTATCTCTCTATCTTTGCCTCTTTCTCTCTCTCAAAATAAACAATAAAAAATAAGAGAGAAGAAAAAATAATAAGATGAGCAGTTCAGCTGGGTGTGGTGGCGCACGCCTTTAATTCCAGCACTTGGGAGGCAGAGGTAGGAGGGTCGCTGTGAGTTCGAGGGAGAGTGAGTTCCAGATCAGCCTGGGCTAGAGTGAGGGCCTGTCTCCAGTCTAGGGCCACTGGGGTATGGCCACAGTGGAAGTACCACCACCAGTGCAGTCTTTCACAGTGACTTAATCCAATGCCTGCACATGGCAGGGGACGCTCTCTGCCCATCACTCTCACCTTCTGTAAGCAAGCAAGCATGGAATACACACAAAGGCCTTCTGCACTCCAAGGCACTAGTCACTCTGGTTGTAGGCAAGAGGGAAACCACCTTGCCTGCGTGCTCATGGCCCCTTATCTGTGGGGTGTCATCACTGCAGCCATGATGGACTTTTCTGTTGCCCTGTTTTCAGGAGGAGGAAGAGGCCTGCTGGGTCTCCCTCCCAACCTTCTTCTCATCCATGACTCATGTCCCCCCAGCTGTTGCCTCTCATGGGCCATCATAGTTGGAGAAGGTGTGTGTGTGTATTTGTGGGTGTGGGTGTCAGGCTGTAGTCTGGACCTGTCTTGGAATCCCCCTTCCTCCGTAGGGCACTTTAGAATTTGGAAAGCTTGCTGAGAGAAGATGTGACAGCTGGTTCTTAGGTGCTGAGGAGACAGACCCATTGCTAGGCAGATGTTTACCTGTAGGGGCCAGGCAGTGGCTCCTGAGATGTCCCACGTCGTCACTCCTCAACCTGTGTGGTCGGCTTGGTAAGTGTGCCAAAGGATTTGAAAGGACAGCGTCTTGGAGCACTTGGCTGGGCCCCAAGTCCAGTGGCACCTCCTTGTAAAATTCAGAAAAGGCAGACCCAGACCAGGAAGAGGCCCTGAGATTGGAGTGACATCGTCATAGGCTGAGGAAGAGCTGTAGCCCAGAAGCTGGAAGGGGAAAGGAATGTCTTTCCCTGGGGCTCCTAGGGAGCAGCACCTTGGCTGCACTGTGGGAGAATCTATTCCTGTTGGCTTTAGGGCTGTAGCTCATGGCACAGTGTAGCCCAGGATCGTCCCCAAGATCCAGAGGAACGTACTGCCCGCTGGCGGCGCTCACTGGTGTCTCTGCGCAGTGTGCCACCGCCCCAGCGAGAATCTGCTTCCCCCATTGCCTCAACAGAACATGCTCCTATGGTTTTTGACCCCAAGACAGTGAATATCAGGGACTTTATCTACCCACAAAATTTATCTTACTCTCGTGGTCTCCACATGGTTGCCACCTCTAGAAATCAGATGGTTTTCAGTGCCGAATTGGGCTGGCATATAGCAGTGACCAGGGACCTTCCGGTCCCTCTCCTCTTCCTCATCTCTGGGGATTTTAGACTTACAGAAACCACAGTGAAGCTTCTGCCAGGGAGGAAGCCAGGGCCCACTGGGATTAGGAAGCATGTGACTATCTACATGCCCGTGTGAGCCCCTAGGGAGGATGTCTGTCCTGGGGCCAGGAGAGGAGGTATTTAAAATATCTTGGGTGGAGCTGGAGAGATGGCTTATCAGTTAAGGCACTTGCCTGCAAAGCCTAGGGACTCAGGTCCGATTCCCCAGCTACCACATAAGCCAGATGCACAAGGTGGTGCATGTATCTGGAGTCTGTTTGCAGTGGCCAGAGGCCCTGGCATGCCAATTCTCTCTCTCTCTCTCTGTCTAATAATAAATAAATAAAAATAAAAAAAACCTTGGGTGATCACTGGGGTGATGTAAAACCTACCATACTGCACAGAAGAACTGACAGTAGAGAGCTCAGCACTGAGACATCTCAACCCCTAGCCTCCAGGGCTCAGGGTCCATTGTGGAAGAGGTGGCAGAAAGAATGCCTTTAATCCCAGCATTTGAGAGGTAGAGGTAGGAGGATTGCTGTGAATTTGAGGCCAGCCTGGGCCTACATCGTGAATTCCAGGTCAGCTTGGGCTAGAGCAGAGACCCTGCCTCAAAGAGCCTCAAAGACAAAACACAACACAACAAAAAGAGTGTAAGAGCCAAAGGAAGGGGAGGACTGTTTACAATGCTGTCATCTGGTCACAAAAGTTGCCTTGATATTCACGACTCCACAGTGACTGATGCTACCTATACAAGAGTTTCATAATAGGAGAAAAAAAATGATAACATCAGGGCTGGAGAGATGGCTTAGCGGTTAAGCGCTTGCCTGTGAAGCCTAAGGACCCCGGTTCGAGGCTCGGTTCCCCAGGTCCCACGTTAGCCAGATGCACAAGGGGGCGCACGCGTCTGGAGTTCGTTTGCAGAGGCTGGAAGCCCTGGCGCGCCCATTCTCTCTCTCCCCCTCTATCTGTCTTTCTCTCTGTGTCTGTTGCTCTCAAATAAATAAATAAATAAATGAACAAAAAAAAATTAAAAAAAAATGATAACATCAAAGTGGAAGAGAGACTGGATGGAAAGAAGAAAGGATTCAGTGGCGAGGGAGAGGAAAAGGGAAGGTGGTGAGAGGGGATTATGATCATGGTATGTTGTCTATATTTATGGAAGTTATCAATAAATAGTTAAAAAAATAAGTAAAATCTTTGGGACTCAAGCTGAGCCAATCTAGACCTTCCTGCTAGAACACTTGGGAAAGACAGTCTTTTCATCTGAGGAAGCTCAATGGATAGCCTGGTGGCTCTGTGAGGAGCCGCTAACAGACAGCTTTCCTGAAGGCAAAAACAGTTATCTGAGAGATGGAGGAAGACCAAGCCTGACGTCCTCACTTGATATCCTGGATCTTGCCAGGCCTAAAATTTCCCAACAACCCCTGTGCTTTCCAGTTACAAATGTCAGGCTAGTTTTACTTGAAGGCAGGGTTTCATTTTGTAACCCATCCTGGAAGCTTCCATGTAGCTCAGGCTGACCTTGAACTCACAGAAATCCTCCTGCCTCAGCCTCCCGAGTGTTAGAAGTACAGGTGAGAGCCACCAAACCCAGGGCTCCTTGTCAGGCAGCTGTTGTCACTTGTTTCTGTCAACTGCATGGAAAGTGC
This sequence comes from Jaculus jaculus, assembly GCF_020740685.1. NCBI lineage: Eukaryota > Metazoa > Chordata > Mammalia > Rodentia > Dipodidae > Jaculus > Jaculus jaculus. Next base: position 225,701,711 of record NC_059102.1, read on the forward strand.
CCCAACTAATCCACATTGCATACAGTGATCCCCCCCCCCCCCAGAGACAGCTTTCAGAAGCTGTGTCCCATCACCTATATGGCACCATGCATGTGCCCTGTGTCTTGATCATTGTCTTAACCAGTTGTAACCTTCTTCTCAACAGGCCCCCCGCCCGTTCCCTTATTAAGCAGAAGGGTCCAATACACTTCCAGCATTGGCGAGAGGCTTGAAGCATCATGGGAAGTTGTTCCCACTTTCTTTGCCTGTCCACCCTTTGCTCAGCCCTGAAGGTCATCTCCAGTTTGTTCTCTCTGGCAGTCATGTTTTCATCACTATGACAAACACCTGAGGAAACAAGTGGAGGATGGACGTTGTTTTGATCATAGCCTTGGAGGTCCCAGTCCAGTCATCTGGTTCCATTGTTTCCAGACCTGTGCATGGCGAGGCAGAATATAATGGCTGGGAGTGTGGGATCCTGATGACCGGCCGAGGGCAAAGACATTGAGGGTCTGGTACAAAATATAACCCCAGGGACATGCCTTCAGTGAACTAGTCAAGGGACTCACCTATCAATAAGGTTAGAATCCTCATGATCCAATCACTTGTCAAGAGTGCTGCCAGCTGGGATTCAAGCTGTCAACACGGGCCTTTCGGGGAGAATAGAAGGCCCAGAAGCCACAGTCATGTGACCATGGACAGAGCTAGGAGCCCACATAAATCCCTCCTCTTGGAAGTTGAAAACTGCACACTAGGGATGAGCTTCAAAGGTTGAGCAAAGCAGGAAGGGGAGGGTTTCCCACCATGTCTCAAGTCCCTTGTAGGGGCTGGAGAAATGGCTTAGCGGTTAAGGCACTTGTCTGAAAAGCCTAAGAACCTAGGTTCGATTCCCCAGTACCCATGTAAAGCCAGATGCACAAAGTGGCGCATGTGTCTGGAGTTCGTCTGCAGTGGCTCTAGCATGCTCATTCTGTCTGTCTACCTTCCATTCCCCCTTCAAATAACTAGCTAACTAACTAAATTTTAAGAAATTCTTGTAGAAGTGGAAGCTTGCCAGCACCTTCCATGTAGCATAGAATAACCTAACACAAGCTCCTCTGTCACAGACGTGCCATTGGCGCTTGCTTATATGTTACACTGAAACATTATTGAATCTAACCCAGACCCGAGCAAGCTGTGAGCGCCCTGCCTCAGTCACCTCGGAGCTGCCTGGGGCCTGCCGTGCAGAACGTGGGACTCAGAACCTTGTCATGGGACACGAGATCTTTTCTGGAAGACCTTTTGCCCTTTTGGTTCTAGATTATGTTTGTTCCACAACCTGAGATGTTTTCTTGAACTCCTGCTGTGAGTAACCCTTTCCCCTCAACTGTTAGCGTGTTTAATATTTATACTTTTGACTGACACTGTGTCGCCTTGACGTATCATAATATTACTTTTCTCTTTTCAGCTTTGTCACATGTTTAAGGTCCTGTCTGAGTTGCCTGTGGCTGCTGTGACAAATTACCACGAACACAGTGGCTCACAGCAGCACGCCTTCATTATCCCACAGTCTGGAGGCCAGAATTCCAATACAGGTCCCACTGGACTAACTTGGGGGTGTTGGCAAGGTTGGTTCCTTTGGAAGGCTTCAGGTTTGAGTCTGTTTTTCCCTTTTTCCAGCTCTTTTTAAAAATATCTTATTTTTTTTTTACTTTATTTTAATTTTTTTAAATTTATTTATTTGAGAGTGACAGACACAGAGAGAAAGACAGATAGAGGGAGAGAGAGAGAATGGGCACGCCAGGGCTTCCAGCCTCTGCAAACGAACTCCAGACGTGTGCGCCCCCTTGTGCATCTGGCTAACGTGGGACCTGGGGAACCGAGCCTCGAACCGGGGTCCTTAGGCTTCACAGGCAAGCACTTAACTGCTAAGCCATCTCTCCAGCCCCCAAAATATCTTACTTATTTGTAAGCAGGGATATAGACAGAGAGATAGAGTGACAGAGAGAGTATGGGTGTGTCAGGGCCTCCTGCCACTGCAAACAAGCTCCATATGCATGCACTAATTTGTGCATGTGGTTTTATGTGGGTACTGGGGAATTGAACCTAGGTCTTAGGCTTTGCGGGCAAGTACCTTAACCACTGAGCCATCTCTCCAGCCCCTTTTCCCAGCTCTTTGAGGCTCCTATACTCCTTGGTTGGTGGCTCCTTCCTCTACCTTATAGCTGTCTATGCAACAGTCCGCGCCTCCCTCTGAGTCAGCTTCTATGGTCACAGCTCCTGGATGTGGAACTTCCAGAGAACCGAGAGGACCCTGGACCCTTCTGGCTGTTCTTGCGTAACCTCCTCTTCTCAGGCTCCGGGCCTTACCGCAGCTCTCTCTCAACTCCATTTTCCTGCCCCTCATCTGTCCTGTCCTTCATTGGAGCTACCTATTTAGAAATTCCACTCTTGTTCACTGCTGTATGAGTTGAATTCTGGACTGTTGGTTAAACTTTCCTTACATGGAAAGTCTCTCGTATTCCACTAACCAGAAATTGCTCACCTTTGTCCCTGAGAGAGGAGGGACCACGACACCCTACGTTAACTCTAGGGCTTTCCTGCCCTACTTGGGGAATAGACCTACGTGAGCATGTGGATGGGATTTTGTGGATGGGAGCAGGTCTAGTGAGCTGGCATCAGAGTATCTCAGCACTGGAGAAGGCATCTTTCCAGAAAAACCCTGTTTCCAGATGGCGTGGTGGCCCTGTAGCTCAGGGAGGCCATACCCCTTCCCTTCTGGTTGTATCTGTTTTCTCAGTGAGACAGTGACATGATAGGGAGCTTGAGAAGAACATGAGGGAGATGCTTAGGAGAGAGGAAAAACACAGACACATGCCCCTGTGGGCTTGTTGAGGGTCGCAGTCAGGATGAACAGGGAGGCTCCTCTGCATATTCAGCTGCAGGGCACTGATGTGGAGAAAGCAGAGGGTGTGCTTTCCAGGCCTGGTGTTTGCCAAGCTGGTAAGACTGTGGGAATAAGGTCCCCTTTCTTTGGCACGGATGGGCCTTGCCTGTACAGACTGAGCATAGCTGTCTTAGAGGTGGATGAAAACAGGATACCCATCCAGAACATTCTCAGGAATCAGGTAAATGGCAATGTGTTTTCTTATAAGGCTACCCTCAATTTGAGACAATCTATGTAGGTCAGCCTGGCTTTGAACTCATGATCCTCTGCCTCAGCCTCCCAAGTGTGTTCTCAAGTTTAAAATGACTTTATGGAACACATGAGAGGAGGGAGGGAGTGTGAATATCTATCCTGAGGCTTGTCTCAGACTGGGAGCTCCGGTAGGGCTGTCTTAATAGGCGGCTGTCCACACACAAGCTTCCCTGTTTGAAGACCAGGTTCTATCGACATGTTTGTTGAATGAGCAGTTATTACAGGCCCAACAGAAAGAGCTCCTGAGAGAGAAAGTCCTCAAGAGATATATAGGGCTTTTTTTTTTTTTTTTTTTTGGTTTTTCAAGGTAGGGTCTCATTCTAGTCCAGGCTGACCTGGAATTCACTATGGAGTCTCAGGGTGGCCTCAAACTCACAGTAATCCTACTACCTCTGCCTCCCGAGTGCTAGGATTAAAGGCGTGCGCCACCATGCCCGGCCAGGGCTTTGTTTTAATAATGTCTGCTTGAGACAGAAACACCACAGTGTGACATTTAATAAGCTCAGTGGTTATTTCCCTTTCAGACCCAGCACCTTGATCGGTTCTTGGTTGGTCTTCCCCCTGATCACAGGCAACGGGGAAGAACCAGGGACCAAGAGCTTGTAAGCCAAGTTTCTGACTGTGCCACGAGGTGCTAACAGGTGTGTCTTCTGGGCAGCATTTGTGACTCAGACAGCTTTAGGGACTTCCCCCCACGCCCATCCTGCCATGACATCATCCCATGTTATCCTTCATTTCAGTTTCTCTGGTATCTCGCTGTGACAATAAGCTGAAAACACCCTTCCTAGGAATTGTTGATGCACTGGGCTTTTCACAGACCTCCTGGAGCACCTAGAGAATGGTGGGGGGTGGGGGGAGAACGGAAGTAGGAAAGGAGGCTGCAGGGCTTCCAGGTGGTGAGGACACTTGGATGATGGAAAGAGCAGGCAGATGGCCCCGAGGACTACAGCACTTAGCCACCGCTCCCAGAACCCTGCATCAGAGCAGTCTCGTGTGAGACAGCTCTGGCTTCTGTCATCATCCAGTGCCTTGTTTTTTCTCAAGTTCCCTGACCGTCTGTAGGCACCAGAACGGGGCCTCTGCAGTGTGAGGGCAAGTTGAACTTGGGAAGCAGAGGGAGAGGGCGTGGAGGGAAAAGATTTAAAGGAGATTGGAGCAGAAAGAAAAAACGCAACGCAGAGAGTCTCAAGTCATGAGTGATTCTCTCTCTTTTTCTTTCTTTTTGGGTATTTGAGGTAGGGTCTCCCTGTAACCCAGGCTGACCTGGACTCTCAGGGTGGCCTCGAACTCATGGTGATCCTCCTACTTCTGCCTCCTGAGTGCTGGGATTAAAGGCGTGCGCCACCATGCCTGGCTTTTTCTTTTTGAGGAAGCCCAACAGACTGTTTTTTTTTTTTTTAATTACTGTTTTAAACTTAAGCAACATTTTTTATTAGATATGGACATATTTTGTATGTAAACAACACATGTTGGTACCATCCTTTCCCCCATCCCTGCCCCTTTTCTGAAGAGGCCTTCCTTGTTGGGGATGCAGGTCTGGCTTTTTCTTTTTAATGCAAGAGAGAGAGAGAGAGAGAGAGAGAGACTTGGCACACCAGGGCCTCCAGCCACTGCAATCGAACTCCAGACACATGCGCCCCCTTGTGGGCCTGTGTCACCTTCTGGGTCTGGTTTATGTGGGACCTGAAGACTAGAACGTGAGTCCTTAGGGTTTGCAGGCAAGTGCCTGAACTGGTAAGCCATCTCTAGCCCTCTTTCTGTCTTTTAAAAATATTTATTTATTTATGAGAGAGAGAGAGGGGTGGGGAGAGAGACAGAGACAGAGGCAGATAGAAAGAGAGAATGGGCATGCTAGGGCCTCTAGCCTCTGCAAATGAACTTTGGACACATGCACTACCTTGTATATCTGGCATTACAAGGGTACTGTGGAACTGAACTCAGGCCATTAGGCTTTGCAGGCCAGTACCTTAACCACTGAGCCATCTTTCCAGCCCCTCTTTCTTTCTTTGCAATAGGCACACATGCAAATTTCTGGAGACAGTCCTGGTTGTCATAATCTGGGGCTGCTGCTAGTGTCTATAGAGTGGATCGAGATATCCTGCAGTATTCAGGAAGCTTCCCCCAGACAACTGGCAGTGCCACAGCGGAGACGTCCTGATGCAACTCCAAGGACTAGGAGACTGGGAGGAGAAGGGGAGTCCAGCTGAGCCTTGCCAGAAGAATCTTCATTTGGTTTGGAAGTTCTCCAGAAGGAAAGCTTCACTGTTTCTTTTAAAAAATATTTTTTTTTTATTTAGGCTGGAGAGATGGCTTAGTGGTTAAAGTGCTTGCCTGAAAAGCCTAAAGAACCCACATTTGATTCTCCAGAACCCATGTAAGTCAGATGCATATGGTGGCAAATGTGTTTGGAGTTTGTTTGCAGTGGCTAGAGTTCCTGGTGCGCCCATTCTCTCTTTCTCTCAAACAAACAAACAAACAACAAAAAAAATAAAAATAAAAATTAGCTGGGTGTGGTGGCGCACACCTTTAATCCCAGCACTTGGGAGGCAGAGGTAGGAGGATTGCCGTGAGTTCAAGGCCACCCTGAGACTAGAGTTAATTCCAGGTCAGCCTGGACCAGAGTGAGACCCTACCTCGAAAAACAAAAACAAAAAACAAAAAAATTAAAAAATTGTTTATTTTCAATGAGAGAGAGATATTGAGAGAATGGGCATGCCAGGGCCTCCAGCCACTGCAAAGAAACTCCAGACGCATGTGCCACCTTGTGCATCTGGCTTACATGGGTCCTGGGGAACCAAATCTGGGTCCTTTGGTTTTGCAGGCAAATGCCTTAACCGCTAAGCCATCTCTCCAGCCGTTCATCATTTCTTCTATTGATGGAAGCAAGTGGTTCAAGGAAGCTTGAGAACTCACTGGCTATGGACTTCTGTGGGAAGAGCAGAGAAGTCCGGAAATTTGTGCTGAGGCGAGAGAGTGCAGTGATGTGCATAACACCCGCTGTTGGACTGGCTAATGGGGCAGCTTTCTCCTTGGGGAGAAGCAATTTTGGGGGAAGGTGGCACACTCAGTCTTGGGGTCCACCACAATGTTTCTGAGAGTGAATGATGACTTCAAGGAAGCTAAGATCTGACCCATTCACGAGGCCATGCTGCTATTCCCTTCCTTCCCATGATGCATGGGAAGCACCTCTGTTTCCAAGACGATGCAAGTTTCAACAAGGCATCATCAGAAAGCAAAGGATGAAGGTCAGCAGTCATGGGAGCATACCCAGATGACCAGGCTACAGGTCTGGGATGTCCACTTGGAAATTACATGCTGACAGGGTGGCTGGGAACCAACACCCTTCTGAGCATGTGGTCAAATAAGTGAAAGTGAGAGTCTCAGCCGAGGCCCTGGAAGAGATACCATGGTCAGAAGACGGGCGTGGGGGTGTGGGGAGCTTCAGGAAAGCTCTTAAAATTCTGCAGAATATTTTTCTTTCACTCGTTCGGACTAGTAAGAATCCTCTAGAAAAGTGAAAGTGGAGCCTTACTTCCCCAGTACATCTCCAGCGATTACAGCGTGTAGACTTGCCTCTGATCGTACCCTTGACAGTGGTTTCCACTGTATGTTCAGGGTGTCTGCTTTCAGCTATAATACCCACGTGAGCAAAACTCACCAAACTTTCAAGTATACACTGTGAAGAATTATGACAAATGTGGAGACACATATACGAATGTGTAGAATTGCCAAACCACCTGATGGTGACAGTATATTTCCGCATTGCCACCTAAGTTCCCAGTATTCCTTTGCAGTACTTAGCATCCTCCAGCTCCACTCTCTGGTGACCTCTGACCTGCTCTGTTGATGTTGCTGGGTCTTTTATTTTTTTTAAATTTTTTGTTTATTTATTTGAGAGCGACAGACACACAGAGAAAGACAGATAGAGGGAGAGAGAGAGAATGGGCGCGCCAGGGCTTCCAGCCTCTGCAAACGAACTCCAGACGCGTGCGCCCCCTTGTGCATCTGGCTGACGTGGGACCTGGGGAAGCGAGCCTCGAACCGGGGTCCTTAGGCTTCACAGGCAAGCGCTTAACTGCTAAGCCATCTCTCCAGACCTGGGTCTTTTAAATAGCTACAGGTAAACAGACTCTCAAGTGTATAGTCTTCTCGCTCTAGCTTTTAAAACTTGGTGTGAATTTTAAAAGTGTTATCCATATTGATAACTGTGTAAGTAGCTGACGCTTTTATTGTTCAAGTTCTCACTTGGACCTAGGGACCCTGACTCCTTCTGGTCTGGCCTTCCCCCTGAAAACAGGCAGTGGGGAAGAACCAGGGACCAAGACGTAGTAAACCAGGTTCATAAACATTTGGGTTGCCTCATGTTTTTGGCAACTAGGAATATGCTATAAACAAAATACTTACAGGTATTAGCGTGGACATACACTTTTTTTGGGGGGGGCTTGCATATTTGCATGAATGCCTATAAATGTACTTTCTGGGTCACCCACTAAGTTTACTTTTCAAGAAACTGTAGTAAGCCCTCTTCCAAACTGGCTTCACCATTTTGCACTCTCACCAATATATGGGAGGTTAGACTACTACACATCCATGCCAGTCCTTGGTATCAATCTTTTACATTTTAACCATGCTAGTGATCATACAGCACTGTCTCTATGTATTTGCCTAAAGACAAAAATGTTTTAACTTAAAAAAAATTTTTCTTTTGTTATTTTTATTTAGTTGAGAGTGACAGACAGAGAGAGAAAGAGGGAGAGAGGGAGAGAGGGAGAGAGGGAGAGAGGAGAGAGGGAGAGAGGGAGAGAGGGAGAGAGGGAGAGAGGGAGAGAGGGAGAGAGGGAGAGAGGGAGAGAGGGAGAGAGGGAGAGAGAGAGAGAATGGGCACACCAGGGCTTCCAGCCACTGCAAATGAACTCCAGACGCGTGCGCCCCCTTGTGCATCTGGCTAATGTGGGTCCTGGGGAATGGAGCCTCAAACCAGGGTCCTTAGGCTTCACAGGCAAGCTCTTAACCGCTAAGCCATTTCTCCAGCCCTGTTTTAACTTTTTATCAACGCCTTCCACATATATAGACAATATACCATGACCATAATCCACCCCAACACTCTCCTTTCACCCTCCCAATGCCCCCTCCACTGAATCCCTTCTCACTAACTAGTTTCTCTTCTGTTTTGATGCCATCACTCCCCCCATTATGCAGGTGACAAATAATATTTTTATGTGCTTGTTTGCTATTGGTACATCTAGTTTGGTTTTCACTTTTTCTTTTAGACAAGGTTTTGCTATGTAGCCCAGGCTGGCCTTGAACCTACCTCTTCCTTAGCCTCTTGCATGTTGGGATTATGGTCATGTGCATATTTACTTTGATCGTCCCAGATCATTTGCCTATTATTAAAACTGAGACGTTTTATTTGTTGTGTGTATGAGTTCATGTATGTGTGTGTGTGGGGACACCTCTCTTGAGGTGGGGTCTTTTCCTAGTTGCTGCCTGTTGCTCTGCCAGGCTAGGTGGTCCACAAGCTTTCAGGAAACTTTGCCCAGGCCTCCCACCTCATGCCTGGAAGGCTGGGATTACAAAAGCCCACCATAGCTCTGGATTTTTACGTGGGATCTAGGGAGCCGAAGTCAGGTGTGCGCGGCAAGTACATTATTCAGAGCCGTCTTCCCAGCCTGTCTTCCTTTATTGAGTTGCAGGAGTTCTTTATATGGTCTGCATACATCAGGTGTATTCTGTAAATTGTTTTTGGTGGCCTGGGCACCCGTTTAGCGTTATGCTAGCAAACCTCACTCAGGGTGGCTACTCTAAGGAAAGAGGACACTTGGCTCACAGTGGTGGCAGCTGGAAGGGGCCAACACCCCTCTCCTAAAATGGCAGAGAGACAGGGAAGCACCACGTGACTGGAAGCCAGGGCATGGGAGCAGCCTGGTTCAAGGTCAAGCTAGAATGCAGAATGGCACTTGCTATGAAAACAGAGGACATAGTTCCACCCCTTGGCAAGCCGGGCCTAATCAGTAAGCCCCGCCTCTTAGTAGGCCCCGCCTCTTAAAGGAGCCAACACATCTCAACACCTCCACTGTGGGGACCAAGTTTGCAGTCCATAACCTTTGGGGCACTCATTTAAATCTTACCCAAGGCACACATCTGGAAGCTGGAAAATGGCAGAGAGGCAGGTTCTGCCCAGAGCCTTCTCAAAGAGCTCTGGCACCTTCATATTAATTAACCCTTGGGAGACTGGGCTGGACTTCAGACCTCCAGAAGTGAGAGGATAAATGCGTGTTGATTTAAGCCATGGATTTTTAGCCAATTTGTTATAGCAAATGGAAAATTAACACAATATTCGACCGTTGGTCATTGCTATTTGTTCTCCTGTTTTGCTGAATGGGATGGTGAGAAAATTGCATTGCAAGCATATTTGCATATTTTCTTTTGGACAGACTTTTAAATTTGCACCCACCCCCATGGTGCTGGAAATTGAATCCAGTTCTTGCACATGCTAGGCAAGCAATCTACCACGGAGCCACTCCTCTCCCCAGACTTCTTTCTCCATTTTTATTCAAGACATGCTGTAGCCTGGGCTGGCCTTGAATCTGTGATCTTCCTTCCTCAGCCTCCTGAGTAGCTGGGATTATTGGACTCTGTCACCAGCCTTGGCTTCATCTGTCAATTTAAAGATTGATTTTACATTAAAAACAATCTTTTGAGGTGTTACCTGAGATTATGATTCTCCCACTTCTGGATAGAATTGCTATAGACTGTTTTTTTTTCTACCTAAATCCACATATCTTGTCATATATTCAAGGAGTTCTTTTGTAAACAGCAGTGTAATTCACTGAATACCAAGAAATTCATCACATGTCAAAGAATGGAAGAGAAAAGCTATATTCTAGATTATTATAAAACATATAAAAGGGGCCAGAGTTCGATTGCCCAGTGTGCACATAAAGCCAGATGCACAGTGGTCAAAGCGTCTGGAGTTTGTTTGCAGTGGCTGGAGGCCCTGGTGTGCTCATTCTTACTCTCTTTTTTATTCTCTAAATGCATGTGCTTACTTAGTTTGCATGGGTACTGGGGAATCAAACCTGGGTCCATAGGCTTCTCAGGCAAGCTCCTTAACTGCCAAGCCATCTCCCAGCCCCTCTGACTTATTATTATTACTTTCATGAAACAGCCTCAATTTGTTGCCAAGCTGCCTGTGAACTTCTGGGCTCAAGTGACCTGTCCCACTTCGGGCACATGCCACCATGCTTGACTTTTTCTACTTCTAGTTCTGTTCATTGACTAGGAACTAGTTACCTCTCAATTTAAGAGTTTCCTAAACAATTTAAACTGTTGAAACATAGGCTACTCAGTGAGGTAGCAAATTAGTTCTTACCAGCGATGTTTAAAGGGGCTGTCAGCATGCTCCTGAGGGGATTCCTGAAAAGTCTGGGAAATTATGTTAGGTCACCTTTGCGGTTCTTCCCTCACAGAGCTTGTGTGGTTTCCTGATCTCGAATCACCTGGAATTGCTTCTCAGTTTTCCTCCTCTCATAACTGAACCCCTCATCCCAGTTGCCCCCTTATTTTCTGAAGAAATGAATATGTGAAGCTTGAGCTGGGAGTGTCCTGAGCATTCAACTTGCTCTTTTGTTTTGGGTCATGATTCTAGTAGCTCTGGGCTGGGGGCAGGTGGTGCAGACGAGGGACAGATCTCCAGGACTTGATAGCTCCTTGCTGGGTTCAGACCCAGCAGCTTCATTCTTTTCCTTACAGTCTTGGGATTTTAAAAATTATTTATTTATTGCGAGGAAGGGGAAGGAGAGAGAGAGAGGGAGCGAGAAACAGAGGGAGAATGGGAATATCCAGGGCTTCCTGTCAAACTCCAGACACATACGTCACTTTGTGTGTCTGGCTTCATGTGGGCCCTGGGGAATTGAACCTAGGCTGGCAGGCTTTTCAAGCAAGTTATTATTTAGATTATTATAAAAAAATATTTAACCATGGATCCATCTCTTCAACCCCAGTAGAGAGCAACCGAAAGACATGTGCTTGATCATTAGGGTGGTAAGGCTGGGGGTGACGTGCCTTATTCTCTTTTAAAATATTTTATTTATTTGCATGGAGACAGCGAGAGAGACAGAGGGGAGAGAGAGAGAGAGAGATTGAATGGTCACATCACGGCCTCTAGCCACTGCAAACAAACTCCAGATACACGTGCCATGTTGTGTATCTGGCTTTTACATGGGTACTGGGGAATTGAACCCCAATTGTTAGGCTTTGCAGGCAAGCGCCTTAAAGGCTGAGCCATCTCTCCCACTCTCTGTTCTCTTTTCTATCTGCTCCTGTGTTCTTCTCTTAGGTCGGCACAAAACGAGACCTCGAGGAAAAGCTTAACAACATCTGCTTCTTCTCTTCCATGTGGGTCAGACTCAGAAAATAAGTAAGAAGACACATAATTGTTTTTGAAATGTTAGTCATGGTACTCAGAAAGGGGAAGTCTGACACACAGACGGAGGAGGGTGATGTAAGCCAATGTCTCACCATGTGAATAGCTAATATTCATAACAATAAGGAGGTGCATGAGAGGTCCCTCATCAAACAAATGCTCAGAAATCTGCTCCCTTTAAGCCAAGGATGTTGATTTAAACATCACAATGGGAAGATCCTCACTCACAATTGCAATAAAATGCAAAGACAAAGTGTAACAAGAAAGAAGCAAAACAAGCAGGAAAATTTTGCAAAAATGTGTACAACTGAAAGTGAACTCTATTTAAGACACTCTCTAGCAGCCGAAAAGATGAGTTGTTCTTGGGCAAGAGGACTTGCTATTGGAAGTATATTGATTCTCCCTAAGTTGTAAATCCAGTACAGTTTCAAGCAAATGACCAATGAAGGCTTGTTGTTTTTTTTTAACATTTAAAAGTGCAAACTTTAATAAGTACAAAGGACATAATAAGGTGAGCTTGTGGAGAGGCCAACCATGTTACAGAAATTAGGTGATACAAGTATCCACTTCAAGTTTCTATATTTCCTTTTTTTGTGCAGAATATTTATTTATCAAGGTTGCTTAATATACAATTTTTCATTTGTGTTTTTGGAAGTCCTTTATTGCAAAGATAGTTCTTTTGTCTGATGACAAATAGCAGCCACAAGGATCATTCTGGACCTCCACGTTGGATAAATTCCATTTCTTCTTGAGAGATGAGTTTCCTTCTGTATTTCTGAGGTAAGGTTTTGATTATGTCTGCAGTGTCTGGTGGACCCTGATGCATCAGCAAACCTGGGGCTTTACCTCCTTTAGAATGCTGTGTGATTATAGGGTGGGGCAGGAGCCCTGCTGATCTCATAGCTTCTGAGGCACTAAGTTTAGGATTGTCTCTTCTGTTAGGGATCCTTATCAGTGGAGCATGTGGCTTTACTACCTGAACCACACTGGTGGCAGACGCCATCTTGCTGCCCATCATGACCCCCGAGTAGGGCAAAGGCTTGATTTTTTGAGGTAGGGCCTTACTCTAGCCCAGGCTGATCTGGAATTCACTATGTAGTCTCAGAGTGGCCTTAAACTCATGGCGATCCTCCTTCCTCTGCCTTCCAAGTGCTGGGATTAAAGGCGTGCACCACCACATCCAGCTCTTCTTTCTTTTTATTTATTTACTTGAAAAGAGAAAAAAAGAGGGGAGAGAGAGATGGAGAGAGAGAAAATATGGGCTGGCCAGGGATTCTAGCCACTGCAAACAAACTCCAGATGCATACACCACTTTGTGCATCTGGCTTTACTTGGGGACTTGGGAATTGAACCTGTGTTCTTAGGCTTTGTAGGCAAGTATCTTAACTCTAAGCCATCTCTCCAGCCCTCTTTTTCTGAGACAGCATCATGTAGGTCAGGTTGGCTTACACTTGCTATGTCTGTCCTTTAACTCTTGGTAAACTTACAAAAAAAATTTGATTTTGCACATGTATGTGGCATGTCTTTGTATGTGTGTAGGTGCCCATGTGGAGACCAGAAGTCCATTTAGTATGTTTTATTCAATTTTTCTTCATCTTATGTTTTTCAAAACCTTTTCTTGACAACCTCCATCCATATAGACAATATTCCATGATCATAATCTCCCCCTATGACTTTCTCTTTTCCCATTCTCTATTCCCCATCCACTGAATACCTTCTTTAAAAAAAGTATTTATTTATTTATTTGACAGAGAAGGGCGGGGGGAGAGAGAACGAGCACACCAGGGTCTCCAGCCACTGCAAAGGAACTCCAGACACATGCGTCCCCTTGTGCATCTGGCTAATGTGGGTCCTGGGGAATCGAACCTGGGTCCTTTGGCTTTGCAGGCAAATGCCTTAACCGTTAAGCCATCCCTCCAGCCCATGAATACCTTCTTGTTTCCAACTAGCCTCTTTTCTATATTGATGTCATCATTTTTTCCCTCCTGTTATGCAATTCTTGTGTAGGTTGTGTTAGCCACTGTGAGGTCATGAATAATACCATGGCTACTTTGTGTCTGAAAGACAATGATGCAAAACACTTCTCCCTCCCTTTGGCTTTTCCATTCTTTCTGCCACCTCTTCTGCGTCTCTAGATGAGCCTAGGGTGCATAGATTCAGCTACATTAGCTAGCCAGTGAGCCCTAGGAATCTAGCCTGCCTGCCTAGTGCTGGGATTACAGACATGCACCACCCTGCCTGGCATTTTACATGGGGTCTGATGTCTAAACTCAGGTGTTCATGCTTGCGTAGCAGGCACCTTACCCACTGAGACATCTTTCCAGCCCTGTCCTTGAACTCTTGATTTTCCTGCATCCACTTGCTAAGTGTTGGACATATGGACTTCCATGTCTGGCTAAGGATTTTCTTTATTTTTTCTTTTTCTTTTTCTTTTCTTTTATTTTTTAAATTTATTAGTTTTCTTTTCAGTAAATACAGGCAGTTTGGTACCATTATTTAGGCTCATCTGTGATCTACCCCCTCCCATTAGACCCTCCTTGTTAATGAAAATGGGTCGTGCATTGTGGAGTTAGCCCCCAGTTATTGGTATGATAAATGTCTCTGCAAATCATGACCCAACATGTGACTCTGACATTCTTTCCGCCCCCTCTTCCGCAAAATTTCCCTGAGCCATGTTGGGTTCATTTTTGGTCTGCTTCAGTGCTGAGGTGTTGGTTTTTTTTTTTTTTTTTTGATTTTCTAATTTGAGTTCACCTTCCCTTCCAGGGGCAGATGTTACCTGGTAATGATATATTACCCCGCTATTGGCTTAGAGTTACTGATATTTCAGTGCAGACTTTATTTTCATTTTTAGTCTTTTAGAGAAAGCAAGACATGCACACACACACACACACACACACACACACACACAGAAAGAGAGAGAGAGAGAGAGAGAGGAGAGAGAGAGATTGGTGTGCCAGGACCTCAGTCATTGTAATCAAATCCAGATTGTTGTGCCACCTAGTGAGCAGTGTGACCTTGTGCTTGCCTCACCTTTTGTGTGTCTGGCTTCCATGGAATCTATAGAGAGATCAAACCTGGGTCCTTAGGATTTGCAGGCAAGTGCCTTAACCTCTAAGCTATCTCTTCAGCCCCAGTGAGGCTACATATGTGTGTGTGTGTGTGTGTGTGTGTGTGTGTAAATAATCTTTTTGGTTTTTAGAGGTAAGGTCTCACTGTAGCCTAGGCTGATCTGGAATTCACTCTGTAGTCTCAGGATGGCCTTGAATTTATGGCGATCCACCTACCTCTGTCTCCCAAGTGTTGGGATTAAAGGTGTGTGCCACCACACCTGGCAGTGAGGATATTTTAAAGGAAATATTTTACTTATTTATGAAAGAAAGAGAAAGAGGAAGAGAATGGGTGTGCCAGGGCCTCTAGCCACTGCAAATGAACTCCAGATGCATGTGCTACCTTGTGCATCTGGATTTATATGGGTACTGGGGAATTGAACTCAGGTCCTTAGGCTTTGCAGGCAAGCACCTTAACCACCGAGTCATCTCTCCAGGCCCTCAGTGAGGACTTTTGGTCCGTTGTTTATGAGTGCTGTGACTTGGATATGAGCTATTCCCCAAAGGCTCACACGCTGAAGGTTTTGTCCCTAGCTGGGATTGTTACCAAACAGTAACCGGGTTGTGAAGTACTAAACTCCTCACGGGGTTTATCCCCTATGAATTCATCACTGAATGGAAGTCGAGTTGGAGGAACTAGGTCAATGGAGCTGTGTTTATTTTATTTTCATTTATTTATTTGAAAGAGAGAGAGGAAGAGTGGGAGAAAGAGAGAGAGAGACTGGGCACACCAGGGCCTCCAACCACTGCAAACAAACTCCAGAAGCATGTGCCACCTTGTGCATCTGGCTTACATGGGTCTTGGGGAATCAAACCTGAGTCCTTTGGCTTTGCAGACAAGCGCCTTAACTGCTATGCCATTTCTTCAGTCCCTGAGCTGTATTTTTTAAAAAAATTTATTTACTTATTTGCAAGCAGAGAGAGAAGAGAGACAGAAAGAATTGGCATGCCAGGGCCTTCAGCCATTGCAAACAAACTCCAGATTCATGGGCCTTCTTGTGCATCTGGCTTTACGTGGGTACTGGGGAATCCAACCCTGGTCATTAGGCATTGCAGGCACGTGCCTTAACTTCTGAACCATCTCTCCATTCCTGGAGCTGTGTTTTTGAAGGTGATATCTGGTTCCTGGATGTTTCTCCTCCTCTCTGCTTCCTGATTGTCATGAGGTTAGCAGCTTCCAACACCACAGCCTCCACCCATGATGTCCTGCCTCACCTCAAGCCCATAATCATGTAGCCATGTGACCATGGATGGAAACTTCTGAAACTGTGAGAAAAACAAGTCCTTCTGGAAGGTGTTAACATCAGGTACTTGGTCACAGTGATGGAAAGCTAAGTCACAGTGGGGTTTCTTGCAGTCTTTCATGGGTCTTGACTCTATGCTGGCTGCCTAGATGACTTAGCATGTTTCCCCTTCTGTCTTGTTTTCTTGGAAGAAACTATGAAGAATTTTTGCTTGTGCTTTGTTTTGCTTTTTTGAGATAGAGTCTTATTCTAGTCCAGGCTGACTTGGAATTCACTAGGTAGTCTCAGGCTGGCCTCAAACTCATGGCAATCCTCCTACCTCTGCCTCCCAAGTCCTGGGATTAAAGGCATGCACCACCATGCTTGGCTTGTGTAGAATTTATGTTAGGATTTCATTAAATGCTTGATAGAATTTTCTAGTAAGACCAACTGGATTTTCTTTCTAGGAGGATTTTCAAGGTACAAATTTGATTTCTTTCACAGATACATGACTATTTAGACCATATACTTTGTCTTGAGTCTTGGTAGTTTGTGTCATGAAAAAACTGGTCAATTTCATCTAAATTGTCAAATTTATCATAGACTTGTTTATACCATTAATTTTTTTAAAAAAATATTTTTATTGGCAAGGTGGGGTGGTGCACACCTTTAGTTCGAGGACAGCCTAAGACTACATAGTGAATTCCAGGTCAGCCTGGGCTAGAGTGAGACCTTACCTTGAAAACCAAAAACAAAGCAAACAAACAAACAAGACAAAAAGTTATTTATTTATTTGCAAGCAGAGAGGGATAGAAAGAAGAGAGAGTGATCCAGAGAGAATGGACACACCAGGGCCTCCAGAAGCATGCAACACTTTGTGAATCTGGTTTTACATGGGTACTGTGGGATTGAACCTTGGGCCATCAGGCTTTGCAAGCAAGTGTCTTTAACCACTAGCCATCTATTCAGCCTCTCAATTTTCTGGATATGTTTTAAAGAATCACCTTTGGGTGCTGCTGGAGATGTAGCCCAGTGGTAGAGCACCTGGCTGGTGTGCTCAAGGTTCTGGGTTCAGCCTCCAGCACCACAAATAAAGAAAGAACAAATGTAGAACCAGCATTGGGGAATCATTGATATTTTTCTGCTTTTTGCTTTTACTTGTTTTGAGTCATTCGAACCTCCTTTAACTTTTGCTTGCTTTGGGTTTGTGTTTCT
Source organism: Jaculus jaculus (assembly GCF_020740685.1). NCBI lineage: Eukaryota > Metazoa > Chordata > Mammalia > Rodentia > Dipodidae > Jaculus > Jaculus jaculus. The sequence continues at coordinate 225,718,841 of NC_059102.1, forward strand.
TTCCTCTAGTTTCCAAAACTAGAAGTTTACATTGTTTATTTGAGAATTACTTCCTTTGCTGACATAAACATGCAATGCTACGAACTCTCTTATTAGCACCGTTTCACTTGTGGCACACAATTTTTTTAAGTTGCATTTTCATTTTCACTCCATTCAAAAACATTTTAGAGTTTTCTTTGTGACACGGGGAGCATTTAGAAGTGTGTGACTTAATTTCCAAATTTTGGGGGAAATTTTTCTAAATATCCTGTTATGGATTCCAACCGAATCCCATTATGGTCAGAGAACATATATGATTTCAGTAAATTAATTAATTCATTTGATCTGATTTTTGCTTAAATGAATGTTTCAGGAAGCACTGACTGGCCTTGAAGTTGATATGTAGCTGAGGATGACTCTGGTGTCTTCTGCCTCTACCTCCAGCCGGGATCTCAGGTATGCCGTCACTAGTTAGCAGAATTTCCCTTGGAGCCTGTTCTGTTCACACCACTACCTAGTCCCAGGACTCAGACCTCTCTGGAAATTCCCAGCAAGCTCATCACCCTAACAGCTGCTGTAACATATTTAATTCTATGCCCCTGCATTACTGACTGTCCGGTCTTTGCTTCTCTGCTTCATGTGTCTGTCCTGGGCTCTGGGGGCAGTTGGTGGGAGAAGAAGGCTGCTTCCACCCCCAGAAGAGCCCGAGTCCTAGAAACAGCCTCCAAGAACCACGGCCTCCAAACCATGTTGAGAGTGGGGAGGGACAGATGACTGGAGCAAGGACAGAGGAAATGTACTGGTTACTTTTCTCGTTGCTGTGATGAAACACCTGACCATAAGCAACTTCAGGAAGGAAAGGTTTAGTTTGGCTCACGGTTTAAGGGGACGTAGTCATCCTGGCTGGGAAGGCATGGGGGTGAAAGAGGCTCATGGTTGTGGTGGCAGGAGCTTCTCACATGCCGGCAGGTCAAGAGGTGGACCTGGGGCTGGAAGGGGGGCCAGGCTCTAAACATGAAGCCTGTCTTCTGGGGACCCGCTTCCTCCCGTGAGGCCTCACCTCTCAAAGGTTGCACCTCCCTCAACAGCACCACGAGCTGAGGACCAAGCATTTAAACACACGAGCCTGTGGGGGACATTTATAAACCAAACCACCACAAGAAAGAATACAGAACTCTCGGGCTGGAGAGATGGCTTAGTGGTTAAGCGCTTGCCTGTGAAGCCTAAGGACTCCGGTTGGAGGCTCGGTTCCCCAGGTCCCACGTTAGCCAGATGCACAAGGGGGCGCACGCGTCTGGAGTTCGTTTGCAGAGGCTGGAAGCCCTGGCGCGCCCATTCTCTCTCTCTCCCCCTATCTGTCTTTCTCTCTGTGTCTGTCGCTCTCAAATAAATCATAAAAAAAAAAAATAAAAATAAAAAAAAAAAAGAATACAGAACTCACACAATACACAGCCAGTGGTGACTGTCGGAGGAAGCATTTGTAGTCATCAGGGGGTGGTGGGGTGATTGTTCAGTGGAAGAAGCTGAGCAGTGCTTGGCCATTGGCATGAAAAGTGGGGTCCATACCCTACATAGTATATCAGAAGTAACTCATGAGGAAGCAAACATTTCTTTTTTTTATGTTTTTCTGAGGTAGGGTCTCACTCTAGCTCAGGCTGACCTGGAATTCACTATGTAGTCTCAGGGTGGCCTTGAACTCACAGCGATCCTCCTACCTCTGCCTCCCGAGTGCTGGGATTAAAAGCATGCGCCACCACGCCCGGCTTAAGGAAGCAAATATTTCTATGCAAACCAGGAACATAAAATTTCTGGAAGAGGGATGGGGTGATGGCTCAGCAGTTACAGGCACTTGCTTGCAGAGCCTGGACACTGGGGGATTGAACCAGGATCCTTTGGCTTTGCAGGACTTAACCACTAAGCAATCTCTCCAGCCCTATTATCTTTTTGAGACAGGGTTTTCCTAGGTAGCCCAGGCTATCTTGGAACTAATTCTTTTTCTGCCTCAGCCTGCTGAGAATTGGATTATAGGTGTGCACCACCATGTCTGGTTTAAATGGTGCTGGGCACATGCCTTTAATCCCGGCACTGGGGCTGGAGTAAGACTCCATCTTGTAAAAGCAAAAAACATCCAACCAACCAACCAACCAAACAACAACAACAAAAGAATCCAGACTCTTAGAGAGGCTCAAGCATTCAGAACACAGCCCCCTCCAAGAGGTTCAAGAGCTTGTTCTTTGACGCAGTGATCTTAGAGCTAGAGATCTTTTTTAGGGGCTATGGGACAATTCTGCAAGGCTATATGGGTAAGGCTGGTGCTGTGTAGATGTTTCCTTGAAGTGAAACGTTCTACCCTGGAGAGAGGAGGGAGGATCATAAGGTTCCGGAAGTAAATGAAACTTACAAGGCCCAAGACATGCCAGGACATGCCAGAAATTTCCAAAATTCACAAGCCCCACCCCCATCAAGGGCAGATAAGCAGTTACAATTGCTGGAAGAGGAAGGAGACTATCCAACTTGCAAATTGTGGAGTGAGCTCCAGGGAGCAGCTTTCAAGAGTCCTTACCCATGCTGGGCTGGGAAATCAGTGATGCCGCCAATTTTCAGTCACCCAGACAAATGCCCTGGTTCACAAAGGTAGACCTGGGTGGAGTCATTCTTTTGGTCCATTATTAGTACCCCAGCTGGGGTGAATAGATGTTTGTTCAGGTCTCCCCCTGAAAAGTCACACAACAGATGATCTTAATATTGTTTATAATTGAGGAAAACTTGAAACAACTATGGGTGTCTAATATTAGGGGACCAGTTCAATCAATGATAGCTCATTCAGCCTGGGATATTAATCAGACTTTAGGACAATGATGTATACAGGACAGAGGGAACTTTACAGCACTGTGCCAAGTTACAAAATAAGCAAATAAGAATGGATTTTATTTACAGAAAAATTTTTTTGGATTTGAATTTTTTTATTTTTTATTTTCACAATTTTTATTAACATTTTCCATAATTATAAAAAATATCCCATGGTAATACCTCCCCCCCACTTTCCCCTTTGAAATTCCATTCTTCATATCAATCATTGTACTTACATATATACAATACCAACCTATTAAGTACCGTCCTCCCTTTCTTTCTCTTCCCTTTATATCTCCTTTTTTAACTTACTGGCCTCTGCTACTAAGTATTTTCCTTCTCACGCAGAAGCCCAATCATCTGTAGCTAGGATCCACATATGAGGGAGAACATGTGGCGCTTGGCTTTCTGGGCCTGGGTTACCTCACTTAGTATAATCCTTTCTAGATCCAACCATTTTTCTGCAAATTTCATAACTTCATTTTTCTTTACCACTGAGTAGAACTCCATTGTATAAACGTGCCACATCTTCATTATCCACTCATCAGTTGAGGGACATCTAGGCTGGTTCCATTACCCAGCTATTATAAATTGAGCAGAAAGATTTCAAAACATGGTTGAGCACATACTTCTGAGAAAATGAGATGAGTCCTTAGGATATATGCCTAGGAGTGCTATAGCTGGTGTGGTGGTTTGATTCAGGTGTCCCCCATAAACTTAGGTGTTCTGAATGCTAGGTTCCCAGCTGATGGAGATTTGGGAATTAATGCCTCCTGGAGGGAGTGTATTGTTGGGGGCGGGCTTATGGGCTTTATAGCCAGTTTCCCCATGCCAGTGTTTGGCACACCCTCCTGTTGCTGTGTTCCACCTTACGTTGGCCAGGGGGTGATGTCCACCCTCTGCTCATGCCATCGTTTTTCCCTGCCATCGTGGAGCTTCCCCTCGAGCCTGTAAGCCAAAATAAATCTCTTTTTCCCAGAAGCTACTCTTGGTTGGGTGATTTCTAACAGCAATGTGAACCGGACTGCAACAGTAAAGTGGTACCGAGGAGTGGGATTGCTGCTAGACACCTGACTATGTGGCTTCAGCCTTTTGTAGCTGATTTTCAAGAGGAATGTGGAAGGAGTTGAAACCTTGGCCTAAGAGATGCCTTGCAGTGCTGTAAGTACAGCTTGATGGTCTATCCTGGTCAGAGCTGAAAGACCTGAAGGCAGTAAGAACTATGGACTGTGAGGTTTGGCTTATGAGGGTGAGAAAGAGCTTTTGCCTGGACTGGGCTAGCAGTTTGTGTGAGAAGCTTGCTCTTGTGCCCATGTCCTGAGAAGTTGTGCAGGGTTGCTTAGCGTAGAAATGAACTGGTGTGTGCAGAGGGATATGGCACAGAAAGGAAAATCTTTGGGTGAACTGCTGCCCGTTCAGCTGCAACTGAGAGATTACAACCTTTGAGACTGGGCTAGCTGACCTGCGCTGGGGCAACAAGAAGAATGTAGACTCTTTTGAAGGGGCCTGAGTGCTCAAGGAGTGTCCTGTTCTTCAAAGTCTGCTTTATTCCCCCCTGGATTAACAAATTGGCACCCTACCTGGTATCGTGGAGTATAAGAATGCTGGAAAGAGGGTCATTGAGTTTGCAACACGGTCTTGTGTTTTGGAAATGGCCATGGGCAGTGTGAAGCAGGTTTGCTGGTTGCCTGCATAGAGACCCCATGGGGCCATGAGGACGAACCGTGGCTTGCAGTGGAGACCCATTGGAGATGCTGGGACCATGAGATGGCTGCTGAGGAGCTGCCGGCCCCGGTGAAGTTTCCCAGGACTGTGAGTAGCCTAGCTGGAGGGGTGGAATTGGAATGCCAGAGACTTGTTGCTGGTTAGAATTATCGGACTTGAAGATTTGTCACTGGTTTGAGTTGCTGGACTTGAAGCTACAGAGTTTGATGTTTGCCCTGGTTGTTTTGAATCTTGTATTGGTTGAATGTTTCTTTGCTATGCCCAATGCCATCTATTGCAGTGTGAATATTTATTCTGTGCCATTCTGGGTTTTTTGAGGTTATATTTTGGTATTATGGCTCAGTTAAAAGATCTTGAACTATGGGGATGTATGAACATCATTGAGATTGATAAAAACTATGGGGACTTTTAAAGGCAAACTGAATGCATTGTATTTTACACCATGTATGGATATCAGTTTATGGGGGCCAGGGGCGGAATGTGGTGGTTTGATTCAGGTGTCCCCCATAAACTTAGGTGTTCTGAATGCTAGGTTCCCAGCTGATGGAGATTTGGGAATTAATGCCTCCTGGAGGGAGTGTATTGTTGGGGGCGGGCTTATGGGCTTTATAGCCAGTTTCCCCATGCCAGTGTTTGGCACACCCTCCTGTTGCTGTGTTCCACCTTACGTTGGCCAGGGGGTGATGTCCACCCTCTGCTCATGCCATCGTTTTTCCCTGCCATCGTGGAGCTTCTCCTCGAGCCTGTAAGCCAAAATAAATCTCTTTTTCCCAGAAGCTACTCTTGGTTGGGTGATTTCTAACAGCAATGTGAACCGGACTGCAACAGCTGGGTCACACAGTAGATCAATCTTTAGCTATTTTAGGAACCTCCACACTGATTTCCACAATGGCTAGACCAGATTGCATTCCCACCAGTAGTGTAGAAGGGTTCCTCTTTTCCACATCCCCGCCAGCATTTATGATCAGTTGTTTTCATGATGGTAGCCAATCTGACAGGAGTGAGATGGAATCTCAATGTAGTTTTAATCTGCATTTCCCTGATGACTAGTGACGTAGAACATCTTTTTAAATGTTTATATGCCATTCGAATTTCTTCCTTTGAGAATGATCTATTTAGTTCCATAGCCCATTTTTTTGATTGGCTTGTTTGATTCCTTATTATTTAACTTTTTGAGTTCTTTGTATATCCTAGATATTAATCCTCTATCAAATATATAGCTGGTGAAGATTTTTTCCCATTCTGTAGGTTGCCTCTTTGCTTTTTTCACTGTGTCCTTTGCAGTGCAAAATCTTTGTAATTTCATGAGGTCCCAGTGATTAATATGTGGTTTTATTGCCTGAGCAATTGGGGCTGTATTCAGAAAGTCTTTGCCAAGACCAATATGTTGAAGGGTTTCCCTTACTTTTTTCTCTAGCAGTTTCAGAGTTTCAGGTCTGATGTTAAGGTCTTTAATCCATTTGGACTTAATTTTTGTGCATGGAGAGAGAGAGAGAAGAATCTATTTTCATCCTTCTACAGATATATATCCAGTTTTCCCAACACCACTTGCTGAAGAGGCTGTCTTTTCTCCAATGAGTATTTTTGGCACTTTTATCGAATATCAGGTGGCAATAGCTATCTGGACTTACATCTGGGTCCTCTATTCTGTTCCACTGATCTACATGTCTGTTTTTGTGCCAGTACCATGCTGTTTTTGTTACTATGGCTCTGTAGTATAGGTTAAAATCAGGTATGGTGATACCACCAGCCTTACTTTTGTTGTTCAGTATTATTTTAGATATTCGAGGTTTTTTGTGATTCCAAATGAATTTTTGGATTGGTGAGATTTTCTACAGAGTTTTTTGTTTCATTAACTGTGTTCTTCATTGCTAGTAATTCTGACTTGTTTTTCTTTATTATTTCTATTTCCTTATTTATGTCTTATATTGCCTTCTTTATTTCATGAAATTGGTGTCCTGCATCTTCTTTGATTCCTTTGATTTCCTCTTTGACTCCTTTGATTTGTTCTCTGACTTCTTTGAATGTATTTACAATCATTCTTTTGAAATCTTTCTCAGGCATTTCCTCTAACTCTTTCTCACTGGAGGTCATTTCTGATGCATTAATACTGTTAGGTGGATTTGTATTGTCTTGATTTTTAGTGTTTCTTGTGTTATAATGTATATATTTTTGCATCTTGGATTAAGTTAATGCTTGGATTTTCTAGCTAGCTAGGTATTCTTAGCTGTATCAATTGATTTGATGTTCTATATCTTCAGGATAGGAGCTTAAGGTGTTAGTTGTGGCTCTTAAGGCTCTCAGAGTATCTACAAAGGTGTTCCTAGGGGTTGAGTTTCCCTGCTATGGGAGTATTCAAGTAGGCTGAGTGGAATAAAATACAGGTAGATTCTAAAATTGAACTAAACACTGTACACATTCAATCAAAATCAGCACCGAATATTTTTGCAAGAGTAGTTATTCTAACAACCAGATCCTCTATCAACAAAAAGGTTAAGATTTCTGGTCTGTTGAGGGATCCAAGTCAGCTTGTGACCAAGTGAGACCCTTCCCTGGTGCAGTCAATCCCAATTACCTTTTTGGATGATTTTGGTCTCAGTCAAGTTGCTGGCTGGGTCGTTGGGCTACTGTCCTGATTTCTGGAGCTGGGCACTGGCTTTCCCTGCAGGGCAAACTGAGGCTGGCAACTGTGGCCCTGCAGATCGGCACCCCCACTGCTGGAACTGCTACTGCTGCTGCTGAAGTTGCTGCTGCTGGATCTGCTGCCGCTGCTGCTGCTGTAGCTGCCACTGCTGGTTCCACCGCTGCTGCCTCTGAAGCTGCCGCTACTGGATCCGCCACTGCTGGGGCCGCTGTTGCCAGTGCCTGAGACACTTATGTTGCTGCCGAACTCTGCTCCTGCTTGGGTCCCGTTGTCAGCCCAAGTTGGCGTGGCCGGGACCTGGGCTGCTGCTCTGTTCGCCGGAGCTGGGTTCAGGTGGTGGGGGAGGGGAGGGAGCTGTGGCTGCTCTGGTTCTCTCGCTGCTCCACGTGTTCTTCTACCTCGTGGTCTGCTCCTCCGCTGCTCGCTGCCGCTCTCCCCTCACGTGTCCTGAGTTGCGGAGAGCGTGGTGTGAGGGGAAAATCCCGCACCTGGCTTTTCCTGTGGCTGGAGCTGGGCCTGGCGGCTTTCTGGTGCGCCCCGCCGCCACTGCCACCGTCAGCGGACCTCCTGGCACCACTTTTGCCGGCCTGTGCGGGCTCTGGAAGCTCTGGATCTCTTCTACTTCTCCACTGCCATTTCAATTTCCTATACACCTCACTTTTTAGTAAAAGTGTATTTTGCTGAGTTTTTCTGGTCTCCCCCCCCCCCCACAGGCTGCTTTGGCGTGGTACCTACGCTGCCATCTTAACCGGAAGTCTATTTACAGAAATTTTATCTTCCCTATTTGTCTATCCGTTCACCTGCATCTATGCATTTATCATCTATCTATCTATCTATCTATCTATCTATCTATCTATCTATCTGCCTGTCACCTTCTATCTTACTATCTGTCATCTGTCTGTGGTGGTTTGAATGTGAAATTTCTCCCCATTGCCTCATGTGTTTGTGATTAAGCCTCACACTCAGTCCCCGGATGGCGGAGCTCTTGGGAGGTGGAGCCTTGCCGGAGGAGGTGTGTCACGGGGGGTGGACCTTGAGGTTCATTAGTTCCAGCCTGTCAAGGTAGATCTCTCATGCTGCTGCTGTGACAGGATGAGATGCCCAGCCTCTTCTGTGCCATTCCATGATGACACTTCCCCTGAAGATTGTAAGCTGAAATAAACCCTTTCCGCTCATAAGCTGCTTTTGGTTGGGTGTTTTGTCCCAGCAACGAGAAGGTAACTACTTGTCTGTCTGTCTGCCTATCTATCTATCTATCTATCTATCTATCTATCTATCTATCTATCTATCCATCCATTCCTTACTCCCTCTAAACTGTGTATGTAACCTACCTGTCTATGTCCAGCAGAACAGCAAGGAGCTTGGACAAATGCTATCAGCAGCTATATTGGATGGTTGACTCTTGTGGTGGTTTGATTCAGGTGTCCCCCATAAACTTAGGTGTTCTGATGCTAGCTCCCCAGCTGATGGATATTTGGGAATTAATGCCTCCTGAAGGGAGTGTATTGTTGGGGGTGGGCTTATGGGCTTTATAGCCAGTTTCCCCATGCCAGTGTTTGGCACACCTTCCTGTTGCTGTGTTCCACCTTAAGTTGGCCAGGGGGTGATGTCCACCCTCTGCTCATGCCATCGTTTTCCCCTGCCATCGTGGAGCTTCCCCTCGAGCCTGTAAGCCAAATAAACCTCTTTTTCCCAGAAGCTGCTCTTGGTTGGGTGATTTCTACCAGCAATGCGAACCGGACTGCAACAACTCTCCAAGAAATTTTTTTTTGTTTCCTTGTGCCTTTATACATGGGTGAAGTTGCCTGTATAAGCAGTAAAGTCCATTTATTAGGGAGCTACCCAAGACCAAATCAGCAGTGATGAGCAGGGCACAAAGGAGCAGCACACAGACCTGTGTGGGTCCATCTTCCTGTTCCCCTGCAACTCCTCAAGGCTTTGCACAGACAATGATGTTCTCTACATCTCCAACAGAGGGGAAATCTATTTTACATCCATACGTGTTAATGTTTTGGACACCAGTTCCAGGAAATAATAGTTTCATTTTCCTAGCCTGTGGCTGCTGGGTAGCTGTGGACTCAGCATTTTATACTTGGAAGTTTCATTTCCATATATTAATATGTATTATTTAGGTAGCACACACAATTTATTTCTTCTGCTGCTGAAAATATTTATTTTAGCATTTTAAAACATTTTGTTTACTTAAAGACGGTGGGGGGGGGCAGGTAGACACAGAGAGAATGGGCATGACAGGGCCTCTAGCCACTGCAAACAAACTCCAGATGCATGTGCCACCATGTGCATCTGGCTTATGTGGTTACTGGGGAGTTGAACCTGGGTCCTTAGGCTTTGCAGGCAAGTACCTTAACCATTAAGCCATCTCTCTAGTCCTGAAAATATTTTTAATCTTCTGATAAAATATACACAGCATAAAATGTGTGATTTTATGAGACTGACATGCTCTCCACTGCACAATGAGGCACTTTAAAATGTATGATTTTCAACTCTTTTCAGTACAGTTCTGTGGAAGTGATCCCACTCATTGTTGGGTAATTGTCACCTCAGCCCTCTATAGGATTGTTTACTGTCCCAAGCTGCATCCTAAACCAAAACTCTGTCCCCATTCAGCAATGTCATTCTTCCCCTTCCCTCCCCCCTCATTGCCACTACTCTCCTGTCTCAGAATTTGCCTGTTGTTGGTGTCATATCAGTGGAAGCATATGTTTGTCATTTTTGTTTTTCAAGGTAGGGTCTCACTCTAGCCTATGGTGACCTAGAATTCACTATGTAGTCTCAGGCTGGCATTGAACTCACAGTGGTCCTCCTACTCCTAGCTCAGTCTGCCAAGTGCTAGGATCAAAGGCATGCACCACCATGCCCAGGAGAGAGAGAGAGAGAGAGAGAGGGAGAAAGAGAAAGAGAAAGGGGGAATATGCATGCACCAGGACCTCCAGCTGCTGCAAACAAACTCTAGATGCATGCACCACTTTGTGCATCTGGCTTTACATGGGTACTGGGTAATCAAATCCACGTGGTTAGGGTTTATAGGCAAGAGCCTTAACCACTGAGAAATCTCTTCAGCCTGTCCTTTTAATTTTTTTATTTTTATTTTTATTTTTTAAAAAATTATTTATTTATTTATTTGAGAGCGACAGACACAGAGAGAAAGACAGATAGAGGGAGAGAGAGAGAATGGGCGCACCAGGGCTTCCAGCCTCTGCAAATGAACTCCAGACGTGTGTACCCCCTTGTGCATCTGGCTAACGTGGGACCTGGGGAACCGAGCCTCGAACCAGGGTCCTTAGGCTTCACAGGCAAGCACTTAACCATTAAGCCATCTCTCCAGCCCTTATTTTTTATTTTGGCTTTTCAAGGTAAGTTCTCACTCTAGCCCAGGCTGACCTGGAATTCACTATGCAGTCTCAGGCTGGCCTTGAACTCACAGTGATCCTCCTACCTCTGCCTCCCCAGTGCTGGGAGTCATCATGCCCAGCTCTTTGTATTCTTTTTTTTTGAAACAGGGTCTCAGGCTGGGTGTGGTGGCACATGCCTTTAATCCCAGCCCCTAGGAGACAGAGGTAGGGGGATCTGTGTGAGTTCCAAGCCATCCCGAGACCCTACCTCAAAAAACAAAAGATAGGGTTTCAGGTATCCCAGGGTGATCTCCAGTGCCCTTGAAGTTGAGGGTGACCTTGAACTCCTTATCCTCCTGTCTCTGTCTCCTGAGTGCTGGATTTCAGGTGTGTGCCACCATGCCCAGTGTATTTGGTATTAGGGATTGAACCCAGGGCTTTATGTATGTTAGACAAAATAGCAACTAAGCTACATCCCCGACCACTATTTGTTTTTCTGTCTTGGCTTATTAAATGTTACATATTGGGCTAGAGAGATGCCTCAGCAGTTAATGCACTTCTCTGCAAAGCCTAATGACCCAGGTTTGACTCCCCAGTACCCAGGTAGAATCAGATGTACAAAGAGGTGCATGCATTTGGAGTTCATTTACAGAGGCTAGAGAACCTGGTGTGCCCATTCTCTCTCTCTTTCTCTGTCAATCTCTGCTTTCAAATAAATAAAAATATTTTTAAAAAGTTGTGTATTGTCCTTCCAGAATATCTGTAATCCACAACCCACAGTCACCCTTGGTCATGTGAATGGAGAAAGCTCATCTCCCAGCTTATGTCCACCATGGCCTGAGGTGAGCAGGAAGAACGCGGTTCCCTGCTGGAGCTCCTGTCCTTGTCCTTGGGTTCAGCATCTTTGGAACCAGAGTTTCTTTAAAACAAAATATTTAATTATTTATTTTTAAAAGTTAAAAAATATTTATTTATTTATTAGAGAGAGAGAGAGAGAGAAAGAGAGAGAGAGAGAGAGAGAGAGAATGGGTGTACCAGGGCCTCCAGCCACTGCAAACAAACTCCAGATGCATGTGTCCCCTTGTGCATCTGGCTAATGTGGGTCCTGGGGAACTTAACCTGGGTCCTTTGGCTTTGAAGGCAAACACCTTAACTGTTAAGCCACCCCTCCAGCCCTATTTATTTATTTATGAAAGAAAGAGACAGAGATATAGAGAAATAGAGAATGGGCATGGGAAGGCCTCCAGCCACTATGAATGAACTCCAGATGCTTGCGCCACTTTCTGCATGTGGTTTTATGGGGGTTCTGGGGAGTTGAACCTGTATTCTTAGGCTTTGCAAGGCAAGCACTTAAACTGCTAAGCCATCTCTCTCAAATAAATAAATAATTTGTAAAAGCACTTAAAGCTAGGCATAGTGATTGTGGTGGTTTGATTCAGGTATCCCCATAAACTTAGGTGTCCTGCATGCTAGGTTCCCCAGCTAATGGCAATTGGAAACTGAAGCCTTACGGAGGGAGTGTATTGTTGGGGGTGGGTTATGGGTGTTATAGCCAGTTTCCCCATGCCAGTGTTTGACACACACTCTCCTGTGCCTGTTGTCCCCCTGATGTGGGCCGGGAGGGGATGTCCATCCTCTGCTCATGCCATTGTTTTCCCTGCTATCATGGAAACAGAGATGAAGCCTCAGTGGGCAACGTAGCATCAGGGAGAGAACCTGCCAAGCGCTGGGCTCTGAGGACCTGGCGTGGGACCCCAGCTCTGCCATTCACACACTGGGTGGCCCGAGTACTCTCCAACGTCTGTGCAGTCTCCTGGTTCTTGCCTCTACTGCAGGGCAGCGCCTCTCCCACTACTCTGATCCCATGGGATAGACAGCACTGCAGCTGAAATACAGGGCCATCCTCAGGCAGAATACCACACTTCTAGAAGCCTCATGTAACAAGAGAACAGAGGGGCCGGGGAAATGGCTCAGTGTGCAATGAGAGCCCAACTCTGTATCCCCAGAACCTATGTAAAAGCCATGCAGGGTGGCATGTGGGTATAATCGCAGTGTTGGGATGGCAGAGCAAGCGAATCGCTAAGGCTCACTGGCTGGCTGGTCTAGCTACATTGATGGCCTCTAGGTCAATGAGAGACTCTGTCTCAAAGAATAAGGCGGAGAGTAGCCTTCCACACATGTGTGCATGCACTGATACACACACGTACCCATATGCATGTAAACACACATATACACATTCACACACATCACATACTTATAAACATGCAAAGCAGAGAGAGGGAAGTGAAAAGAGACTAGTGAGATTTACTTTAGAACATTTCATATACCCAATTGAGCTTTCATGTAATCAATGTAGAATTCTTTTTTAAAAAGTATTTATTTGTAGCCGGGCGTGGTGGCACATGCCTTTATTCCCAACACTCGGGAGGCAGAGATAGGAGGATCACTGTGAGTTCAAGGCCACCCTGAGACTCCATAGTGAATTTCAGGTCAGCCGGGACTAGAGTGAGACCCTACCTTGAAAATCCAAAAAAACAAAACAAAACAAAACAAAAAAATATTTATTTGTAACCGGGTGTGGTGGCACATGCCTTTAATCCCAGCACTCGGGAGGCAGAGGTAGGAGGATCGCCATGATCAAGGCCACCCTGAGACTCCATAGTGAATTCCAGGTCAGTCTGGGCCAAAGTGAGACCCTACCTGGAAAAAACAAAAACAACAACAGGGCTGGAGAGATGGCTTAGTGGTTAAGCACTTGCCTGTGAAGCCTAAGGACCCCAGTTCGAGGCTCAATTCCCCAGGACCCACATTAGCCAGATGCACAAGGGGGCGCATGTGTCTGGAGTTCGTTTGCAGTGGCTGGAGGCCCTGGTGTATCCATTCTCTCTCTCTCTGTCACTCTCAAATAAATAAATAAAAATGAACAAAAAATATTTAAAAAAACAACAAAAAAACAAAGTCAAAAAGTATTTATTTGTGAGAGACAGAGAGAAAGAGGCAGACAGTGTGTGTTTGGGGGAAGATAGGGGGATGGGCACACCAGGGCCTCCAGCCACTGAAAACAAACTCCAAATGCATGCTCCACCTTATAATCTGCTGTTATGTGGGTACTGGGGAAATCAAACTCAGTTCCTTAGGCTTTGCAGGCAAGTACTTTAACTGCTGAGCCATCTCTCCAGCTCTAATTTTTTTTAAGTTAAAAATTATACTTTACTTATTTATTTGAGAGAGACCGAAAGAGGCGGGGGGGGGTGGGGGCGTTGGAGATTATGGATGCACCAGGGCTTCCTGCCACTGCAGACAAACTCCTGGTGTGTGTGTCGCTTTGTGCATCTGGCTTTATATGGGTACTGGGGAATCAAACTCAGACCATCAGACTTTGCAAACAGGTGCTTTTAACTGCTGAGCCATCTTTCTCTCTCTCTGTTTTCTTTTCATTTTTGGTTTTCTGAGGTAAGATCTCATTCTAGCCCAAGCTGGTCTGCAACTGTCAGAGATCCTCCTGCCTCTGCCTCCCAAGTGCTGGAACAAAAGGCGTGCACCACCACGCCTAGCTGAGCCATCTCTCCAGTCCCTCAATGTACAATTCTTAGAGTTATTTTACATGCTTTCCCTTCATCTAAAACCTGGTGTATTGTAAGCTGAGAGCACCTGTCAGTTTGGGCCAGCCACACTACAAGGCCCTGCTCCATGTGGCTGAAGGCTGCCATACTGGGTGGAGCAAGGAGGGCGTTTGTAGTGGCTAGAGGTCCTGGCGTGCCCATTCTCTCTCTCTCTATTTACCCCTTTCTCAAATAAATAAATAAATAAATAGGCAAGCAACAGAGCTGAAACAAATGGAAAGATGATGCATTTCTGTCCTCTCTAAAAATACTTGTTTAGAAGCCGAGTGTGGTGGCACATGCCTTTAATCCCAACACTTGGGAGGGAGAGGTAGGAGAATTGCCATGAGTTCGAGGCTACCCTGAGATGACATACTGAATTCCAGGTCAGTCTGAGCTACAGTGAGACCCTACCTTGAAAAACCAAACAAAACCAAAAACAAACAAACAAAAAAACCAAAACCAAAACAAAACAAAAAAACCCAAAAAAACTTGTTTAGGTATCCATTACAGTGAGGATTGACAAGTGTCTTTTTGGCCCTTGGGGATCACCAACCAGCCAGCCTGGCCCTGCCTGACTCCATCTCTCCCAGGTCCTTCTCTGCAGCATGCCCCATAACATAATGCTGATTGAAGCCACCCCTGGATCAGAGCCCACTGGGGATTTGTAGCCTTAGAAACCACGTTGTGGTGTACACCTTTAATCCCAGCACTCAGGAGGCAGAGGTAGGGGAATTGCCATGAATTAGAGGACAGTTTGAGACTACATAGTGAATTCCAGGTCAGCCTGGGCCAGAGTAAAACCCTACCTCAAAAAACCAAAAACAAACAAACAAACAAACAAAAAAAACAAAAACAAAGAAAACACATTCACCCACATGACTGATACAGCTAGAGGCCTGTGGCCTTGTAACTCACACAGTTAGGTTTCTTTGTGTCTCAAGTCTCAGTAGCAATATCAATGTCAATGTCAATATCACCTCCTCAAACCTTCCTGGTTATACCATTTCTGCCCCATGGCCTTGCATGGGCTTTTATGTTCTTCCCTTTTATTTATTTATTATTTATTTGCAAGGAAAGACAGTCAGAGAGAGAGAGAGAGAGAGAGAGAGAGAGAGAGAGAGAGAGAGAGAGAGAGAGAGAGAGAGAGAGAGAATGTATGGACATACCAGGGTCTCCTACACTGCAAATGAACTCTAGACACATGCACCATGTTGTGCCTCTGGCTTTACATGGGTACTGGAGAATTGAACCCAGGCTATCAGACTTTGTAAGCAAGTGCCTTTAACCACTGGCCCATCTGTATAGCCCCTCTTTTTAAGTTTAATTTACTTTATTTGAGAGAGAGGAAAGAGAGAGATAAAGAGAATGGGCACACCAGGGCCTCCAGCCACTGCAAACGAACTCCAGACTCATGTACCACCTTGTGCATCTGGCTTACGTGGATCCTGGGGAATCGAAACTGGGTCCTTTGGCTTTGCAGGTAACTTAACTGTTAAGCCATTTCTCCAGCTCTAGACCCTCTTTTTCCTTCTTCATCTCTTGTTGAGGATGCCCACATGGTGAGGGGGACAGCGACCTCAGTGCTTTTTGGATGACATAATTCTTAAATTTCCTGAAGTAAAAACCAGAATAGAGAAGTGGGAAACCTTGGGTGAAGATCATGTCACTTAGCTTAGGAGACATGGAAAGCCAATTTGGTGATTCAATTGTAATTTTTTCCTCTTCTTTTCCTTTTTGAGACAGAGTCTCATGTAGCCCAGGCTGGCTTTAAACTCACTATGCTGCCAAAAATGACCTTGAACTCCTGATTCTTCTGCCTCCACCTCCTACGTATGGGGATTCCAGGCATCCACTAGTCCATTGCGGCTCATTTGTAATATTTCTGAAGCAATACAGTTGCTGTGATCGAGCAAGTTCCTGAGTATGCACCTCCTGTCCCGGACACACTTGCTTTCCATGGTGCCATAACATCTCCCCTTCTGAAGACCACAAGTCAGTGGGCCTCAGTGGAGTCACAAGGTTGACCCAAATGATGTTTGGGAAGTTTGGTTGTTACAGAGGCAGAGTTACCATTTTTAAAAAAATATCTGGAATTTGGGTAGTGTTTATTAAGGTGTACAGTGGGGAAGCCGTATCAAATGGAGGGTGTGAAGAAGGCATGCCTTGCACATTTCAGAGAGGTCCATGTGGGAGTGGAGATGTTGGAGGAGGCACAGTCCAGCCCAAAGGCTGGAGGAAGTTTTGAGCCTCTTTGGAACTGCCTCTTTGGAAACTCCCAGAGTCACGGTCAAGGAGGGCAACCGCCTACAGGAAACTTTTCTGAATGACACAATGTGCTTTTCTTTTTTGTTCTATTGATGGTCAGAGAAGACCCCAGAGAGCCTTTCTGTGATTTGGTGCATCCTTCTGATAGTCAGAAAGGCCCCCCAGAGAGCTTCCCTGTGACCTGATGCTCAGGGATACCCACCCCTGTGTCCAGCCTGCCAGCACCCAGCTCCTGCCCCGGCACAGAGAGCCCTGCTATGCATAGCTCAACCTCTCCTGTGGTCCATGGCGACTCAGCTGTCCTCTGGACTTGCTCAAGGTGTCAAAGAACAGGTACCCTTCAGTGTGAAATGTCCTGGAGTATGGGCTCTGTCCTCCAGGACTTCCTGACTCTGGTGTTTTTTGTGTGGCCTGGGAGCAGTGTCTCTCAATCTGGGAGCCTGCCTCCCCACTTCCACTGTTGGCCCCTGCACAGGTGAAGCTGGGTTAGTGAGGTGAGCCTTATTTACGCTGAGTCAGAAAGCCAGGCCTTTCTCACATGCTTGATTCCTGGTTGGATGGCACTTTTCATCCCACTGTCCCTCCCTCCTGTGTGTGTGTTTGTGTGTGTGTGTGTGTGTGTGCATGGAGGTCATAGGACAACTTCTGCTGTTGGTCCTTGACTTCACCTTATTTAATACAGGGTCTCATTGCCTTTACAAGGCTGGATGATCTGTGAACTTCTGGGAGATTCTCCGACCTCTGCCCCCCTTCTCACTGTAGGTGCCCTGGGATCAGACCCTTATCACAACACCCAGCTTTTAACTGCTCTGGGGATCTGAACTCAGGTACTCAGGCTTGCGTGGTGTTGTGGTCCGGTCCGCATTGCTGGTGGACGTCTTCCAGTCAAGAGCAGCTTCTGGGAAAAAGAGGTTTATTTTGGCTTACAGGCTCAAGGGGAAGCTCCATGATGGCAGGGAAAACGATGGCATGAGCAGAGGTGGACATCACCCCCTGGCCAACATAAGGTGGACCACAGCAACAGGAGAGTGTGCTGAACACTGGCATGGGGAAACTGGCTATAACACCCATAAGCCTGCCCCCAACAATACACTCCCTCCAGGAGGCATTAATCCCCAAATCTCCATCAGTTGGGGATCTAGCATTCAGAACACCTAAGTTTATAGGGAACACCTGAATCAAACCACCACATTCCGCTCTTGGCCCCCATAAACCGATAACCATACATGATATAAAATGCAACGCATTCATCCAACTTTAAAAGTCCCCATAGTTTTTTTATTTTTATTTTTATTTTTTAGTTTTTCAAGGTAGGGTCTCACTCTAGCTCAGGCTGACCTGGAACTAACTCTTTATTCTCAGGGTGGCCTCAAACTCACAGCAATCCTCCTACCTCTGCCTCCCGAGTGCTGGGAGTAAAGACGTGCGCCACCATGGCCGGCTCCCCATAGTTTTTTTTAATCAATTCCAATGATGTTCATACATCCCCATACTCCAAGATCTTCTAATTGAGCCGTAATACCAAAATATCCCCCCAAACCTCATAATGGCACAGAACAAACATTCACACTGAAAATGATGGCATTGGGCATACCAAATATATACTCAAGCAATACATGATTTAAACAGGGCAGATTCCAAACTCTGTAGCTTCAAGTTCAACAACTCTAGTTAGTGACAAATCTCCAAGTCCAATAATTCTAACCAGCAATAAGTCTCTGGAGTTCCAATTCTGCCCCTCCAGCTAGGCTACTCACAGTCCTGGAAAACTTCATTGGTGCTGGTAGCTCCTTAGCAGCCATCTCATGGTCCCGGCATCGCCACTGGGTCTCCACTGCAAGCCACGGTTCATCCTCATGGCCCCCTGGGGTCTCCATGCAGGCATCCAGCAAACCCACTTCACACTGCCCATGGCCATTTCCAAAACACAAGACCGTGTTGCAAACTCAATGACCCAACCCTCTTTCCAGAATTATTTATACTTCACAATACCAGGTAGGGTGCCAAATTGTTAATCCAGGGGTGGGGGAGTAAAGCAGTCTTTGAAGAACAGGACTCCTTGAGCACTCAGGCCCCTTCAAAAGAGTCGACATTCTTACTGTTGCCCCAGTGCAGGTCAGTTGGCCCAGTCTCAAAGGTTGTAATCTCTCAATTGCAGCTAAACGGGCAGCAGTTCACCAAATATTTTTCTTTCTGTGCCATATCCCTCTGCTCACACCAGTTCATTTCTATGCAAAGCAACCCTGCACAACTTCTCAGGACACAGGCATAACTGCAGGCCTCACACAAACTGTTAGCCCAGTCCAAGCAAAGCTCTTTCTCACCCTCATAAGCCGAACCTCACAGTCCATAGTTCTTACTGCATTCGGGTCTTTCAACTCTGACCAGAATAGTTCATCAAGCTGTACTTACAGCACTGCAAGGCATCTCTTAGGCCAAGGTTTCAAATCCTTCCACATTCCTCTTGAAAATTAGCTCCAAAAGACCAAAACCACACAGTCAAGTGACTAGCAGCAATCCCTCTCCTTGGTACCACTTTACTGTTGCAGTCCATTTTGCATTGCTGGTAGAAATCACCCAACCAAGGGCAGCTTCTGGGAAAAAGTGGTTTATTTTGGCTTATAGGTTTGAGGGGAAGCTCCATGATGGCAGGGAAAATGATGGCATTCGTAGAGGATGGACATCACCCCCTGGCCAACATAAGGTGGACAAAAGCAACAGGACAGTGTGCCAAACACTGGCATGGGGAAACTGGCTATAACACCCATAAGCCTGCCCCCAACAATACTCTATCTCCAGGAGGCATTAATTCCCAAATCTCCATCAGCTGGGGATCTAGCATTAAGAACACCTAAGTTTATGGGGGACACCTGAATCAAACCACCACATACAGCAAGCGCTTTATTCACTGAGCCATCAACCCAGTCCTCCCTCTTTTTTTTATTTATGAGAGAGAGTATGTGTGGGTGAGAGAGAGAGCAAGTGAGAGAGAATTGGCATGCCAGGGCCTTAGCCACTGCAGACGAACTCCAGACACATGCGCTGCCTTGTGCACATGTGTCACTTTGTGTATCTGGCTTATATGGATTCTGGGGAGTCGAACCTGGGTCCTTAGGCTTCCCAGACAAGTGCCTTAACTGCTAGGCCATCTCTCTGGCCCTCCCTCCCTCTTTTGTCAAAAAATTTTTTATTGGCAACTTCTATACTTACAGACAATAAGCCATGATAATTCCCTCCACTCCCCCATTTTCCCCTTCACAACTTCATTCTTCATCATATCTCCTCCCTCTCTCCATTAGTCTCTTTTATTTTGATGTCATCGTCTTTTTTTTTTTTTTTCCCTATTATGAGGGTTTGAGAAGGTATTGCTAGGCACTGCAAGGTCATGGATATCAAGGCCAATTTCTGTCTGGGCAATTGCATTGTAAGGAGTGGTACCCTTACTTTGGTTCTTACATTCTTTCTGCCACTTCTTCCACAATGAACCCTGAGCCTTGGAGGGTGTAATAGAGATGTTTCAGGGCTGAGCACTCCTCTGTCACTTCTTCTCAGCACTATGTTGTCTTTTGGGTCATCCCAGTGGTCACCACTATCTGAAAAGAGAAGCTTCTCTAACCAAAAGTGAGAGTAGCATTAATATATGAACAGTAAGTGTAGTGCTTTCAGGCAGTTTGGTGAGAATAATATATGCATTTAGCCAGACAAGAGCAGGCTTTATACCACTAAGGCACATGATTTCCTCTGCCATAGGCTTTTGATTAGGTTTTCAGTACCAGGCATGTATTCCCTCTCTTAGAGTAGGTCTTCAGTCCAATTAGAGAGTGGTTGGTTTTCCCCAGAGCAGACATGCCACTATTGCACTCATTGGTCATTTGACCTGTCTGACCAAACTTGAGGCTTCCAGTGTCTACTGTTTTTATCACTGATGACTTCTGTCTCTCACAGGGCTGCATGCAGTACAGCTTTTTCCAGCTTTCAGTTGGCTGGTCTATACGGAAAAGGTTTTCAGTTCAGCACCAGCTTGATTTCTCAGTGACCTTGCTGCCCATGCATGTGAAATCTTTAGCAATAGGGTCTTACTATCTGTTACTCATGGGAAAACAAGGACCTTGGAAAAAGCCTGTAATGTTTTGGAGACATCAGGAACATCCAACAACTCACTGGTAGGTATCCCATCCCTGGCACTGAAAATTTTCTAGTTGCATTCTATGGTTTCTGGATGTGCCATTATCCAAAGAAGTAGGCTTTCATATGTCTTATTCGGAATATCTTGCATTTTGATTGACCCTCCCCCATCCTTCTCTTAGTCTCTTCCCCTGGCCTCACTTAGGCTATTCCACTCCCTGTAATCTGTTCTTCTGCTTATATATATACAACACCGTCCCCTTAAAGTCCTTCCTTCTCCTCCCTCCCTTATAGCCTTTTCCCAGTTTACTGGCCTCTGCTATATACACAAGTCTAAACAATTGTAGCTAGGATCCACACATGACAGAACAAGCAGCATTTGGCTTTCTGGGCCTGGGTTACCTCACTTAGTATAATCCTTTCCAGATCCATCCATTTCCCAGCAAATTTCATAATTTCATTTTTCTTTACTGCTGAATAGAACTCCATTGTGTAAATGACCACATCTTTATTATCCATCTGTTGAGGGATATCTAGGCTGGTTCCATTTCCTGGCTAATGTGAATAGAGTAACAATAAACATGGTTAAGCAAGTATCTGTAAGGTAGTAAGAAAAATCATTAGGGTATATGCCTAGGAGTGTTATAGCAGGGTCATATGATAAATATATTTTTAGCTGTCTCAAGAACCTCCACACTGATTTCCACAAGGGCTGTACCAGATTACATTCTACCAACAGTGTAGAGAGTTCCCCTTTGTCTGCATCCTTGACAACATTTATTGTCATTTGTTTTCCTGATGGTAGCCATTCTGACCGGAGTGAGATGGAATCACAAAGTAGTTTTAATTTGTATTTCTCTGATGCTGCATGTTCTCTCATGTGTGGATCCTAGCTACAATTGTTTAGACTTGTGTATATAGCAGAGGCCAGTAAACTAGGAAAATGATGCAGAACACTTTTTTAGATGTTTATCTGTAGTTTTTTCTGATGAGAACTCTCTATTTAGTTCCATAGCCCATTTTTTTTTTATTATTGTTTTGGGTTTTTTTTCAAGGTAGGGTCTCACTCTGGTCCAGGCTGGCCTGGAATTAGCTATATAGTCTCAGAGTGGCCTTGAACTCTCGGCGATCCTCCTACCTCTGCCTCCCGAGTGCTGGGATTAAAGGTATGTGCCACCACGCCCGGCTCTCCATAGCCCATATTTTAATTGGGTTGTTTTATTTCTTATTGTTTTGATTTTTGA
Organism: Jaculus jaculus; assembly: GCF_020740685.1. Lineage (NCBI taxonomy): Eukaryota > Metazoa > Chordata > Mammalia > Rodentia > Dipodidae > Jaculus > Jaculus jaculus. The sequence goes on from NC_059102.1 coordinate 225,740,631, forward strand.
GTTCTTTGTATATTCTGGATATTAATCCTCTGTCAGATGTAGAGTGGTTGTCTCATTGCTCTATTCAGTGTCCTTTGCTGTGCAAAAGCTTTGTAATTTCATGAGATCCCAATGGATTAGTGGTTTTATTTTCTGAGCAATTGGGGTTATATTCAGAAAGTCATTACTTATGCCAATATGTTAAAGGGTTTCCCCTACCTTTTCCTTTAGCAATTTCAGAGTTTCAGATCTGATATTAAGGTCCCTGATCCATTTGGACTTGATTCTTGTGCATGGAGAAAGACAAGTATCTATTTTCATCTTTCTACATATAGACATCCAGTTTTCCCAGCACCACCTGTTGAAGAGGCTATCTTTTTTCCAATGAATATTTTTGGCAAAAACCAGATGGCTGGACTTCTAGGTAAAATGGCAGCTTCGGAGCCATGCCAAACCGGCCAAGGGAAGGATTTAAGGAAAACTCCAGCAAAATACACTCTTCTTCTGAAAAGTGAAGGAGTATAGGTTATTCTTACACACAGTGGAGAAGCTGGAAAGACCAAGATCCATCAGAAAGGAGGAAAATGGCTAGAGGTCCACTGAGGCAATGGTGGCCCACAATCCGCGCCCAGCCCAGCGCAGTCCCGCCAGGCACACCAGGCGGCAGCAGCAGCAGAGACTAAGCAACAGATTTTTCAACTCCGTCAGCCTTCTTGCAAAGTTAAGAAATCTGAAGGAAAGACAGCTGAGATCAACTAAAGAGCTACTGAAAGTGGGAGTAACTCCAGCAGTCTGAACTCTCCCATTCCCCCACCATCAGAACCGCAAACCTCCAGCGTTCAGCCCCCAGTGGCAGCTCAGCCAGCAGAGCTGATCAGAGGTACAGCTGCGCCGCAGCACAACATGGAGGCATCGAGGCGGGCACTCAGCATTGGTGAGATTGGAAGCCACCCCAAAAGGTAACGAGGCTGACTGACAAACAAACAAACAAAAAAACAAACAAAACACAGGTACACAGGCCTGCACTGCAAAAGCTAATCTCTCTTTCCTTGTCAGGACAGGTTATGGGGTATATATTCTTGGTTGGCTTTACCATTTTCAAATAACCTGTATTTGGGAGTTGAATATTGTTGCCTTTGGTGCTTTTATATATGTATATATCCTTTGATTTTTTGGTTCTGTCATTATTGGGGGCAGGGTCTGATCCAGATCCAGGTTGACCTGGAACCAAATTCAGAACAGAAATGTCTACCTCCCAGCTGACAAGATTAAGGGTGTAGAACAAAACACACCCTTAGGGATTTTTGTTTTGTATGTTTGTTTTAATCCCCACAATTGCATACTTTGTGCTGTTTTTTTATTGATTCTGTATGTTACTCAGTTGAAGTTTAGAACTTGCCAGTAAATTATTCCACTCAGTCTACTAGAATACTTGCTTAGCAAGCAAACTCAACTCCTAGGATTACTTCTGTGGCTTGATTGGGGGACAAGAGCTACACCTGGCACCTTGAACTCATATCCTGACGGTATGTAGAGGTGGATTGCCATGTCTGGGAACACTGCAGGTAAGTAGAAAACCCAAGCATCAAATCAATTCAGTATGCAAAAGTCACTACAATATAAGAAACTCAAAGAATCAAGACAATACAGTCCTACCAAGAACTGTAAATCCATCAGAAATGATCACCCATGAGACTGTTTTAGATGAAATACCTGACAAAGATTTCAAGAAAATGATGGTCAAAGACATCAGAGAAGAAATGAAGGGAATCAAAGAAGAAAACAAAGAAATTAAAGAAGAAAACAAACTTTTGAAAAAGAACACAGGAAACCAGCTTAATGAAATTAGGATGTCATCTATCACAAGACATGAGTAAGGAAATAGAAATACTGAAGAAAAACCACACTGAAATTCTAGCTATGAAAAATATAGTCAGTCAAATAAAAAAAAAAGACTCTGTGGAAAGTCTCACCAGTAGAATGGATGTAGGAGAGAATCAATTATATAAACTAGAAGACCAGATAGCAGATCTAATACAGTCCAACAAAGAGAAAGACAAGCTAATAGGGAGGTATAAATGGGAATTTTGAGATATCCAGTACACTATGAAAAGATCAAAAGTAAGAATTCAAGGTATAGTAGAAGGAGAATTTCAATCCAGAGGCTTAGTAGACATTTTCAACAAAATCATGGAAGAAAAAATTCCCCAAATTGGGAAAGAAATGCCAGTGCAGATACAAGAAGCTTTCAGAACACCAAACAGACAAAACCTGGGAAGAACTTCTCCTTGCCATGTTATAATTAAACTACTAAACAGGTAAAACAAAGAAAATATATTAAACGCAGTTAGAGAGTAAAAGAAAGTCACCTACAAAGGCAAGCCCATCAGAATAACATCAGATTACTCAAACTTTAAAACCAGAAGGGTTTGGAATGATGTATTCCAAGTGCTGAAAGATAACAACTGTCAATCAAGATTACTTTATCCTGCACAGCTATCTGTCCAAATTGATGGAGAAATAAGGACATGTCACAACAAAAACAGGCTAAAGGAACTTATGACAAGTAAGCCAGCTCTACAGAACATATTTGAAGGAATCCTTCACACTGAAGAGAAAGCAAAACACATGCAGGAGGAAATAGGAAAAAGTAAACCACACTCAAATAACAGTTAAAACAAAGAGTAAAGGGAAAACAGGAAACACTACAAAATAAGAAAAATGGCAAGAATAAATGCATACCTTTCAATAATAATTATTTTTTTGTTTTTTATATTTTTATTTTTTAAAATTTATTTATTTATTTATTTATTTATTTATTTATTTATTTATTTATTTATTTATTTGAGAGCGACAGACACAGAGAGAAAGACAGATAGAGGAAGAGAGAGAGAATGGGTGCGCCAGGGCTTCCAGCCACTGCAAATGAACTCCAGACGCGTGTGCCCCCTTTTGCATCTGGCTAACGTGGGACCTGGGGAACCGAGCCTCGAACCGGGGTCCTTAGGCTTCACAGGCAAGTGTTTAACCACTAAGCCATCTCTCCAGCCCTTGTTTTTTATTTTTATTTATCCATTTGAGAGTGATAGGCAGAAAGGGAGGGAGAGAGAGAGAGAGAGAGAGAGAAAGAGAGAGAGGGAGGGAGGGAGGGAGGGAGAGAATGGGTGTGCCAGGGCCTCTAGCCACTGCAAATGAACTTCAGATGCATGCATCACCTTGTGCATCTGGCTTACGTGGGTCCTGGGGAATAGAGCCTCGAACCGGGCTCCTTAGGCTTCATAAGCAAGCAATTAACCGCTAAGCCATTTCTCCAGCCCTCAATAATAATTCTTAATATCAATGGCCCCAATGTACCCCGCAAAAGACACAGGCTTGCAGACTGGATTGAAAGGCAGGATCCTGCCATATGTTGCCTTCAGGAAACTCATCTCTCAATAAAAAATATACACTGCCTTAAGGTGAAAGTATGGAAAATGGTATTTCAAGCAAACACTCCTAGGAAACAAGCAGGGGTTGCTAACCTAATATCTGACAGGATAGACTTGAAACCAACCTTAGTGAGGAAAGATAAAGAAGGTCATTTTATACTGATTAAAAGAATACTCCAGCAGGAGGACATTATAATCTTAAACATATGTATACCTAACATGGGGGATCCCAGTTTCATCAAACAAACACTATTAGACTTAAGGTCAGAGATAACATCAAATGCAATGGTAGTGGGAGACTTCAATACCCCACTGTCATCAATGGACAGGTCATCCTGGCAAAAAATAAACAGAGAGACATCTGAACTAAATGATGTCATGAAACAAATGGACCTAACAGATATCTACAGAATTCCATCCAAATGCTGAAGAATATACATTTTTCTCAGCAGCACATGGAACATTCTCTAAAATAGACCATATATTAGGACACAAAGCAAATCTCCACAAATTTAGGAAAATTGAAATCATCCCTTGTACTCTATCTGACCACAATGGGATTAAACTGCAAATCACCAACATGAAAAGCTACAGAGCATACAGAAACTCATGGAGACTAAACTGTACACTATTGAATGAGCAATGGGTCATAGAAGAAATCAAAAAAGAAATCAATAAAGTCATAGAATCAAACAATGATGATAATACAACATACCAAAACCTTTGGGACACAATGAAGGCAGTCCTAAGAGGGAAATTTATAGCTCTAAGTGCCTATAGTAAGAAATTAGAAAGGTCACAAGTAAACGACCTAATGCTTCACCTTCAAGCGTGAGGACCTGAGTTTGGCTCCCCAGCATCATATCAGGCATGACTGGGTGTTCTTGTAATCCCAGTGTCTGGGAGGTTTCTAGGGTTCACTGGCTTGCTCCAGGGTCACTCAGAGACCCCATCTCAAATGATAAGGTGGAGAGCAATGAGAAAGACAGCCAGCATTGACCTCTGGCCTCCACATATGTATAGCACCCCCTACATGTACACCACACACACATGCACATGCAAACAAGAGGTGAGTTCTAGTTAAGGGTCGTGATCTATACCTGTTATCCCAGTACTCAAGGGGCAGAGACAGGAGGATTTCCTGTTGTAGGCTAGCCTGGGCTACATGGTGAACCCCCCCCCCTATATAAAAACAAAACAAAACAAGGGCTGGAGAGATGGCTTAACATTAAGGCATTTGCCTGCAAAGTGTGAGCACCCATGTTTGACTCACCAAATTCCACATAAGCCACATGTACAAGGTCACACATGTGCACAAGGTGGCACACCCGCTCTGGAGTTCGATTACAGTGGCTGGAGGTCCTGGTATGCCAATTCTCTCTCTGTCTCATAAAAAGAGGCCAGGGCTGGAGAGATGGCTTAGCAGTTAAGGCACTTGCCTGTATAGCCTAAGGACCCATGTTTGGCTCTCCAGATCTCATGTAAGCCAGATGCACAAGGTCACACATGCTCACAAGATGGTGCACGCAGCTGGAGTTTGATTTCAGTGGCTGGAGGCCCTGGTGTGCCAATTCTCTATCTCTCTTTCATAAAAATAAAAGATTACAAAAAAAAAAAAAAAGAGGTAGTCTGTTAGGCTTGCTGGGTGTGGTAGCACACACCTTGAATTCAGCACTTGGGAGGCAGAGATAGGAGGATCACTGTGACTTTGAGACTAGCCTGAGACTACATAGTGAAAAATTGAAACAAAACAAAACAAAACAAACAAACAAACAAACAAAAAAACCCATATATGAGTACAGGTTCATGGACCAACATAGAACTTCCCTCCTTGCCCTGAAATGGCTGGGAGCAGTGTCCCAGATCTTTGGGTGAGCTGTGTGTGTGTGTGTGGTCTGTTTCTTTCTACCCATGTGTAGCATTGGCCAGAGCAGATGCCACCCAAGTCAGTAGTGCCTGTGTCTCGTTGCACATGGCTGAGTCTCCCATGGCCTTTGCTTTGAAGTGAAATTCTGGGTTTGCAGAGGTTGCACAGGTCCATACTCAGCTTTGTCAGAGGTTCCACATGATTCGTATAGCTGCACTCCTCCAGTATTTTTTCTTTCTTCTTTTTTCATATATTTTAAAAATGCTTTTATTTTTATTTATTTATTTGAGAGAGAGAGAAAGAAAGAGAGGGAGAGAGAGAGAATGGGCATGCCAGTGTATCCAGCCATTGCAAATGAACTCCAAATGCATGCACCCTCTTGTGGATTTGGCTTATGTGGGTCCTGAAGAATTGAACCTGGGTCCTTTGGCTTTGCAGGCAAGTGCCTTAACCTCTAAACCATCCCTCCAGCCCCCACCCCCCTTTTGAGGTAGGTTCTCATTCTAGCCCAACTTGACCTAGAATTTATTATGTAATCTCAGGCTAGCCTTGAAATCATAGCAATCCTCCTCTCTCTGCCTCCCAAATGCTGGGATTTCAAAGGTGTGCACCACCACATCCAGCAGTCATGAACACTGTTTTATATGTGGACATATATTTTGATTTCTCCTAGGTATATACCCAGGTGAAATTGCTTAGTATATGCTATGATATAATAAATATAACTATTTTTTTATTACTTTTAAAATGTTTCTATAATTTTAAAAGCTTTATTTGTATATGTATGTGTATATGGGTATGATGTATGTACATGCACCACAGAGGTCACATCTTGGCATATTTGTCCTTCCACCTTTAAAAAGCAATTATTAGGGCTGGAGAGATTGCTTAGTGATTAAGGTGCTTGTCTGAGAAGCCTAAGGGCCCAGGTTTGATTCCCCAGAACCCATGTAAGCCAGATGCACAAAGTGGCACATGCATCTGGAGTTCGTTTGTGCTGCTGAAGGCCCTGGTGTGTGCCTCTCTCTATGTGCCTCTTTCTCTCTCAAATAAATAGAATAAATAAAAATAAAAATACTAAGATGCCTGTCTTACAGAGCTGTGGTCGATGAGTTGGGTTACAGGCATAGCACACCTAATGGAAGAAACTTGAAGATGGGCATTTGTTTAAAACAAGAAAAATTATTATACAAACCAAAAATATTTATTTATTTGAGAGAGGGAGAGAGAGAGCCTCTTGCCACTGCAAATGACCTCCAGACACATGTGCCACTTTGTGATTCTGGCTATACATGGGTACTAGGGAAGGCAACTCCAGGCTGCCAGGCTTTGCAGGCAAGAGCCCTTAATGGCTAGGCCATATGTCTGGCCCCCAGCTTCTTTCTGAGACAGGTCTCTTTTGTTTTGCTGCTGCATGTGCCAATGTAGCCAGCCTGTGAGCTTTTGGATTCTCCTGGCTCTATCTCCCATCACTTTAGGTACACTGAGATTGCAGACCAGGGCATCATTTTGTTTCTAGCTTATGTGAGTGCTGGCGAGGGGAACTTGAGCCTGCAGGCCTGCAAGCAAGTGCCATTGATGGCCGATCCATCTCCCCAGCCTGATTATTATTATTATTTTTTTTATTAAATATATATATATATTTTTAAATTTTATTTTATTTGAGAGCAACAGACACAGAGAGAAAGACAGATAGAGGGAGAGAGAGAGAATGGGCACGCCAGGGCTTCCAGCCTCTGCAAACGAACTCCAGACACGTGAGTCCCCTTGTGCATCTGGCTAACGTGGGACCTGGGGAGCCGAGCCTCGAACCGGGGTCCTTAGGCTTCACAGGCAAACGCTTAACCGCTAAGCCATCTCTCCAGCCCCTGATTATTTTTTATTTATATCACTTCCATATTTTTCTTTTTCTTTATTTATGAGAGAGAGAGAGAGAGAGAATGGGCACTCAGGGCCTCCAGCCACTGTAAACTAACTCCAGACACATGCAACACCTTGTGCAGCTGGCTTATGTGGGTCCTGGGGAATTGAACCTGGGTCCTTTGGCTACATAGGCAAACACCTTAACCGCTAAGCCATCTCTTCCACCCCATATTTTTCTATTTAGTTGTAAGCCTGTGCTATTTTGTAGGAATCATTTATACATTCTGGATCATGGTGTGTTTATATTGTTTGTTGAAAATAGTTTCTAAGGTGTGGCATTGTTCGCCTTTTCTTTCTTTTTCTTTTGATTTTTTGAGGTAGGGTCTCATTCTAGCACAGGCTGACCTGGAATTCACTATGGAGTCTCAGGGTGGCCTCGAACTCATGGCAAGCCTCCTACCTCTGCCTCTTGAGTGCTGGGATTAAAGGCGTGCACCACCACTCCCGGCTACCTTTTCTTTTTTAAAATTATTTTTATTATTTATTTGCAAGAAGGGAGGGAGGGAGGGAAAGAGGGAGGGAGAGAGAGAGAAAGAGAAAGAGAAAGAGAAAGAGAAAGAGAAAGGCCTCAAGCCACTGCAAATGAACTCCATATGCATACACCACTGTGTATCTGACCCAGGTCGTTAGTCTTTGCAAGCAAGTGCCTTAACCACTGAGCAATTTTCCAGTCCCCCAACTTTTTCTTTCTTTGCAAGCGGGTGGAGGGGGAGAGAATAGGCACACCAGGAGGCTCTAGCTGCTGCAAACAAACTCTAGATACGTGTGCCACCTTGGGCATCTGGCTTTTTGTGGGTACTGGGGAATGAAACCCAGGTCGTTAGGCTTTGCAGGCAAGCGCCTAAACCACTGAGCAATCTCCCCAGCGCCAACACACTTATTGTAAGACTGGACATCTGCAGGGTCAGTCCTCCACCTTCTTGGTAAAATCATCTTGGTTCTTCTCTATGATATCATATTTCCCAATCCATGAACATGACATGAACCTACTTCTTTCTGTGTTTGTGCTGGTGGTGCGTCTGTGTTCACGTGTGTGTGTGTTTGAGTGCATGCACATGCATGTGCATTTGGAGGCTAGAGGATACCTCATGTGTCCTTTTTTTTGTTGTTGTTTTTTTGAGGTAGGGTCTCGCTCTAGCCCAGGCTGACCTGGAATTCACTATGGAGTGTCAGGGTGGCCTCGAACTCTCGGCAATCCTCCTACCTCTGTCTCCTGAGTGCTGAAATTAAAGGCACGTGCCACCATGCCCGGCGTCATGTGTCCTTTTTTGAACACTATCTGCTTTTTTTTTTTTTTTTCTTTTTTAGAGAAGTAAGCTACATTGCCTAACCAGTGAGCCCCAGGGATACACTTATTTATTCCATTTTAGCACTGAGATTACAAGCATATGTCACTACATCTGGCACATGTACACACACACACACAATGTTTGGGCTGGAGAGATGGCTCAGCAATTAAGGTGTTTGCCTTCGACATCAATCTGGGTTCAATTTCCCAATACCCACGTAAAAATGAATGCACCAAGTAGCACATGCATCTGGATGGAGTTTGTTTGCAGAGATTAGTGGCCCTGGCATGCCCATTCTCTCTCTTTCTCTCTCTCTCCTCTATCTGCTTGAAAATAAATAAATATTTCTATTTCATGTGGATTCAGGGGATTAAGCTCAGATTCTTGTGCTTACATAGCAAATACTTTACTGATTGAGTTATCTCCCCAGACCTCAGATAGGCTTTAAATTTTTTTTTCCATTTATTTATTTGTAATCAGAGAGAGAGAGAGAGAGAGAGAGAAGAGAGACAAAGGGAATAGGTGTGCCAGGGTCTCCAACTGCTGCAATGAACTCCAGACGCTTAGCACCACCTTGTGTATCTGGCTTTCATGGGTACTGGGGAATGGAACCTGGGCCTTTAGGCCTCGCTAAGTCATCTGTCCAGTCCTCCCTTTGTCATTTTTACCTCAGCATGTGTGCCAGTCTAGCTGCCCACAGGCTTCAGGATTCACCCGTCTCCACCTCTCTTTGCTGCATGTATGCTTGGATTACAGATGAATGCACCACTTTGTGCCCAGCTTTATGTGGGTATTGAGGAACTAAACTTAGTCTGGTAGTCTTGCAAGCAGGCACCCTTAACTACTGGGCCATCTCCCTAGCCCCTTAAATTTTGTTTTTCAATGAGGTCTCACTATATAACATCAGGCTGGCCACAAACTCACAATCTTCCTGCCTCAGCCTCCCAAGTACAAGGATAGTAAGTGTGCGCCATGTCTGGTGTTGCTGTAGGTTTTTGTTAGATGTCTTTTATAATTATAAGGACTTGAAGTGACCAAACAGGTCTGCTTGACTTGTGAACATGGTCTTCTTGCATTTTTGGCACAAATTCAACCTAGCCACTTACCAATGCTAGCATGCCAAACTTGACTTTCAAATATTTAAGTAGAGATTTTGGAATCTGTATTTATAAGTGATGTTGATGTATACATTTTATTCTTTTTAAAATTTTCCTTCATTTATTTTTTAATATTTATTTTTATTTATATGAGAGAGATAGAGAAAGAAGAAGATAGAGATAGAGGTAGAGAGAGAGTGAGAGAAAATGGGTGCCAGGGCCTCTAGCCATTGCAAACAAACTCCAGACACAGCACCACCTTGTGTGCTTATGTGGGTCCTGGGGAATTGAACCTGGGTCCTTTGGCTTTGCAGGCAAGCACCTTAACCACTAAGTAATCTCTCCAGCCTTATTTTTAAAAAATATTTATTTATTTGAGAGTTACAGACAGACAGAGAGAGAACAAGACAGAGAGAGAGAATGGGTGCACCAGGGTCTCCAGCCACTGCAAGTGAATTCCAAATGCATGCACTACCTTGTGCATCTGGCTTACATGGATCCTGAGGAATGGAGCCTTGAACCAGGGTCCTTAGGCTTCACAGGCAGGTGCTTAAATGCTAAGCCATCTCTCCAGCCCCTCCAGCCTTATTTTTTTTCTTTTTGACTTGGATTTCTTCAGGTATGATATGAAGATTCTAAAACCCCCCATAAAAGTTGGGTGTGCTGGCACACACATTTAATCCCAGCACTTGGGAGGCAGAGTTTTACCTCTGTGAATCGCTGTGAGTTCAAGGCCACCCTGAGACTACATAGTGAATTCCAGGTCAGCCTGGGCTAGAGTGAGACCCTACCTTGAAAAAACAAAATCAATCAATCAATAAAGCCCTCACAAATAAATTACCCCACTCCTTTTTCTGTAATATAGGTTCAAGATCTTTCTTTTTGAGTGTTTTGAGACAGGGTCTTACTCTAGTCCAAATTGACCTGAAACTTACTCTGTAGTCCCAGACTGGTCTCGGACTCACGGCAATCCTTCTACCTCTGCCTCTTGAGTGCTGGGATTAAAGGCTTGCGCCACCATGCTTGGCTAAAGTCTTTTTTTTTTTTTTTTAACTTTGTTTTGTTTTGTTTTTGAGATAGGGTCTCAAACCATAGCCCAGGCTGACCATGAACCCATGCCAATTCTCCTGTCTCAGCTTCTTGACCTCTGGGATCACAGGTGTATGACACCATACCCAGAAATTTTTGGATCCTTGAAGTTAAGTACAACTGCTTGTCACAGTTGGGAAGAAAAGAAGGATTTTGCTCCTGATCGGCAGACACAAAATAATTAGCCTACTGTGTTGGTACTTTAAAGTAGTAAGAAACTGGCTGGGGAGGCGGCTCAGCAGTTAAAGGCACTTGCCTGCGAAGCCTGATGGCCTGGGCTTGATTCCCCAGGACCCATGTAAAGCCAGATGCACAAAGTGGAACATGTGCCTGGAATGTGTTTGCTGTGGCAAGAGGCTCTGGCATGCGCATATTCATTCTCATTTGAATTCTCTCTCTCTGCTAATAACATAAATAAAGAAAGAAAGAAAAGAAAATAGGACCCTGGTGTGGTAATGTATGGTTTTAATTCCAGCAGAGGTAGGAGGATTGCTGTGAGTTGGAGGCCAGCCTGGAACTACAGAATGAGTTCCAGGTCAGCCTGGGCTAAAGTGAGACCTTACCTTGAATAAACCAAAAATGAAAAAAAAAGTAAGTAAGCTAGTCCAAGCATTCAGTGAGCTTTTAAGAGCATACAGAGCCTTTGGAAAAAGAAATCTGATAATTCTAAATTCCTGGTGTCCCAAGAGAAACCCAAGATCTGGGGCTGAGGAAAGGAGATTCTGGGTGGACCTACTTAAACCTGCTGTGACCCTGATCCCTAACCCTAACCCTAACCCTAACCCTAACCCTAACCCTAACCCTAACCCTAACCCTAACCCTAACCCTAACCCTGTCTGTTTGCATGAGTGAGTGACGGGCTAAGAGCTAGGAGCCCAGAGCAAACATAAAACTGCCAGGAAGGAAATCAGACTAACCTGTAAAGAAATTTCAGCCATTTATGTCCCTTGACAGCCCCGCCCCTTAGTCCCAGCCCTACAGAGTTCTTGGTTGGCTCATTTTCAACTGATAGAATAACTGTGCCTGGGTAAGTGCAGCGTTGACTTTTAAAAGAGTGCTGCTGCTGCTATTATTATTATATTATTTTTATTTTTATTATTTTTAGTATTTTCAAGGTAGAAGTTGAGTTTCACTCTAGCCCAGGCTGACACGGACCACATTTTGTAGCTCCAGGCTGGCCTCTAATTTATGGTGAGTCTCCTACTGCAGCCTCCTAAGCGCTGGGATTAAAGGTGTGGCCAGCACGGCCAGCTCTGGTTTCGCTTTTTGCTGGAACTCACTCTGTAGCCCGGGATGGCTTCCCACTCACAATTCTCTTGACTGCTCCTGAGTGCTGGGATGATGGCCATGCAGCACCATACCTGGCCCTCTGCAGACCTTAAGCTCTGAAAGCAGCCAGCCGACCTCGCTGGTTCAAGGCTTTAGTTTCACAGAAGAGGAAATAGAGGTGTGAATCACACCCCTTTGCTGCCGGCGGCGGGCAGAACCTCCACTCCCTGAGCAGAGAGCATTGTAGACTAGTGGAGAATCTCTCTGAGCCTCAGTTTTCCCATCTGTCAAATGGCAATAGCTTGCCAGCATTGTTTTAGAACTTTATGAGACAATATAGATGCAAAGTTCTGCAGGGGAGGAGGCTACTTGAAAGTTGAAGTTGCTGCTGTCAGCCCCATTCGAGGCTGCTTGGCACTGGTTCTTCCTCTGGCTTTCTGTGCCAAGTCTAGAATAGAGAACTGGAAGCCTAAGGATCCCTTAACCCCTCAGCTGGGCTGAGCTCTGCCCTGTCAGCATCTGCGCTGTCCACCTGATGGGACCTGGAATTGTCTGTGATGTACCACGTAGTTTAGGGTTAGCCTGTGTGCACATCTGTGAGGGATTGTCTTGATTGATAATTGAGGTGGGAAAACCCACTAAAAAACTACACTGCTCCTTGGGCTGTGGAAAGAGCTGGCTGAGCAGGAGCATTCATTGCTGTATGCTGTTTCCTCACTGTGGACTGAATGTGACGGGTTGCTTCAAGCTCCTGCCACCATTGATTGAGAGTTCAAGGCCAGCTTGGGCTACATAGTGAGACGTTCTCTCAAAAAAAAAAAAAATTGTAGGGACTAGGGATATGGCTCAGCAGTTAAATGCTTACTTGCAAAGCCTACTGGCCTGGGTTTGATTCCCTAGTACCTATGTAAAGCCAGACGCACAAAGTGGCTCATGAATCTGGAGTTTGTTTGTAGTGGCAAGAGACCCTGGTATCCCCATACTCTCTGTACCCCCTTTCTCTTTCTCAAATTAATAAATAAAATTACAAAGCTGGGCATGGTGGTGCATGTCTTTAATCCCAGCACTTGGGAGGCAGAGGTAGGAGGATCGCTGTGAGTTTGAGGACAGCCTGAGACTACCTTGTAAATTCCAGGTCAGCCTGAGCTAGACTGAGATTAAGACCAAGACCAAGACCCAGACCCTACCTTGAAAAACCAAAAAATTAAAAAATTGCAAAGCCAAGTGTGGCAGCATATGCCTAATATCTCAGCCCTTGGGTGACTGAGGTAGTAGGATTGCTTTGAGTTTGAGAGCAGCCTGGGCTACAGAATTAAGTTCCTAGTCAGCCTGGGTTAGAGTGAGATGCTGCCTCAAAAACAAAACAAGAGACTCAGATTGTGTGGCCTGCAGGCCATGCGGTGTGCTCGAGATGCTGACCAGGCCAGTCATCTGAAGGCTGCACACAAGCTCAGGAGATGCAGCTTCTCTGAGTTGCCACCTATGCTGATGTGGGTTTTCAGTGATGCAGCTGTCTTTGAGTCATCCATTGCTCCTATCAGCAACCCCTCACCCTACTTTGTAAGTAACCCCAACAAGTTCATTGTTTCACCAAAATCAACAACAACACACACACAAACAAAACCCCCCAAAACAAAACAATTCTCCAGCAGGGCACAGTGGCACACACCTTTAATCTCAGCACTGGGGAGGCAGAGTAGAAGGATTGCCATGTGTTCGAAGCCACCCTGAAACTACATAGTGAATTCCACCTCAGCTTGAGCTAGAGTAAGACCTTACCTCGGAAAACCAAAAAACAAACAAACAAGCAAAAAGCCCAATTGTCCAATCCAACAACCAACAACAGAATAAAAATGTCCTGGTGCATTAGTTGCTGGTACAAAATGCCTTTCAAAAATCCCTTTAAGGGGTTTATTTATTTCAGCTTACAGTTCAAGGTTAGGGTCCCTTGAGGTGGGGAAGGCGTGGTGGTAGGAGCTCATTGGCACCCAGTTACCATTTACCACTGCAATATGGCATGCAGATCGCTGGCCAACAGAGACCGCAACACTAATCTGATCTCAAAGGACCGAGGGGAAGGTGGAGCTCAGGGAGGTTAGGGGCGCATTGGGCCATCATGATCACGTGATACTGTGATGTGGCAGGCAACTTCCTACAAAAGAGGCATGCAGAGATGGGGTATTGGTTACCTTCTCGCTGCTGAGAGAAAATGTCTGACTAAAAGGAGAGTGCAAATCTCTTACTGTGCTCAGAATTTGGGACGTTCTTTAGGGGTTGCACTGATTTTTTCTGACGCTAACCTGTTCCACTGTTAGGAGCCGTGCAGACGCCATTACAAGTTGGCGCCGGTTTCCGGCCTCTTGGTCACAGCTGGTGTAAATCAAGCACAGTGCGCATGCTCCAACCCGTCGTGGGCCGATGCTAATGAGGCATCCAGAAAGTAACCAATCACTGGTGGCCACATATCCTCAGTTGACCAATCATTTGTGGGTAGGCAGCCTAAAACCCTATATAAACAGTTGCCTTTCGTGGTTCTGGGTCTTCGAATCTAGCAGCTTGGCAGTCCCCAATAAAGTGTGTTCAGAAGAATCCTGATTGTGGCGTCCTCCTTGCTGGTGAGGCGGGCGTGACATTCCACTTATTAGTTAGGTATTTGTTGTTTTAAAAGGTCCCTCGTACACAGAGATAGATACATTTGTTCTGAATTAATTAAGTCTTATGGATTCCTGGATGCGCCCCAAATGTACTGGTTCTTCCCCCTGGATTTAATCATGGTGATATATATATATATATACATATATATATGTATATATATATATGTATATATATATATGTATATATATATATATAACAGTGATGTATGTGTCACATTAAAATATATTAATTATATATCAAAGTTTGTATATGTATATATACATATTCTAAAAAGTTATTTTGTTTATTTTTACTTATTTATTTGAGAGCGACAAACAGAGAGAGAAAGAGGGAGAGAGAGAGAGAGAGGGAGAGAATGGGAGCCCCAGGGCCTCCAGCCACTGCAAATGAATTCCAGATGCATGCGCCACCTTGTGCATCTGGCTTCCGTGGGTTCTGGGGAATCAAGCCTAGATCCAGTGTCCTTAGGCTTCACAGGCAAGTGCTTAACCACTAAGCCATGTCTTAGCCCCAGTACACATTTTTTTTTTTTTTTGAGATGGGGTTTCAAGTAGCTCAGGCTGGCCTTGTACTCACTATGTACCCAAGAATGACTGTGGAACTCCTGTTCTCCTGCCTCCTTCTCCCAAGTGCAGGGATCACAACTGTGCACATCTACCCCTGGCAATATCTATATTTGTGGCAAACTCGTATATCCTGGTAATAGTTCTGATGAACTCTTCATTGAATTTTTTCCTTACATTGAGTTCATATAAACTCTGAAATCCCTTACAGGATGTTCTGAACACCAAGCTCACTGCAGGCCTGTCACAGAAACATAATAAATGAGTGAAGGATGCACCTGAAAGTAATGAATTTCAGGATATAAGCAAACATAGTTGTGTCTTGGGTTTTTGTTTGTTATCTGGCTAGTGTAAAGAAATAGATTGGGGCAATATTACCGACTATTGGATTATCTCCCAAATCCACCCTGAACAAACAGAGCAGATGGGTCCAGTAGAAAGTACTGCTGAGCCCCTGAGGGCAAAGTTCACACCTTCAGGGCAGCCGAGTTTGGCCCAGTTTCTGACTATTTCTGTTCCCAAGGCTGTTGAGTCAACCCCAGTTAATCATTTTGGAGCAATCTTAGTTTTATTGGAATATTGTCTCCTACATGAAAAAAGTAATGATCTGAGTACAAATAGACCCCCCCCCCCCCCACTAAACCACACACACCCTGTGTGTACTGGGCTGCCTGATAAGCTGTGATGGCTTGTTGGGCACAGAGTAGCTAATGAAAGAATCTTTTCCTTATCTCCCAGGACAAACTTGACTTTCCGTAACTCCTCGGCCTCCTAGGTGAGTCATGTGTAGCCTTGCACCTGCACCCTCTGGGGCTCCTGTCTGCTCTGAGATAAAGTTCCTGCCCTGGAGAAGGAACATTCAGGCCTTTGCAGACTTGACCTCTTCGTCAGCTACCCTTGCTGGGTGTGTTATCACGGTGCCAACCTTAAGTGCTTTTTCACGTGCACATGGCTATTTTCTCACCACTGAGGTCAGGATGCACAACATCCAGGCCCCCAGAAGCTCTCTGTGGCTTACCTGCTTGAGTTTTGTCTGCTCACCCCACCTGACCTCTATGATGGGAACTGGCTTGCCTGCCCCTGGAGATGAGATGGGGGCTTCTGAGTGGGGGCTCCCTTCCCCAGCCTGGTGAGTTTAGTTGAGTGTAGCAGAGTGGCCTGTTGCTTTCCCCTGTGATATGGTCCTGGGCATGTGGGCCACAGCTTACTGGTGACTGGCATTTGAGCTGATCGTGGTCTGAGCTATAAGGTACATATCTCACTGAGTCATTCTTGTGGGTCTTTGGCAGGCTTCTGGCCCTCTGCATCTAGCAGAGGGCGAGCTGGGCATGGAAGAAATTTAACCAGTGCCTTCCACAGCGCTGGTGCTTGAGCGAATCCACCTTCTACCAGGAAATGACAGTCTTATCATTGCACATCTTGTCCAGCATTCACTATTATCAGGGTGTATAACTGTGGAGTTCTAGTGAGTGTGTAGTGACACCTTATTGCTGTTTTAGTTGGCACTCCCCGGATGTGTAATTTGACCCTTTCATATGCTTCTAGGCCAGCACAGCGACTCCTTAATCTTTTATTCCATCTTTCTTTATTTCTTGCTAGAAGCAAGCATATAAAATCAGGACACGGCTTGGTAAGTGAAGCTGACTTAATGTTTTCCGCACGTGTATCTCTGTGTGGTGTGTGCATCGTGTGAGTAAGTAGGTCAGGTATCAACCTCAGGTATTTTCCTCAGTTAGTCTTCATCTTATTTTTTTTTTTTTTGTAACAGTTTTATTTATTTACAAAAGAAAAGAGAGAGAGAGAGAGAGAGAGAAGTGGACGCACCAGGGTCTCCTGCTACTGAAAACAGATTCCAGACACATGTGCCACTTGGTGCATCTGTCTTTACATGGGTACTGGAGAATCAAACCTAGGCCATGAGGTTCTTTATTAGCAAGCACCTTTAACCACTAAGTCATCTCTCTAGCCCCCCTCTACCTTATTTTTTTGAGACAGGGTCTCTCACTGAACCTTGAACTCATCCAATTGGCTACACTAGCTAGCCAGTGAGCCCCAGAAGTTCTCCGTTTCCACCTCCCCAGCACCACACCTGCCTTTGGCGTGGCTGCTAGCAATCCGAACTCAGGTCCTCATGCTTACAAGGCAAGCACTTTGCTCATTGGCGATCTCTTCAGCCTCCACACTTCATTTTAAGTGTCCAACTCCAAGTTACCATTTGTTTTGTATCCAACAAAAGATAGTTTGAGAGCAGTAATGATCTCTCAGGCCTGGTCAGCTTGGTACAAATAAATCATGTTTTTAAAAATCCTGAACACTTGCCGAGATTCAAAGATATTAAAGATGGAGGTGCAGTGGTAGCACTGGACAGAAACACGGGACAACAGTCCCTGACAATGACCATTGGCACTCACAGCCAGCAGCGTCTCTAACGTCCGAGTGATAACTAATATTGCGATCAGTCAAGTATTGCTGAGCAAAGTTCTTCTCTGGAGAGTTCTCCATGGCTAGAGTTTTCCAACTTACTGGCTTCGGGTACCTGGCCTCAGAGGTCCATACTTGCAGGCTGGGATGGAATTTTCTGTCACTGATTAATATGGGAAGACGGTCTGTGCTTTTCTCCCTTTTCTGTGCAGTGTTGGGCATGGAAGGCAGGGCTTTTGTGCACGCTAGGCAAGTGTGCTGCCACTGAGCTGCATCCCTAGCCCCACTTATCTTCTTATTCCCGTGTAGGATGTTTTTAATGAATTATCATTTTCTGTTTTGTAGTTGTATTTGTTTGAGAGAGAAGAGCCAGATAAAGAGAGAGAAAGAATGAGAGAGAGAGTGAGAGAGAATGGATGCACCAGGTCCTTTAGCAGCTGCAAATGAACTCCAGACACATGCACCACTTTGTGCATCTGGCTTATGTGGGCCCTGGGGAATTGAACCTGGGTCCTTTGGCTTTGCAGGCAAGTGCCTTAACCATTAAGCCATCTCTCCATCCCCAGGATTTTTTTCAAATATATTTTATTCATTTATTTATTTGAGAGAGAAAAAGAGGGAGGGGGGAGCAAGCAAGAGAGAGAAAGAGAATGGGCATGCCAGGGCCTCCAGCCACTGCAAATGAACTCCAGATGCATGCGCCCCCTTGTGTAAATGCCTTACATGGGTCCTGAAGAATCGAACTGGGATCCTTTGGTTTTGCAGGCAAATGTCTTAACCGCTAAGCCATCTCTCCAGCCCTCAGGAATTTTGTTGTTGTTGTAATGTTTTACATGCAAGTACTTTCTTTTTCTTTTTGAGCCAGAAGCTCACTGTATATAGCTCAGGCTGGCCTCAAGTTCCCAATCTTGTTACCTCAGACTCCTGAGTGCTGGGATCACAGGTGTGCACATCTGGTTCAGATGTTCTACTTATTTTTTAAAAATTATTTATTTATTTATTTATGAGACAGAGAGGCAGATGGAGGGAGAGAGAAACACACAGAGAGAAAGGGAGGGAAAGAATGGGTGTGCCAGGGCCTCTAGCCACTGCAAATGAACTCGAGACACATGTACTACCTTGTGCATCTGGCTTTACATGGGTACTTGGGAATAGAACCTGGGTCCTTAGGCTTTGCAGGCAAGTACCTTAACCACTAAGCAATTTCTCCAGCCCTCTTTTTTAAAAAATAATTTTATTATTTTCAAGGACAGAGAGAATGGATACATCAAGGTGTCTTGCCAATGCAAATGAACTCCAGATACATGCACTACTTGTGCATCTGGCTTTACATGGGTACTGGGGAATCAACCCCAGGCCCTCAAGCTTTGCAAGCCAGTGCCTTTAATGGCTGAGCCATGTCCCACCCCTTCTTTTCTTTGTTTTTAATGTTTTATTCATGAGAGAGAGAAAGAGATAGAGACAGAGACAGACACAGAGTGAGAAAATGGGCACACCAGGGTCTCTAGGCACTGCAAATGAACGTCAGATGCATGTGCCACCATGTACATCTGGCTTATGTGGGTTCTGGGGAACTGAACCTAGATTCTCAGACTTTGCAGGCAAATACCTTAATTGCTAAACCATCTCTTCAGGCACCTTCTTCTTTTCTTTTCTTTCTTTCCCTTCCTCACTCCCTCCCTTCCATCCATTCTTCCTTCTTCCCTTTTCCCTTCCTCCCCTCTCTCTCCCTTCTCTTCTCTTCTCTTCTCTTCTCTTCTCTTCTCTTCTCTTCTCTTCTCTTCTCTTCTATCTTTCTCCTTCCTTTCTTTTTTCTTTTTTTGGATTTTCAAGGTATGGTTTCACTCTATCCCCATCTGGCCTGGAATTCACTATGGAGTCTCAGGGTGGCCTCGAACTCACAGTGCTCCTCCTACTTCTGCCTCCCGAGTGCCCGGCTTTATTTCCTTCCTTCCTTCCTTTCTTTCCTTTGTGCGGAGGTCAGAGGACAACCTCCGGTGTCACCTTCATGATTTTGGCCCACCTCTTTGAGACAGGGTTTCTTATTGGTCTGGAGCTTTCCAGGTAGGTTAGACTGTCTGGCTGGCCAGTGAGCTCCAGAGATCCTCCTGGCTCTACCTCCCCAGCACTGGGATTACAGGTGTGCACTGCCATGCCCAGCCTTTTTGGGGGAGGGAATCAAACTCAGTTCCTCATGCTTGTGAATTCAGCATTGAGCCTGAGCCATCTCCCTGGCCTCTGCAGTTCTGAGTCTGATGGAGTCTGACCTGTATCTGTTCTTTTGTGGCCCATGCTTCCTCTGTCTAGCTGAAGGAAGCTCTGTCTACTCCTCTTATTGTCTCCTGGATTGGTAGATTACTTTGTAGTGAACTTACTGCATTATTTGTTCTGTATTTCCGACTCCTAGCATCTATCCAGGTCCAAGACCAACAGCCCAGTGACCTGTAGCCTGCCTGGGCTCTCATCACCCTCTGTTTCCCTGGCCCATCCATCCAGTTCTCTCAGCTGAGGCCAGTCACAGCCTCAGCCTCTCGGGCCATTTCTTGCAGCTAGCTGTCATGTCATTTGGGACTTGGGGTTGCTGTTTTTGGAGGAAGGCAGTGGTGTGATTGGGACGCTGTTGTCATGAGTAGATTCTTCTCCTGCTGACTTTGTTCCATGTGAGAGTCCAGCTGTTGGCTGGGTGCTGTGGGCCTCCCAGTGTGCTGTTGAGACTGACGGTGTTCTTATAGGGCTGTAAAAATCCCAGCCGGGCGTGGTGGTGCACGCCTTTAATCCCAGCAATCGGGAGGCAGAGGTAGGTGGATGGCTGTGAGTTTGAGGCCACCCTGAGACTACATAGTGAATTCCAGGCCAGCCTGGACCAGAGTGAGACCCTACCTCTAAAAGAAAACAAAAATCCACACTTCTACAGAATCCCAGAGATTGCTGAATGCTCTCCAGCTCTTTCCCCTTAGCCGCACCCTAAGATTTTCTCTTGCCATGAATTTGCTCTTCCTAGTTAAGGTATCCCTAGCTGAGTCTGATGGTGCATCTTAGCATTGGAAAGGCTGAGGTCAGATGATCACCATGAGTTTAGTTTGAGACCAACCTGGGGTACATAGTGAGACCTTGTCCCCTCCCAAACAAAAACAAGGCTGTGTGTAGGTGGCTCAGGCCTTTAATCACAGCACTCAGGAAGCTGAAGTAGGATTGCTGTTAGTTCAAGGCCAGCCTGAGACAACATAGTAAATTCTAGGTCAGCCTGGGTTAGAGAGAGACCCTACCTCAAAAACGAAAACAAAACCCAAACAAAACAATAACAAGCAAAGGCACGCTTAAGCCACTGCTGGGCTCTGAAGTACAGTGGGATTTCCCCTGTATCCAAGGAGCAGCTCAGTGAAGCAATTCGTAAAGGTATGCCTGCTATGCCCAGTGAGGTGAGACTTCATTGTAGCTGGAAGTGGGTTTCTAGAAAGCAGGCCTGGAAAGAGGACGGAGTGGCGGGCAACATAACAGCTCCCAAGACCGCCCGAGTCAAAATCCACAAGGACCTGGGCTGTTGTAGTCACCTTCTCACTGCTGGGACAAGGCACCTGACCAGACGCAGCTGATGGGAGGGAAGTTTTTATTTTGGCTTACAGTCTCGAGGGGAAGCTTCATGATGCTGGCAGGAAAAGCATGGCATGAGCAGAGGCTGGGCATCACCTCTGCCACAGCAGGTGGGCAACAGCAGCCAGAGAGTGAATCAAGCTCTAGCCAGGGGGAGCTGGCTCTAGCACCCCTAAATCTGCTCTCCCAAGAACACATTTCCGCCAGCAAGGCTCTATCTCCCCAGTTGCTATCAGCTGGGAACCAAACATTCAAAACACACAAGTTTATAGAGGGCATCTGATTCAAGCCACCACAAGGGCCAAAGCCAGGGGCTGCTAGTCAGCTGACCTGATGTCGGGGAGATGGTCCTGGGTTGCCTTGGCTGCAATGCAACCACAAGGCTCATAGTAGAAGAGGGAGGCTGGAGAGGACAGCGGATTTGGCATGAAAAAGAATCATTTGGTCATTGCTGGCTTTGGAGATGGACGAAGCCACCAGCCAAGAATGCAGTAGAGAAGGAGTCATTGTCATTGAGAAGGTGCAGGAGGCCCTGATGAAGGCTGACCTGAACCCTGCGAGACCCGCCTCTGACTTGTATGACATGATGAATGCAGCTGTAGGAAGTGAATGGAAATTTGAAGCACTTTTTCAGATGAAGAGAAGACCAATGGACCATGCGGGAGCATGTCAGGTGCCTGGGTGGCAGAGATAGGTGAGACTTGGTGAGGATGTCACTAAAGAACTCTTGGAAGAGTCATGGGTAACCTGTTTGCTGAAACCAGAAGATGAGGAAGTAGGTGGTTCTCACTGGTGATTTTGTGCATGCATTCTAGATGTAGAAAACATGGGGAGGTGGCAGGAAGAGCCTGACAGGTGAGAGCAGCCTCTCAGACATTTTGAGGGCCCCACTCCTGCTGACTTCTGCCCAACAGATATATCTTCCATATGAGCTGCAACCTTGCCCTGAACTCTGAAGACAAACCTCAGCCTCTGTCTCCCAAGGCACTCTTGCCCCCAGGAGGCTCTGAGGGGCAAAATCCTACACTGGCTCTCTCCCGAGTGGCCTCTTCTGACCCATGGCAAATGGATGCATGACTCATTTGAGGCATCATCTTCCAAGCTCCTTGTAGAGTTTCTAGGCAGGTGTCAGATCCTGGTCCGCAGCTGGCTTGGGCTTCCTCAGGTCTGAGTGGAACCTTACTGTTAGTAAACACATTTTGGAACTCACTCAGAGTCTTTAGCAAAAGCAGAACTAAACAGAGAAGGCTGGAGACTGTCCTTAGGCAGAGGGTCCTACTGAGCTTATGTGACTTCAGGACCATTGTCAGGCAGGCCAGTTTCCAGAGAGGACCTCCTGCAATGTCTACAGTGACACCTGCTGCCAGTAGGGCATGATGGGGCCCTCCCCACTGGCTTCCCTCAGCCTTCTCCACTTTTCATCCGAGGATTTCTGGGTAGAAATTTGAGCTCACGTCTGTGTAGCACAGTGACGATAGGTGAGAAAACCTAGGTATGCTTAAGTGGCATATGTGTGAAAAAAGTCTGTAGGTACACACGGTAGGCTGTCTTAAGAATGTCTGAGTCCATAGGGGGCTATGATTTCCAGAAGTTCCATCTCTCATCATGCCAGACACACTAAGACATTCCCACACTATCTACTCTTAAAGAATTTGAACTTTGAAAAATAGTTCTCACTTGAAATGATTTGGCCCTAGGGAACTCAGTTATTTCATGATTGCCTATGGCATCGGGACAAGCTTGTGTTAGGAAGTCCATTCCAAGTGATCTCCACCTTACACATGCTCTTCAAATCCAAGGAAATGTTTGTCGGTGAATAAGTTACAGTAATGCAGTTGGCAGGTTATATTTTGGGAACTTTATCTTGAAGTTTATCATGTACATTTTTGTATTTTGGGGCCAATAAGAAGCTCTTTTCCTGTCGTTTTCATAAAAGTCCTTGGAAAGCTGGGTGAACAAGAGACCTGTAGCCTGGCTGCTGGTGTGTGGCTAGCTGGCAATAAAAGTGGATTACGACCCTCACTTAGGTGTAACCCGGAAAACACTTCTTTGTCCTTCCTCCTCCCCCTCTACTCTCCTATTTACCATAAACGACCCGTTCACACCCAGTTTTGCCAGACACTGGGGGCACAGGCCATAGGGACCCTGTCCTTGAGCAACTCCTGGTTTCTAGGGAAAAGGATTTGTGAGTTTACCCACGCGGGCATTCCAGCCTTAACACGTGAGATGCCCCTACATTCTCTGATGTCCCGGACAGCTCTAGATCATCCTGTCCTCGTGGACAGTGGCAGGTGGCTGGTCATCTAGAGTGGGTCTGGGTCTGTGAGCCAATGGCGCACGGCAAGATCCTTGCTCTGCAGATCCTACAAGGGCAGGTGACACCTGGTGTTTGCCATGGGGACACGTGCCGGAGACAGGAGTCTTCCCACACCCCCGAAGAATCGGCCTGGCCTGGTCTGGAGGGGAGAGGGGACACTCCGGGTCTCCACGAGGGGCTTTCAGGCAGCGCTGACCTCTGACACCCCCTACACCCCAGAAGCTGCTCTGACCTTGACCTTGTTGGCCTGGCGGACGGCCCCGCATCCCTCGGGCATCTTGGGAAACCCCCCTCCCATATCAACCCCCGGAGCCCCAAGTGTGGGAAAAGGGGGTCCAGCAGGGGCCGCGGATGGAACCCGAGACCCCCCACGCCCCAACTGCGACGCACGCGGTACAAGTTGGCAGCAAAATGATTTCTCGGAAAGCCCAGCACTTCAAAGAAGGCGGATCCGATGGGCTTCGCTGATTGGACGGCGCCAGCATCCTTGCCGTGCGCCATTGGCTTACGCGGCCGTCGTTCCGCGTACGGGGCCCGCCCCGCCCCCGCCCCGCCTTTAAAGCGGCGCGTGCGCGCCCGCGCAGCAGCCCGCGGCCGGTCGCCCCAGGCGTGGGGAGCGTGGGAACGCGGCGGCGGGCGCGAGCTCGGCCGCGGCAGGTAAGGGCGCCGGGCGGGAGGGCGCCGCGAGCCGCGGCTGGTAGGGCGGAGTCCCCCACGCGGGCCGGGCGCGGGAGTGCTCGGCTCGTCGGCTGCTCCTCTGCGTTAGCGCTGCCCCCACGCACCTAAAGGTTGGCAGGTGCTTGCAAACAAATCGCTCTTTTAAACCATTCCTAAGATCTGACTTGCAGGGGAAAACTTTGTGATGAAGATGAAGGGAAATAGTGGCCCCCGCCCCCCGCTTTATTTTAAGACCCGTCCATCATCCCGATGAAATCCTTTTACCGAGACTAAACTGTCTCCAGACCAGCGGGTTGGGTTTTGAAAGGACAGGCCCGTTTTTATTCTGACTAGTCACAGTGAAAATTTGCAAGTGGTGTAGCCCAGTTGTTACGGGCGGGAAAGTTTGTCACGGGTCACAAGAACATTCTGCTACGAAGACACATCCTAGGGGTATGGACTTCCCCAGGTAAGATGCATTACTAACACAAAGATGGATACTAGTGACGGAATGCTCCAGAATTTTAAATCCTCCCAACCCCCTGTCCTCATTTCCCCTGACTAGTTCTACTGTGTAGCCCAGGCTAGCCTAGAACTGACTGTGGAGATGAGACTGGCATTGAGCTTACAGTGATCCTGGTGCCTTAGCCGTCCCAGTGCTGGGATTACAGGTGTGAGCCACTACGCCCCAGTGGTCCCCACTATTTTCAAAAGAGATAGTTAAATAACAGTTCTAAGTTTGTCCTTTTGGGTCAGGCCAGGCTTCTTTGTGGGAGTGACTCAATCACTTGAGGAAGCTTGGGGCCAGAGAGATGTTTTTTCAGCTTAGTGGTACCAGGCCAGGGCTTTTGGTGGCCAGAGGGGTGGACAGGGCTCTAAGAGGTGGGACAGTGAGAGATCTGCTACAAGTGGCCGGCGCACATGTGGCACAGCCTGGTGTCACCTGCTGCCTCTGGGGCACGTTTATAGGGCTGCAGGTTAGATCCAGACAGGACTTGGCCAATGGAAGGAATGTTACCTCAAAACGAAGAAGAGGAAGTCATAAACATGTGACTGGGAGGATTTTTTTTTTTTTCCTGGCTGGACATTGGATGTATTTCATTTGTTACTGTTCAATAAATCCTTATTGTAGCAGAGTCCTAACCATTTCATGCTGTTAGAACTTTGGAGGTGACTCTGGAAAGGAAACACAGGAGGGGCTGTCCACAGGTTGAGAGTTGGAACCCTGCTGCTGGTTGCTGGGGGGCAGTTCTGACACAGTCTACAGGGTCCCCTCTTTTCAATGAGGAAGGGGTCTGGATTAGATGATGTCTGAAGTGTTTCCCATGGTCATGGTCTGGTATGAACTTTTCCTCCTCTCTGCCCTTCCTTCTGCTTTTTTTTCTTCCCTATAAATCTGCAGGACAGTTGTCCTTAGCAGATTTGTGGTGGTGAATGCCCCAGGAGCAGGTCTTGTCCCTCTTCCCAGAGAAAGTTTCATCCAAAGCAGCAGAATTTGCTTTAAGGTTTCAGGAGGGTTGGGACCATGACTGTAGTGTAAGAACTTTTATTTTTTTTTTAAAAAAAACTATTTATTTATTTTTACTGGGGGGGGAGGAGAAGGGCGGGAGGGGTGCACCAGGGCCTCTAGCCACTGCAAACGAACTTCAGACACATGTGCCACTATGTGCATCTGGCTTACGTGGGTTCTGGGGACTAGAACCTGGGTCCTTAGGCTTCTCAGGCATACGCCTTAACCCCTAAGCCGTCACCCCCAGCCTCTTCAGAACTATTTTTGAGGGGCTGAGTGGAACATCTTTACTTGATGCCAGCCCCTCACTTACCCCCATGCAGTGCATGCCTCAAGCTGAGGGAGTCCCCCCTTCTTTCCAGTGTAAGTGTGGGAATTGGCACTCTCCTTGTTGGTTTTTTTGGAGATGGTTGGTGGTGGCATTTTATTTCTCTTCCTAGGTATTCCTCATAAATCTATCCCTTCTTATTTATCAGTACAGTGGTCTTAGAATTCCCAATCTCTTGAGATACCTTTCTGACGAGGAGCCTCAGATCCAGGATCAAGTTAGAAGTGCCCTTAGCGGGGTCCATGGTTCCCCAGCCAACGTCCAGTTTCTACTTCACACCTCACCTCCTTTCGAGCCCACAGGTGGCAGATGGAGCTATAGGATGAAAAAGCTAACCTGAGCCCTGTCCTGTCCCCCACAGTCACCTGTAGGTGACAGGAGCTTCTGAAACACACTTCTTCCCAAGGCTTCTGACTTCTCTCTTGCTTCGCGATAGCTCTTGATGTGACCTTATTCTTGGGGGCCATTATGTCTTGTCTGCTGATCACTTCAAACTTGTTTGCCTGGAGATGTCACATTTTAACCGGGAGAACATTGTAATGAGAAGAGTAGAAATGCTATGTTCTGCTGATATTTTTTGGGGTGGGCGTCTGTCCAATTGCTTCGGGGATTTCCAGGCTGTTCTTATAAACTGTAGCTGGCTGAACATTCACGAGGCAGGAATGTGAATATTCTCTCCCTCTCCTTAGGCTGTGGGGAAAGCTACCTGATTTCACTATCAAGATTGCCATAGGATGCCTTTGCATGTCTTGGCATGGCAGAGCCTGGGCACGGGACCTCTGGGAGAGTGGAACCCCCTGACATGGCTCTGTGCTGTAGCTACATCTGGCCCCTTCCTCTCTTCCATCATCTCTTGTTTGATCATAAGTGGTCCTCTGTTATTGGGAGAATTATCTAGGCTGCTATGTCCTATCGCAGGTCCTTTATGGGCATTGCATGGACTTACTACAGTGCTACCAACCCAGCCAGCCTCCTTCAAACCCCCAGGTTGAGTGGCATCAGGGTCACCTAGCTGCCACAGGACTCTTGCTCTGTCTCACTCCCAGTGGGAATGGGACCTGATACTGCCTCATGTTCTTGTCCCTACCCCCGCTGGAAAGGGACAACCTGGAGTTAGTGGCCTTGAGGGCTTCCACTTTTTCAGGTGACACTGAGGCCACCTAGGGAGCATGTAGTCAGGCTGCTTCTTAGAGTAGTAGGTGGTTCATCAAAGGTACTGCATCTTGAAAAGTTTCTTTCCCCAGCAGGCGCTGATCCTCTCACTGTTCTATGTGGCTGCCAGTGCTGGTCCTGGGAAAGCTGAACCTCACAGTGGGAGCCATGGTGGGGCCACTTCTGGGGACCAGCGACTGTGGATCATTCAGGCTTTGTTTTCATTTGTGTTTGGGGATTTGGAGCCAGTACTGTCTCCCTGGATTTGTGGGCTCCACCAAGCCAGCTAGCACCTGTGTTGTGAACCTCCAGTCTTCCTTTAAGCAGTTCTGGGGTTACTCTAATTCATAAAATGGCGTTTGTTACAACATAGAGTTTTTTTTTTCTTTCTAAGGATGTGTGACCGGAATGGTGGGCGGCGGCTCCGCCAGTGGCTGATTGAGCAGATTGACAGCAGCCTGTACCCTGGGCTGATCTGGGAAAATGATGAGAAGAGCATGTTCCGTATTCCTTGGAAGCATGCTGGCAAGCAGGATTACAACCAAGAAGTGGACGCCTACATCTTCAAGGTGAAAGCCCCCGTGTCCCTATGCAGGCGAGGTTTCTGGCTTCCCTCTTGGCTCTAATGATGCTCTTCTGATTGGCTGAAGAATGAACCCCATACCTTTATGTAACAGGGTGCTCTGGGTCTAGGAAAGTCCTTGAACCACAAACCCTAGGTTTGTTTCTAATTTTAATCAAAGAATTGAGTGAGAAAAAAGATTGAGAATGGGCTGGAGAGATGGCTTAGCGGTTAAGCACTTTCCTGTGAAGCCTAAGGACCCCGGTTCGAGGCTCGATTCCCCAGGACCCATGTTAGCTAGATGCACAAGGGGGCGCATACATCTGAAATTTGTCTGTAGTGGCTGGAAACCCTGGCGCGCCCATTCTCTCTCTCTGCCTCGTTCTCTGTCCGTCACTCTCAAATAAATAAATAAATAAATAACCAAAAAAATTAAAAAAAAAGATTGAGAAGGATGATTAGTAAGTTATTATATTTATTGAGGGAAGTACAGAGCCAAGGAAAGACATATACTTGGCTAGAGATCCTATGTGAAGGGCCTGGGAAAAACTGTGGAAAGAGGAGTGAGAAAAGAAAGTTCAAGGAGCTCCTTCCATGTAGGGAGCTGGGGGGGCTAAAGAACCCATGTGGAGACGAAGGGCTGGGGCCCCTCCCCTTCAGCTCAACCTGGCTGAGCCTGGGCCAGGGTAGGGCCAGCCGAAGAAAAACTCACCCACAGCCAGAGGTTCCCAAGGGGTCAGACAGCCTGCCCTCCCCTTGCAAAGGTATTTATAACCTTACAGTGGTGGGCTGTCTTCCAGCTCAGGTGAACCAGAGGGACAGCTGGTTGGTTAGGGCTAGGGGCTAACCTGGACACCAAGTTTTGGGGGGCTGAACTTCATTAACCACAATGTTTAAATACTATGAAAGACCTCCCTCCCAGGAGGGATCCAGGTTGTTTGTGGAAAAATAGGTCTAGGGAAGTAGACAAGAGATAAGAAGTCAGATGTCTTTGATTTCTAGCAAGTGCAAACTTTCCTGCCTTAAGCCGTTTGCCCAGGCTCTGATGCTAGAGGCTGTGCAGTGTCCTGGGCAAGGTTTCCAGTCTTTGCTCTTTCAAAACTGTGACTCCTGCCTGGCATGGCGGGGCCATTAGAAGGGTAACAAACATCCATCATTGCTTCTGGGCTGGGGTGCGACAGGTGTCCTCTTTCATTTTTCTCTTCATGCTGCTCTGTGTGGTAGTTGATATTCCAGGTATCATTCTGTAGAGGCACCCAAAGGAGAAGTAGCTTCAAGGTCTCACAGTTCCCATGTGAGGGAGCCAGCATTTGGGAACCAGGGGCCTGGGTCCTAATGTCTTTCAGAAGTGGAACAATTTTTCCCAGGGATTAGCCCATCTCAGCTCTGCAGGCCAGTCCCATGTGGGTTGTTAGAATCACCTATGGACATCTCTAAGGCTCCTGACATTCAGGCTCCACCTCTGGAAGATTCAGAGCCCTAGGTCCAAGTTGGCTCAGACTTCCACTTTGTGAACAGCTGTAACCCCAGGTGGTCTGCCCAGAACCCAGGCTGCAAACCACTGCCTAGTTCTACGTGCACTGGGGAGTTGGTGGTCTGGAGGAAGGCTCTGAGTGCATGGCACACATGCAAAGCAGGCTGAGCTGCTGAAGAACAGAAACTAACTCAAGACCATGGCCAAGTGGGGGAGCAAAGCCTGCAGACCCCATGATGGCGCTGGACTCGTAGCTCTGGATGATTGTCTTCTGACACAAATGAACTTGGAGCATGAACAGGTTAAGGTTGGCTTTGACTCCATTTTAGATCTGAGTCCCTGCCTGACCTGGGTTTGCGGTGTGGCTGGATCTTTCAGTGATTCTGGGAACTCCACAGTCTGGCCTGGCAGCTCTCTTGACAATCAGGTGCGGTTCCTGTCACTCCAAATACAAAGGCACTTAGGGGAGGCTCTGCATTCACTTTCAAGGGGTCCCCACTGCTCACAAACTTCCTAGGTTCCTTCTGGTCTGTGGCTCAGATCAGGAAGCCTGGACAGGCTTGGGATTGGCAACACCAGTGCCCGTGTTCCCAGCTCAGGGCCCTTGTGGTTTCTCTCTCTTTTTTTGCTGTCTTTCGCCCCATGGTGACAGTCTCTCTGGAGTGATGTTTCGAAAGTATATAGGAACATGTAGGTGATGGGGCATTTTAGATTCTAGGTAGTCATGGGCCAGGGCTCCATAGCCTGGCTTTGTCTTTTTTATATATTTTTTTGTCTGTATGAGTATGTACGTGTGTGTGTGCACACGTGTGTGTGTGTGTGTGCACATGCGTGTGCACTTGGTATGGCACAAGTATGATTGTCAGAGAACAACCTTGGAGTGTGTCTCCTCTCCTTCCACCTTTTTGAGAGAGTCTTTCTTGCCACGTGCGAGCTTCCAGATTCTCCGGCTCTGCCTCCCATCAGTAATCACTGTAGGTGTGTTGGGAGTATAGGCATGAGCACCACTTTGCATGTGCTTTACCTGCGCGCTGAGGAGGATCCCACTCAGGTCAGCAGGGTTGCAAGCAAGCGCCTTTAACGCACCCCCTGAGCCATCTCCCCAGCGCAGCCTCGCACACACTGTTGACATCCAGGGCCAGGCAGTTGTCCTGGGCCTTGTAGACTTTTGACCTCTCCCTTTCAGATGCTAATTCTACCCCGCCCCCTCTGTGCCAGTCACCAGTGTCTTGGACATTGCTGTCTATCTCCCGGAACACAGCTTCTCCTTCTCCTCCCCAGCTGAGAATTCCACATTGAGCTGTCTTTGGCTAGCATTGACATTGAGCCTGAGGCGTGGGGTGCTGTGAGCTCAGATGATGGTAGACCATCGTGATCTAGCTTCCAGAGAAAGGGTGAAGTTCTGGGATCAGGTACCACAGCTTGACATTGGAGAGGGAAGCTTCTCTCTTTATTCTGCTTTGGCTTGTGCCCCAGGAGTAGTGAAATAAAGGTTCAGATTTATCCATCTGATGCAATATTCTTCACGGCCGTTTCAACAGCCTGGAGACAAATGTGCAAGATTCCCGATGCTTCCGTTGGTTACGCAGTCGCTCAGTGTGGCAATCTGAAATGAGTCTATAATCTCAGTGGGAATGGGGACAGGCAGGGTCACAGGTGCCCATCCGGAGCTGGTGTAAGCCAGATATGGCCTTAACAGGGGCTTCCCTGAGTTCTTCTGCATGGTGGGCTGTGTGGGGGGTTGGAGGGGTGCGTGTTTGTCAGTATCCTGTACAAGGTGCCTCCCTGCGAAACTGACCAAACACGAGTTGGCTGTTGGAAGAAGTCAACAGCATGGCTGTGGTCAGATAGAACCATCTTAGGCACTTTCTGGCTAAGAAAACCTGGCTTTCTTCAGATATACAAAGAAAATATTCAAAAAAATATAGGAGTTAAGAAAGAGGTATAAGTTTGCTTTTCTCACCCAGGAAATAGATTGTAAGAATTTGCTTGTACCAGAGAGACCTGCATTGTCTGGAGGCAGCGTCCTGAGACTGACTTCCTGTGCAGACCACAGATGGAGAAAGAAAAAGACACTTAGCTTATGTCTAGTTAGGCGATGGCTGAGATTCCTGGGCCCTGGCTGAGCAGGCCTGGTGACAGGCCCAACTCACTCTTGACCAGGCATTTTAACCCCATGGCCTTGAACGAAGCAGTAGGAATTAATTTTGAAAATGCAACGGTAGTGCTAGTTGAGGAGGATCCATGCTGGGACCTGAGAGTGGGCAGCTCAATGCTTCTGCTTCAGCCATGGCCCTAAAAGCACATATGCTCTGTCGAGTTGCAGCTCTGGACCATCCTGAGGTCATTTGGCTAAACTGATCTTTTCGAGCTGGCCAGAAAGTTCCCCGAGGCCGAAGTGTGGCAAGGCTCAGGGCAGGCCCATGCTGGTACCCAGTGGTGGCCCAGGATGCTTCCCGACCATGGGGCCTAATTTGATGGGTGCCGTGGAGCGTCCTGGCCTTCCTCCCCGGGGAGAGGCGTGGGCTGTGGCTCTGTTGCATGTCAGTTGATGGAGCACTGCTGCAAATCTGTGCTTCCTGAGGCCCCATGGGAATGTAGGTCACTCCAGTGGTCCTCAAAGGCAGTATTTGGCTGTGGCCGCGGACAGGCTGTGCTGACACATTTTGGAGAGGGCACTGCTGCAAACGCCCTGTAGTATGCAGGACGGTCCCCACCACAGAGGTGGCGCCAAGCGTCAGTGGCGCCATAGTGAAGAACCCAACTCACGATAATCAAGATCCGAAATTAGATTTGTTCTTATTTGTTTTTTTTTTTTTTTGAAATAACAACACGCAAATTAAACTGTGGCCAGAGTGTAGTTTATAATAAAGGCTAGACTTGGAGCCCATCTACTTAAAAAAATTTTTTTCTAAAGAGAGGTTTGCACCTTTGCCAGAAAGGAAATGAGCACTCCTGCTCACTGGTGGAATGCTCTTCAGTTTATCTTCCGTGAGCAGTGATGCAGGGCTTAGCATCAGCTGCATAAAGAGCACTGGCCTGGAACCGGAACCATTCTTGTCTTTTTTTCCCTTTGACGTGTGTGTGGTGTGCGTGCATGTATGTATGCTTGTTTGAATGCGTGTGCATATGTGTGCCCATGTGCGTGGAGGCCAGAGGGTGATGTTGGTTCTTTCTTAATTGTTCTCCACCTTTTTTTTTTTTTTTTTTATTGTTTTGGTTTTTCAAGGTAGGGTTTCACTCTAGCCCAGACTGACCTGGAATTCACTATGTAGTCTCGGGGTGCCCTCAAACTCATGGCAATCCTCCTACCTCTGCCTCCCAAGTGCTGGGATTAAAGGCGTGCGCCACCACACCTGGCTGTCCACCTTATTTTTGAGATGGAGTCTCTCACTGAACATGGAGTTCACTGGTTTGGTTAGACTACTTAGGCAGTGAGCTCTAGGGCTCCTCCTGTCCCCACCTCCCCAGTGATGGAATTACAGGTCCATGCCACAGCACCTGACATTTTTTGTGGGTGCTGGGGATATGAACTTAGGTCCTTATGTTTGTGAAGCAAGTGCTTTATCCACTGAGCCAGCCCCCCAGCCTCCTGTGTTGTTTTTATTTTTGGTGAAATGTGTGTGTGTGTGTGTGTGTGTGTGTGTGTGTGTGTGTGTGTATGTGTGTTGTTTTGAGAGGGAAAAGCAGCCAGGCTCTTAGCAGTGACATGGCTCGTAGAGGCTCTGGCCTTTCAGAGTGTGGTCTCTTGATCACTTCAGTAAGAATCATTGGGATGGTGGCTAAAGAGGAAGAGTCCCTGATCCTGACTCGCACCTACCCAGGTGAACCTTGGGAACAGGGCGCAGGAAATCTGTGTGGTACAGGCGGCTGTGGGAGTCTGTATGGCTGCACCTGGGAAAGTTGCTCTCTTAAACCGGGATGGTCCTGAACAGGAGGGAGAATTTCCCCTGAGCCTCATTGCTTTAGGCTGGAGGATACCTTCTGATTTGACCTGAAACCAAAACCACTGTTCTGCTGACAAGAAGTAACCTACCTCCTGATTGGTGGGTCTGTATTCCAGTGTTAGAGTCTTTTTCTGTTTTTTCAAGGTGGGGTCTCATTCAAGCCCATGCTGACATGGAATTCACTTTGTAGTCTCAGGGTGGCCTTGAACTCATGGCAATCCTCCTACCTGCCTCCTAAATGCTGTGAAACCCAGGCTCCCAGCGTGAGAATCTTAAAATATGTAGATTGGCATGTTTTGTTTTCAAATACTGCCCCCTCTTTAAGTTTCTAGCTTTGAACTCCTGGTTCGGACCCAAGGTGTGGAGAGGTCAGAAAAAAGAGCTGTGTTTTTTAAAAGCACCCAACAGCAGGGAAAACACTTCATAGCATTTTAAACAGCCAGAATCATGCGAAGATGCAAAACAAAATTGCTATTAAAAGGAGCAATGGATGACCACATTTGCAGACCACATTCTGCAAATGTCTCTTTTTCCTGCTACACTGCAGCTAGGGGTTGATTAGGAAAAGCGAAAATGTATTTGTTTTGAACATTCTGGTGAAACCATGCACACTTCCCCTTTGAGCTCTGAGCCCTCAGACCCCCAGGCCCTTCAGCCCAGGGCAAGACTTTGCCAAGGTCATATACAAGGGTGTGTGTAAATGGAACCTGGGGTCTGGGTTCAAACTCTGACTTCATTGGGTGATCTTGGGGACCCCTGCCCTAACCAGGGTTTGATTACATGTGGCAGAGAAAATGGGTTTTCTAAAGTCAGTGTGAGTCCTTGAATGAGAGTTGGCAGTCAGTTAGGTCCCTGGGGAGGAAGAGGTGTGCAGGTCCTTGTCTTCTTGTTGGACGCTGGTGGTGGCCTGTCATGTGTTCAGTACACTTTTTTCTCTCTTCAGGCCTGGGCAGTTTTTAAAGGGAAGTTTAAAGAAGGGGACAAAGCTGAACCAGCCACTTGGAAGACGAGGTTACGCTGTGCTTTGAACAAGAGCCCAGATTTTGAGGAAGTGACGGACCGATCCCAGCTGGACATATCCGAGCCATACAAAGTTTACCGAATTGTCCCAGAGGAAGAGCAAAAGTGTAACTATCTGTCGCGGGCACACAGCCTGGTAGAGCTGCTTCTGCCAGCAGTCCTCTCTGGGAAGGCAGTGTGGTCTCCCGAGCCTGGGCACACTTGGCTGCCCACAGGGTCTGGGGAGCACAATTTTAGCTAAACAAAGTTTTCTCTTTATGTAAGCAGACACTGAAATCCCTTCTGCTGACCTCATAGCCCATCTGCTGTGGAATGGCGGCTTCCAGCAGAGGGAGTGGCCCAAGCAGGGGCAGGGAAGGGATTGGGTCATGACCCAGATCAGGAGCATCTGACAGAGCCTTCCTGGGCGAGCTTGGTGGCAGTTTCCAATGAGGGATTCCTTTTGTTTTCTAGAACCTTCCAGAGGAGGTTATGGGAAGATCTGGTGGGCAGGGAAGGAGTGGATCACAAAAGTTGAGAGAGAAGTTCTCCAAGTTAGAGCAGGTGACGCTGCAGGCCTCATGGCTGGAGATGGGCAGTGTCTCAGTAGATTACTGTTGTTAGGGAATTGGGATGTGATCCCTTCTGAAGTCTCTTCCTGTCAGTCATGAAATTCCAAAAGCATTTGTAAAGGGAATAAAGCTGTGATAGCCAAAACCTGCCACACCTCCTCCATGGCTTATTCCTATGCTCTGGTCAGACATCAGTAATCAATTGGAATATACTGAGTTCAGTTTTGCCTTCAGAATCCTTTTCAAAGTACTCTGCTATGAATCAGAGCTGGCTCATGAGAAGGGATCTAGTCACTATCCCTGGTTTAACAGTGATTTTCTTAGTCACTCCACGTAACAGAATAGTGCCAAGTCATGGCTTTTCTTTTGAAGCATACTGTCCGTCGGTCCAGCAATGCCTGTGTTCTTCAGGCTATGCAGACAGTCTGTGTTTGCACGTGTCCTGTGGGGAATTTGAAAATGTAGGCATATTGTTTATCAATATATATCTTTATATTTTCATAGAGATGCTATATACTTTTAAAATTTTATTTATTTATTTGTAAGCAGAGAAAGACAGAGAGATTGAGAGATAGATAGATAGATAGAGAGAGAGAGAGAGAGAGAGAAAGACTGAGAATGGCCATGCTAGGGCCTCTTGCCACTGCAAATGAATACCAGATGCATGTGCCACTTTGTGTATCTGGCTTTACATGGGTACTGGGGAATCAAACCTGGGTTGTTAGGCTTTGTAGGCAAGTTCCTTAACCACTAAGCCATCTCTCCAGTCCTAGACATACAATTTTTTTGGGTTGCATAGTGACATCCTGCCTCCAAAACAAAAAGGCACCCCAAACCCTCAAAAGACAAGAAGCTGAGTCCACTGATGTGGACTGTGCAGCCATAGTTTTGGGTGTTACCTACTCTGGTCAGTTGTAGCTTCGTCACCTGTGGACGAACTCAGCTCCCTTGACAATAGGTCAATGCAGTGGCCTTTTGTGGGAGTCCAAGAGATGGGGGTGGGGCTAATTACCTCTCTGCTGGTGGTTCTGACAGGTCACACAGCCTCTTCCCCAGCTCGGGGTAATCCTTTCTCACTGTGATCTGAAGCAATCAGGACTCTCTTGATGCTTCCCCCCTCCCCTCCGCCAGAGCTAGGACCAGCCAAGCTTGACCTGGCAGGTGACCCTGTTTATAGCATGGGGCAGACCCGATCTCTTGCAAGTGTGGAGGTTAAAGGAGAAGAAGTAGGCTCTGGGGCAGAGGAGCACGTCTACATAATGTCTGAGCAGGTCCCCTCTGTTCCCAACCCGAGCAGTTTTCCCTGCAGGTGCTTCTCTTGCTGCACCCAACCCCCTTCCCTGGCAGAGGCTTCTGCGAGAATCACACCGATCCTGGGAGGAGGAGCCCAGCAGCGGTGTGTGTGAGATGTGCACAGCAACCTCATGAGGCATGTTTCTGAGCAGGGAAGAGGTGTGAAGGAGGGAGGAGCTGAGCTGTATCCAGACTTTGGCTATGGGAACCCTCAGCCCCCCCTCAGCCTCAGGAAGGCTGGTCTCATGGGGTGTGATGCAACTTGATGGTGAGGGATACACACACACACATACACACACACACACACACACACATGTATATTTAGAAAGGCCAAAAAGAGATTTCCTGCCAACTGCCTTAAAAAAAAAAATGAAGTCCTGACTTGCTAACATATCTGTCAGTAAATCTCTGGGCATTTTCAAATGCCCCACTTATAAGCTGAACTTTAGGGTGGGCAGTGAATGCCTTGTGTCAAATGTCTTATGTAGGCTCATTTCGGATCAGCAAATAGAAGGAAGAGACCAGAGTCCTTTGTCCTTTAAAAGCATTGTATTTATAACCCCCCAACACCAACTTCTCTCTTTTCACTTTTCTGATCAGATGACCAAAGCATGGGAAGAAAAGTATGTGTCTTTATCATGAGGACATTCCCCAGCTCTGTTTCCTTAACTCAGCATTTGAGAAGAAGAAGAAGAAGAAGAAAAAAAAAAAAAAAAAGATGGTGGCTGGGGTTGGGACAGGGAAAGGCTC
This sequence comes from Jaculus jaculus, assembly GCF_020740685.1. NCBI lineage: Eukaryota > Metazoa > Chordata > Mammalia > Rodentia > Dipodidae > Jaculus > Jaculus jaculus. The sequence continues at coordinate 225,777,363 of NC_059102.1, forward strand.
GGTGGTCAGAGTGCTTGCTGCACCCACGTAAAAACCCCAGAGCTGAGAGGGAGGAGACAGGAGTATCCTTAGGGAATCCCTGGTTAACAAGGAGCTCCAGGTTTAGTGAGAAACTGTCTCAGGGAGGTAAGGACATGTAGTGTCTTCCTCTGGTCTCTGCTCACATGCCCACAAGGACATGCATCTGAATACATGTGCATATATCACACATATGCCAAAAAAAACAACAAAGACTGTGGTGGTGGTATGCCTGGTGCCTTGGGTCATGGTATCTGTCTTATGTCCTGTAGGCAAACTGGGTATAGCACCTGCCAGCTGCATGAGTGAGGTCACAGAGATGGAGTGTGGCCGTTCTGAGATGGACGAGCTCATCAAGGAGGTGAGTGGGGGCAGCTGGGCCAGCGGCTTCACTGTCCCAGCTTCCAGTGAGGAGCCGACATTGCTCTCATCGGCATCAGGGGCTCTTCTGGGAGGTGACACCCTCACACAGAGTGAGGGGTGGCCCAGGTATCTCCCTAGGCTGATTTTCATGTGTGCTGGTCAGCCCCAACATGTTCTGTCCCCCCTTCCTCCTGAGGCTAGGCTGGCTGCCCACTCTGGGTCAGGAAAGCTTTCTCAAGCCTCACATGTCATAGCTAAGCGTTTTGAGTGGAGGCTTCTAAAATCACCATGTATTCCCTGGCTGGCTTAGATCAGACACAAGACATAGAATAAACCTTGCTGCTTCCCCTGATCACTTAGCCCTTGTGGCTACTGTGGGACCATTTACTTTTTTTATTTTTTATTTTTTTGGTTTTCTGAGGTAGGATCTCTAGCTCAGGCTGACCTGGAATTCACTATGTAGTCTCAGGGTGGCCTCGAACTCATGACGATCTTCCTACCTCTGCCTCCCTAGTGCTGGGATTAAAGGCATGCGCCACCACATCCAGCTGACCATTTACTTTTTAACATACAAATTTTATTATAGGTTGGCAAACAGGTTAACTAAGTCCATTAGAATTTCATGTAAACTGAGTTGGGAATGGAGCTTAGTAATAAAGTGTTTGCCTAGCGTTCATGAATCCGCAGACACACACACACACACACACACACACACAAAATCAGAATTATCTACAAATTCACACATGGTTAGTAAGGGAAGACTCAGTAAAGTCTCCTGGTAAAGCACATGGCTTTTTATGTGTCTATTTTGCCATTTGGATGTTTTATTTTTCTGTTTTTCAGCCCTCTTACTATTGTTATTATTTATTATTAGTTTTTTGAGGTAGGGTCTCACTCCAGCCTAGGCTGACCTCGAATTCACTATGTAGTCTCAGGGTGGCCTTGAACTCACTGTGATCCTACCTCTGCCTCCCGAGTGCTAGGATTAAAGGTGTGTGCCACCACGTCCAACTTGTTTTTTTAAATGAATATTACAAGATGGACTTTGCATAGCTAAAATAACCCCCATGGAGCTCATGTAAAACATGATGAGGACCTTTAGAAATTCTTCTAAGCTGGTGCCATGGGCTATGACAGGCCCAGCTGCTTGGGAGGCTGAGGCAGGAGGATTGAAAGTTCAAGGTTTCCTAAGCTACAGAGAGAGTTAAAGGCCAGCTTGGGGAACTTAGACTTTCTCTCCAAATGAAAAGTGAAAAGAAGACTGGGGATATAGCTCAATGCTAGAGTGCTTGCGTCGCACACGAGAAATTTCCAGTAGAGATAGAAGGAAAGAGAGAAAGAATGAGAATTGCTTTTTTCAAGCAGTAGCGTAGCGACGGTAACCCCGGAGTCCAGTGGCTGCAGACAGCGGGGTGTTACCTGCCCTGGGCTGCCTCCTGGCCTGTCTACACATGGCAACTGTGAGGTTTCTGGGTGTTCTTTAGCAGTGGCCTGGACAAATGATTGGTTCTCTGTCCCCTCTACCATGTCCTGTTTTCCATACAAGGCTTTTCTGCCAACTCAGCTGAGAGATGAGGTAGTCACATTACCACACCAGGGTCACAAGCAAAGCAGATTTCAAAATGTGTGGTAATTGGATTTACCCACTGCTGAAGGAATGGGCTCAGTGTCCCTGCTCAGGGCTGTCCCAGAGCTCGTCTGTGTCTCCCAGCACCGGGCTTGGGGTGACTTGGGACATTTGGCAGCGCAGTTCTTAGCGGTCCCCATGAGGGTGAGAGTAGTGATCCGACCATGTGGTTTGACTGCCAGCCTAGTGGATGCCAGCCTAGGGTCTTGCAAGTCATGAAGCGAAGTGCAGCTTCTGTCTTAAGAGATAAAGATGACTGTGTGGCTTTAGTTGTGCGAACACGGGAAGGAACCCTGTGCTGAGCCGTTCTCTTGTGCCTGGTCCCACAGCCTCCTGTGGACGAGTACATGGGCATGGCCAAGAGGAGCCCCTCCCCACCAGAGGCCTGCAGGGGCCAGCTCCTCACCGACTGGTGGGCGCAACAGCCCAGCACAGGTGAGCATGGGACACTGGGTACTGCCAGCCATTGAGCGCTTTAGGACATTATGCCACCTGGAGACAAGGTGGGAAGGTTGCCACTGCTATGTTCTGTGCCCTGTGGAAAGTTGCTGAGCCCAGACAGGAGAAGACACAGCCCCAGCTTCCAAGTATAAAGGCCGTGCTGGCCAAGCCTTAGCCTGCCAGGAGGGCATACATGCCTCTGTTCATGCTGGGCATGTTTGATGGTTCTCTGCCAATGCTCCTTGGAAACTGAGGGGATGCATCTGCTGACATCCCCTAAACCAGAGGGAGGTCACAGTTTTCTGGCCACCCTGCTTTCCTTCCTAGCTTACCATTAAGTTTGATATTCTGAGGGAAAAGGACCCAGATCAGGTGTAGAAAGTGGCTTGGAGCTACATGGAAAGTTGTATAAATTATGGTGCCTCAGTTTACTCATCTGTAAGGTAGATACCCTAGGACCTAGCCTGTAGGGTCAGGAGGGTAAATGAGGTATTCACCCTTTTGTTGTCTTTTGGAAGCGCACTCAGCCCTAAGCTGTGTAGATGGTGGCCCACCTGGGCCTCTCCTGCAGTTCACTGGCACCTTGGCTCCCTCCTTTGCCTCTTCCTGCCATGGCAGAAGCTATTGGGAGACTTTAGCTGGCCCCACAGGCCTGTGAAGGTTCCAGGTCCTCGGTGGTGGTATCTAGCGAGGACCTCTGTGCTGCAGGGGGGCTTTTGGGAAAGCTAACTGGGACCCTAGCCTCTCTCCCAAGACATGCCCTGGTGATGGCATATAGTTTGGTGATGTTTGGGGAGTGGGGAAGCAAGGCCTCAGGGTGGGAAGGAACTGCGGTCTTGTTCGGTCACTGGCCCAGAACAGAACCCCGTAGTGTAGAAGAAGTCCCTCCCAGCCTTCTGTGTTTCTGTCTGTGAAAGCACGGGTGACTGCTCGGGAAAGGAGCACATTGAATTTGGGAGCCCCAGGAGCTTTCACAGAGGGGGCCTGCCTTTGGCATTCCATTCACACTCTGGGGAACACCTGTGTCACACCGGCCTTAGCACCAGGCTGGGCTGGAATGTACTTCTCTGTTCTTGTTGCAGGCCTGCCATTGGTGACCGGGTACGCTGCCTATGACACACGCCATTCAGGTATGAGGGTGCCCTGGTCATTCAGAGGCGTCGCTGTATGCAGGAGAGCATAGGCTGCCCCAGGCGGAGGGAGGAGGCCTTGTGGAGCATCAGGCTTGTCTGTGGAATGGGAACAATACCCCCGCTCCACGGGCGTGTTGTGACAGTGTGACATGCCGTGGTGTTAGTAAAGGTCTATGGAAGGGACGTGGGTGGTCATTGTCACTCGAGTAGTGCTCTTCACGTCTACCTCCAACTCCATAGCCTTAGTGAGAGAGTCACAGTGATGGTTGTGATAATACTGATGGTGATAATGTGGATGGTGTTGATATTGGTGGGAGTGATGGTAATGATGGGGGTGGTGAGGGTAATAGTGATGACACTGATTGATGGTGGTGGTGGTGACGATGATGGAGATGACACTGATGGTGGTGGTGGTGATGGTGATGGTGATGATGGTGGAGGTGATGATGGTGATAGTGATGACACTGATAGCGGTGGTGGTGGTGATAGTGATGACACTGATGGTGGTGGTGACGGTGATGGTGATGATGGTGGAGGTGATGATGGTGATAGTGATGACGCTGATGGTGGTGGTGGTGATAACGGTAGTGCTGATGGTGATGGTGGTAGTGCTGATGGTGGTGGCTGACTTATTGAGTGCTTACTTGATGCCAGGGTCAAGGTGGATACTCCCATGGTGTCTTTTCCACCTCCCCTCCATCAATCTGGGTTCTGGAAAATGGTTATTTTCCATTTCACAGGCTAGAAGGCCCAGGGTATACAGCTGATAGGTCCAGAGCGAAGAGACTTCCCCAGCATCTTAAGTTCATTGCTGCCTCCATTCCCCCATGGGCAGAGGTGGCCTCTGTGGACAGCCCTGATAGCCACCTTGTTGTTGGGTTATAAGGGATTCCGTGGGGCTCGGAGAGAAGGACACACCGGGCACTGTTAAGGGGTGGGGGTGGGTGCTCACCTGGTAAGAACAGTATGAAGAAAGCAGGACACTGCTCATCGGGTGCTGTCTTCCCATGCTACCCTGTGAGCTGGGGGCAGGTCTAGACTGGGCTGCACAGATGGGGACCCCGGGCTTGCCAGTATCACACAGGCATCCGTCTCAGCCTCCTTTCAGGGTCTCCATAACACCATGCTTACAAGACGCCTCAGGTCATGGGGCTGACCCTTTGGCCTGGTCAGTGCTGGGTGGCCCCGGGAGACTGCTGACAGATGCTTTCTGGAGGCCACAGAGTGGCCAGGCTCAGAGCTGTGGCCATCTGAGTGAGAGGTGAGGTCAACTGCAAGGAGGAGGAAGTGTCCTCGAGCTGTTGCCAAACTGTCTCAGCACATTGTGGGGCAAATAAGGGGCTTCCAGCCACCACGTTACCCAGGCAGCCTGATCCAGTCTTCTAGAGCCCTGGTTCATTCAGTTCTCTCTGAGGCCAGAGCTTCTGGCTCCTGAACGCAGGGATGAGGTGACTCAGTGAGTAAGACAGGCTGTGAAGGAGAGCGGGGTGTGGGGGGATAGCGGCAAAGTGGAGAGCCTTGACCTCAAGGGTTGCCTCTCATAGTCGGGGCCCTGGGCCCACAGACTTGGCCTGGCTTGATTTCCTCGTGTGTCCGAAGAAGCATGATGTCTAGCTTTTTCACTTGTTTTGGTGCGTGTCCATGCATGTGGGTGTAGGCACATTGCGCCAAGGCATGCAAGTGGAGATCCGAAGATGACTTCAGGTGGCCGTTCTTGCTTTTCACCTTGTTTTGAAGCTGGGCTTCTCTTTGACTCCTACATTCCTCAGGCCCGCTAGCCCATGAGCTTCTGGGGGATTCTCCTGTCTCTGCCTTGCTGTTGGTCCACTGGGATTACAGATGCTTGTAGTACAGTGTTCAGTTGTGCATGGGTTCTGGGGACCCGAACTCAAGTACTCATGCTTGTGTGGCCAGAGCTTTTCCCCCTGCGCCATCTCCCCAGCCTAGTTTTTGTTCGCTTGTTGTTGTTTTGGACATAGAGTCTGACTGTGTAGTCCAGACTCGCCTTGAATGCAAGATCTTTCTGCCTCAGCCTCTTGAGTGCTGAGGTTAAAGGCATGTGCCACACATGCTCAGCAAGGTCTGGCATTTTATATGAGGTCTCTCCCCAGAAGACATTGGCAGCAAGTCCCTTCAGTGCCATCCCTGTGGTTGACCAGGTGCAGCTCAGGGCTTCAGAGTGAGATGGATCCAGTCTGATACACGGGGTGGGCGGCCGGCTGAGCCACTGAGTGAGTGGATCAGAGCCTTCGTTCAGCCTCAGCTCCTTGTCTGGAAGACTGCCGCAGGGGTCAGCTGAGTGGATCGCCTCCAAGCCCCGGGCTCAGTACCTGAGTACAGGATCCGTGCAGGCCAGGGACTCGCCTAGCCTCAGGGGTCCTGCTTACGGACACTGTATTTTGTCCTGTTTCTGTTCTTATTTAATAGCCCCTCACCTGCTGCTCACTCAGGGTGTCCCACAACTGCCCCACAAAGCCAGGGCTGTTGCCATCTCTACCTCGCTGCTGAGAGTTAGGCAGAGAGATGAAGCTACTCGCTACAGCTGGAGGGCAGCAGTGTCAAGGCCTGGGCTCGCTCGAGGTGACTTGTGAGATACTTTATGGCTGCCTCTACGGCTGGGCTGTCGCCAACTGGCCAGTGGCTCCATTAGGAGCAGGAATAAGCTCCATCTGGTCCTTAGAATCATAAGCAGGGGACAACTTGTACTATGCGGACAGCAGTGGTGCTTGCTTCTCAGTGAGTTGTTCCCCCCTCCCCTGTGCCCCCACCCCCCGTTTGTCCCCTGCAAGGTCTGGTGGGTTATCCTCCAGGCCTCTTGCAACTGCACTCTCTCTCAGCCCAAGAGACCATGGCATGAGGTCATGGAGCCCATCCCACCTGGGAATTCCTGAGATGCGTTGTCCTTACACTCACTGAGGGGCTCTGGCTGAGAGACAAGGTCCTCAGACGTGACAGGACAGAGAGCGCTGTGCTGTGTAGCTCTGATCATTCGTTTGGAATGAAGTCCAGAATCACCCAGGGTGAAGGGAGGGAGAATGTGCGGGCGTCAGTGATGCAGGCAGCACCCAGATGGCTGCTGGGGAGGACAGAGGTCAAATAGGATGGAAACCGGTACTACCACTTGCCTGCCAGCTGACCTGACCCTGGCCTCAGTTTCTCTGAATGGAACACAGATGAACTGGCCTCATAAGCTGACTCCCTATTTGAGCTGATCTGAGAACCCCTTTTAACTCCAACAAGTTAAGTGGAAGTGGGGAGGATGAGCCCGTGAGCAGTGGAGGGGATGCTGCTTGATGGGAGCTGAGCCTGCGAGGGTCTGAGGTTCTGAACACACAGCAGCGTTGGTCCCCGTGATGCCTGTGGCTGCTGCGGGGCTGTGGCTGGTGCACCGCACAGCTCTCAGGAGTGCGTGGGGGTGGAGTGGAGAGGCTCACAGCCTGTGCGGCTCCAGAGAGCAGCCTCGGACCGGCCCACAGTGCCCGGAAGGAGCTCAGGCTCACTAGCTGTTGTTCATGGAGGATTTAAGGGGGTCACAAGGCATCCCGAGCACCTGGATTTGGAGCTCATTCGTCACCCCTACATAGCTCAGCGTCCCCAGCCTTCATGTTGGCTGCTGGTTTGGGCTGTTGGACTCTCAGCATTATATTTTCCTCAAGTCTCCTCACATTTAAAATTTATCTTAGTGGGAGCCTGCTGTCCTTGGCTGTGGGAGGAGACCAGCGCCACCTGCTGTACATGGGAAAGCAGAGGTCAAAGCAGACTCAAATCCAACTAGAGTGTTTAGTGAATTCTAGCCTGATGGCTCAAGTTCAAGGCTTTTGTCCATTGCATGCTAAGGGTTTTCCAGCATTAAATGGAAGCTTCATTTTTTAAAAAATATTTTCAAGTGGTGTGGGGATGGGCATGCAAAGGGCCTCCTGCCACTGCAAATAAACTTCAGACACATGTACAACTCTGTGCATCTGACTTATGTGGGCACTGGGGAAGTGAACCTGGGCTATCAGGCTTTGCAAGTAAGTGTCTTTAACTGCCGAACCACCCACCTACCCCTCTTCGTTTTAAAACATATTTATTTATTTGCAAGGAGGGTGGGGGAGAGAGAATAAATGGGCATGCCAGGGCCTCTTGCCACTACACACCAATTCCAGATGCATGTGCCACTTTGTGCATCTGGCTTTATGTAGGTATTAGGGAACTAAATGTGGGCCATTGGGCTTTGTAAGCAAGTACCTTAACTACTGAGCCACCTCTCCAGCCCCATCTTTGTTGTCTTCTTCTTTTTTTATTTTTTTTTAAAAGTTGTTTATTTTTGCAGTGTTAGCATGCAACCCAGGGGCTTGCATATATAAGCTGGGCAAGTGCTTGATCCCTGAGCTGTGCTCCCAGCCCAAGGCGTTCCTCCTGAGGTGATGGAGAGGTGGAGGATGTGGAGCTGGAACTGCTCCAGCGTATGCCTCTCCTGTGTGAACAAGTGCTATGAGAACAAGGACCTCAGACAGGACAGAGGGCTTCCGGGCTTTTCTGGAGAACAGGCTCCGGCGAAGGGTTTCCAGGAACAGAGCACTGTGTGCTCCGATGACTGATAACATGGGGAGGTCTGTATCTTCGTGGGCTGCATTTCCTCCTGTAATGAATGGAGGCCACGGAGCCCAGAGTGACCAGCCAGCAGAGCCGGAGCCATGGGACTCTTCTCAGGAGTGACAGGGCCTCCCTGCAGGCTTGTACTTGACCCAGTCCCCAGGCCTTGTAAAGGTTGTACTGGAAGTTAGCTGCTTGTGGCAGTTTTGCACGTTGAGTCATTGCTTGCTTGTTTTCCGTGGCCTGATGCATGCTTATGGGAATGTTGTTTCTAGAAGCGTGTGACCTTCCTGAGAACGCCCGAGACCTAGGAGGAACTGACTCTGGGCCTTTGGGCGGGGGCCATCGAGCTTTCCCTTCCCAAGCCCCCTGACTACTCCTGCACTCTCGTTCTCTGCAGCTTTCTCCCAGATGGTGATCAGCTTCTACTACGGGGGCAAACTGGTGGGCCAGGCCACTACCACGTGTCCCGAGGGCTGCCGCCTGTCTCTCAGCCAGCCGGGGCTGCCCAAGCTGTATGGGCCCGACGGCCTGGAACTGGTGTGCTTCCCCACGGCCGACGTCATCCCCAGTGAGCGGCAGAGGCAGGTCACGCGGAAGCTGTTCGGGCACTTGGAGCGTGGCGTGCTGCTGCACAGCGGCCGCAAGGGCGTGTTTGTGAAGCGGCTGTGCCAGGGCCGCGTGTTCTGCAGCGGCAACGCCGTGGTGTGCAAAGGCCGGCCCAACAAGTTGGAGCGGGACGAGGTGGTGCAGGTCTTCGACACCAGCCAGTTCTTACGAGGTGGGCGCTCAGTCACCTTGCTGTCCCTGTGTCCTACACGTCGCACCTGCTGCCTCCCCTGTGTTACCTGTAGCCGAACCCATGGGTGGCCTTGTGCTCTTTTGTCTGGGGGGAGAAATGCTGGGTCACAGGTATGCTTGTGGGGTGCCTGCCTGCGATGCCTGCCTTGTATTTTCTCTCTGAGCAATCTTGGGAGCCTCTGCCTTAGTTCCCCATGGGTTGACGGGACAGCAGAGCCAGCGCCTTCAATTTGGGATGGAGAACTTAACGTTGCAGCTCGCAGTTGCTCCCTGACCTTGGGTGCTGGTCAGAGAGCTTGAGCCTCAGGCCCCAACCAGGCCTAGGTTCAGCTCCTTGGCAAGGTCACCGGGGACCTGTGTGCATGACTAAGACGCTAGCGCTCTGCACACTAAGAGCTTGGCCATGCCTGCACTCCCTCAGTGCTGCCCTGTGGCTTTGCTGGCTCAGCAGGACAGGTGTCCGCACTCCATCTGAGCCTCCTCGAAGGTCAGGATATCAGCGTCAGTACCCAACAGCCACCTGATGCGTGCCACTCCCTCTCGCTGTCCAGTACCCTCTGCCCCTCACCTGGCCCAGCCTGGCCCAGAGCCCTCTCTGTCACACAGATCTACTTTGTCCCTCACACCCTCCGCCACTGGCTCACAACAGCCTGGCCTAGTGTGGGGTCTCTGCTGTTACCCTCCTGAGAACTTATATGGTATAGGGGATCAAACCCAGGGCTTCATACCAACTGAGCTACAGCCACAATCCCTCTGTCTGCAGATATTTAAACAACCAACCAAACAAAACCTCTAACAAGCATGGCACTATCAGGGAATGAACAGTCCACAGGTCCTTGGTTGGCTTTTGGCCAAAGGGCCATCGGCTTAAGCCTCTAGGGGTGTCTGGTTCTCAGCTCTTCCAAGGGGCTCACTGCTTTCCTCCCATGTGGGAGCTCTGTGGGCTGGCCCTGGCCTGCCACTGATAGGCTTCTGGGTCCCTGTGTCCTTCCAGAGCTGCAACAGTTCTACGCCACCCAGAGCCGCCTTCCCGACAGCCGGGTGGTGCTATGCTTTGGGGAGGAGTTTCCAGACACAGCGCCCTTGCGCTCCAAGCTCATTCTTGTTCAGGTAAGAACTGGTAGCTTTGCACTTAGGCATCCCTGCCTTTGTTTATACAGATTAAGGCCAAATTTATTCGGGGACTGGTAAGGCCTGCAAAGACTGGGGCCTTCGGTGCACGTGACAGGTGCAGGGGCAGGCTGGTGGGACCTGTAGAGGGTGGGATGTGTGATGGCTCTTGGCCCCTCTGAATTGTCTTCTCATGTTCGGACTCTCATAACCTCCCTCCCTTTGAATTTCCCTCTCCCCTCTCTCATTTATTTCTTCCCTCCCTCCCTCCAAGCCACTTCTCCAGGAAGATTCTTCCTGTCTAGTCTAAAGGTCTGAGTGGTATATTAGGGCTTGGTAAGCCTTTATTTTATGGTCAAAGGAATTGCACTCAGATGGTGGAATTTTGAGCATTGGCTAGCCAAGTTGGGACAGTGTTGGGAGAGCTCACCTGGCAGTCTGTTCAGGAATATCTCTGGCCTGGCTCCTTTGTGTGCGCTGCTGGTAGAGCCTCTGGAATGATGGCTTTGAACTAGGGACTCGGGCTGCCTAGGGTGAGGGAAGTCCTCCTCTTCTCTCCTCCTATTTGATTTTGTTTGTGGCCCTTCTAGGTGGAGCAGTTATATGCCAGGCAGCTGGTAGAGGAAGCTGGGAAGAGCTGTGGTCCTGGCACTCTGATGTCAGCTCCGGAGGAGCCCCAGCCAGACCAGGTCTTCCGGATGTTTCCAGATATATGTGCCTCTCACCAGAGACCCTTTTTCAGAGAGAACCAACAGATCACCGTTTAAGCCTCTCTCCTAGGCACCCCACCCCATCTTCAGCTCAAGCTTCACGTGACGCGGACTATCACAATCTTGAAAGGACACATACTTGTCTGACTCAGGAGGTTGGGCCAGAGCTCTGTTCAGATGCAAACAGTCAAAATTTCCACCAGTCAGATGCCATGATCAGAACCTGGGACTAGGATGTTTATTTTCTACTGTTTTCTTTATTATTACTGGCTGTAATTCCTTCAGCATGTTGGGTTCGTGGTCACTTTGGTAGGCTTGTCATTCATGGTGAGTGGCAGATAGTGACTCTGAGGAAAGGAATGTGCAGCTTAAAATCGATGTGTGAGAACAAGGCTGTCTTTAACTCTGGTTCGAGGTAGAGTTATGATTTCCTGTACTGGATTCTGCACAAAGCATCTTTTTACCTTTAGACCATGTAACAAGATTTAAAAATATTTAGCTACAAGTCTCCCCTGTCAGGTGGAGGCCAAACCCGCAGCTTGTGGAGCGTGCGTGGTCCTCCAGAGCTCAGGTGCCAGGAGAAATGCCCATAGCTAAGCACCCTGGCATGTGGCTGCAGACAGCACAAGCCTTTCCCCTGGGGTTTTATTGCCTGCAAGCTGACAACCACGTTTATATTTTTTTTTATTTCTATAATTAAAACATCCCCGATACCTTGCTCTCTTCTTTCTAAATGGTTTGAAAATATTTGTATTTTCAGTTATTTCACATGTGCTAAATTGCTTAGGATCTATTCTTTTTTCTTTAAAGTGGGCAGGATGTAAGTTGGAAGCTGGGCATGATGGTATACGCCTTTAATCTCAGCAATTGGGAGGCAAGGTAGGAGGATCGCTATAATTCAAGGCAGCCTAGGACTACAGAGGGAGTTCCGGGCCAGTCTGGGCTAGCGAGACCCTACCTCAAAAACCAAAAACAACAGCAACAGAAAGGAATTGGAGGTTGCACATGTATTTTTTTTTTTTAATTTCACACATGTATCACATGTATATTGATTATGCCTCAATTCATCTGACACCCCCACCCCCCCACCAGCTGGTGGGGATTTGTGTGAGGGTGCAGTCAGACCAGGGACAGGGAAGGGGACCCTTCAGCATTTCACTCACGTGTTGTCCCAGGGTGTCCCACACCCACTTCCGTGATCCAGTAAAAAGCCCAGTCCAATAGGGAGGAGGCTGATGATGGTACCAACATGGCTGTATACACACTGTATACATAACTAATTAAAAAAAGCCCAGCCTAAGGGGGAAGTCCCAGCTCTAGTCTTGTGAGCACTCACCCCATTTACTGGACATAAGGTGCCAGAGTGTTCTTGCCCGTAACCAAGATACTGACCAGGGATGGAAGCCTCGTGGCCTGGCTGGCTGGCTTAGGGCTGCTCATGTCTCCTCACTGGCTCCCCACTCTGGAGTCTGAACGGCAGAGGTTGCACCCATGGGAGCAATCACTTCAGGGCCCAACTCCTTGCAGATGTGAGCCAACAACCAGGACTTGATTTGGCTCTCAGTGTACACAGATGGGCATTCCAGGCAGATGTGGGGGTAGGGGAGCACCTCTTTCCTCTATTCTTGCCCAAGGGGTCAGAGAACACCTCTGTTCTTTCTCCTTTTCCCCTGGAGAGCCTGGGTCCCACTGAATGTGCTGGTATCTCACAGACATAGGCAGGGAAGTCCTTACTGACCCTTGCTTTCAGAAGTGGGGAAGGTGCTGGGGTAGCAGTCTGAAATTATGGTGAGAATGTCGGTGTTTCTCATGGCTCATCTGCAAAGATGATGGAGACAGGCCATGTCACTAGAGACCTTTGGGTTGTGTGTGATGTGCTCATGAACGCAGGGAAGCACCTGTGAACATGGCTTTTCCTCCTTGTCAACAGAGGGAGCATTGTATTTTTAAGGATGACAGATGTGTTTGTAAGATCCTTTGCTCCAGTGAATGTCAATGCTCAGATCTGTAATATGTGGAATGAATATTTATTTTTGTATCCATTTAAAACCTTATTCTTTATTAAAATAAAATGCTCTTTCATACAGGTGAAGTGCTTTTTTGTCACTATCAAATATGACACTCACTAGAGTATTAGAATCTCTTATTTTAAAAATATTCACTTTTTATTTTTAAAAAACATTTTATGGGAGGGTGAGGGAGAGAAAGAGAAAGAGAGAATGGGCACGCCAGGGCCTCTAGCCACTGCAAACAAACTCCAGATGCATGCGTCACCTTGTTATTATTTCACACATGTATCACATGTATATTGATTATGCCTCAATTCATCTGATGCCCCCACCCCCCCCACCAGCTGGCTTTATGTAGGTACTGGGGAATCAAACCCAGGTCCTTAGCCTTCGCAGGCAAGTGCCTTAACTTCTGAACCTTTTCTCAAGCCTAGAATCTTTACTTTTTAGGTTTTTTTTTAAAAAAATTATTTATTTATTTGAGAGTGACAGAGAGAGAAAGTGGCAGATAGAGACAGAGAGAATGGGTGCTTCAGGGCCTCCAGCCACTGCAAATGAACTCCAGATGCATGCGCCCCCTTGTGCATCTGGCTAACGTGGGTCCTGGGGAATCGAGCCTTGAACCAGGGTCCTTAGGCTTCATAGGCAAGTGCTTAACCACTAAGCCATCTCTCCAGCCCTTTTTAGGTTATTTTTGAGACAGGATCTGACTGTAGTCTAGGCCTCAAGATCTCTGCAGTCCTCCTCCTGGCTTCTCTAGTGCTGGCAGCCCAGGCATTCTAGGATCTGTTTTTTTTTTTTTTTTCAGGTGTATGTGCATGTGTGCTGTGTATATGGGTGTATGCATGTACATGCACATGTAGTGCATGTGCTCAGGGGCCAGAGGTTGACACAGAGTGTCTTCTTTGAGTGCTCTTCATGTTACTTTTGAGATAGGAACTCACGGATTATGCTAGACTAGCTAGCTAACAAACCCAGAGACCCTCTGTCTCTACCTCCTCAGAGCTGAGATTGCAGGTGTGTGGCACCATAGCCAGCTTTAAAATTTAAGAAAAATTATTTATGAGAGAGAAAGAAGAGAGAGAGAGAGAAGAGAGAGAGAATGGGTGAACCAGGGCCTCTGGCAACTACAAAAGCACTTCAGATATACACATCGCTTTGTACACCTGGCTTACGTGGGCACTGGGGAATTGAACCTGGGTCCTTAGGCTTCGCAGGCAAATACCTTAACCACTAAGCCATCTCTCTAGCCCCCATAGCCAGCTTTTACTTGAGATCTGCAGTCAGATTTTCATGTGTATGCATCAAGCACTTCCTCAGCTGAGCCATCTCCCTAGTCCTGCTTTCTAGCACTTTTACAAGGGGAATTCTAAAAAAAAGTAATGGACAGTGAATTTTGAAAATGTTTTTGCTTTCACTCATATGCTCCCCCCAAACAGTTGGCAGAAAGGTCTGGGGAATGGGGCTGGTTGCACAGAATTCTCTGGAGAATGTGAAGGACACAGCATGTCTTATTAAATCAGAGGCCTGGTCGGTGCTTCTGTTAGCCAACAGCAGTGTGCACATCTAGGGAAGGATGGTGTCCCAGTCCTCCTGGAAGCTTCTGGAAGTGACTCATTTGGAGGACTACCCTAGTGGGGCCAATAGTGATGGTGTTGACCTTCCATTCACACATACACTTGTGTCGGGTCTTAGGGCTACAACTAGACCCAGTGTGGCTGTTACAGAGGGCACTAGCAATGAACAACCTGCACCACAATGTCCCAGGGCAGGTAGGCAAAGAGGTGGCCAGCATAGGCGGAGACATGCAGCCTTGTGTGCTCTCTGTAACATGATGCTCACATTCCCAAGACCTGAGCTTGGAGACTGGGCCTGTTGGGTTTAGCCACAGATTGGGAAACTGAGGTGCAAGTCTTTGCTTGGCCAGTCGTGAACCATTTGTAGCCTTAGAGCCCAGGTCAATGGAAGAAGCTTGGTGGCAAGATTCTGGACCCACCAGGCTCACTGTCATCTCAGAAAACAGGACGCTAGCCAGGCTGATGGCTGGAGTTCTTAGACATGTTCACAGCGATGCATGCTAATTCCAAGGTGCTGTAGCCAAGAGTTATGTTTATAAGTAGCTGTGCTCTGTGCTGGGCTCAGAGTCAAGCATGGAAAGTGGACATGGTCTGTGTCTCCCAGAGTTCAGCACCGGGGACAGACAGTGGACAGAGTCTCCCTGACAATGTGTTAGGGACAGGCAAGAGCAAGGCATGCTTTCCTTTGCACTGGATGGGGGATTTAGCGACAGATGCTCCAGTAGGAACTGGAGGCTCTGGGATATTGTTGAAGTCCTTGTTGTAAAGTGACTGTCCTCTGGACAGATAGCTTCTGGCCTTGAAGGAAAGCTTTTGGGAATTGACTTGGTGAAAAGCAAGTTATCCTAGGATTATGAACATTTCATGGAAAATTAACATATCAGTCACGGCTCTCTGCTTGGTTGCTGCTCAGTTTACCACAGTGCACAGCATCTATCAGGGAGGCAGGCACTGGTTTCCCCTTATAATGTCCTTGTAGTTGAGGAAGACCCTTGGGACACACATGCAAGGGATCTGCTGGCCTTGGGACTCCTGGGAGAATCCTCAGGGAAAGGGCTGACTAGGAAACAAGTCGCCTGAACAAGCTGCAGGGACTGTTCCTCCATGTGTGGAGAAGCAGCTATGGGAAGCAAGCAGGGTGGCCAGGGCCCTTGATTCAGACATTCCAGAATATTTCAGGATAGAATGCCTGCCATCTTTTTACCCAGAAGCATCTAGATGTTCTTTCTGAAGAACTGTATCTTCACTATTTCTCTAGTGATGGTACTAAATATTTTATTTATTTTCAAGGCGAGAGGGGGGGTGGCGGTTGCCAGGGTCTCTAGCCACTGCAAATGAACTCTAGGTACACGTGCTGCTTTGTGCATCTGGCTTTTACATGGGTACTAGGGAATTGCTGGGCATCTCTCCAGCCCAAGACTGAGGTTTGTTTTATTTATTTATTTAATGAGAGAGAGAGAATTGGCATGCCAGGGCCTCCAGCCACTGTAATTGAACTGCAGACACATGTGTGTGTGTGTCACCTTGTGCATCTGGCTTACGTGGGTTCTGAGGAGTTGAGCCTGGGTCCTTAGACTTTGTAGGCAAGTGCCTTAACCACTAAGCAATCTCTCCAGCCCTCCCCCAAGACTGAACGTTAAATTAATAATCAATTAATCGTGTGTGTGTATGCATGTTCATGTGTGTGTAGGCAAGAGGACAACCTTGGGTGTCATCCTCAGGCATGCTGTCCACCTGTTTGAGACAAGGTCTCTCGCTGACCTGCCTGGCTGCTGAGCTCTAGGGATCCTCCTATCTCTAGCCTCCCTAGGGCTGGGATTACAGGCTCTTGCAGTCCCACCTACATTTTGCATGGATACTGGGGGTTGAACTGGGGTCCTCATGCTTGTCATGCTAAGCCATCTCCACAGCCCCAAGAGATAGATTCAATCCACGTTGTTCCAACATGTGGAGTGAAGTGTCTCTGAAGGAGCAGTGCCCAGGCGTGTCAGTCCTCCTCAGAATCCACCTTGAACTTGAGGGGCTGAGCCCATGCTGCCTCTCTCCACCTCCGAGTCACCCACCCCATAGCAGATTCTGGGCAGGCACTCAACTCCTGAGCTTCGCCCATGCCCTGCACGATTTCTTTCTGCTCCTGCTGGGTTGCCTTTTCCTCTGTCGGGGATGGGGTGGCTTCAGTCACCTCTTCATGTGGTACAAACCACCTCCACACTTAATAGCACAAAGACATTTGTTTACTCATTGCTGGTATTTGTGTTCTGTGGGGCACCCTGTGAGCTCATCCGCAGTGGCTAGTGGGTGTCCCACTCCATTGTTCTGCCCATTCTTATCTGAGCCAGAGTTCCTTACTGGTTCCAGAGCTTGCTGGTTTTTCGTGAGCTTCAGTCATTCTACACTCTTGGCCCCCTTGTGGGGTACAGATGCGTGTTATGTGGGTCCTGGGGCACAAACTCAAGTGGTCTCTCCCAGGCCTCCTCAGCCCCTTGTGCTTGCACAGGAAGTGATCTTAACCACTGAGCAATCTTTCCAAGAAACTTGATATTCCTTATGGATTTGCTTTTATAAAGCTTTTATTTATTTATTTATTAGAAAGAGAGAGAAAGAGAGACAGAGACACAGAATGGGTGCCAGGGCCTCCAGCCACTGCAAATGAACTCCAGACACATGCACCACCTTGTGCATCTGGCTTACATGGGTCCTGGGGAATTGAACCGGGGTCCTTTGGCTTTGCAGGTAAACGTCTTAACCACTAAGCCATATCTCCAGCTCTGGATTTGATTATTTTTTTTTAATTTTTATTTATTTATTTGAGAGCGATAGACACAGAGAGAAAGACAAAGAGAAGGAGAGAGAGAGAATGGGCGTGCCAGGGCTTCCAGCCTCTGCAAACGAACTCCAGACGCGTGCGCCCCCTTGTGCATCTGGCTAACGTGGGTCCTGGGGAACTGAGCCTTGAACCGGGGTCCTGAGGCTTCACAGGCAAGCGCTTAACCGCTAAGCCATCTCTCCAGCCCTGGATTTGATTATTTTAAGACAACCCAAATTGGCTCTACACTCACTGTCACTGAGGATGCCTTTGAACTTGTGATCACCTGCCTCCACTTGGCTAGTGCTGGGTGGTAGGTGTACAACCCCACGTCCTGCCTGCCAGAGAGTCTGCAGGTCAGAACGCGGGCAGGCATCATGGCATTGGCTTTTCTAGCTGGGAAGACTCACAGCTGATGTGACAAGTCCATGTTTTTGCTCCTCTCTCTGGTGCCTGGGCTGGAATGCAGCTCTATATTAAATTTATATAATATATTATGTACTAAATATTGTATAATTATAATATATAACATATATTTTCTTCCCTGTCCCAGGAGTGATGTGGGGGTCTGCCTACTATGGAAGTCACCTTTCCTGTAAATTCTGGGCCTCTCTGATATGCTAGGGTTAACTTGAGAAGGTCCTGTATGGGGCTCCTCAGTTTCTTCTTTCTTCAGTCAGGACGCACAGCTGGGCCTCGCTTTCTCCCTCACCCTCCGGGTGGTGACTCTGCCAGTTTCTTAGTGACTATTGCTAGGGAGCCGGCTGTGGGTTATGGGTTATGCGGGGCCAGCAGTGCCCAAGGTCAATGTCCAGTTCCACCCCGAGAGAAAGAGTGAAAGAGGCCGGGCTATTGAAACTCCCGTGACTCAGTTTGCCCACATCCAGGCTTGGTGCAGGACTGAGGTAATACAGCTCAGCAGTTCGTTGGTGTGGGCTGCCTCTGTGCACCAGCTGGTTGGGGTCTGGCTCTGAGTTCTGGAAGCAGGACCAAAGCCGAGACTCAAGCCCAACACCCAACACGTCAGGCGGGATGTGATGGTATAAAGCTGGGCTCCATGTGGCTGTGGCGGGGGATCTTGCTGGGGACTCTGGGATGGGGGAGGTCCAGTCCATTACCCACGTCCTACGCAGCCACGTGCTAAGCAGCCACGTACCTCTGCCATAGGGGGTAGGAGAGGGGCTGGTGCATGGGAATCGCTGTTTGCCTTGTACAGGCGCAGGTTCTGGCGGCCTGAAAAACCCTGCCCACTGCTGCAAGGAGCCAGCTCGAGCGAACCACAGTGGGAGGGTGGGCGCAGTCTTGGTGTCCCTGCTATGCGAGGCAACTGGAGAGCTGGTGGTGGGAGACTGGCGAATATGTAGCAGTTGGGAGCCCAAGAGTCAGTCGGCTCAGGGCTCAGAGCTGGGGTCCTAGGGGACACTGCACACACTTTCTGCCCTTCTCCCCCATTTCCTCACTTATAAGAGGGAGGAGGGAATATTTCCTACTGCCATGAACTCATGACTTAATATGTATAAAGAGCTTATAGCAGAGCCTGTTTTGCATAGTAAATGCATTTCAACTTATCACTGATGAAGTTAAGCCAAGCATGATTAGGTAATTCTCATCAAAGGTTAAATAATTACATGTGCTGATGAAATATGTCTGTAAATAATTATGTAACAATTAGCAGGGTGTGGTGGAACATTCTTGCTCATCATCATCCCAGTGCTCAGCAGGCTCAGTAGGCTGAGAGTGTCCAGTTCCAGTCCAATGAGGGCTAAGTAGCAAGACCCCATTTTTAAAAGCGAAACTAAGGCTGGAGAGATGGCTTAGCAGTTAAAGTGTTTGCCTATGAAGCCTAAGGACCCAGGTGTGACTCCCTAGGACCCACAAAAGCCAGACACACAAAATGATGCATGCACACAAGGTCATGTGTGTGCACAGGGTGGCACTTGCATGTGGAGTTCAACTGGAGTGCCTAGAGGCACTGGCATGCCACTTCTCTCTCTTGCATAAGAAAGCAAAACCGGGACTGGAGAGATGGCTTAGTGGTTAAGGCGTATGCCTGCGAAGCCTGAGGACCCAGGTTTGATTCTCCAGGTCCTAGGTAAGCCAGATGCACATGGTGGCTCAAGCATCTGGAGTTCGTCTGCAGTGGGTGCAGGCCCTGGCATGCCCATTCTCTCTTCCTCTCTCTCTCTCTGTCTCTAATAAATTAAAAAAAAAAATTAAATCTTTAAAAAAGCAAAACAAAACAAAAATAATGCAATTATTACTTAATTGTTTTAAGTGATAAGTGTATAGAATTGTATAATTTTTAGCTATCTTTATAAGTACAATGATTTTAAACAATTTATTTTATTTATTTATTTATTATTTATTATTTATTTATTTATTTTATTTTATTTTATTTTATTTATTTATTTATTTGAGAGAGGGCCTGCAGTCACTGCAAACAAACTACAGATACGTGCACCACCATGTGCATCTGGCTTACATAGATCCTAAGGAATTGAACCTAGGTTCTTAGGCTGCACATGCAAGTGCCTTAACTGCTAAGCCATCTTTCCAGCCCAAGCACAAAGATTTTTATGCTTCTGTATGTACGTGAGTGTATGTGTATGTGTGTTCATGTGTGTGTATGGAGGTCAGAGGACAGTGTCACCTTTAGGAATGCTGTCCACTTCCTTTGAGACTGGATGGTCAGCAAACCCCAAACATGCTCCTGTACCTGTCTCCCAGTGCTGGGATTACAGACGCATGTGCCACCATGCCTGGCATTTTTTTCTTTTTTTGGTATTTGTGTGTATATGTAGTGTGTGTGGTGTGTTATGTGTATGTAATGTATACACATGTGTGCAGGTAGGTGCACACTCTCCACATATGTGCATCTGGAGGCCAGATGAGAATATCTAGCACCCTTCCCTATCACTCTTATTTCCTTGAGACAGAGTCTCACTGAACCTGCAACTCCCATGTCATTTTCCCTCACCAGACTGACCAGTTAGCCCCAGCAATTCTCCTGTCTCCACCCTCCCACTCCTACCCAGCACTGAGGTTACAGGTATGCGTGTCACACCTGGCTCTTTGTTTTGTTTTTGAGGTAGGATCTCACTCTAGGCCGGGTTGACCTGGAACTCACTCTGTAGTCCCAGTCTGGCCTCAAACTCATGGCCATCTTCTTACTTCTGCCTCCTGAGTGCTGGGACTAAATGCATGTGCTTTTATGCCTGGCCATGCCTGATTGTTTTTTTTTTTGTAATGTGTGATTTTATTTTTTTTCATTTTTTGCTTTTCAAATTTTTATTAACAACTTCCATGATTATAAAAAACATCCCATGGTGGGCTGGAGAGATGGCTTAGTGGTTAAGCGCTTGCCTGTGAAGCCTAAGGACCCTGGTTCGAGGCTCGGTTCCCCAGGTCCCACGTTAGCCAGATGCACAAGGGGGCGCACGCATCTGGAGTTCGTTTGCAGAGGCTGGAAGCCCTGGCACGCCCATTCTCTCTCTCTCCCTCTATCTGTCTTTCTCTCTGTGTCTGTTGCTCTCAAATTAAAAAAAAAAAATCCCATGGTAATACCCTCCTTCTCCCCACTTTTCCCTTTGAAACTCCATTCTCCATCATATGCCTTCCCCATCTCAATCAGTCTTTCTTTTATTTTGATGTCGTGATCTTGTCCTCCTATTATGATGGTCTTGTTTAGGTAGTGTCACACACTGTGAGGTCATGGATATACAATGCCTGACTTTTTTTATGTGGGTTCTGGCAATAAAACTCAGGTCTTCATGCCTGCAAGGCAAACACTTGACCACATGAGCCATCTACCCTGCCCTTAAATGCAATGATTTTGTTGTATAGTGTGTGAATTATTGAAGTAATCCTATAAGTGTATTTGTCAGATAACTGCAGTTATATAATCAATGAAAGTACTAAACAATCCCACAGAGTCACTTAGGCACAGTTCATACTTGTCCAGTGGCCTGTCTTGTCACCTGCATGTCCACCTGAATCCAGCTCCCAGCCGAGCCTACACACAGTGGCATGTAGATTTTTTTGTTTGTTTTTAATTTTAATTAGTTTATTTATTTGACAGAGAGAAAGAGGGAGACACAGAGAGAGAATGGCGTACCAGGGCCTCTAGACACTGCAAATGAATTCAGACGCATGTACCACCTTGTGCATCTGGCTAATGTGGGTCCTGGGGAATCAAACCTGGGTCCTTTAGCTTTGCAGGCAAACACTTTAACTGCTAAGCTATCCCTCCAGCCCCTCGTTTGTTTTTGAGTCATGGTTCTCACTCTATAGCCCAGGCTGGCCTGCAATTCACTATGTATCCCAGGCTGTTCCTGAACTTGTGGCAATCCTCCTGCTTCAACTTCTGGGGTGCAGGGATTACAGACATGTGCCACCACACTCAGCTTCAGTGGTATTCTTTTTTTTTTTTAAAGATTTCTTTTTTTTAAAATTTATTTATTTATTTATTTGAGAGCGACAGACACAGAGAGAAAGACAGATAGAGGGAGAGAGAGAGAATGGGCGCACCAGGGCCTCCAGCCTCTGCAAACGAACTCCAGACGCGTGCGCCCCCTTGTGCATCTGGCTAACGTGGGACCTGGGGAACCGAGCCTCGAACCGGGGTCCTTAGGCTTCACAGGCAAGCGCTTAACCGCTAAGCCATCTCTCCAGTCCCAGTGGTATTCTTAATGCATGCTGAGCCAGACATTGCAGGCGGCTCTACTGATGATGCAGCAGGGGAGGTCTGTGTGGCATGGACCATGATGGGTATGGAGTCCTGTTAGGGGGTAAAAGGGAACAGGGACATCTCTTTAGTGCTACCTGGCATAGAGCTGCTGAGGAAATATGAGTTCCTTCCCAGCTCTTCTAATAAAAAATGGGAACACAAGAGTGATTCCACAGGGTTCCTTTGCGATCAGATGAACTGCAAACAGAGTTCACAGTGCCGAGAGAACGGTGCTAAAGATAGCGGGGCCAGTCGCCTCTCCTCTCTCTCAGAGGCTGGGCTAATCTGAAGGATGAGGGAAGGAAGGAGGAAGGCATGGGAGGGAACAAAGGATCTGGTGTGGGGTCTTGGAGGGTATGGGCTAGGTATGTAGAGGGGAAACAGGCTTTCCTGGACGCTGCCCAGTAAGTGGGCTTTCCTTAACACCCAGTGTGTGCAAGGGAAAAGGCAAGCTGATTGGGGCAACACTGGCCCAGAGGTGTGCTACTGAGTGGAACGTTCCTCTGAGAATGAGCCTGGGCTCCTGCAAGCACTCATTTGCACACCCGTGCATCAAGAATTTAATTAAGGGCTGGAGAGATGGCTTAGCGGTTAAGCGCTTGCCTGTGAAGCCTAAGAACCCCGGTTCGAGGCTCGGTTCCCCAGGTCCCACGTTAGCCAGATGCACAAGGGGGCGCACGCGTCTGGAGTTCGTTTGCAGAGGCTGGAAGCCCTGGCGTGCCCATTCTCTCTCTCTCCCTCTATCTGTCTTTCTGTGTCTGTCGCTCTCAAATAAATAAATAAATTAATTAATTAAAAAAAAAGAATTTAGTTAGCAGTTGGCACTCCCTGCTTCACCTTTTAAAATCTGTGTGTGCGCACACGCGCACGCGTGTGCATGACGTGAGTGTGGAGGTCGGAGGACAGACAACCTTGGGTGTTGGTCCTTGCTTTCCATCTCATTAGAGGTAGAGTCTCTTCTTTGCCATTGTGCACACCAGCCTGGCCGGCCTGTGAGCTCCTGAGGAGCCCTGCACTTGAACTGCTGTGACTGCCCAGTAGCCAAGCCATCTGCTTCCTCAGGCGTAGTGAACTTGCAGGGTCTCTGGCCAACAGTTGCTTTATTCTGGGCTCAGCAGGACCTCTAACTGGCCTGGATTGCTCAATGCCTTGCTCCAGGCAGCTGCAGGGCACAAGGGGAGGTTGGCAAGATCTTGGTAGAAGCCACGGAAAGGGGGAGAAGGGACATCTGGCACAGCTAAAATGCACCCTGATTTTTTAGTTCATCAGCCAGCCAACAGATAGCCTGGGCTCTCCCTCCTGTGTTCATGTTAGGGATATTTTAAATTTTCCTTTTTTAAAAAAATATTTATTTACATATTTGAGAGAGAGAAAGGACATGCCAAGGTCTCTAGCCACTGCCAATGAATTCCAGATGCACGTGCCACTGGGTGTCTGGCTTTATGTGGGTACTGGGGCATCAAACCTGGGTCCTTAGGCTTTGCAGTCAAGTGTCCTAACTAATGAGCCATCTCTCCAGTACCCCGCTTTTTTGTTCTCTCACTGGCTTCTATAATTCAGACAAGTAAGGTGGGGTGCTGGGGTAATATGGGGAGATGGAAGGCAAAAGTGCTGCTTAGCCGGGCGTGGTGGCGCACGCCTTTAACCCCAGCACTCGGAGGCAGAGGTACGAGGATCGCCGTGAGTTCGAGGCCACCCTGAGACTACATAGTGAATCCCTGGTCAGCCTGGGCTGGAGACACCCTCAGTCCTCAGTGTTGTTGCCCCTCTCCTGTCCCTCACTCCACTCCGACTTCAAGCTTCCAGTCAGATTTCACCTGCCCGTCATCTACCTCTCCCCTCCAGTCTCAAGATTGTTGTCTCTCACGTCTCAGCACCTGAGCATAAGCTCTCGTCCTTCCTCCCACTCCCTGAGGAGGTGGCCTGGACAGCCCTACGCAGGCAGTGCATGGGGGTGTCTGGGGGAGACAGGAGGAGTCGAGGTGCATCACAGAGCTCCTGGGTCGTCTCGGCAAACTCTGGGTTACTGGAGCTGCCCTGGTTTTCATCTCTCTGGGCAGCCATGAAGCTGTGGTGACACCTGGACACATGCCTGACTGCCACTCATTTGGGTGAAGACCCAGGCCAGGGTGCAGGGTGGTGTTCTAGGAGGAAGTGACAAAAGCCACTTTTCCACTCGCTTGGGTGAGGACCTGGGTCAGAATGCAGGGTGCTGGGACTGTAGGAATGGGCCGCTGAGCCCAGCTCAGGCTCATCCATATTGTGAGTGCTCAATACACTTGCGGTGGCAGGGCCTTCTGTGCATCCAAAGATCATCTGTGCAGGCCGGTGTCATCCAGAGCCAACAGAAGAGGGAGAGGAAGGTCAAAGACAGAAAGGGACATTTCACAACAGAGCCCAGGTTAGGGTGATGTAAGGTGGCTTTGAAGGTGGAGGCAAGCCACAAGTCAAGGGGTGAGGGGACTCGCTGAGAAAGGCAGGCAAACTGACAGAAAGTTCCAGAAAGATTTGCCATACTACTATAGTTTTAACCTTGAGGACTGTAACAAAATAGGTGTGTGCTATTTTAAACCACTATAGCCATTTGTAACTGTAGCCCCAGGACACTTGCACAGGTCCTTGGTGTTCAGAGGAAGATACTGAAGCCTCCAGGGTGGGTGTTAGGGGCCCCACATTCCATGATGGGATGCACCACCCCCTCACCGCCTGACTCAACTTCCCCACATCTGGCTTCTCTGTCTGACCTTTCTGCTAGCTGGTCTGACCTTCTCACAGGGGAGCCACACTGCCTCAGCAGCTGAGTACATCGGGGTGAAAACCCCAAGGTTGAAAATAGTTCTGTACCTTGCTTGGCTAGGTTTCTACTCTTGGCCCACTGTGAGGCCACTGGCTCACAAAAGCCACTTCCTTCTGCCAGCCTCATCCTCACTGGTGTTCACCTGATGAGCTATGAGGTGACTATAGGGCTTTCTTGAAGTATAAAGAACTTCACACTGGGCCCCCTTGTGTGGGGGGAGGTGGCCCGGAGGCATGCCTCTGAAGAAGGACGCCTTCTGTGTCCCTAGGCAGGCTGTGGCAGGCATTTCGGGGACAGAGGCTTGCTATCTGACTCTTTCTCTCATTCTACGATCTTCCTCGTTTTGAGGTTTAAGTTGGCATTTCCTTTCTTGGGGTGTGAGATCTGACCACGAAGATGTCACGGCCAAGAAATTATTTCCACTTAAAACCACGGTGAGCACCGGGCTTTCTCGAGAACCTGTCGCTCTCTTCCCTCGCATTCTGTGCTTAATCCGAAGGTGGTTTGTCACTGGAAAATGCAAATGACATCATCAGACACATTGCTTTAGGTTATGTGGTAGGAAAGGAATTATTTTTAAATGAAGCTCTCGACTTCTGTTTTATTTCACAGAAGATTGCTCTTTAAATGCCAAGGATCTGCAAAGTGCCCTGAGCACAGAGAGTCAAGTCATAGTGGCTTCTAAAGGCATGTCACTTACTGCTCCCTATAGAGCAGGTTCTAGAAGAACGGTTGTGGGATGAAGTGAATGAATGAATGTGTCAGTAGGTGAGCAACAGGTTCTGAAATGACTGGAAGGTTCTGGAACTGATCACCCCCCTTTTCCACTAAGGCTGGCTCATGTGCTCACTTGGACCCCTTTACCAAGTGAGGGTTAATTTCCCAAGTGTCTCTGGGGATTGTGACACTCACCCATGGAATGCCAAGATCCCTTTCAAAGTGGTGGATTCAAACGCCATGACCCCAAGTTGCAGGCTGTAACACGTCCAAGACAGGCCCCTGTAGTTGATCATCCATGACCAGAAATGTTCTGTGTGGGTTTAGTGTACGGGGACAGTCACAGTGTACCTGAGTATATTAGTGACTTTCTTCATTACCGTGACAAAACACCGGACAAAATCAACTTAGTGAGGAAGGGGTCATTTTGATTTCCTAATCTAGAAACTCCTTCATAGACATGCCCAGAGATTTGTCTCCTAGATGACTCTAGAACCTGTGAAATTGACAGTCAATAGATTTAACCATCACATTGAGTACAAAATGAAGTAGCTTCCTAATTATGAAGGAAGAGCCCACTGTTGCCAGAGACTGTGACACGTGGTGTCATCTATCCCTCCCTTCATCTCATGAGCATCATTCCCACTGTTCAGATAGACAAACTGAGACTTAGAGACCAGGTGACAGGCTGGAGCTGGCATTAGAGTTGGCTAGGAGGGGCATGGGTTTGACTGCCACCATGCATTCTGCCTTGCTTGCGGAGCCCTGACTGTGTTAGGCTCCCCATCTTCCTCTGCCTGAGATGGGGGAGGGTCCTATCCTCACACTCAGCTAAGAGTCCTGTCATCAACAAAACAAGTCTTCCCCAGAACCCCTGACAGTGATTGGCTCGGGAATGAGACATGTGATCGTCTAGTAGCCAATGAGATGTGAAGAAATGACCCGTTAGGCCTTCTGGGAAGGTGCTGCTTTCCCATGGCCTGGCATGTGCCCTCTGAGTAGCTGTGGGGCCACAGTGGCATGTGGAGATGGGAGCGACAGAGCATGAAAGTGCCATCTTAGGCTACCTGAGGTTAGGACTCCTTGAACACAGACTATCCCCAGGGTGGGGGCTCTGTTTCTTGCTGCCTCCCAGGGGACACATTTGGATTCCCTTCCTCACCCTCCCAGCCCTCTTGTGAAACCCAGGAGGACTCTTTAGTGTCCTGACACTGGCTTCCTCATCATGCTGGGAAACCACCTGTCTGCTTGGCACCTCTGCTTCAGGGCATGTGACTTGGGACTCTCCTGCATTGCCCTGTCACTGGAGTGGAAGCAGGTGTTGTATGCAAATGAGGCTTGCTTAGAGTAGGCGATGCCAGAAGGGGTCAGGTGTTTCCCGAGATCCCATAGGGCTATTCCTGGCATTGATACAGGTCCCAGGAGTGGACGGTGCCCGGGTGGATGGCTGCAGGGCCACACTCAGCTCTTTCCCTAGTTCCTTCCATCTGATTTGTGTGGTTCCCGTGAGGCTCGCTTACCACTGGCCATGACACCACACTCTCCTGTCTGGAAGCCCTGCCTCCTGGATAGCTCGGGAGCAGTCCCCTGATCTTTTCTTTTAGTTTCTCAACAACCTTGTGAGATCATTACTGTCACTCCTGAGGAGACAGAGGCACGAAGAGGTTCCACTGCTTGTTCAAGGCCACACGGCTGGCGGGCACTGTCACGGACTAAACGGGGGCTCCAGCGTTCCTCTCCCCTGCTAACCCTCGCCGTAGAATACACTGGTTACGGCAGACTGTTCGATCTGATGCTGCTCACAGTGTGCAGCAGGCCCAGGAGACAGAAGGGCACATGTCAGGAAACTGCTTGGAGGGACAACTCAGTGACTAGGTCCAGTCCTCTGCCTGTGTACATCTGGAAACTGGAGCCCAGAAGGTCACCAGGCCAGGGACATATGTCTTGAATGGAATCTATTTCTGGTGGCCCTTTCCTTCTAGAGTTGGGACATCTTGGGATTGGACGGGATTGAGCATCTAGCCCAGTCCAGGAATCCCACCGATAGCACCGTAACAGGTGGCCACTCCGAGTCCTTGAGCATCGAGCACCACTTCACACAAACTGTCCACGGGCCCATAGTCTCCCCAGGGTGATGGATCCAGGGGTGACGGAGGGCTCAGGTGTCAGCCATGTGCCTCAGGAATGTGTGCTCTGCTAGAACATAGCTCTAGTCAGGGGCAGAGACCAAAGTACCTAGCGGTTCTGGTCCTTGGAGGCCTCTAGCCCCCGTGTGGCCTTCAGACCCTGCAGTTCCCCGGGTTTCCAGAAGCCCTTCACCTGCTGGCTATTGGGCATGGTCCTCAGCAGGTTGACCTGAGCAATCTTCCCAGAGGCCAGGAACACGTGGCCCGTGCCGCAGCCATGTCCTGCTCTCCGCCCAGGCCTCGTCTCTCTTCTCACTTCCCCGCGTCACTGGGCTCCAGTGCTTCCTCCCCTCCCACCTGTCCTAGACCCTCGGCACACGATCCTTCCCTCGCCTGACGTCTGCTCTTCCCCTCCGGCCTGGCTCAGCACTTCTTTCTTCACGTCCCCTTGCTTCCTCCACCCTTCAGAACAAAATGGCTCCCGTTACCCTCACAGACAGTGCTGCCCAGCTGGCCCGTGGACACTCGTGGGCGGAGGCTTTTCCTTTTCATCAGCAAGTCTCCTCCATGGTACGGTACAGTCAAGGTTGTGTCCCAGAGCACCTGCTGTATCACCATCTGTCAACCCGCTTATCCGCCCACCATGCATCATCATTCCCCCATCAATCCGCATTTGACCATCCATCCACTCATCCACATGCCCGTTGTCCTTCTCCCTGTGCATCATCCGTCTATTCTCCCACTGGACATCCACTTATCCATAGACGTATCTGCTGAGCCACAATGTCAGGCTTGGGACACGAGTCAAGGGAGTCTTTGCCACCTCCAGGGAGCCACCAGTCTTAATGTCCCTTGCAGGAGACGAGGCCCTCACTTTTTTAAAAAAAAATTATTTTATTATTATGAACTCTAGTAGGAACATATTGTATATTGGTCGTATTTACATTGGGTTGTAATCTTATATCTCCTCTCCCCATCCCACTGAGGGCACTCTTCAGTGGGGTTGTTTGTACTCACTGTGGGGTCATGAAAGCACCGGTCAGTCTCAGTGGAGGCGAGGGGACAATGAGTCAGGATACACCTTCCCTCTCTGTGGCTCTTATTACAATCTTTCTGCTCCCTCCTTTACAATGCTGTCTGAGACTTGGGACATGTTATAAGTCTACTTTAGTGTTGAGCTCTCTGCATCTTCTGTATTTATGCTTTGATGACTTATGAGTGTCCTCAGTGGCCATCACCCTGGAGCAGGTTGTCAAGATAGCAGTGAGAGCAGCACTGGCGTTTAAATTGCCACTTTCTCTGTAGCGTGTCCTAGGCCCTGGAAGATCTGACAGAGTTGACTTGTCTCTTGCTGGGCAGTCAGCTGTTTTTTCTTGTCACATTGATTTCTGTTCTCTCCAGTATTTTCTGCTATCTGTGTTAATAAGGCAGATTCTCCAACCAAGAGTGAGAGTAGTGTGGAGCAAAGGCGGTAAACAGTGCTTTCAAAGACTTTTCTAAAAAAAAGTTTTATTTATTTATTTATTTGAGAGAGAGAGAGAAAGACAAAGTGTGTGTAAGAGGGGCAGAGTGTGAGTGTGAGACAGAATGGTCATGCCAGGGCCTTCAGCCACTGCAAATGGACTCCACATGGATGTGCTACCTTATGTGCCTGGCTTACATGGGTATTGGGGAATTGAACCTGGGTCCTTTGGCTTCTCAGGTAAGTACCTATTGAGCCATCTCTCCAGTCCCTCTGCTCTCAAAGAACTTTTGATGGGTACACCTCTAGTTTTAGCCGAGGAACAGTGGGAGCCTCTCTCTAGGGTCTATGGCCGTCCTAGCCACAGGATTCTGACTTGGCTCCGTGCCAGTTATGACTTCCCTCCCACTGAGTTGGCCTCGTATCCAATCAGAGAACAGGTGATTACCCCCATGGCCTGTGCACCATTACATATGGCCCTGGCCCATCTCTTAATAGAACTTACAGGCCTTTAGGACTTGGAACTCTCTGTCTAGTCAGTGAGGATTTTGGAGTTTCTTTGTGGCTTCCCTGCACTGGTACAAAGGATGGCTTAAAGTTGGCCACCTCATTTGCATTCTTAACCATTTTTAGTCTCAAGTCTTGGAGGGGAAGCTATTCTGGAACTCTAAAAACACTGTGGAAAAACATGAGTCTTGTGCTCTTGTCAGCTAATTTTGAAATCTCTCTTTCTCCTTCTCTCTCTTTCTTCCTTACCCCCTTTTCTTCTACTTTTTTTTAATTTAAATTTTATTTATTTGAGAGCGACAGACACAGAGAGAAAGACAGATAGAAGGAGAGAGAGAGAATGGGCGCGCCAAGGCTTCCAGCCCCTGCAAACGAACTCCAGACGCGTGCGCCCCCTTGTGCATCTGGCTAACGTGGGACCTGGGGAACCGAGCCTCGAACCGGGGTCCTTAGGCTTCACAGGCAAGCACTTAACCGCTAAGCCATCTCTCCAGCCCTTCTTCTACTTTTTTAAAGCCTTTGTGAAGGAGGAGTCCTGGGCAGCAACCACATCCCTGGACCTGCAGTGGGAAGTGGGCACAGGAGGATGGCCATAGGGAAGATGCCTTTGGAGCAGGGTGGCTAGGGCAGGGATGAATCTCAGGCAGAGAGCCAGGACAGCTATGAGGTGGCTCGAAGCATGCAGCCCTTACTGTACCTGAGGAAGACCCCAAACATAGCAGGAAATAGCCAAATATCAAAGACGTGAATGTCCTGATTGACAGTCACTACATGTGTGATGCTCGCGAGGTCTGAGCTGCTGGTCATGAGTACTGTTTCATGTTCGGTGATTGTGCTGGGATGGGGGTTCTCCTGATGGGACCAGGGCTCTGTTCCTGGGGCTCTGCTGCTGGGATCAGGGCTGTGCTGCTGGGACCCTCTGCTGCCTCAGCGCTGAGCAGTTACCTGCCCGGTGGCCTGTGTTCCAGCCTCTGCCTCTGTGAGGCAAGGAGGTCTGGGGTTCCTGTTTCTCAGGGTCCACATGAACCAAAAAGGACTGCATCTAAGCAGCAGTTCCAGGTTGCCTGCCCTGCTGGCCCCTGCCCAGGCAGCTTAGGGTGCACAGCTGGCACCAGAGGGACAATAGGGAGCAGCACAGGGAAGCCCTGAGTTCAAGGACACCCCTTTGGCAGGGCTTATCACTCTCAGGCATGCTGGTGGTCTGGCCAGAAGGAGTTTCAGGTTCCTTTGAGTCCTGTCTCCCAGGGCTGTGGTTCTCAGATTGGACTTGGGGGCCATCTCCTGACCACATCCGTCTACTCTCATTCTCAAGACAGAGCCACCAGTCTGGGCCAGCAACATCCTCATCTTTGTCTGCAGTGCCAGTGTGAGTGGCTCAGAACCGTGTAGGTGCACCTGGGAGTCCTGCTCCCCGGGGGCTCCCCGCAGCACCTCATGCCCAGTGTCGCATGCCAAATCCCACATAAAGCCTGCTCCTGCCCTTCAGCCTGCCCCTCCTCCCAGCTTCGGCTGCTCAGCTAAGGTGAGCTGCACAGACAGAAGCCTGCACCACCTCGGGCAGACTGTCATCATCTCCTGTTTTTCCACCAACACTCGGCCCCAGTCTGATCTGCCACAGCAGCTCTCTGAGCATATACCCTCGTGGACTCAGAGCTGGACTGTGCGTAGGGTGGCCATGAGCTCCAGGTGGCAATTTAAATTTTTATTTATTTATTTATTTATTTGAGAGAGACAGACACAGAGAGAAAGACAGATAGAGGGAGAGAGAGAATGGGTGCGCCAGGGCTTCCAGCCTCTGCAAACAAACTCCAGACGCGTGCGCCCCCTTGTGCATCTGGCTAACGTGGGACCTGGGGAACCGAGCCTCGAACCGGGGTCCTTAGGCTTCACAGGCAAGCGCTTAACCGCTAAGCCATCTCTCCAGCCCTCCAGGTGGCAATTTAAACTCAAATGATTGGCACAGGAGTCAGGACAGCCTCCCAGCTGGTCTTTAGGCTTTGGGCTCCTGCTTCATTATTTGCTCAAGAGGTAGAAAGAATGTTCTAGAACCTAGCTCTTGGGGAGGGGATGGTTCCTGACCTCCACCTGCTCGCTCTTCAGTGACTCTTGTCAGTAGTTTCCAGGTTGACTCATGTACCCCCTGGTCTCCTTCCTTGCTGCTTTATGCTGGACCCTCTTTCAGGGCTTGTTGGGGCTTTGACCAGGACTAGCCCTGAGCTTGGTCTCTGTTCCATAAAGGGGAACCCTCTTTTGGTTTCTGAACAACTGGCCCCTCAACCTTGGTTCAATCTGAGCAGGCCACTTGGCCTTGACTATCTCCATCTCCCCATCTTTACAACAGGAATGAGATGTGCCCCTTGCTGGATGGCTATAGGATCTGATAAGGAATAGGAGTGGTCATTACCCACGAGCTGCTCTGTGGTGGTGGAGATGAACCCCAAGGGTGGACGCTCATGTCTGACTGATGGTAGAAACAGGTGCTCTGTGAGGCATGCTTATTGTTACTAAGATTAAAATACTGAGCTGCGGGCTAGAGAGATGGCTTAACGGTTAAGCGCTTGCCTGAGAAGCCTAAAGACCCTGGTTTGAGGCTCGGTTCCCCAGGACCCACATTAGCCAGATGCACAAGGGGGCTCACGCATCTGGAGTTCGTTTGCAGTGGCTGGAGGCCCTGATGCACCCATTCTCTCTCTCTCTCTCTCTCTCTCTCTGCCTCTTTCTCTCTCTGTCACTCTCAAATAAATAAATAAGAATGAAAAAAAAATTAAAAAAAATACTGAGCTGCAGGGTCTAATGAGGAAGAGGTGGTGGAAAGAATGTAAGAGCCAAAGGAAGGGTAGGACTCCTTACAACGTGCTCCTCCAGACACTAAATGGCCTGCATATCCATGACCTCACAGTGCCTGACACTACCTGCACAAGACCATCATAAGGGGAGGAAAAGATCATGACATCAAAATAAAAGAGAGACTGACTGAGATGGGGAGGGCATATGATGGAGAATGGAATTTCAAAGGGGAAAATTGGGGGAGGGAGGGTATTACCATGGGATATTTTTTATAATCATGGAAGATGTTAATAAAAATTGAGAAAAAAAATAAAAAAAATACTGAGCTGGAGAGGTTGCTCAGTGGTTAAAGGGATTGGCTGCAAAGCCTGATGGCCCCATTTTAATTCCCTAGTACCCACATAAAGCCAGATGCACAAAGTGGCACATGCGTCTGGAGTTCCTTTGCAGTGGCAGGAGGCCCTGGTGTGCCCATACTCATTCTCTTTGCCTGCCTCTTTCTCTCTGTCATAAATAAATAAATAAACTACAAAAAAAATCATATGACAGGCATGCTGGTGTATCCCCTATAGCCTTAGGGGTGTGCATTCTTTAATTTTTGGAGAGATTAGTAGTATTAAGCACTAACAGGGTGGGCTTTCTTGATGCCTCATTTACAGATGAGGAACTGAGGCTTTGCCAGGAAAAGTGACATGTGTCACTGTCCACTGGCTCAGCTCGGTTTGTGTGGCTCAGTATGCCATGTCCCTGAGGGGCCATCGTGAGTGATTTTGCTTATGGTTCACTCCCTTCCATGTGGAAGGGACCCTGCTGGGAGGGACAGGGTCAGCTCTGGGGGCCAGTGATGGCTCTTTCTGTCCCCAGTCTCTTCTAGTTTCTAGTCCAGCGCTTCTCATTGTGAATTTCGGTTTGGCTCAGGTTCCTACCTTGATGCTCACGCCAGAGGGGGGCAGAGTTTCCGGGCCCCTAAACATCGGGGTGTTTCCACAACAACAAGGCGCCCCACTTCCAAGATTACTCACGCACCTTTCTGATAAGAAAAGTGAAAAGGTGAAGTTGAGAACTGAAGACGCTGGGCAACTTCCTAAATCCAGCTCTCCTCATCCTGCCCCAAGGAACAAGCGACTCCCGAAGAGGAATCGCTGGAGGAAGCCCGGCGTTTCGATGGCCCTGGAAGGGGAACTGATCAGGGCAGGTCTGGTTTCAGTATCTCACCTCGCCTGTCAGTGGGGAGGCAGGGAGAGTCCCCCCACACCCACTGGGGGCCCAAGGTGGGACTCCGCAGCGTCTTCCGCAGCCACCTGTGACAGGCAGCCCTTGCGAGGTTGCAACACAGCTGCTGAGGTTTCGTGGTCCCCCGGCCTGAGGCTGGTCCAGATGTCAAGGGCAGGATATGTGGGAGATGGAAATAGACCCCCCTGTGGAAAAACCACCACCCTGCCTAGTGTTTTGGGGACCCACACCCTATAACTGACATCAAAGACCAATTCTGGCCTTGCATCAAGCTGGCTTTCCACCATGGCTTTGCTGGTGGTGGTGGGGGGGATTCCTCCCACAGAGGAGGGGCTCAGACCCCTCAGGCTGTGTAATCTCTGTAGCTGCCCCTCTCAGCGGGTGGGGTTTTCTTGCTTAGACTGCTGTTCTGGGCGTTCGGGTCAGAGCCTGGTCACTGAGAGCAAGCCAGGTTCTGCCACCTGTCCTCAAAGAGTCAATTAAACAAATAGCAGTGTGACAAAGCAGGAAAAGAAGCTATTCAATATGCCACATTGGGAAGAGGGACAAAGAGGGCCAGGGGCATCTTCAGGGTCCTGACACGGGGTTCAGGGTTAAAGAGGTGTGGCCCTGCCCATTACTGAGCCATCATTGTCTCAGCATTAGCTTCTCCGGCAAGGTCATCTGAGAAGTTGTGAATCTGTTTTCCTGGGGACAGAGTCCCCTTGCATTAGGCTCCTAGCCCTTTCCTTCCCCTAATAGGGGTAAAATCCAATGTCTTGGGGGTCCTGTGTTTTCATAGTGTGCTAGACAAAAGGAGGGGCACATCTTTAAAATATCCCTACCAGGTGGTTACACCTTGGAGGATCATCAGGACCTGCCTCCCTAGGGGCTTCTAGAATTAAGAATCAATGCCTACACGGGCTGGGGAGATGGCTTAGGGGTTCAAGGCGCTTGCTACCAAAGTGACCATCCTGTTTTGATACCCCATGTAAAGTCAGATGCACAGAGTGGCACATGTGTCTGGAGTTTGTTTGCAGTGGTGGGAGGCCCATGTGTTCTCTCTCTCTCTTTCTTTCCTTGCAAATAAATAAATACATTATAAAAATCAATGTCTGCATGCTGTTCTTTTTCTCACAGGTATGGTGTGGATAAATGTAGAACATGGGTGTGGAATGAGAGGTCCCTGAAATCTGCTCACTTTGGAATTTGGTATGCTAATAGAAAATAACTTTGACTTGGAAAAGAATTTTAAATGTATAGAAAATATTGTCACGCCCACATTCAGCTGTCTTTCTTTTCTGCCACCAGTTTTGTGGGTATTGAAGTCACATGTCCTGTAATTCACGCATCTGAAATTTCAATCCAGCTACTAAGTAGTTAGTCAGACACTGATGGGCATGGAGGTCCCTGAGGATGGACTCCGATCCATAATCAGCAACAACGTTTTGTATTTTTTTATGAGCAAGAGAGATAAAGAAAGAGACAGAGAATTGGCATGCCAGGGCCTCCAGCCACTGCAATTGAACTCCAGGCACATGCACATCTTGTGCACATGTGTGACCTTGCACACTTGCATCATCCTTCTATGTCTGGCTTACACGGGATCTGGGGAGTCAGGCAAGAGTCCTTTGGCTTTGCAGGCAAGCCCCTTAACCACTAAGCCTTTTCTCCAGTCTTTTCTCTTTCTTTCTTAGTTTTTCAAGATAGGGTCTCACTCTGGTCCAGGCTAACCTGGAATTCATTATGTAGTCACAGGGAGGCCTCAAACTCACAGTGATCCTCCTACCTCTGCCTCCCAAGTGCTGGGATTAAAGATGTGCACCATTGCTGGCTTCCAGCAACTTTAAAAAAAAATTATTATTATTATTTATTTATTTGAGAGCGACAGACACAGAGAGAAAGACAGATAGAGGGAGAGAGAGAGAATGGGCATGCCAGGGCTTCCAGCCTCTGCAAACAAAATCCAGACACGTGCGCCCCCTTGTGCATCTGGCTAACGTGGGACCTGGGGAACCGAGCCTCGAACCGGGGTCCTTAGGCTTCACAGGCAAGCACTTAACCGCTAAGCCATCTCTCCAGCCCTTCCAGCAACTTTTGAGACTGGGGCCTGAAGCCACAGCACTGATCGCTGGTCAGAAGAATGAGCCCTGAGGGCTGGAGAGATGGTTCAGCAGTTAAAGGTACTTGCTTGCAAAACCTAACTACCCGGGTTCAATTCCCCAGTACCCATGTAAAGCCAGATGCACAAAGTGGCATACGCGTCTGGAGTGCGTTTGCAGTGGCAGACAGCCCTGGCGCACCCATCCCCCTGCTCTACTTGCCAATAAATAAATAAAAATAAATTATTAAAAAAGGAATGGGGTTAAGTCACAGCTCTGGCCGTGGGTGGAGACATGACATGCTAAATTGTCAGAAGGGTTCTAAGATTACTATTTAGCAAAATACTTCAAAGTTCAAATAGTTCAAAGGGGAATCAATCCAAATGGGTCTGCTAATCACCCAGATGGGTCTGTTCTAGAGAGACAGAAAGAAAAAATATATATAGTATATCTACAAACAAAATAGTACAAAGTCTGCCTAAAAATTGAAAAATTCAGATCTCTTTGTCCACTTCCACCCCTTGAGGGCACATGTTGCACTTTACTCATAATATACTCTTGTATTCTTCTACGGGATTCTCTTGTGTCCCCTCTGAAGTCATTCTGTGGAGATTTCAGGACCCGGGAGCCAAGGAGAGGCCCGATGAGATTCTGGTGACATTTACATTAGTCGCAGGGTTGTGCAACCTTCACCACCTTGGCCACAGGCAATTTTAGAACACCTCCACAGCCGGCCCCCCAGCCCCCAAAGCTCACTTTGGTTGAAGGGTTTCAGTGGTCGGATGAGGAGTGATTAGTGTCCTACTAACAACTGTGGCCACCTGCTGCCATCCTTATCTTTGGTGCTATCTAAACAACTTGAGGTGGCTGTATGAATCTTTGGCTAGTGCTTGTTTGTAGATTAGATTTAGTTACAGGTCTGTGGGCCCACTGGAATCACCCAGGAAGATCTCTCTTTCTTCTTCCTTCTTTTTTTTTTTTTAAGTTTTTTTTAAAAAAATTATTTATTTATTTGAGAGTGATGGACAGAGAGAAAGAGGCAGATAGAGAGAGAATGGGCGCACCAGGGCCTCTAGCCACTGCAAACGAACTCCAGACTCATGCGCCCCCTTGTGCATCTGGCTAATGTGGGTCCTGGGGAATCGAGCCTCGAACCGGGATCCTTAAGCTTCACAGACAAGCGCTTAATCACTAAGCCATCTCTCCAGCCCTCTTTCCTTCTTTTTTTTAAAATTATATTTATTTATTTTTATGAGAGAGAGAGAGAGAGAGAACTGGTGTGCCAGGACTTCCAGGCACAGCAATGGAAATTCAGAGGCATATGCCACCTTGAGTGCATGAGTCATCTTGTGTTTATGTGTCTTGTGCATCTGACTTATGTGGGATCTGGAGAGTTGAACATGGGGGCTTTGCAAGCAAGCACCTTAACCACGAAGCCATCTCTCTAGCCCCTTCTTTCTTTTATAAAAAAATTTTTATTTATGTATTTGCAAGGAGAGAGAGAGAGAAAAAGCACCAGTACCCCAGGGCCTCTTGCCACTGTGAACCAACTCCAGATGCATGTGCCACTACGTGCATCTTGCTTTATGTGGGTACTGGGGAACCGAACCTAAGTCATTAGGCTTTGCAGGCAAGAGTCTTAATTGCTGAGTCATCTCTCCAGCCTTCTCCTTCCTTCTTTTTACAGGTCTAGTTCATTCTTCTTTTTCTCTACTTTTTTTCCTTCTCTTCTTCCCTGTCTTCCTTTTTCCTTTCTTTTCTTCTTTCCCTTCCTTCCATCCATTCCTTTCTTCCTCCTTCTGCTGGGGTCTTGTGCATGCTAGGTAAGTGCTCCACCAGTGAGCCACTCCCCACAACCTTTAAAGTGATGCTAACCCCCTTCTCCATTTGGCATAAGTTGGTGCTATCATGTGGAGGGCCCTTGTTTGGTCTGTGCTGAGACAGGCCACGGCTGACCACTGCTTAGACCCAGACAGCTCTCTGAGTGAGGCAGACGTGACAGCTCTGTGATGGTCTTTCACAGCCTGGTCCAGTCTCCCACAGCAGAGTCATATTTAGGGCTGTAATATGCTGACTGCACTTGGGGACCTTGTTACTGTAGGGAGACGGCTGGCACTAAGCTCCAAGTCACTGTCGTAGGTGGCAAAAGTAGCCCAGGCAGGAAAGGAGATGTTAACTGTGACCGCGAGCTGACGACCCAGTGGGAAAGAGATATGCCAAAGAGAGACAGTGCTGCTCTTTCCTTTGCCTGCCATCCTTTTGTACTCGCAGAATTAGTGGCTTTAACAGGCATACAGGAGTAGGAATTGGAGCTGATCTCCAAAGGAAAGATCCAGAAGGCTTCTAGTCTTTACTGTCATGGGAACAGAACCAGGGCAAAGAACTGTGTCAGGCCAGAAATGGGTGGGAATTGTGCATCCCACAAATGCCGACTGTTTTTACTTTTGAAACTAGAGGATCTGGGCTGCAGACATGGTTCAGAGGTTAAAGGCACATGCATGCAAATCCTGATGGCCCAGGTTTGATTCCCCAGTACCCATGTAAAGACAGATGCACAAAGTAGTACATGCATCTGGAGTTTACTTGCAGTGGCCAGAGGGCCTTGCATGCTCATTTTTTTTTTCTCTCTCTCTCCAAATAAATAATACATAAAAAATTAAAATCCTAGAAGAGGGCTGGAGAGATGGATTAACGGTTAAGGCATTTGCCTGCAAAGTCAAAGGATCCCAGTTTGATTCTCCAGGACCCACGTAAGCCAGATGCATAAAGGGGAGCATGTGTCTGGAGTTCATTTGCAGTGGCTGGAGGTCCTTGCGTACCCATTCTCTCTCTCTCTCAAATAAATAAATAAATAAAATTAAAAATAAATTTTTTAAATCCTAGAAGATTTTAAAAAGGAAAATGGAGTGCCCATTTTCCTTGGCATGGACTTAAATTAACAAAAGGGAGGTTGAGAGGGGACTCCATTGGTAAAGTGCTTGTCTCACAAGCATGAGGAGCAAGTTCAGATCCTTACCCCCCATGTAAAAAAAGATGGGCATACCAGTAAGCACTTCACTTAATATTCATACCCTTATATTAACGCTACTCTCACTTTTGGTAGAGAACCTTCTCTTTTCAGATGGCAGTGACCTTGGGGTGACTCAGAAGGCATTGTGGTGCTGGAAAGAAGTGACCAGAGTGCTCAGTACTGCAATATCTCTATCACACCTTCCAAGGCTCAGGATCTATTGTGGAAGAGGTGGCAGAAAGAATGTAAGAGCCAAAGGAAGGGTAGGACTCCTTACAACGTGCTCCTCCAGACACAAAATGGCCTGGATATCCATGACCTCACAGTGCCTGACACTACCTACACAAGACCATCATAAGAGGAGGAAAAGATGATGACATCAAAATAAAAGAGAGACTGATTGAGAAGGGGAGGGGATATGATGGAGAATGGAGTTTCAAAGGGGAAAGTGGCAGGGGGAGGGAGGGCATCACCATGGGATATTTTGTTTATAATCATGGAAGTTGTTAAAAAAAATTTGAAAAGAAAAATAAAAGACGGGCATAGTGGCATTCATGACCCCACTGTGGCTGATACTACATACATAAGACCTGCATAATAGGAGGGAAAAATGATGACATTAAAGTGGATCAGGGCCTAGTTGGAAAGAAAAAGGGATTCAGTGGAGGTGGAGGCCAGGGAGAAGGCAAAAGAGGGTGGTGGGAAGAGATTATGATCATGGCATACTGTTTTATATGTATGGAGGCTGTCAGTAAAACAGTTAAAAATCACAAAATGTTACAAACATGTCTCCCCCCTTCAAAAATAAAACAATTTAAGCAAGCTAGGCAGAGGGGCATGCACCTATAATCCCAGCTCTGGAGAGGTATTAGGACATAGGAAGATCTCTGGAGCTCCCTGACCAGTCAGCCTGGCCTAATTGATGAGCTTTAGGCCAATGAGAGACCCTGTCTCAAAAAGAGGGGAACAGCTCCCGAAGTTGTCTTCTGACCTCCATGCACGTCTACACCTGCAAACAAACCCTGTCTCTGTAACAGAGCAGAGGCAGCCCGGGGCTCAGACCCCTTCCCTGTCTCTCACACTTAAATTTCTATCTGCTTTTGTCTCCAGCTCACGGCTTACTATGAGGTGATCACATGCTGGTTGAGGAGGAAGTTAGACACCTGGCGTGGCTAAACTATAAATAAGTCTTTATTTTATCAATTTCTCTTAAAATTCAGAGAGGCCAATGCAGTAAGGCTAATGGATCTACATGTTGGATAATAGTATCTTTTGGTTCTATAGACCACAAGTCTGAGTGGGGCCTCCCTGGGCTGACATAAAGGAGTGGCAGTGCCAGGGTCCCTCTGGAGTCTCCAGGGAGCAGCCACCACCTCACCTTTTCCAGCTTCTAGAGGCATCTGTTCCTAGGCTTGAGGATGTTTCTCTCACCCACAAGGCCAGTGGTAGCTACCGTACATTGCTCATTTGGAGTTGTTGACTCTTACCTGCCTCCCTTTCCTTCCTGGAGTACCCTGTGGTTGCACTGAGAGCTCTGGAGGATCTAGAACAATCTAACTCTAAAACCAGCGGGTCAGCATGCTCATTCCCATCCTGCATGAGTCCCTGTCGCCCAACATGGTCACGAGTCCTGGGGGTTAGGATATAGACATCTTCAGGAGAAGCACTGAATTCCAGAGCATAGTCTTTGGAGTGTCCATTTCACAGATGGAGAAACCGAGGCGTGAAAGGTTCGAGGGGCTTGTCTGAGACTATCCTCTGTCTCCATCCTCCACGGTGCGTACCGGCCATTGACTTCCGCACTCACACTGCTCACAACCTGTGGGCACCCTGGCCTGTGGCCTGAGCAGCTGTCGAAGCCACACCAGATGCTGGGTGTGCTGCCTGCCACCTCCCGGCTCCCTGGCTTCACGGATGCGCACCACACCCTCTCCACACCAGTTTCTGTTCAGTGAATGGGCCCATTGTGCGTTCAGCCGAGACCAGCTGCCACACACGGCGGTAAAAGAGAGATGCCATTGGAGGAGATGGCCCCTTGAACCACGGCTTTCTCTCACTTCTTTGAGGATCGGGTCCATCCGTCACCCCACATTCACCAGCATTTGGGATGAAGTGTGAGACTTGTGGTCCTGGGGGGGGGTGGGTAAGTGGAGTTACAGAACAGTCTTGATGGAGTCTTTCCGTGAATGGGACAGAATGGACAGAATGAGGGACACTCACTGTGGCTGGGAGGCTGACACTGGAGCCCTCCCGCTGCCACTGTTGCAAGGACAGGGAGCTGCTCAGGGCTGGCCAAGCCATGCATGGGCAGTGGAAGGGAAATGACCCGCACGTGGAACCTGCGCCTCAATATCCTTGCTCCTTGCCAAGGGCGCTAGACAAGCTCAGAATGCAGTTCGAGGGGTCCCTCCTGTCTCCCCTTTCTTCTCTCTCTCTCAAACACCTGTAGCCATAGGTTGCTTGGAAAAATCCCAGCCGCCGTCACATCGCGCCGCTGCCTGGGAAATGGCCTCTGGGGACACTGGGACACCAGCCCTGGCTTGCATGGAGCTGGAGCCGCTGAAAGCCCATTAGAAAGCCTGAGCTTTCTTTCCCAGATTTCCATGACCCTGACCTTTCCATGACCTCCACACGAGTCGCTCCTCAGGCCCCGTTGTCTGCACAGACCCTGGGCATTCATGTCTGTACCCACTGCCAAGAACCCTAGCACTTCATGACTTAAGAATCCTCCTTGAAGGGCATCCTTAACATCC
Source organism: Jaculus jaculus (assembly GCF_020740685.1). Lineage (NCBI taxonomy): Eukaryota > Metazoa > Chordata > Mammalia > Rodentia > Dipodidae > Jaculus > Jaculus jaculus. The sequence goes on from NC_059102.1 coordinate 225,818,735, forward strand.
CCGGGCTTACTGAGGGCGGAGCAGGAAGGAACCCAGTGGGGTTTTTCTACTAGTTCTGAATTATTTATTTATTTATGTTTTTTTTTCAAGGTAGGGTCTCACTCTAGTCCAGGCTGACCTGGAATTCACTATGTAGTCTCAGGGTGGCCTCAAACTCATGGTGATCCTCCTACCTCTGAGTGTTGGGACTAGAGGTGTGCGCCACCGTGCCCAACTAAGTTCTGATTTTTTTTTAAAGAAAAATTTTAATTTTTTCACTTGCATGCAGAGAGAGAAAGAAAGGGAGAAAGAGTGGGTGTGCCAGAACATCTTGCCACTGCAAACGAACTCCAGGTGCATGTGCCACTTTGTGCTCTGGCTCTACATGGGTCCTTGGGGATTGCACTTTGGCTGCCTGGCTTTGCAAGCCATCTCCGGAGTCCCTTCTTCCAGCCTCACTTAGTGAGGGCCAGAGCTCAGTTCCGCTGTGACTTCATGACCATGACAAGGACAGCAAAGAGACTTTTCGGCAGCGAGGGTCTGGGAATGGGGCTGCCTGGCTTGTCCCTCTTGGTGACTGTGGGCTCCCCATTGTGCCGCTGGGGACTCTTCTCATCAAGATCATGCTGGGACCACCACCCCATCTTCATGGCTTCCTCGTGGGCCATAGGGTGCTCTAGCTGTCCAGGCACCTTACCTACTTTGGGGCTGTTTTACCTACTCACTCCTCCCCAGCTCACATGCACTTCCTTCTCCCCAGCACTCTCCCCAGGTGGGCATGCTAAGCCTCCCCATATCTGTGTTAATGCTCTCAGGAGAATGGGGTTCCCAAGAGATCTCCCCCACTCCGGGCTGGGGGAGAGCCTAGGGACTCTGATCCAGGAGCAGGAAGGCTGCTCCAAGGAGGTGAGATCTGAGTTGAGTATAAAGGGTGATCCAGCAGAGCTAGGCAGCTCAGGAGGGATGCTTTCAGCCCCAAGAACAGTATGGGCAAGGATCTGGAAGACAGTCTCATTTAAAAAGCAATAGCCATTTGCATTCCTAGATGCTCTTGGCAGTTTCCCTCCAAGGTGCTTCCGGGCTGAGTGAATGTTTGAGAACTGGCAGCGGAGTCCAAAGGGCTGCACGTCTCCTGTGGTCCCGTCTCTTTCATACCTGTAGCGTATTTAAACAGCTTTACCACAGGGCATACCTAGCCAGAGTGATCTGCCCTTGAACTCTGGGAGAGAATTTTCATTGACAACAATGGAAAAACACCTTTCTTGAAATTAAAAAAAAAATAAGTACTTTTTGACTTATCAGAAAAACAAAAAGGTCATGGCTGCCTGGTTCCATAGGCACCTGTGAGGGATGGTAGCCTATAGGGTTGGGACAGGAGAAGCCAAGGGACAACAGAGCCATGGGAGACCCCCCTGGGAATTCCCGCATGGCAGAAAGTAAGTGCGGGGGGGGGGGGTGGAGTCCTGTCTTGGGAGCCCCAGGACTGGAGCCTGGCTCCCTCACACAGGCCTAAGGTGATGAGCATTGGCTCTGGCAAGCTTTCCATGGACCCGAGAAGGAGGTGCCACATTCCACGCAGGATTGGCCAGGATCCTTAGTGGCACAAATGGGTCTTGCATGGCAGAAACCAGGGATGCCTTTGGACACCCTGCTACCCATGCCAACATCTGGCTGGGCTTCGGGCAGGAAGGGCCACTGGATCAAGATTCCCCTTCCGGAGAATTTCACGAGCCACGGAGGGAGGCAAGGGCTCCCTGGCGGGTGTGGTGTCTCTGGAACTGGTCTGCATCCATCACCAAGTGGTGAGAAAACTCGAAACACCCCCGTGGGGAAGGGAAACCACTCTGGCTCTTCAGCTCCCTCCCTCAGCCACTGCCTTGGTCAGAACATGTTTTTCCTTGACTTTTTTTTTCAATTATAAAAATAATACAGCAGTAACCACATTATATAAAATTTGAAAGGGGAAAACAGAACCGTACCCCACCTGCCCTCCCCCCTCCCCCCGCCCAGAGGCTATGGTCTATTTTGGCATCAGACTCAAGGCTCAACTGTGATTGTTTTTGAAACTTATTATATCATGAATGTCATTCTCTTGCTCCACATTCTCGTCCTATAATGTCAGAGTGGAGAGCGCGTGTCACTGATAAGCAGCCCCCTGTGTATGACCATGAGGCTGTGTGTGCATTTCTGGTTTTCAGGGATAGTGTTGAAAATGACCAAGATTTTGGTTTTCTTCTTTTTCTTTTGGGCATGTATGTGTATGTGTGTGTGCCTGTGTGCATGCATGTGCACAGGTGTGTGTGCCCGTGTGTGGAAGCCAGAGATTGGTCCACCTAGGTGTCTTCTTCAATCAGTCTCCATGTAATTTATTTCATTTTACTTAAATTTTTTTAACGTAGGGTCTCACGGTAGCCCAGGCTGACCTGGGATTCACTATGTAGTCTCAGGGTGGCCTTGAACTCATGGAGATCTTCCTACCTCTGCCTCCTGAGTACTGGGATTAAAGGCATGCGCCACCACACCTGGCTTTATTTTATTTTGTTTTTCTTTGCTTTTTAAGGTAGGGTATTGCTCTAGCCCAGGCTGACCTGGAATTCATTATGTAGTCTCAGGGTGGCCTTGAACTCATGGTGATCCTCCTTCCTCTGCCTTCCAAGTGCTGGATTAAAGGTGTGCGCCACCATGGCTGGCTCTGTATTATTTTTTTAATATATATTTTATTTATTTGGGTGTGATAGAGGGAATGGGCGCGCCAAGGCCTCTAGCCCCTGCAAACAAATTCCAGACGTATGTGCCACCTTGTACATCTGGCTTATGTGGGTACTGGGGAATTGAACCTGGGTCCTGAGGCTTTTGCAGGCAAGTGCCTTAACTTCTAAGCCATCTCTCCAGCCCCAGATGTCTTTTTAAAAGTTAAATTGCCACCCCAAATTTCCCTGTGCTCCTGTGAAATCGACCTCTTCCTACCTCAAGCCCCTGGCAACCACTGATCTGTCTTTTTTTAAAATATTTATTAGAGAGAGGAAGGGGTGGGGAGAATGGGCATGGCAGGGCCTCTGGCCTCTGTTATTTTGAGACAGGATTTCTCAGTGAACCTAGAGCTCACCTACTTGACTAGTCTATCTGGCCAGCAAGTCCCCGGGACCTTCCTGTCTCTGCCTCCCCAGTGCATGTCACCACACCTGGCATTTCACATGGGTTTCAGGGATCCTGATTCAGGTCCTCGCTCTTGCCCGGCGAGCATCTCCCCAGCCCTCAGGTATGTGGACTTTTGCTTCTGTTGCTCTTAGGACAATGTGTAGGATTGATATTACTCGGAGGCGAGTGTCACCTGGTCCCTGAACACACCTCCCCCCAACCCCGCCTGGCTGACCACAGGCAGCCCTGGGGTGCTCCCCGCTCTGCCGACACTGAAGTGCAGGGCTGCCTCAGGCCTTTTGCACTACCACCCCTTCCAATTGCTCGTCTGTGTGGCTTTTCTTTCCCGTCCACGGGGACCTGCTCCAAAGGGGGTTGTCCTCTGGTATTGTCCAGCTTTGTGTTTCTTGGGAGTACTTGCTGCCACCTGGCAGTGATTAATGGAGAACCTTCCATGAGATCAGAGACTGGGCACTGGCGCAGGGCCTGGCATAAAGAAGGTGCTTCATAAACACCGTTGACTGAACGCTTGAGCGCTTAAAGGACTGCGGATGTCTTCAGGTCTCCGTACAGATTAGCAAATCCTTTAAGGAAGTTTGGCTGCGTCTCAGTGTCCTCACCCCTGGCTCCTGCATAAGTGCCAGGGATCTGTGAAGATGCAAAGTAGGCTTTCCCTGGAGGCTGGTCCTGAAACATTCAATCCCCAAATGCCACATGGATGCCTACTGGGCAATGGAAGCTGGACGGAACAGCAGGCCTGCCTTCTTTTTTTTTTTAAAAAAAAAGAAGTATTTTTTATTTTTTGAGAGAGAGAGAGAGAGAGCATATGCCAGGGCCTTTAGCCTGCTGCCAACAAACTCCAGACACATGCGCCCCCTTGCCACCCCCTTGTGCTGCTGGTGCGACATTGCGTGCGTGTGTCACTGCGTGTCTGTGTATATGGGACTGGATAGTTGAACGTGGGCTCTTAGGCTTGCAGGCTAGCACCTTAACTGCTAAGCCATCTCTCCAGCCCTAGGCCTGCCTTTTTTTATTATTTTTATTTTTATTTTTTATTTTTCAACATTTTTCTAGTTCAACTTTTTAAAAAATTATTTATTTATTTATTTGAGAGCGACAGACACAGAGAGAAAGACAGATAGAGGGAGAGAGAGAGAATGGGCGCGCCAGGGCTTCCAGCCTCTGCAAACGAACTCCAGACGCGTGCGCCCCCTTGTGCATCTGGCTAACGTGGGACCTGGGGAACCGAGCCTCAAACCGGGGTCCTTAGACTTCACAGGCAAGCGCTTAACCACTAAGCCATCTCTCCAGCCCCTTTTTTTATTTTTAATTTTTGCGTTTTTCGAGGTAGGGTCTCACTGTAGCTCAGGCTGACCTGGAATTCACTATGTAGTCTCAGGGTGGCCTTGAACTCACGGCGATCCTCCTACCTCTGCCTCCCGAGTGCTGGGATTAAAGGCGTGCGCCACCATACCTGGCTCTAGGCCTGCCTTCTTAAGGGTACATTCTAGGTACCACCTTGTCCTTTCTCTCTTTTTTTTTTTTTAAGATTTTTTATTCATTTTTATTTATTTATTCGAGAGTGACAGAGAGAGAGGGAGAGAAAGAGACAGATAGAGAGAGAATGGGCGCACCAGGGCTTCCAGCCACTGCAAACGAACTCCAGACGCGTGCGCCCCTTGTGCATCTGGCTAACGTGGGTCCTGGGGAATGGAGCCTCGAACTGGGGTCCTTAGGCTTCACAGGCAAGCGCTTAACCGCTAAGCCATTTCTCCAGCCCTGTCCTTTCTCTTATCAAACATCTGCCCGGGTTTCATTTTATGAGCATGTTGACTCAGACGCCAGCTCCACAGCAGCACACCTCCATCCCCTCAAGTCTATTGATTTCAGGCCATAATCACCATCTCCTGAGAACAAAAAAACTGACCCTTGTTGAGTGGCCAGAGCAGTGGGCTGTAGCTGCCAGTTTACTGTCAGGGCGGTCTGACCTCAACCCACCCCAGACACAGGTTTGACCTCCGTGCTGTGCTCCTGATCAACTGACTTTGATCAATTGGAAGCACTCTTTCTCTCTTGCAGGGAAGTTTCTCTTTGTAGCAGATCTGGGCAGCATATACCTGCTACTGTCCTGGAGGGTAAGACGCAGTGTAAGAGAAAATAAGTGAGCTGAGCTCATGCTTCTTTTAGAACAAGACGTGCCTCCTTGACAGACTTCTGCAGCAGAAATGTGGCCGGACAGACCCTGCCCAGAGCCGAGGGAAGCCCAAGCCAGGGTTCCATGCTGGCCTCCAACATCGATTTGCTGTGTGATCTCAGACATGTCACATGTCCTCTCTGAGCTTCAGGGTCTTTCTGGATGGACTTCTGAATAGGATAAGAGATCTTCACAGAGCTCACTGTGAGACTGCATGGGATTAAGAACATGGAGGCCTTGACTTTGGGCAGCAACTTGTCTTGAGCCACTCACTGAGGACCCCACGGAGAGGAGGGTGGCCTGTGAACCATCTTGGCACACAGTGGACTCAGTCTTGGGATATACTGGCTCCCTTGTCCCTTCCCTTATGAAACAGCCACTACTAGATTTCCCAGTTCCCCAGAGGCACACCTCCTGTCTGTCAGTGATGGCTCAGGTCTGACCTGGCCTCCAGCATGACTCAGGCACCCTAGGGTCCTGCTGGCCTGGGCCATGTGTCTTAAACATCCAGGTGTGCCCTGTCACCCCAACAAACAGACCAGTGGCTCCTGTCTCCCAGCACTGTCTCTCCAGTTGTGAATAAGCTTAAGTGGCAGGTGGCAGCTCCACCTGCTGTCTTTGAAGCCACCGAGGATAAGCCCTGGCGGTTAACAAACCTCGGGGAACTCTTCAGAAGGAATCCCATTCAAAGGGCCATAGGTGGTGCCTCTCACCTCAGTTCCCGCTGCCCTTGGGGCTCACAGCCTAGGCGCCACCATATAGGTAGTTGATGACACGCCTTTGGCTCCCACAGGCTGGGGAGTGGAGCCGTCACTGTGTCCCCAGGGATGGTAGGAGGCTTCAGCAGTGGCCTCTGTCCAAGTGAGGCATTGCCAGCAAATTTGCCAGATGTCTGAAGGACCCCAGGCCGCCTCAGTTTCTACCTCTGTTTCCAGGAGCAGCCTCGGGTTGACAGGGGACCCGCGAGGATTGGTGGGAAGGGCCGTCAAGGGCAAGGGCAGGCTGTGAGTGTTCCCCAGAGCAGCACCCACGACTGGGGGCTCACGAGTGCCGTGTACATCCCATGCTCCAGGTGTCCCTTACTTTTCGTGACAACCCTGCGGGGCTAATGCCATCATCCTTCCCTTTTTTTTTTTTTCCCAGCCGGGGAAACAAAGGCTCAAAGAGGCGAGGCCTTGTCTACTATGACACAACTTGCGAGGGGCAGGAAGGGGTCACTCAGGGCTGGGGGACTCAAAGCTGGTGCTGACAACTGTAGGTTGAGAGGACAGGACCAGACACCCCCACATTTTCTGGGTGTTTTGGGGATAGTCCCATACACTGTGGACAGCTGGGCTGTGGAAGGCGGCAACCTGGGTGGGTTTGGCATCGTGTCTCTGCATCCCACAGGTGACTGTGGTACTCGTGGTCAGAGACGTCTGGAAGAGCCACCGCCCTGAACCAGCAAGCTCCCTGGCCTCTTCTTCCCCAAAGCCGACCACACGGAGCAGCCATCTGCCGGTGATGGCGGACACCTGTGTGGCCGCAGCCTCTTCCCCAGCCAAGGAGGAACTGGGTCCAGGGATTTCTCACTTTCACTGATGCTAACTAAACTGAGGCTGAGGGGTACACCTGAGGTCTGTGCCATGAGCAGGGGTTTCTTTTCTTTTAAACTTCAATCACGGACTTTTTTGGTCCATAGCAAGACCTTGTGGGGAGCCCAGAGGGTCCAAGTTCACATCGGGGTGCAGCCTTGGCAATGGACGTTCTGTGGGGGGTAAAGGAATATAAACGACAGGTGACAGCTCCAGTGCCCTGCAGCCTCTCAGTTCTGCCTTCTGGGTGATCCTCAGAGCTGTTCCTTGAACTGGGAACCGCAGACAGGGGCCTAGCCCATGAGGTGAACGTGGTGCCACCTTGGCATGTCAATTCAGTGGAAGACAGGCTGGGCTGGGAAAGGTCAGGCAGAGACAGGATAGAAAGACAAGGTCGACTAATGGGAATGGGAAGGAAAAGAAGGCCCTCAGCCCCGGCTCCAGGTTGCCTTGCCTGCTGACTGGCAGCCAGGAACCTTCAGCACTATTGAGAAAGCCACAGCTGTCCACAGAGAGAATGTGGGCTTTCCCAGAGACGTCTGAAATGAGGATGGGCTCAGTGGGCCAGTGCTTGAGGGTCTGAGTTTGGGTCCCCAGAACCCATGTAAAATTCAAGTGTGGTAACACGTACCTGAAACCCCATGATTTGGGAGGCGTATACTGGAATATTGATCTCTGGAGTTCGCTGGCTATACAGTGTAGTCTAGTTGGTGATGCCCAGGCCGGTAAGAGGCTCTGTCTCCCAAGTTGGCGCATGAGTCTGGAGCTCGTGTGCAGCAGCTAGAAGCCATGGTGTGTCCGTTCTGTCTGTCTTTCTTCTATCTCTCTCTGCTTGCAAATAAATAAATAAAAAAAATATTTTTTAACAAAAAGAGGTGGATCAGGCTGGAGAGATGGCTCACCAGTTAAAGGTACTTGCCTGCAAAGCCTGCTGGCCCAGGTTTCATTCCTCAATGCTCACATAAAGCCAGATGCACAAAGTAGTGCTGGCATCTGGAGTTCCTCTGCAGTGGCAAGAAGCCCTAATGTGCCATATGTACTCCCTATCTCTGTCCAATAAATAAAATAAAATAAAAAGAGGTGGATGGCATTCCCAGGAATGACACCCAAGGTCGCCCTCTGGCTTCCATATGCACTTCTCCCCCGCCCCCCCCGTACCCACACACATGCAAATAAAAAATAAAAAATTTTTGTGGAATGAGTGCAAAACAGTATTTAAAATATAAGACCAGATACTTTCAGGAAATTTGAACTTTTCCAAGTGTTTCACTCTGGAGGAAATTTAACAATTGGCTTTCCTCCAGGCAAAAAGGGTTTGCCAGTTTTCACCGTGTAAGTATGTCACCAGAACTGCTGGAGTGATGTGGCTGATTGCAGACTTAGAAGAGGTGGGTCAGTGGGCTTCCATGGCTGGCCAGCGCATGAGCCTTGGTGACAGCTGAGGACAGTAAATCCAGGTGTCCCTGTAGGATGCGAGAGGTGAGAGAGCAGAGCCTTTATTCGTGATGAGCCTGTGGGGAAGCTGAAATGAAGCTAATGTTAGAATCTGAGTGCCACTTCAGGCAACTGAAGTCTTTGTCACCTGCTGAAAAACATCCTGTCATCTGTAAGTGGAGATTACCATCAATGGCTCATGGCCTTGAAGCTCAGTGGGGGTGGAGGGCTGTCGTCACACAAGCTCTGTATAAAGTGATGAGCAAAGCGTCACCCACTCGTCCGTCTGCTTACCTGAAGTGGTTTAAGGACACAGGCATTATTTCCCCACTGGGAGGCAGAAAGCCGTCAGCACGGCCATGTGGATGCCTGAGTTGGACTCCGGTGTGGGCGCAGCTTCCGGAGGCATGCGGCAAACACTGCTCAAGGCTGTTGGGTGTTGCTGGGAATGCACGGCACATCTTGCTCTCTCAGCTGCCCAGAGCTGTTGCTGTGCTTGAAAAACAGAATGACCCACCCAGAAATGGGAGTGCAGACAAGCCCTGCATGCAGCTGCTGGAGCCACGGACCCCATACTTCTCATGGGCTGTTTCAGAGAAGTGAAGTCCTGGGTTGTCTCCAGGCCTCCAGAATCCCATTGTCTTCAGTTTGCTGAGACTTTCCACTCTGATGACATTGAACAACTCAATTACCTTATAAGTCCTTGCTTATGTCTCTCTGAGCCAGGCCTGGACAAGATCTCTTTGGTATGTCCTTCCAGTCCTTATAGCCACTTGGACAGATAAGCTGTGCTATACCCATTGTGCAGATTGGGAAACTGAGGCTCAGGGAGAGTATTTCCACCAGGCCATCCAGATTGAGAATGCATTTGAACCCATATTGGTTAATCTTCAACTTTTATCCTGATGCTACTCAGTAATTTTCTTGTACATGAACAGAATTCACTCTTTTTTAAAAAATATTTTTTACTTATTTAAGAGAGAGAAAGAAGGAGAGGGAGAGAGAGGGAGAGAGAGAGAGAGAGAGAGAGAGAGAGAGAGAGACAGAGAGAGAGGGAGAGGAAATGAATGGGCATGCCAGGGCCTCCAGCCACTGCAAACGAACTCCAGATACGTGCACCCCCTTGTGCATCTGGCTTATGTGGGTCCTTGAGAGTTGAACCAGGATCCTTTGGCTTTGCAGGCAAATGCCTTAACCGCTAAGCCATCCCTCCAGCTCTAGAATTCACTCTTGTCAGTCACTTTAGAATTGTGTGACATGGCTGACATCGAAACACCAGACCCCTGGGTCTGTCATCATGGGGACTGTGAGTCCCTATGAGAAGGCCAGCTCAGTCTCTAGTTAAATGGTCCTTCGGCATCACTGTGAACTCAAGCTGGAGGGAAGGCTGCAAGAGCCAGCACTACCCTACACAGCTCCCCCTGAGGAGGGAGGAGCCATCAGTGGAGAGTACCCGAGCACAGCAAGAAGAGATTCTGAGAATTCCAGAAAGTTCTATGAGGTCTTGATTTCCCACAGTGCTCCTCTTGGAACCATATGCTTACATTATCTTAGTCCCATCGAAAGCCCTGAGAGGGACCTGCTGCTCTCGCCCTATTTTGTAGACAGAATCTACAAAGAGGACCAATGAGAGGGAGTCTCTTGCTGAAAGCCACCTGCCAGGAATAGGAGGATACCTAAACACGGAGGCCATAGCAGGGCCTGGACTGGCCCCCTATTCCAGTCCTCATTCACCGCAGTGAGCTGGCCTCTGGACTGTGAGCTGAGAAAACTCAGCAGATATGTCTACTGGGTAAAGTAACAGGGAAGCACATTCACCAGGGCAGTCAGCTGTCCATTTCTTTGTCTTCTAGAAGGATTTTCTGGGTCCTTCCTGACCTGGTATGTTCTAGCAATGGAATTCAGCCTGGACAGAAAGAAAACAATGCTGTTCTCCCCTGCCTGGCTGACAAGCAGGAGCCAAGTGCCCGACCACATCTTTGTTGCCATCGTTGTTGTTTATTTTCAAGGTAGAGTCTCATTGTAACCCAAGATGACCTGAAATTCACTGTGTAGTCTCAGGGCGGCCTTGAACTCATGGTGATCCTCCTACCTCTGCCTCCCAAGTGCTGGGATTAAAGGCGTGCACCACCACACCCAGCTGAATCTCTTTAAAAACATACTTTTGTTTATGAGAGAGAGAGACTGAGAGAGAGAGAGAGAGAGAGAGAGAGAGAGAGAGAGAGAGAGAGAGAGAGGAAGAATACAAGCATGCTAGGGTCTCCAGCCACTGCAAACAAAATCCAGGCACCACTTTGTGTGTATCTGGCTTTACATGGGTACTGGGGGATTGAACCCAGACCGTAAAGCTTTGCAAGTAATTGGCCTCAATGGCTAAGCCATCTCTCCAGCCCCCTGACTGCATCTTAATCAGAGCCTCAGAGGTTCAGAGCCAAATGCATGCTTGACCCTTGAATCCCATCCTGTCCTTGGGCCCTTGCTGACATTCTCTCAGTTTCCAACCACCCAGCCTAGCTAAGCTGGCCTGCTATGGGCAACAAGGCCAAGGGTTTGGATCCATTTGGAAACTGCCCAACTGTTGAGTTCTCAGCTGAGCCAGTGGAGGACAGGATCTTGGAACATTGACTTTCCTCTGAGTATTGTGTGGAGGAGCCATCAGCAGAGCCCATGAGAAGCTTGTCTCCAGCATTCCAGTCATGGGTGTTGAGGGTCTCTCTGGAAAGGAAGGAGAAACAGGAATCTAGAACCTGGGGCTGAGAGATCGTTCAGTCAGTAAAGTGCTCACCTTACAAATATGAGGATCCAAGTTCAATTCCAAGAGTGCACGTAAAGAATGCCGGATGTCAGCTCTATCCCACCCTCCAAGGCTCAGAGTCCATAGCGGAAGAGGTGGCGGAAAGAAAGTGAGAGCCAAAGGAAGGGTACCCACTCCTTGCAATGCAACTGTCCAGACAGAAATTGGCCTTGATATCCATGACCTTGTAGTACCTAGCAAGACCTTCACAAGATCCTCATAATAGGAGAAAAAGATGATGACATCAAAATAAAAGAGAGACTAATGGAGAGAGAGGGAGGGGATGTGATGGAGAGCAGAGTTGTGAAGGGGAAAGTGGGGGAGGGGAGGGAAGTATGGTTTATTTCTGTAAATAAAGAAGTTGTCTCTCTCTATATGTGAATGCCAGATGTGGTGGTTATCCCAGTACTGGGGAGCAATGGCTCCAGAAACGTCAATGGTGTAACATATTCCACAGGGAGAAAGAAGAGAGGCTACCTCTCTTTAGCACGCCTTGGAATCTAGGAGAGATCCCAGAAGGCTTGTGTCTCGCATTTCATTGGCCAGAACTGGGTCACGTGGATATTCCTAAGCTAATAATTTACTGGGAGAGGGTGACCTAATTGGCTTAGCCACTTAACTGAGTGGGACCTCCCTGTGCATGACAGGACCCTCTGTTCTCTGCTTTTCTTCTTTTGAAATCCAGTTTCCTGACCCCTCTGTATTAGAATGTGGGCTCCCCAAGCACAGAGACTGGCCCCAGGAGCCTGGTTTGTGCCTCCGCCCTGACTCCTCACTGGCCTACCGCAGACTCCATGGCCAACGTCAACTTCACCAGACTTTGTTCGCAGCCATCGATGACGCATCCACTTCCTCACTGCCCTGCAGGGTCGTGGCTCTGCTAATGTCCTAACCCTGAGAAGGGGCTCGAGATGCCTTCCCTCTCTGTCCTTTGCTTCCTCTTCCTGCCAAGGTGTGGTATGGGCCTGCAGTCTCATAAGCATTCCTGTCAGCTGAGACACCCCCCAAGTCTACCAAGTCGAATCTGTGGTAATGGTCAATAGAACTTTCTGGTCTCTGTCACCATCTTTCTTTTCTCTTGAGCTCCACAGCTTTTAAAAATTATATTGTGTGCATATGCATGTGTTTGTGTGCATGCATGTATGTATGTGTGTGTGTGTGTGTGTGTGTGTAGGCCAGAGGGCAATCTTGAGTGCTGGTCCTCAGTATTGCTTTCCACATTGTTTTATTTATTTTTAGTTTGAGAGAAAGAGAGAAAGAATTGGTGCACCAGGGCCTCAGTCACGGCAATTGAACTCCAGAAGCTTGTACCACCTACTGGGCATGTGAGATCTTGTGCTTGCCTCACCTTTGGCTTATGTGAGATCTGGAGAGTCGAACATGGGCCCTTAGGCTTCGCAGGCAAGTGCCTTAACCGCTAAGCCATCTCTCCAGCCCCTATTTTATTTTTCAAGTATTTTTGTTTAGCTACTTGAGACCCAGAGAATGAGGCAGACAGAGAGAGAGAGAGAGACAATATGGGTGCACCAGAGCCTCCTACCACTGCAAATGAACTCCAGACACATGTGCCACTTAGTACATCTGGCTTTATGTGGGTTCTGGAAAAGTGAACCCAAGTCATCAGACATTGCATGCAAGTGCTTTTAATCACTGAGCCATCTCTCCTGCACCATTTTATTTTATTTGCTTTTTCGAGGTAGGGTCTCACTCTAGCTCAGCCTGCCCTGGAAATCACTCCGTAGTCTCAGACTCATGGTGATCCTCCTACCTCTGCCTCCTGAGTGCTGGGATTAAAGGCATGCATCACCATACCCGCTGTCATTTTATTTTATTTTATTTGAGGTAGGGTCTCGCTCTAGCTCAGGCTGACCTGGAATTCACTATGTAGTCTCAGGTTGGCCTTGAACTTGTGGAGATCTTCCTACCTCTGCCTCCCAAGTGCTGGGATTAAAGGCGTGTGCCACCATGCCTGGCTCGTATTTTATTTCTGAAACATGTTTTCTCATTGGCCTGAAGTTCATCAATTAGGCCAGACTGGCTGGCCAGTGAGTACCAGGGATTTTCCTGTGTCTGCCTCTCCAGCTCTGGGATAACAAGCATGTGCCACCACATGCCATATATCTTATGTGGGCTCTGGGGCTTGAACTCGGGTCCTTGTATTTGAGAGGCAAGAACTTCACAGACTGAACCATCTTTCTAGCCTTCAACAACTTGTCATTTTGGACACTTTTTGTACTTACTGAGAACTTGAGAGGGATGGACAGCAAGATGTACTTGCTCCCCACTTTAAAAAACTGGTACCCTTTGGCATATCTGCTTTTGTCATCTGTGAAGCTATATTTTTTGGCCCACTTGAAAGTGAGTTTCAGGCTTGTTGATAGACCATCACACCCACAAAGATGCTGGCAGTTTCTATGAAGAGTAAAGTTTTCCATTTATAATCCCAATCCTGTTATCACATGGAAGAAATTCAGTATCATTGTGTGCACAGATTCATGTGTGTCTCTCTCTGTGTGTATAGTGTGTACAGATGCGTACATGCCTGTGTGCTAATGTGCACAGACCAGAGAGGAATATCAGGGTCCTCTGTCACTTCTGCATGATTGCCTCAGAGTCTCTCTCTGAAATGGGTGTGGCAGTCAGCTGCACATCGTTGGGATGAACCTCCAAACCAGACACAAGTTATGGGAGAAAGGGAATTTATTTGTAGCTTCCAGGTCCAGGGGAAGTTTCATAATGGCTGAAGAAGGTGGACCCCTTTTACAGGTCCACGCAGAGAGAAACACCACCAGCTGACCATAGGCAAGCACACTCCAGGAAGCCCAGGCAGAGCTCAAACACTCTGCATATCTTAGGCTAGAATTCAGATCTGCCCCAGTAACAAACACTTAAGGGCTGGACCTCAGGATTCGCTCAGTGACATCTCCTCCAGCCAGGTAGCTGGAAATCCAAGGAGCTTTAATCAAACTCCTGAATCTGTTGGGGGACATCCATTCAAACTACCACACTGGAGCAGCCATTTTTTGGATGGACTGGTTGATCAGTGAGCCCCAGGGACTCCCTTGTTTCCATTCCCTGCAGGACCACACCTGGCTTTTTACGTGGATGCTGGAGATAACAGTCAGGCCCTCGTGCTTGTGTGGCGAGGACTCTTCATCTGTTGAGCTACGGCCCCTGGCCTCACATTTATATATTTATTTGGGGGTAGGGTGTCACTCTAGCCCAGGCTGACCTGGAATTCACTACGTAGTCTTGGGCTGGCTTGCAAGCTCACAGTGGATCCTCCTACCTTTGCCTCTCAGGTGCTGCAATTGAAGGCATGTACCACCATGCCTGGCTAGTATCAACTTCAATATCAATCTCTGTGGTCATTTCCAAGTGGGCATCTGTCCTTGGGGTTCTTTTTAAGCTGAAAAGATTAGTTTCTTCCAGGTTTCTCTAAAGCAACCAAGCTTACATGGAGATCACAGTCTTCTCAGCCAGAGTTTTTTCTCCTTCTCTTCTCCAGCCCACTTACACACCTCAGGAGCATTTCTTAAGTCACATATAGGGCAGATCCCGGATGGCATTGAGTCTGCAGCTCACGTGCCTTGTTCCAGGAAAGTTCCAGTTCTTGGCCATAGATAACATAGATAACATAACTCACAGGGCATGGGTTCCACATTTCCTCCCAGTCCTGGCCGGTTCACATCTCTTGACTCATCATAACATCCGCTGACCACGTCTGCACACCAGCGCTTGAAGCCACTGTTCCTCTGGCTCAGGCTGACCCTTTTCGGGGAAGTGACTACTTCAGGGTCTGTGGTCACAAAGCAGAGGAAGGCCTCTCTCCGACAAATAGCAGGTACATTTGTTTCTAAAATTGCAAGAAAGCAACTATTCTACTTTCTGGGATCCTAGAGTGCACAGTGACAATAATGATGGTGACCATGACATCTTTCTTCCTGCCGTGCTTTGGGGCCTCCAGGATGATGTGGAGGCACGGAAGCAGTGGGTATTACAGAACACATGTGCTGTGCCTGGCGTGGTCTCACCTGCCCAAGGTGCCGCCTTGCACAGCAAGGCACAGAACATCTCAAATAAGGTTTGGAGCTAAAGCATCGGGCTGGGGCCTGAGCACGATCCTAAGTATTCAATAAGAGGGAGGCAGGGGAGACTTCACACACAGCAAGGGAATATGGTGGCAGGGACTGGGTGACAGGGTTATAAGCCAGGCCAGCAGCCAGCAGAAGCCAGTAGGATGCGGATTCTCCAGTGGGCCTCCACAGGAAGAACAGACCTGCTGACACCTTGACTTTGACTCATCAAAGTGAACTTCAGAGCCTGGAGTGGTGGCACACGCCTTTAATCCCAGCACTGGGAAGGCAGAGGTAGGAGGATCGCTGTGAGTTCAAGGCCACCCTGAGACTGCAGAGTGAATTCCAGGTCAGCCTGGGCTAGAGTGAGACCTTACTTCGAAAAAACAAAAACAATCAAACAAAAAAGAACTTCAGACTTTTATACTTTCATAGCACTGGGAACGGAACCCAGAGCTTTTTGCCAGTGCTGGGCAAATGTTACCACTGAGCCACATCCCCAGCTTTTTGTAATTTTTACTTTGAGACAGTCTGACTAAGTTGCCTAGGCTGGTCTTGAACTGATTTTGGACTTCTGCTTTCGAGAATTATGAGAGAATAACCTTCTATTATTGGGGCAACTTGTTATAGCAGCCATATGGGTACAATGCACATTGTTCCCATTTTACAGAGGTGAGCCACTGCAACGGATGTCAGGATCAGCTGATGTTGCAGCCCTGGCTGGGTCCCTATGTCCTGCTTTACATTTCATGTCTCAACTATGGCAGCCGAGGGGTTATGCTCTGTCTTCTCTTTGGCTGGAGCATAGCTAGAGGGCTGCTTAGTTTAGGGAAGTTCTACAATGCAAAGTGATGCAAATGATTCTGAGGCGCTCAGTCTATCAGCTGAGAACAAGACAAGAGATCTAAGTCAGTTCTCCATCTGAGGAAGAAAGCTCACCTTAGAGGGGGCTGGAAGACCACCAAGATGTACATTAACTGCTTGGTGGTTTTGTTCTCACACAGAGGTCATGATTGACAGTTTCCTTAAATCAACAGAGGGAGACAACGCATGATTAGCATTCAGAACAAAGTAGGGAGTCAAAAATAGGGAGCCAGGCATGGTGGCACACACCTTTAATCCTAGCACTAGGGAGGCAGAGGCAGGAGGATTGCCATGAGTTTGAGGCTTCCTGGAGACTACACAGTAAATTCCAGATCAACCTGGGTTAGAGTGATTCTCTACCTTGGAAAACCAAAACAAAACAAAACAAACCAAACCAAAACAAAACAAACTTAAAATAGGACTGGGGCTGGTCAGATGGCTTAGCAGTTAAGGTGCTAGCCTGCAAAACCAAAGGACCCAGGTTCAGTTCCCCAGGACCCATATAAGCCAGTTGCACAAGGTGGTGCATGTGTCTGGAGTTTATTTGCAGTGGCTAGAGGCCCTGGCATGCCCATTCTCTCTCTCTCAAATAAAAAAATAATAAAAATGAAAAAGTAAAAAAAATATATTTTTTACAAAAATAGGACTGGGTTGGAGAGATTGCTCAGTGGTTAAGACACTTGTTGCAAAGCCTAACGACCCTGTGATTCAATTCTCTGGTGCCCATGTAAAGCCAGATGCACAAGGTGGCACATGCATCTGGAATTTGTTTGCAGTGGCTGGATGCCCTGTTGTGCCCATTCTCTCTCTCTCTCTCTCCTCTCTGTATACCTCTGCTTGCAAATAAATAAATAATAAAAACATTACTGTTATATGAGGGTGGTGGCACACACCTTTAATCCCAGAACTCTAGAGGCAGAGGTAGGAGGATCATCCTGAGTTTGAGGCCACCCTGGGGCCTCAGAATGA
Source organism: Jaculus jaculus (assembly GCF_020740685.1). Classification (NCBI taxonomy): domain Eukaryota; kingdom Metazoa; phylum Chordata; class Mammalia; order Rodentia; family Dipodidae; genus Jaculus; species Jaculus jaculus. Next base: position 225,835,757 of record NC_059102.1, read on the forward strand.
GTTGTAGGTCAGTTTGGTCTAGAGTGAGGCCCTACCTGGAAAAAACAACAAATGGGACTGTCACTATTTGGGTTAGTTAGGTTGGGCTAAATGATGCTGCAGTAACAATGCTCACAGGCTCATGGAATTAGGAGTGTACTTATTGAGCAAACTGCATGTGGCAATGTGCTAGAAACGAAGCTAAAACTTGACCTGACTCACTGAGTTACTGTAAGAGTTAATTGTCAGCAGACAAAGAAAATCTGAAGAGAGAACTGTCCAGAAATGGATGATAGGAAGGAAAGACAGTTTAGGCTAAAACGAAGTAAAATGGGGTTCATTGCTAGGGTGGCCTGACTACAGAAATGGTTTATATGCAAGCTGCCACATTTTGTTTGTTTACTTACCCCTCCTCTTTGAGAGACCAGAAAGAAATAACACGTAACTAATTAAACAATGACACTGCCATTGTAGGACAAACCATTGTGAACAAAGGAGGATCCCGGGCTCGGTTCAGATAAGGAACTAACTGATTAAAGTGCCGACCTTTGCTTCTGAAACTCATGCTCGCTTGCTCAACAGGACATTCCAGAAATACTTAGCTCTGGGGGCCTCCGGCCCCTTGCAAAAGATAGGATCTGCAAGCAGTCTGCTGACCAGAGATGAGTAACTAGAAATGTTCGCGCGCGCGCCTTCTTGGAACCAATCATTTTAAAAGATGCTATGTGACATAACCCTTTTGCCCCCTTCCCACTTTTTTCCTTTATAAACCCCTACTTTTAGAAGGTCGGGACTCTCTCCCACTCCCGCTGCGTCGGTCTGTGTGGATTGAGTCCCTGCTTAAGCTTGACATTAAAAGAAACCTGTTGCTTTTACATTCGAGTGTCTTGGCTTCTGTGGCGGTCCTCTAGGTGACTCCTGGGTGACCGGGGGTCTTGGCTCCTGGTCAGGGGTCTTGGCACAACATCTTGGGGGCTCGTCCGGGATCCCTAGAGACCCCCAACGAACCCAAGACCCCGAAGGTTTCTTCTCTGACCGGCTGGGTGAGTAACTGAGCGCTCCTTTTCCTTTTCTTTTTCTTCCCTTTTACTTTCAGTTTGCTGGCAAGCCGCATTCATGGCATTTGTAGTCCTGTAATTTTGGACAGGTCTTATGTCCCTGGTGGACGCACCGTAAGGGCAGACCTGGAGGAGGCTTGAGACGTCTTGCCCCCTCATTTGAGTAGGGACCCTGTCCTGGAGGACAGAGCCAACCTACTGAGGAGACCAGCTCCCATTTGTACCGTGTTTGGTATTGTTGAGCCGTCCCTTAAGGACACAGACTCGTTTGGCCATCACGGATTTGGGGAGACCAGCTCCCATTTGTATCGTGTTTGGTATTGTTGAGCTGTCTCTTAAGGACACAGACTCATTTGGCCATCACGGATTTGAATTTAGCTCTGAAGTGCACATAACTCTCTATTGGGCCCTCTGTGTTTGTGTTGTACTTGTATGTCTGTGTGTTACGTTCACCCTGATCCTATGGACGCTTTTTCCTGGACGTTTATAACATGGGACAGACACCTTCTTCTCCTCTAGGACTCTGTCAGGCACACTGGAAGGATGTCAAAAGTGTCGCCTGAGAGAACGGAATAGCTGTTAAGAAAGGCAAATGGATCACACTCTGTACCTCTGAGTGGCCCACCTTTAATGTAGGATGGCCACCAGAGGGAACTTTTCACCTGAATACCATATTAGAAGTTGAAAAAATTGTTTTTCGTCCTAGGAGTGGACACCCTGACCAAATTCCTTATATTGCGACCTGGAGAAATTTGATAGAAGAACCTCTTCCTTGGATAAAGCCCTTCCTTCCTCCCCTACCCCTTTCTTCACAGGTGTTGGCTGCCTCCCCTAAAAGAGATACCAAACCCACTGCAGAGGTGACGGCCCCCATCCTCACAGGAGGAAACGAGGAAATCGACATCTTCCCTCCCCCCTATGTACCTCCTCCCAACCCTAATCCTCCCCAACCCCCATTAGAGGCCCCAGCCCCAGCCAGCCTGCCTCCAAATCCACAGGGACCAGCTCAGGCTACACGGAGCCGGAGGGCAGCTACCCCACAAGTCCCTGACCAGACAGTGGCTCTACCGCTCCGCCCTGCTGGACCCATTGATGCGGATGGGAATCAGCCCTTTCACTATTGGCCTTTTGCCACCAGTGACCTGTACAACTGGCGTTCTCAGAATGCTCCCTTCTCTGAGAATCCTAGGGGACTGACTAATCTGTTAGAAACTGTGCTCTTCACCCACCAGCCCACCTGGGATGATTGTCAGCAGCTCCTACAGGTTTTGTTCACCACTGAGGAGCGAGGCAGGATCACTGAAAGTGCCCGCAAACTCGTTCCAGGGCCTACAAGAGATCCCACCACCGACCCTGCCATCATAAATGGCAGTTTCCCGACTACCCGCCCCACCTGGGACTACAATACGGCAGAAGGTAGGGAGCAACTGACAGTCTACTGCCAGGCTCTGATGGCAGGTCTCAGGGGGGCTGCTCGCTGCCCCGCAAATCTGGCTAAGGTAACCTCCCTCTATTTTTTTAGAATGCTTGATGGAGGCTTCCCGGAGATATACTCCTTTTGGCCTTACTTCTCCGGGTCAACAGGCAGCGATAACAATGACATAGATAAGGCAGTCCGCTCCAGACATTAAAAAGAAATTACAACATCTGGAGGGTTTACAAGATCCAGCTTTGACAGACATAATTAAGGAAGCTGAAAAGGTTTATCATAAGAGAGAAAAAAAAAAAAAGGAAGCAAAAGAGAGAAAAAATAATGGGAAAAGGAGACAAGAAAGGAACTTAAATAGGATATTGGCTACAGTGATTAAAAAAAAAAAAAATTTTCAGGCTGAAGTATGTTGGGATAGTTTGCTTGAGCTTTATCAAATTTAAGTCATGGGTAAAACATAAAATTGTTTTATGTTAATAATAAATTTCTGTGGTGCATGAAATCAATAGTTATCAAGTTTAAGCCAAAATCATTGGTTGTCAAATAATGTTTTTTTTTCTTTCAAAAAGATTTATCAAGGGTTATATTAATATTTAGCTAGCTGTTTGGTCTCAGAAAAGACCAGATTCTACTCTGTTATATGTAAAGTAACTGTCTCAATTTTGGCATCTTAAGTCCAGTGCTTATAACAAAATTAACCCTTAAGACATATTCCCTACTTTAGGGCACAGCCTCATGCTCAAACAATGGTCCTCATATGAAAAAAACAAAAAAAGAAAAAAAAAATCAAGCTCCATGGTTCTGTTTCCAATGTTCTCTGGGTAATTTGTACCCACACAGGTATCTGAACTAATCAAAGATGTTTTCACACAGGTGCTAAGACCTTATACTGTCTTACTTGTTTTCTAGGTTAAATAAGTTAAGTTTGTAAATCAACTGGTACTGTTTTCAAGACTGTTAACAGGTTCTGCCTATACTTATAAATGTTGGATATTTAAAATGGGAGATGTGCCTACTTTCTATACCTCAGATATATATATGACTTATGCTACCACAGTACAACAAAAATTTTAAAGATAGGACAAAATGATTTTAAAAGCCCTGTGCCATTCTTTAGTTAAGTCTATTTCAGTAATTAAATGTGCTCTATATGTATGTACATCCAAGCTGGTGTAACTTCCTTTCTAAGTGTGTTAATCACCTATGTAGAAGCCAAAGCCAATTGGAATCATCGGAGTAAAAAGTGTCAATATTTTGGCCTATGCTCCCATGTCATGAGGCCACTGGAGATGATAGGACACTTCTACACTGGCCCCCTGGTAAGTCACCTGTCTTCCTGAGCAGGGAGGATATGGAGACCCAAACAAAAGTGGTGTACAATGTAAAACAGGAGAGTCACAATTGAGGAGCAATCAGTCCTCCTGACTTCCCAAAGAAGGGAAAACTACTTGGCCAGCATGGCGCTGACTCATCCTAACAGGCAAAAGACACCAGTAAGCTATGGGGCTACTCCTGTGTCCCTAGAGTCTCTTTGGAGAGCCATTAATGACCTCCAAAATTAATCCTTAATTAACTTTTGGCTATCTACAAGGTCTTAAACACTCAGAGAGAAATGTATAACCAAAGATAAAAAATAGCTCTTTATTATTAAGATTAAATGTTATGTATATGTTTCTGATAACTCTGCTAGCATCTCATCTGTTTTACAAGCCATGTTAAATACTACTGTGCCATTTAATGAACAGTTCTGAAAGAAAATCTCAGCCAGCTCATCCTCAGATGGTCCTGAGATGATTCAAGCCTGTCTACCTGGATTCCCTCGACCTACAAAAAGACCAGTTTGCTGTGTGTTCACTTCTCAGTAACTCCTTACTTTTATTCTTTCTTTCCAAAGTTATCTTTCAAGATTATCTTCCTACACTGTGGGGTACATTAAAATAGTTCCCCTCTCTAGGAGAGATTCTCTAACTGCAACAAGTCTCCACTTCATGTCCCGTTCAGCAGGAAGTAGTAAATGATCTGATGTCTTCGACCCAGTCCCCTAAAGCAGTTAGAGTGTCTTCTCATGAGAGGGAGAAATAAAAGGGAAACAGACTGTCTATACCATACGTTCCTGTTGTCATAGATAAAGTTTACTTAAAATAAGTTTATTTAAAGTTCCTCAAATAAAATTATAGAGCTTGGTTGAAATGCCATACAGATTAAAAGTTCTAGGACCTCCCTTTTATGAGGGAATTGCCATCTCCTGTGTCTACTAACAGTGCAGAGGGATTATTCTGACACTCTGCCCCAGAGGGGGGTATTACTCTTGCATCCATTTCTGGCCTCGGACTGTGTCTATTAGGCCCTGATATGCTCCCTCCTCTGACTCTTGAACCGGTATACAACCAAACTGCTATTATCAATGACTCCTTTATATATACTAAAGCCCCTAGTAACTCCTATCTTGCTTGTTCCACGGGGCTGACTCCCTTTATTGTTAACAAGGACTTTTTACAGACTAAGGACTATTGTGTTGTAGTTATAGTTTTGCCACGATTTTTCATTCATGATTCTGAAAGTTTTACATCTACTATAGATCAAGGCATTGCCATTAAACCAAAAAGAGAGCCTTTAACTGCCCTCACCCTGACTGTGCTCCTGGGACTTGGTATTGCGGGAGCGGGAACAGGCATTGCCTTGCTGGTAACCTCCCAACAGCATTTTTCACAACTCAGTGCCTTAGTGGACAGAGATCTTAACCTCATACATGAGGAGATACAAGATCTCAAAGATTCTTTGGCCTCGCTCTCTGAGGCTGTAATTCAAAACCGGAGAGGGCAAGATTTGGTGTTCTTAAAGGAAGGGGTTTAGATTTACTCCTTCTACAACAAGGGGGACTATGTCAAGCTTTAGGAGAAGAATGTTGCTTCTATGTTGATCATTCTGGAGTAATTAAAAAATCAATGACGAAAATAAGGGAAAGATTAGAGAAGCGGCAACGTGAACGCATACTTCAAGAAGGATGGTTTAAATCATGGTTCAATCGCTCCCCCTGGTTCACTACCTTGATATCCACCCTCCTAGGACCCCTACTCATCCTACTTCTATTGCTTACTTTTGGCCCCTGTATTTTAAATAAGCTGGTACAGTTTATGAAACAACGGCTAGGCACCATCCAATTGATGGTACAAAGAAATTACTCCTACCAACCAGTGACAACCAACATAGATACAGGAAATATTTAAACACTAAAATAGGGACCCTAGATAGGCTCCCCAAGACACATAGAGAGGGGGAAATGAGAGACCAGAAAGAAATAACACGTAACTAATTAAACAATGACACTGCCATTGTAGGACAAACCATTGTGAACAAAGGAGGATCCCGGGCTCGGTTCAGATAAGGAACTAACTGATTAAAGTGCCGACCTTTGCTTCTGAAACTCATGCTAGCTTGCTCAACAGGACATTCCAGAAATACTTAGCTCTGGGGGCCTCCGGCCCCTTGCAAAAGATAGGATCTGCAAGCAGTCTGCTGACCAGAGATGAGTAACTAGAAATGTTCGCGCGCGCGCCTTCTTGGAACCAATCATTTTAAAAGATGCTATGTGACATAACCCTTTTGCCCCCTTCCCACTTTTTTCCTTTATAAACCCCTACTTTTAGAAGGTCGGGACTCTCTCCCACTCCCGCTGCGTCGGTCTGTGTGGATTGAGTCCCTGCTTAAGCTTGACATTAAAAGAAACCTGTTGCTTTTACATTCGAGTGTCTTGGCTTCTGTGGCGGTCCTCTAGGTGACTCCTGGGTGACCGGGGGTCTTGGCTCCTGGTCAGGGGTCTTGGCACAACACTCTTGGCTATGAAAACTATAAAAGTAAGGCTAGAGCTTCTTTGGAGGGCTACCTCAAGCTCCTTGGCCCCTGGGTAATAAATTCTGCTTTCACTCATACTGGTGTTGGAATGATCTTTCCATAGAATTTCTTCAGCAGCAAGAACATACTGAAATTCTCTCCACTGTATTGGACACTCTCTTCAGCCTAGGAAGCAAGAAGAGAGGCTGGTGGGTCACTGGGGTGATTTCCTAAAGAACTCTTAGTTCAGTGCCTCCAATGACACCATGACCTCCTGCTGGGCGTCACCTCTTGAAGATGCCACCACCTCTCAACCTGGCCACCGTGAGTACCAGGCTTCTAGCACATCAGCCCTTGGGGGGCGGGGGGGGGCAAACCACATCAAACCACAACAGCCTCCTCCCCTTTTAAGGGAGATGGAGCCACGTGCTTCCATCAAATATGATGTGACGTTGGGCAGCATGAAGGGCCAACAGACTCTGGTTGGCATTCCTGTGTCTGCAACTTTGTCATGTTTATTGAATCTATTGAGACATGGTGTTATAAATTTTATTAATAAAATTAATAAAAGTTATTAGTGGAGACATTTAAATTAAATAATGGAAATTAGAGAATAAAAACATTTTTGCCCTGAGAAGCTAGTGGGGAGACAGGCTCCTAAATGTTAGTTCCCATCGTTATTATTCTAGGGGTTCTAGGTTCATAATCTTCCAATTAAGGAATTAAGAGGCTGGTCTCCATTAGTTGGAGCACAGGATGGGGAGAGAAGGTTCAGGAACAAAGTAATAGAAAAGCAAGGTAACAGTGTGTGTCCTAGGTGACCTGGATGAGCAAGATTGCAGTGGGTACCAAGGTGACCCTGATGGTCTCAGTGGGTACCTTAACTAACTGGCCCCGATGACCAAGGTTGCAGTGTGTGTCCAAGATGTCCCTTATGATTACAGTCATAGCAGGTGCTGGCCCTAATGAGCAAGGCTGTAGTGAGTGCCTCAGTCCATTGTGCTGATTAAAGGCACTGTGGGTGCCCAGTTACACTGACCAGTAGCCTGGACATTGATTCCCAAACTTCAGTGGTCGAGGATATAGCACTTATCCTTAGATTTCTCCTTGGAGAGACAGAGGGATGACCATGTTGAAGGGGTCAAATTGTCCAGCTCAGGGCAGGGGCAAGGACCAGCTGAAGGAAGTGAGACTGGCGAGAAGAGGCATGATTGGCATCCATGGCCTATACTGCTGCCAGGGTTTCGCCCACCCAGAGCACATGTCAGAAGTGCTTGTGGCTACTGGGCTCTGGCCTCAAGACTTAGGCCCTGACCTCCAGTGGCACACAGCCTGCGGAGAGACGTGTTTATCTGGGTAGGAGGAGCCGGGCAGGGCCAGAGTGGAGGCTGTCTGGTGAATGGATGTGGGCATGGCTGGCGTTCAACTTCTCTGGGAGAGTGCTGTGTCTGCATTCCCCTCCCTGAACTATATCCTATAGTTGAGATCAACAGATGTTTGTAGAATGAATGTGAAGAAGGTTGGGTGGATGGGTGAAAGGGTGGGGGTATGGATGGGCACCAACTGCGCTTGGTGTGAGCAGTGTTTGTAGAGAGCTCAGCTCTGCTGCTCTTAGAGCCCCTGAGGTATCTGCAGGTGGGGAATATTTGGATGAGGGGAGGAGCCCAGGCATCTCATTTACAATAGCGTTGGTTAAAATGTGGAGTCAGGTTGAAAGCTGCTGGCCTCAGGAAGAATGTTTTCCGTGTGGGGCTGGGGGGTGGGGTGCTGAATGAATCTCAGGGTCCTAGCTCTCAAATCTTCCTGCAACAGGAAATGCAGCTTCACCAGAGCCAGACAGGGTCACCTCCATGCCTCTGGGTCACATAGGTGAAGCCTGGGAACCCAATACCTGGTGCCTCAAGGGTGGGCGTGTGCCACACTTGCTGAAGGCGAGATCCCTGCCAGCTGCCACCAGCACTTGGCTACGTCTTGCTTCCCATTCGCTGCACTCTGGGTTATTGGCTTCAGTGGTGGGGCTGGGGTGGCTCTTCACAGCTCCTCCATGTGACCTCCCCTGGAAGTAGGCAGGTGCTCTGATTCATTTAGGGGGTTCAGGGAGCTCTGATTCTCAGACTGAGAGATGCACAAGGCTGCTCTGACCCAGCAGGAGGATGGGCATGGTGTTTTTCCACTGGCTCCCAGTGAAGCCAGGGTGTGGATTACAGTGAGAGATGAGGGGACACCATAGTACCATTTACCACTGGATAAGGAAGTATGCTTGGGGTTTTGAGTGGCCTTTATAAAAGATGGTACCTGGGCTGGGGAGATGGCTCCGCAAGCAGGAGGACCTGTGGCGGTTTGGATATGCAGGGTCCCCCACAGACTCATATGTCGTAAGGCGGACCTTTGCTGGAGGAAGTGTATCTCTGGGAGTAGACCATGGGGTGACCCAGCCCAGGCCTGCTTGCGGCACACAGCGCACTCTCTCTGCTTCCTCTCTGCTGATGAGAAGATGTGATGCCTGCTGTCTGCTCCTGTCTCGCTTTTCCCACCATGATGAAACTTCCCCCTTGAAACTATAAGCTGGAAATAAGCCCCTTTCTTCCACAAGTTGCTTCTGGCAGGGCGTTTTGTTCCTGAAGTGAGAAGGTAACTGCTCCAGGACCCGAGTTCCGATCTCTAACACCCACCTAAAAGCCAAGTGTGGTGGCGCTTGCATGCAATCTCAGCCCTGAGGAGATGGAGACATGAGGGCATGTGGGGCCTGGCTGGCCAGCTGGAGTGGCTGAACTTGAGAGGGAGCCTGGGAGCTCTTCTAGGCAGCCAGGGTGACCCCTAAAAGGAAAAGGACAGAGGAGTCTGCACCTGTTAGAAATCAAAAGACGATCTGACTTTTCATCCCTTGTCTGGTTCCCTAGACTTGTGTTTTGATTTTTTTTTCCCCCCACAAACAACCTGGGCTCCTCCTGGGAGGGAGGTCTTTTCTAGGATTTAAATCTAGCTATAATATTGTGGTTGGTAAAGGTTTAGTCCCAAGGATTTGGCATCATGGCTAGCCTCTTCCTGAGACAGCCCCTAGCCCAAACCAATCAGCTGTCCCTCAGGTGAGCTGAGCCAGAAGTTGGGTCCCACTTCTATAAGGTGGTGGCTCATAATTTTCCAGGCATTTTTAGAGATTGTAATGGTCCTGTCACTTGAAAGGAGGAGGCAACTGGCTTGAGTTCCAGGCCAACCTGCCTCAAGACAATAAAAATCTGCTTTAGCTACTCTTTTTATTTTTTAATTATTTTTATTTATTTATTTGAGAGCGACAGAGAGAGAGAGAGAGAGAGAGAGAGAGAGAGAGAGAGAGAGAGAGAGAGAGAGAGAATGGGTGCACCTGGGCCTCCAGCCACTGCAAATGAACTCCAGATGTGTGTGCCTCCTTGTGCATATGGCTAACATGGGTCCTGGGGAATCGAGCCTCAAACTGGGGTCCTTAGGCTTCACAGGCAAGTGCTTAACCACTAAGCCTTCTCTCCAGCCCTGCTTTAGCTACTCTTAATAAAATCTTTTACAGGTATGTTAGAGGTATTAATAAAGATTATCCCCCTTAGCAGGGCGTGGTGGCTCATGCCTTTAATCCCAGCACTTGGGAGACAGAGGTAGGGAGATCACCATGAGTTTGATGCCACCCTGAGACTTCATAGTGAATTCCAGGTCAACCTGGGCTAGAGTGAGACCCTACCTCGAGAAAAAAAAAATTATCCCCCAAACAGTTGTCATGTTTCTCTGTATAGGAATACAGATGTAGAACTTTAAAAAATGTATTTCATAGAATTTATAAAAGGAGATGTCTCAAATCAATGGGTTATATAAAATTTATAGGTATGTATACTGGTATTATAAGACAAGTCTGGCTGTCAATTTTCTTAAATTTTATTTAAAATGTAGAGATTTTAGTGATATAACAATAAGGAAATTCTAAGTTTTTCTGTTAAGGATGTTTCTCTACAGATTTCTAATAATACAATGGTTAATTCTTTGAGGCTAGACTACTTGCTTCTTTGTCAGTGGGTAATAAGATTAATCAATCTGGTGTAGTTTCTCTTAATAGGTTTTTAAGAAAGATGGTTGATTATAAGTTGATATGAGATGACTGAAGGAACTGGAAAGGAATTTTTCAATGTTGGACATGTATATATGAAGGTATGTTTATGTGGAAAAACTATAGGAGATCTGAAAACCAAATTTTATGAAGGACAAAACAAACTATTTTTCAGTGTAAACATAGATAAACACCATGCCCAAAATTAAGGGTTTTTAAAACTGTTTCCAGACTCTTAAAGATGCTCTATTTTTTTTTTATATATACAGGAACACAGACTTACTATAAATTCAGCTTACATTAGACACTGGTGATGTCCTCTCCTAGGTGGGTCACAATGTCATAAGCACAGATGTAATTCACACTCTCTAGAGGTCTAACTAGGTTACACACAGACAAGAACCTATCACCTTGTGTATTTCAAGTGGATAAAATAAATTTCCTAGGCAACAACAAATGGAAAATTTCAAAATAACAAGCAAGAACTGTCAGGTTGCTTATTTCTCTGTTGTTTCCTTTTGCTTTTGCTTAATGCTATGTGCTATTTAAAGTCACGGCAAGCTGGACTCTGGAAAAGGGATGATGTCCCCTTTATCTCAGATGTTAAGCAGGTTTAAGCCTTGTGTTCCCCAGACCCTGTCCAGAGACAAAATGGCCAATGGTCTCTGATAAGAAAAAGGGAGTGACAAACAGCGTATAACTTTGGTTCTGGTTATAGTTCCTCTTTGTTGAACACCTGAAGTCACTCATGAAATTCAGCACTAGACAAAACGGTGAAATGGGCAAACTGAGTCAAGGTATTTGATCAGATTCCAAACGCCTTACGTAAGACAACCATCAGGCTTTCCTAAAGGGTGTATCAGAAAGTGTATATCTAGAAACAGCTATTATGCTAGAAAGACGTCAAGTAAGATCTCTCACCTGCCTCTCTCTCTGTCTCAAGTGTCAATAAAAGGTAGGATTCTGCTGGATCTGATAGGCCACATTGTGTATTTAATGTAATAAAACCAGAGATTACCTTTAAAATAATATCTTTAGTCCCTAGATCATTCTGGACATTCACAAATGGAGGGACCCATATCCAAGCCTCTTACAGAGGTATTGAAGGAAAAGTGGTACCAGGATCCCCTCCCCCAGAAGGACATTTAGGCTGTCAAGACAGGCGTAAGGGCGGAGGTCTTCACTCTTGGGCCTGTCTTGCGAGCAGCACTGCTTATGTGCCATGATGTAAGACACGTGCAGGGCTGGGGGGAGCTGGAGGTGTTTGAGCCTGGGAGCTGGCCTTGTAGGATGAGCACGGATATCTTATCTTGGACCTTCCTTGCTCCAGAATTACATAGACCACACTATGTGTCCCCTTTTGATTGGAACCAGGAAAGGTGGGTTAGGACTCCTGTAGGGTGGAGATAAAACACCCTTAATTTCTTCCCCCAAATCTGGGTCAGAGGGATGCTCCCCTCCAACGAGAAGATACAAAACAGGATGGGACATAACCTGACTTTAGATTCCTATATTTTTTTCCCTCCGTTTGTCTTCAGATGGGATAGTCGGCTTCCATGATGCCCCAAAAGCCTCTGCTAGCCTGTTTCCTTGAGGACTGGGCTAATTTAAATAGACTTAAGTAGACAATTAGAAAGCATATTAATGTAACTCCAGATACCATGGAAGAGAAGATTCTTCTTAAAGATACATTTTTAATTTAGTCAACACCTGATATTAGTAAGAAATTACGAAAATTGGTAGCTGAACCAGACAAGGACTTAGAACAGTTTCTCCAGGCTACGACTTCTGTTTATTATAATTGGAAAACTGAGAGAGAAGGAAAGGAAGCAGAAAGGGAAAAAAAAAAGAAAGTAAAAAAAGAAAAAGAAAAGGAGACAGAAAGAGCAGAAAGGGTAATAGAGAAAGAGAAAAATAAGGAGATCATAATGGTTGCTTAGGGAAGAATCCCTCAATTGAAACTTTTGATCTTTTTTTTTTTTTTTTGGTTTTTTTGAGGTAGGGCCTCCTTCTAGCTCAGGCTGACCTGGAATTCACTATTAGTCTCAGGTGGCCTTAAATTCATAGCGATCCTCCTACTTCTGCCTCCCAAGCACTGGGATTAAAGGTATGTGCCACCACCCCTGGCTGAAATTTTTAATGGGATAAGATCCAAAATATGTATACTTAATGCCAGAGTTTTAACCAGTAGAAAACCTGAGTCCAACAGTTCACTATGTTCATGGTTTAAGGGTTATGAAAACTGGCTTTAAGTCTCTCAGTAAAGTTAACTATGCCTCTCTGTTGCCCAAACATTAACTACTGGGGAAACTGAGTCTCAAAGGTAAAGGTTCACTTATAAATATTTAATTTCCAAAGATAAGGTTCTCATACCTAAGAACATCTTGACTTTAAAAATAGCTCCTGTTTTGGGCTGGAGAGATGGCTTAGCGGTTAAGTGCTTGCCTGTGAAGCCTAAGGACCCCGGTTCGAGGCTCGGTTCCCCACGTCCCACGTTAGCCAGATGCACAAGGGGGCGCACGCGTCTGGAGTTCGTTTGCAGAGGCTGGAAGCCCTGGCGCGCCCATTCTCTCTCTCTCCCTCTATCTGTCTTTCTCTCTGTGTCTGTTGCTCTCAAATAAATAAAAAAAAAATTAAAAATTAAAAAAAAATAGCTCCTGTTTTATTGATACTAATTCTATCATATGGTAGTCACTAGGTTTAATTGCTTAGGTTAAAGTGATTTAATTCTAGTCACTGTCACTTTTATCCTCCTGTTATGTAAAATATTTTGGGATAGCTTGCATAAGTTTTATCAATTTTAAGTCATGGGTAAGACATAAAATTACTTTATGTTAATAAAAATTTCTAATGTATATCAGATTAATTGCTATCCAAGGTTAAGATACAAACATTGGTTGTCACATAGTGTTTTTTATCTCTTTCAAAACAGATTTGTTTAAGTATTAGAGCTCAGCTGTTTTGGCTCAACAGTAACCAGGTTCTGCTCTATTATGTGTAATCAAATTATTTAAATCAGGATTTTGTTTAAATAACCATCTCATTTTTTGATATCCCAAGTCCATTACTTATAAGGCAATTAACTCTTAAAATATATTCCTTGATTCAGGGTACAACCTCACACTCTGTTGCAGTCCGGTTCGCATTGCTGGTAGAAATCACCCAACAAGAGTAGCTTCTGGGAAAAAGAGATTTATTTTGGCTTACAGGCTCGAGGGGAAGCTTCACAATGGCAGGGAAAAACGATGGCATGAGCAGAGGGTGGACATCACCCCCTGGCCAGCATAAGATGGACCACAGCAACAGGAGGGTGTGCCCAACACTGGCATGGGGAAACTGGCTATAAAGCCCATAAGCCCGCCCCCAACAATACACCCCATCCAGGAGGCATTAATTCCCAAACATCCATCAGCTGGGAACCTAGCATTCAGAACACCTAAGTTTATGGGGGACACCTGAATCAAACCACCACACACTCAAACAATGGTTCTCATCTGCAAAAGATAATTTGAAGCTCTGTGGTTCTGTTTCCAATATTCCCTGGGTGATTGGTACCCACACAGTTATCTAGACTAATCAAAAGTGTTTTCGAACACAGGGTGCCAAGACTTTATACTGTATTACTTCTCTTTTTACTGGCAATTTCTAGGTTAAACTAATTGCTTTGGATTTGTTGGTAGAAATACTGTTTTCTGGAAACCTACTATTTTGGACAACGGAACACTCAGGAGCCATAGATTGTTACTACAAAAATTTCAGTGCCAGGGATGGGATACCTTCCAGTGAGTTATTGGCCAGGGAGGTCCTGATGCCCCCAAAACATTACAGGCCATTGCTGAGGCTCTTGGTTTCCCACTAAGAATAGATGGTAGGACCCTATTGCTGAAGACTCCACATACTTGGCCTGCAAGGTCACTGAGAAATCCTGCTGCAGCTGATCTAAAAACCTCTTCCCTGTAGACTAGCTGACAGAAAGCTGGAAAAAAACTACACTGCATGCAGCTACATGGGAGAGAAAGAAATCTCCAGTAGAGATGCTCAACAGTGGACACTGTAAGCCTTAAATTTGGCCACACAGGCCAAATGAACCAGTGGGTGCAGTAGTGGCATGTTTGTTATGGGGGAAACCAAACACTGTCTAATTGGACTGGAGGTCCACTCCATGGTAAGGAATACATCCCTGATACTAAAATCCTACAACAGGGGTAGTCATGAGCCCTAGGGGTGTAATGTCTGCTGGTATCTGGCTAAATGTATATACTATGCTCACCAAACTGCCCAGTAAGCACTTCTCCTAATGTTCATACCCATCTATTAATGCTACTCTCACTTTTGGTTAGAGAAGCCTCTCTTTTCAGATGGCAGTGACCTTGGGATGACTCAGAAGGCACCATGGTGCTGAAAAGAAGTGACAGAGGAGTGCTCAGCACTGAAATATCTCTATCACGTCTTCCAACGCTCAGGGTCTATAGTGGAAGAGGTGGTGGAAAGAATGTAAGAGCCAAAGGAAGGGTAGGACTCCTTACAACATGCTCCTCCAGACACAAAATGGCCTGGATATCCATGACCTCACAGTGCCTGACACTACCTACACAAGACCATCATAAAAAGAGGAAAAGACCATGACATCAAAACAAAAGAGACTGATTGAAAGAGGGAGGGGATATCATGGAGAGTGGAGTTGGGAAGAGTTATGTAGGAGGGGAGGGAATAACCATGGTTTATTGTCTTTATTTATGGAAGTTGTCAATAAAAATTAAATTAAAAAAACAAGGTGGAGAGTGATTGAGGAAGACATGTAACATTGACATCTGATGTACACACACACACACAATCGTGCATATACACCTCACACATGCACCTGCACACATATAAACACATGCATGTAACACACACACACAATGGTTTCTGAGGTTGACATGAGCACAAAGTACAGATGTTACCATGGCACCTTCACCTTCCATTTGCTGAGAGCCACCCCTGATGCCACCTCTTGGTACTAAAGAATAAGGCTGGACAACAGCAGATCTCATTCAAAGTGACATCTGGACTCCTCTCAGGGCAGGGGAGCCTGCCGCACCGTGGGGAGAGGCCTTGCGCTGCTGGCTGTTGGGACAGCTGTGGCTAATTTTGCTCTCTTAAGTGCACGCACGTCTCTGCTGCCTGGCACAGCTTTTGTTGGCTGCCGTCTGCATTAGTTTTGCCTGTGACATTGGATCCTGGACTCACAGTGTGCCAGAAGCTGACCTTGGCTTTCCCTGACTTTCTTCTTCAGAATAACATGATGTCTACAGCTCTTTCTGACCCAGGTCCTTTCATGTGGAGTGAGCTCTGTTTAGCTATGGGGACGTCTTGCTCTAATCTGACCTCCTGGTCCTCCAGATACAAGCGTCCTTCCTTGTCCCCATGTCCCATCTGTGAGCTCTCCTGTGTCTTCCTCATGGAATGCCATTCTCCTTGTGTGACATGGGGCAGACCTGGGCCCCGCCTCCTTCCCAGGGTTAACAGTGGGGACATATGAGCCGGACAGCACAGGGGAGGCTGGACACATGGTGTCCCATAATGACCAGGGTTTTACTGCTACTTGGAGATGAGATTGTGAGCCAAGGCACTCTGGAAGCTCCTTGCGGGCTTAGTTCTAGAATGTCCTCCCTTGGCTTTAGTTTTGGCACATGACAGGCCTGGACTTGCCCATGAGAGCAATGAATGCAGACTAAGCCATGCCCTGGGGCAGAATGGGGATGGAGGTGCGGCTGAGCTATCCCTGCTCCCTTGCCTGCTTCTTAAAGCCCTCTTAGGGTGCCTTTGCCCTTTCAATACCACCCTCCGTCACTGTCACCCTCTGTTTGCAGAGGCTTCAATGCCAGCCCTTTGCTGTGGCCTCGGTCACTACAGCCCCTCCTTCAGGGCCGTGTCTGTGAGGACACCCCAGTTCCTGCTGTGAGGATTCAGGGATAGGTGCAGGAATGTTGAAAAGTGTACTGGAGGCCACCACGTGCCTCACACGTGGTCACCTGCTATGGGCTACGCAGAGGCTGAAGGCGTGGCATGGTATCATGGGGACATGTTTGGTGGTCCCTGTCAGTGTTTGTGAAGGACTCAGCCTGCTCACAGGGCCACACACTAAACCCATGAAGAACCTTCTAATGTCTGGCCTTATGTGGGTACTAGAGCATCGAACTTGGGCTAGAAAGGCTTGTAAACAAGCGCCTTTAACCTCTCAGTGGTCTCCCCAGCTTGCAAGAGCTTTCTTTTCATTTGGAAAAGAAAGAGGGAGAAAGAGAGAGAATGGTCGTGCCAGGGCCTCCAGCCACTTCAAACAAACTCCAGGCGCATGTGTCCCCTTGTGCATCTGGCTAATGTGGGCCCTGGAGAATTGAACCTGGGTCCTTTGGCTTTGCAGGCAAATGCCTTAACCACTAAGCCATCCCTCCAGCCCTTTTGTTTTGTTTTTGGGACAGGGCCTCACACTGTAGGGAAAGCTGACTTGGAACTTATGACAATCCTTCTGTCTCAGCCTCTAAAGTGCTAGGATTACAAGCATGAAGTATCATGTCAAACGATTCCTTCCTTCCTTTCTGTTTGAGACAGGGTCTCGTGTAGCCCAGGTTCATCTCAGGCACACTATGTAGCTGTGGCTGGCCTTGAACTCCTGATCCTCCTGCCTTTACCTCCCAACTGCTGGAATGACAGGCATGGACTACTTTGATTGACTTTCTTTTCCTTTATTGGCCCATGCCTTGGGGTTCCTCCCCTCCTCTGACCTCATATAAAAGTATGCTGTGAGGGATCATAGCCCTTCCAGGCAAGGGTCATTACCTGCCCGTGGGAGTACGGCCCTGTGAAATAGAAAAGGAATTATCTGGGGCCTATCTGGATGTATGCACACCTGCGAGCTGAAGGCTCTGCAAGCTAACTGCTGGCTTTAAAAATATTCTTATTATTTATTTGCAACAGAGAGAGATAGACAGACAGAATAGGTGTGCCAGGCCCTCCAGCAGATGCTGCAAATGAACTCCTGATGCATGTGCCACTTTGTGCATTTGGCTTTATATGGGTACTGGGGAATCGAACCTGGGTCATTAGGCATTGTAGGCAAGTGCCTTAACCACTGAACCATCTCTCCAGCCCTGCTATGTCTTTTGTGAAAAGAAAAAGGAGCCCCTTGCTCTACACAGAGCAGCATGCAGGTGGTGGTTGCTTGAAGGCTTGGTTCTCTGTGCAACCTCCTGTAGCAGTTCACATGCCTGCTTGAGCCGTTAGCCCTGAAAACTCAGTGAAATAGTCTCTTGCCAGCCACACCGTTATGTTCCCACAATCCTCACATCGCTACAGTGCATCTTCAAAGAAGAGGCTGCCAAAAAATCCAAGGATCCTTACCGATGCTGTCTGCTTCCTGAACTTACTCCGGTAAGTCAGACTCTGCCTATCTGTGTGGCATTCCCAATGATTTGTGTCACTCTGTTCTTCCGGCAGCCATAGGCACGATGGCCCCTCAGTGTGGCCTCTGGTATTCCAATCTCTCTGGCCTGTCTCCAGGTACTGAGGGTCCAAGAGATGCTTCTCAAGTGTCTCTCTGATGTTCCAGTGTTAAGCAAGCCTTTGAATGGCAAAGAGATCTACAACAAGGTGGGTTGACAACATGGAACCGTATCATTAAAAAATAAAATAGAGGGCTGGAGAGATGGCTTAGCGATTAAGCGCTTGCCTGTGAAGCCTAAGGACCCCGGTTCGAGGCTCGGTTCCCCAGGTCCCACGTTAGCCAGATGCACAAGGGGGCGCACGCGTCTGGATTTTGTTTGCAGAGGCTGGAAGCCCTGGCGCGCCCTTTCTCTCTCTCTCCCTCTATCTGTCTTTCTCTCTGTGTCTGTCACTCTCAAATAAATAAATAAAAAATATTAAAATAAAATAAAATAGAGCTGGGAGTGGTGGCGCACGCCTTTAATCCCAGCACTCGGGAGGCAGAGGTAGGAGGATCACCACGAGTTCGAGGCCACCCTGAGACTACAGAGTGAATTCCAGGTCAGCCGGAGCTAGAGTGAAATCCTACCTCAAAAGACCAAAAAATAAAAAGATAATAAAAAATAAAATAGGGGGCTGGAGAGATGGCTTAGTGGTTAAAGTGCTTGCTTGTGAAGCCAAGGACCCAGGTTTGATTCCCCAGTACCCACTTAAGCCAGATGCTCAAGGGGGTGCATGTGTCTGGCGTTCATTTGCAGTGGCTAGAGGCCCTGGCACGCCCATTCTCCCTCTGTCTCCTCGCTATCTCCCTCTCTCTCTGCTTGCAAATAAATAAAAATAAAATGAAACAACAGGGGCTGGGGAGACAATTCAGTGGTTCAGAGCACTTATTTGCAAGCCTAATGACCTTAGTTGAATTCCCTAGCTAAAGCCTGACACAAAACGGCACACACATCCGGATTCCAACATGCTTAGGCAATGGTAGAACCAGGAGACTCTGGAAGCTTCTGGGACTGGTTCACACATAGCCACCCAGGCAGAAGGAGAGAACAAGCACCCTGAGGTAGTCCTCAGACCTCCACACGTGCGCTGTGGCGTGTGTTCTCCCACACACATACATGCTTGCATCACACACACACACACACACACACACACACACACACACACACACACTCCAAAAGCAAAGCTGAGAGTCTCATGGCCACTGTTCCAGAGGTGAACATGCTACTGTTCTTTGTACTTTACGGATGAAAATGAATTAATCAAAACGAAACCTTTTCTGAATGTGACCTTTCCACCCTGATGTAAACCCAGGCTTGCCACTCTCTCCAGGTCTTGTTTGGCGTCCCTATATCATCTGTACCACCGAGTCATCTACATAGGCGTCCCCACTTTCCCATGTCTTCTCCTGAACCCCACTGCTCCTCAGCACACACGTCTCCCCGCCCCGCTGTCTCTTCTGCTCCACGCTGGCTGCACGTGACTATTCATACGGAGGGTCTCCACCCTCCCACCGGCCTCGGCCCATGCCTCATCCTTCTGATGAGCCCTTGGACCAGGGGCTCCTGCTTTTAAACCCTTACTACCTCCAAGTAATGCTGATGACGTTGGACAAGTGTCGTGATGAGGATCTCAGATCCCTTCCTCCTCTGTGAGAAGCCACGTTGGTGCGGGAGTGGAGCTCAAGCGGGAGCACTTGCTGAGCAGACGTGAGACTTCGCTGCTGTCCCAGACAGAGCCTGACAGCAGCGCATTGAGGAGCTGTGGACATGCCAAGGGGGCACATGCCTGTGCTTGCCACAGGGTAACCTTCAACTCAGCAGGAATGGTCCCTCTTCCTGCCACTTCTCAGTTTTACATGACATTTCAGCATGCACCTTAGTATTTCTGTGTAGTGCATGTTCAATCATAGATTCTTTTTATTGTCTTTAAAATGCACACACGAGCCGGGCGTGGTGGCGCACGCCTTTAATCCCAGCACTCGGGAGGCAGAGGTAGGAGGGTTGCCATGAGTTCGAGGCCACCCTGAGACTCCATAGTGAATTCCAGGTCAGCCTGGGCTAGAGTGAGACCCTACCTCGAAAACCAAAAAAAAAAAAAAAAAAAAAAAAAAAAAATGCACACACGAGGGCTAGAGAGATAGCTTAGCAGCTGAGGCGCTTGCCTGTGAAGCCTAAGGACTCATGTTCGACTCTTCAGACCCCACATAAGCCAGATACACAAGTTGACACAAGTACACAAGGCCGCGTGTACACACAAGGTGGCACATGCGTCTGGAGTTCGGTTACAGTGGCTGGAGGCCCTGGCACAACAATTCTCTCTCTTTCTCTCCTCTCTTACATTAAAAAAAGACAGTCTGTTGGGCTTGCCTCAAAAAAATGCACACATGTGTGAAAAATACACAAGTGTCTGTGCATCACAAAAGCATGTTAGCAGTAGAGAAAAAAGTGGAAGCTTTGACTGTCTCAGACTTCCAAGTCAATGGATGGCAATGATTTCAAAGCCTTCTTTACCTACGCCTCTGTGCATGTGTATGCATGCATGCGTGTGTGTGTGTGTGTGTGTGTGTGTGTGTGTGTGTGCACATGTTGAGTTTATAATGATGGGATCTCGCTAAATGTGTTATCCTGGACTCTGCCCCCCACTGGGTTTCACATCCTGAGGAGTCCTTAGTTCTTCAGTGCTAGGTTTCCTCCAGTGACATGGACCCAAGAGCCGCCTGCTTTGGCAGAGCCCCTAGTTTGGGGCCCTTGCCTGCGGGGCAGCAGGGGTCCTTGTCTGAAAGACCGCTTTTGCCAGTGCCATTTTCTGGTTATAGAAGAGGTGATGGGAAGACAGTTTCTATTCTTGGAACTGAGACTAAGAGAGAGAGAAAGAGAGAGACACAGAGAGAAATTCTGCATCTGGATAAAAACAGTTATTTTGCAAAAGGGTAAAACTGAAACGCACACACACACGCACACACACACACGCACACACACACACACACACACACTTTAAAGAGCACTACAGTTAAAGAAATGTGGTGTTACCTAAAATACTCAGTGACAGTTTGTGGGAATGTTTGAGCCTGGGCGAGAGTTCTCAGGGATCACATGAGCAACCCAGCCTGACCCCTGAGTGTGTGCCCTGCCCACTCTGAGATGTCACAACACATATCTCTGAGTGCCACCCTAGGGAGATCCTGGGGACCTGCCCTGTGTTCTAACCTTAGTAGCAAGAAACCATGCTCATTCTTGGGGATCCTTTGCCACACACCCCCTTGCCCCTGGTCCCATAGGCCACCTTTTTCCAGCCAGACTCTAACAGAAACATTTTGCTTTTTGATAAAGAAGGGGGAAAAAAAGAAGCCCACCTGCCACGTCCTCAATTGCCACGGCTCTCTCCGCTGTGGGAAAGATGAGGGCTGAGTCAAAATAGACACAACCATGATTTGTCACTCAGCAGAGACTCTGGGGCCAGGCTGGCTGGAGAGACCCCCTGAGATGGTCACTCTCTTGGACCTCTCAAATGTGTCCTAGAGTCCCAGGCCCCTGATCTTCCATCCTGCCTGTACCCTCCCTCTGTCCTGCGGTCACTCCCTGCTCAGGGCCACTCTGCCAAGCACGCCAGGAAAAGCTGGGCTGTGGCTGCAGGATCCTGATCTCTGTGCGAGCTCGAGGCTTAGTACGCTCACTCCTTCCTGGGCTGTAACCACACCCAGGTCATTTTGCTGACCTGATGTCCCGGCACATTACTTGGCACCGAGAGAGCGGAAGTAGCTAAGATTGCACCTGGTAGCCAAGGGAACGGCAGGCTGCGCGGAGGCCAGAGACCCAGGCCAAGCGCAACCTCTCGGATCTTTACTCTGCCTCTTACTCTGCTCACAGGATCAACGTCCATCAACAATGAGGTGATTGCCGGCCCCCGTTGTCAGACGTGCAGCAATGCACAGTGGCCGACCTTGTCTCAGGACTGGCCGGCGGCCTCTCACGAGTTCTTGTTTTAGCGCTGGGCAGCTGGGACACAGGAGGAAGAAGAAACATGTCTGAAGCTGGGAAGTCACGAGCCACGTCTCAGTCCCAGGGTCTGACCTGGAGCAGGGCCATGGACGAGAGCCTTCTGTAAGGACAGAATTGTTCTAGAGCTTTCTTTTTTGTTTACTTATTTTTATTTCAGTTTGTTTTTTGGTTCATTTTTATTTATTTATTTGAGAGTGACAGAGAGAGAGAGAGAGATAGAGAGAGAGAGAGAGAGAGAAGCAGATAGAGACAGAGAGCGAATGGGTGCGCCAGGGCTTCCAGCCACTGCAAACGAACTCCAGTCGCGTGCGGCCCCTTGTGCATCTGGCTAATGTGGGTCCTGGGGAATCGAACCTTGAACTGGGGTCCTTGGGCTTCACAGGCAAGCGCTTAACAGCTAAGCCATCTCTCCAGCCCTTTATTTTAGTTTTTTTGAGGTAGGGTCTCTCACTCTAGCCCAGGCTGACCTGGAATTCACTATGTGGTCTCAGGGTGGCCTTGAACTCATGACGATTCTCCTACCTCTGCCTCCCAAGTGCTGGGAGTAAAGGCATGCGCCACCACGCCTGGCTCTGTTCTAGAGCTTTCTGTAAGGACAGAATTGTTCTGTAACTGATGAGCCACCTGCTGGCCACTCCCAGAACGTGGCCAGCCGAGCCGAACAATGGAATTCTGCACGAGTGAATTTCAGGGGACTGCTGTACGTCGAACGCTGCACGGTTCAGACCCTTGTGCCACAGCATCTTGTAGATCTTTCCATGGCAAAGATGGCAAAGCCATTGGGCACCTGGGTTTGAACGGGGTGGCATGCTGGCTGCTCTGTACTTGCACAGCCCTGGGGAGGGTAGGGGTGGCTGGAGGCTGCTGAGTGGGACTGGCAGCTGTTTATTGGCTTCCTCACGAGGGCTAGCGCCATCCAGCATGCACCATACTGTCTGAAATGACTGTGTGTTTGGTTTTTGTCCACGTGTGCAGAACTCAGCAGGGCACACTGGCCTTGCCACCAATGTGCCTCAAGACCTCACTGGCTGCTGGGCATGGGGCTGGTACTAGATGGGTAGATATATACATGCTGTGTGCTGGAGGAGAAGAGCCACACTCAGTAACCGCACCAGTGAGGGAGTGGCAACCGGAGAGGGAGAGAAGGAAAGAGCATGGGTTAGCTGCGGATGAGAAGTCTTCCCTGAGGAGCACCCTAGAGACAGAGCTTGGGTAGAGACCCCTGGAAAGGTCAGGGAAGTGCAGGCAACAGGGCCAGCATCCCAGAAAGAGGGCCCATTTGCTGTGAAGGCCCTGGAGTGAAAGGGATTTGGGTGTGCAAGGAGCCGGAAGGCTGAGAGGGGAGCGCCCGTGCTGAGAGGGGGGCTAACCTACTCCTCCCCCCTCCCCCCGCCCTGTCTGTTTTCAGTGAGAGCTAAGAGACCCTGCTGTGTACGTCACCCACATGCAAACTGCCCGGGGGCATATTGAGGTCATTAAAGGCGTGGTGAGAGTGGTGGGTCTCACTGCAGGCCGCAAAGGAGCACCATGGTGTGTATCAAGTTGGTTACTCAGCAAATGGCTAAAAGCCATGAGCAGAAATCCCCCTATAGCAGAAAGACCCTTCCCATACGTATATATGTGTATATATGTGGATTAACACATGTGGCATTTACTATGTGCCTGGCTTAGCCATATAAAACTACCAATGCAAAAAACAAAAACAAAGGGCTGGAGAGAGGGCTTAGCGGTTAAGCGCTTGCCTGTGAAGCCTAAGGACCCCAGGACCCACGTTAGCCAGATGCACAAGGGGGCGCACGCGTATGGAGTTCGTTTGCAATGGCTGGAGGCCCTGGTGCTCCCATTCTCTCTCTCTCTCTCCCTCTCCCTCTCTTTCATTATCTCTTTCTCTGTCTGTTGCTCTCAAATAAATAAAAATAAACACATTAGAAAATGTATCTTTTTCAAAAGCAAAAACAAACACCAGGATGGGTATGGGATAACCTTGTTACAATCACACTTATCACCTCCAGCAATACTACCACCAACACAAGCATCACCACCATCCTCACCGTCACCACCACCGTGGCACTCTCATCACCAGCAACAGCATCGGTACAACTATGAAGACACCACCATCACCACCATCGCCACCATCACCCCACTCACCACCATCATCACCGCAACCACCCACCTTTTAGAGAAGGGGAAGGAGACACAGGAGAAGACAGTGTCCCGGCTTTATTGTGTTTAGCAGAATAACGCTCCCCACCACCGAAAAGATGTCCTCACTCTGTTTAGAATCGGAGTACAACGTCTGACAGCAGGGAAGGAATTTGACAGACGCTGCCCAGTGAAGGGCCTTGATGGGGAAAATTGTCTTGGGTTATCCTGGTGGCCCTGTGTGATCACAGGGGGCAGGCGGCCAGAGTTACAAACGACGCTGCGATGGGGATCTAGAGCCAGAGAGAGACTGAAGGATGCCATGCGAGGTGGAGGGAGGGTTCACACAGAGCCACGGCATGACAGGGGCTCCAGAAACCCGGGAAGGCTGGCAGCAGCCCTGCCCTGGGGCCCCAGAGGGAATAAACCTCTCCACACCTGGATTTTAGACCAGCAAGCCCCACGTGGCCATCCAAACCAGGAGAGGACACTTGTGTTTTCTCCAAGCCTCTAGGAGCAGGAGGCAAGCGCAGCTTAGGAGGGTGGAGAAGAGGGACCTCCCACCGCGAGCTCCTGCTCTGCGCTCAACACTGCTCTCAACTAGGGATGGACTCGCGGTGACGTCATGGTCAGTCAGTCCTGCACTTCCCAGGGTTTGAGCCACACCTAGACACAGTGGACTGAGCCCAAGTCCATGATCCACCCTTGGCTGCCTCTCCTCAGATGTCCTTGGCTTCATCTTCCATGAGGGGATCCTAGGACAGAGCTCAAATGGGAACATGCCATGTGAAGTCTGTTGCTCAGCTCGTTTTGAGTTCAGAACGGGGGTGAGGAAGTGGTCCTGGCGCAAGCAGGCGACGACCACAGAGAAAGCTGTCAGCGGGGGCTCGAACCGGCCAACTCATTGCCTGTCCCTCGAGTCCAGCAGTGGTGACACATGCCCACAAAGCGTGGAAGGACTGTGCATTTGGGACTGTTTGGCTCACCAGCCAGTGGGGTCCAACTTTTCACATAGAAAATGGCAGAGGGGACAGAAGTTGGAGGCAAGACAAAGGAAGGTGTGACATAAGCCAGGTCTCCCGATTGCCCCACCTGAGTGAGGGACACGGGGTGCCTCATGAGCTGTGTTGGTGGGTCAGGGTCATCGGGTGCCTTGGCATCTGTGTCGCCACACAGCCCCCTGAGAAGATAGGGACACTGGGGACCAGAACCTCGTGTGGCACCCGCCAGTAACAGGAAGAATCTGAGGGAGAGGAAGTGGGTAGGAGGCAACTTCTCTAAAATATTAAAAGTCTGTGGCCGGCAGAGGCCAGGCGACGAGGCCCTGTGCTGTGGCAGTGGGTCCTGACCGTTGAGACCAGCATGGTCCTGGCATTGAGCAAGAGAGCTCTGTGTGGTCCTCGCTGCTGTGTGGGTCCCACTTGGCTGACAAGGAGAGGCAGTGGCTGGTATGGTCCTGTACTGACTGCTGGGGGCTCCCACACCTCCTCTACTTAGGAACTGGGGGCCCAGCTGATCACTGAGTGGCCTTTTATCCCAAGAGACGTCCTCATCTAGGCTGTAGCTCAGACCATAGGTTGACTCTGGAAGGGACAGGTGGTATGAGGATAAAAGTAATTGATGGGAGGCCGGGCATGGTGGCGCACGCCTTCAATCCCAGCACTCAGGAGACAGAGGTAGGAGGATCGCCGTGAGTTCGAGGCCACCCTGAGACTCCACAGTGAATTCCAGGTCAGCCTGGGCCAGTGTGAGACCCTACCTTGAAAAATACAAAAAAGAAAAAGAAAAAGAAAAGAAAAACATTGATGGGGCTTGCAGTACGCCAAGCCCTGTTCTAAGAACGTGATACCCGTGACCTTGTGGAGAGGACAATTCCTTTCAGCCTCCTTGTTCAGAGGCAGAGGCTGAGGTCTAAAGAGCTAGAGTCAACTGCTGAAAGTCACACAGCACCAGGCAAAGATGGAGGATGGTACGGACTATTCGGCAAGGTGTCTGCATGCCTCCCTGCCCAAGTTTCCTTCCTCAGCCGTTGGTCCCTTGGGTTTTCTGATTCCTTTAGCCATTCTCCTCCCCAGGCTGGGGAGGCTCTTGGCTGATGGGCTAAAGGATGAAGACTCACAGGGTGATCCACGGGCGGGAAGCTGCAGACATGCGGTTAAGAGCTGCTCACGCAGACTGGAGGCCTCCATCCACTGTCTGTGTAGTTCTGTGGCCCTTGGCTGCTGGGTTCTGGGCAGGCAGTGCCCGGGTTGCACCACTAAGGCCCTTAGCTCAGAGGTCATCAGGTGTGGCAAACCAAGCAGGGCTGACAGCAAGGTTCTGGGATCTATAGGAGATGGCCACCCTGAACCCTCTCCTCATGGACCTCTGATCTCTGGAAGGGCTGGGGGGCGGGGGGCTCTGTGTACCGCATGGGGCTGACTCGCAGATGGCTTTCTGGGGCTCCTGTTTTAGTTTTCCACCTGCAGCGTGGAGCTGTGCTGGGGGTGTGGGCTGTGGAGGTGGGAACATGGCCTGTCCCCAGCATAGTGTCTGTCTCTGTGTCCTTGCTTCCCTGGGCCTTTGTCCTATGTCTGGAGTCCATCCAGCAGTGGTCACACGGATGCTGGGTGAGTGAGGTATGTTATCTTGTTTCTGGTAGGATAGGTGTGCCAGGCTTTGCATGTCTGCTCTTACTGGTCCCCGATGTGGGCTCACCTTCCAGCCCATTCTAACTCCTCTCTGGACCCCGGGGCCCCTTATGCCGTAGTCTTTCCAGTGGTGATGCAGGAGCGGAAGCTGTGGACGCCAACATGGCACGGCGTCTTTTGCTCTGCACAACCTCTAGGCAGCCGTGACTGTCACTTTACAGAAGGCGGGGTACAGGAGTCCTGATCCCTGCCCAACCAGGTGTGGCACGCATGCGTCATGTTCTACAGATGAAGACATTGAGTCTCCCTCGTTCAGATCTGAGGCTGGAGCTGGCCTGTGGGTCCTGAGCCTTGCTCACGTCAGCACCCTTGCCCCCCCCCCCCCGTCTCTGGGCATATATGCCAGGGCGTGCACGTGGAGGTCAGACGACGGCTTCAGGTGCTGGTCACTTTCCACCTTGGTGGAGACAGGATTTGTCATTATCCACCCCTGCATTTGCCAAGCTAGCTTGCCTACAAACGTTTGGGAAATTCTCCTATCTCTGCCTCCTTCCTCTCCCTAGGGGTACCGGGGTGATTACAGATGCCCACTACAGAGTCTGGCTTCCTGTGGGAATCTGAACTCAGGCACCCAGGCTGGCAGTGAGTACTTTACTCACTCAGCTATCCCCCTGGGCCCTTCACCAGCTTATTTTTTTACTAAGAGAGGGAGGGGTTAGCTTTCCCAGAATTCCTCTGCAGAAATTTAAGCACAGACTCTTCCATAGACATCATGGTCTTCAACACAGCATTGTGGCCCCCCTGTGGAATGTCCTTGGATACGTGTCGTGTCTGATGGTCCGCAGAGCAAAGGCCAGTGCTGGGGGCAGCCTGCTGTCCTAGCCTCCGGGACAGAGCTGCTCTACATCTCGGGGCCTGGGTGACAGAGTCAGGGTCTCGAGCCAAAGTGTACCTCTGCTTGCCCTCGGCCCCTGCCTCAATATCCCTACCTGTAGAGACCTCTTGTTGGGAGAAAAGGAGTGCAGACAACTGCAGATAACGAGCAGATAACGAGTGCTGCTGTGATCATTGTCTTGGTCACAAGGGGGAAGTTGAGGCCTGGAAAGAGGAAGTGAGTGTCCTGGTGGCTGACGAGGGGCTTCTCCCGTCCCTCTCCAGAGCTGCCTGCTCTTCCCTCAGCAGGAATGTGACTGGCAGAGCCCACACAAAGCCTTGGTTCTGCACGTGAAGGAGTTTGGCTCCAGCTGCTTCACGGCGTCCCCAGCCTGGCTGGATGTAGGCAGCTCATGACTTCCCCAGTTTTCGAGCAAAGAAGAGGGAGTTCTTGTCCCACTGTGGCTAGGACAGGCTGGCTGCCCAGGCTCTCCGGGTCCTGACCTCCCTGCCTTTCCTGTCCCCTGTGGAGCTGGTCCTGTGTGGAGTAGACCTGGAGAACTGTGCTGAGCCACTCTGGTCCGTTCCCTCACCCGCGTCAGAAGCAGCAGGGTCCCCAGGGTCCTGGCTGCCTTCATCTTGACCTGAACTGAAGGGACGTTTCTGTAGGAAAAACACCGAATATGGGACGGATGCATATCCTGACTGTCCTCTTGAATTGTTCAAGAAACTTGTCTTTGCGTTGCCTTACAGGTTAGGGAAAAATCATCATTTTGTTGCTCTATCACCATGATGTAACATTCCTTGGAGTTTTAAACACAACCTAGGATGAATTTGAAAAATACAAATTTAGAGGGGAAAGGAGAAAAAAAAATCAGGAAAAAGAAAGTGAAAAGGAAACCCTAACATTTATCACCAGATACAGAGCTCATAAAACTCCAGACTCCTTGAGAGCGCTGTCCAGCTCCCAGTTTTGAGGCGCCACAAAGTCTCAGCTTACCAGCTTCTCAGAAGCCATCTTGGAGGATGATGACAGACATAGTTATTTCTAGAACCTTCTTGCACCCCCGGGTGCCCAGTTATCTGGGAGCGGCTGTGGCTTTGTGCGTGCAATGTGTGTTTTGTTCTAGAAGCAGGCCCTCCTACAACTGTCTGAGAGAGTTTCTGAGCCTCGGGGGCCCCTCTCCTCCTCTGTGGAATGGGGTTCCTCATCAATGGAAGCTGGGAGGCCACACTTGGCCTTGTCCCTGTGCTTTAGCCCCAGCCCAACATTCACTGGATAAAGACAAGGTGCTTTCAGGGTGAAGCAGTAGGGCCTCCACACAGGTATTTCACATCTCCTGGGGCTGTTGGGATATGAAGCAGACAGGGCCATGTCCAGTCCAGTTCTAATGGTATGATGGGCTTGCTTTGTGAGTGGAACAGCACTAAATGAGAGCTGTCCAAAGAAATCGAAGCTGGGCACACTGTGGACTTCAGTGCCACCAAGCCTGTGTATGGGGGTGAGTGTGACCCACGGTGCCAGGCTCTCGCTTTGTAGTGCTCCGTCCCCCAGCTGACACTCTGCCCGGGACACAGAGGTGCCCAGCAGCTGCTGAGTTGATGTTCTGGGAAAAGTGGAGGAAAGAGGGTCCAACCTCTGAGTTAAGTGCTGGTATTGCTTATCACGTTGAACAAAGGGACAACTAGCTGGTCCAGGGGCAGCTGGCCATGGCCTCTGTTGCAAGTATTTAACTTTCTTTTTCACTTTCATTTTCTTTCTGACCCTTACAGTTCATCTCAGAGTCCAGATGTCAATCAGGGTGAGGTCGGAAAGATGGAGCAAATTTCAGACAAAGGGTGATGGCCGTAAGCCTGAGTGCTCGAGGTGACCCTTAGCCAGATGTTGGGGTGGCCCCAGGGCTCTTCTCTACCTCTGGCTTCCCTTTCCTGTTGGCCAACGATTGCAGGAACATCTGGTAATCTTGAGGATATTGGAGTGGATGGAAGGCTCCCTTCCTGCCCTGCTCACGCTTGTCACCTCTACAACTCACTACCACCACCACCACTAGTGGCCTGTCCAGGCCCTACAGCTTCAGGTGATGTCCCTCAACCCAGAGGCACAGCGCCCTCTGGAATAGCAGCCTCCAGAGGCCCTTGTACACTCCTGCACCCCGCTTTGGGATGCGAATAGCAGCAGTGCCCCCTGCTGGCCACCTGTGGTATCTCCCTCTCCTTTCTTCCCACCCTTCCCAGGAGACCCGGCCTGCTCCTGCCTTGGGGGCCTCTGGTGAGGTTCAGGGAGCATATAGGGTGGTGAGTTTTAAGAATATGGCCTCCTAAGAACACAGAAATGAGTCCACAGTTGTGCTTCTTCTCAAGAAACTGTTATTTGGGGCCTATTGGGAGCTCAGAGGAGGGGAATGTCCCACACTGTTAGTTACATCAAGGAGTGTGAGGGGGGACCACAATCAGGAGGAGGCGGCTGCAGTGAGGACACTCTACTCTCACAGTAGGCCAGGGATGGGTCACGGATAGAAATGTGTGTTTCAAGTCAAAATGATGGGCTGGGGAGATGGCTCAGCAGTTAAGGTGCTTGCTTGCAGAGCCTAACCACCTGAGTTGGATTCCCCAACACTCACATAGAGCCAGATGCACAAGGTGGTGCATGCATCTGGAGTCCATCGGTAGCGGCTGGAGGCCAGGGCACACCCATTCTCTCTGTCTATCTCTCTTCTATCTCTTTCTGCTTGCAAATAAATTTAAAAAAATAAAACAAAGTTATAATGCCAAAGGGGTAGGGGGAGAAGCCCCTCCCATTCCGTGAACTCAGCAGGAATAGCAGATGTGGGCAAGGGTTAGTGGTATCTATCTATCATTCATCTATCTATCTCCGTGTGTGTGTGTGCGCATACGCACTAGAAGGTAACCTCTGGTGTTGTACCTTAGATATTGTCCTTTCTCTTTTTGGAAACAAGGTCTCCCATTGGCCTGAAACATGCCAATTAGGCTAGAATGGTTGTCTGTCTCCATTCCCCCAGTGCAGGGATCAAAGGCAGCCGTGCACCCACACCTGGACATTTTTTACAGGGGTTCTAGGTGTCAAGTTCAGGCCCTCACACTTCCTGGGCAAGTGCTTCACCAACAGAGCCACACGTTTGCGTTTTCCTTCCTTTTAATCTACAAAGAAGGTAATTTCCTGTCACCTGCCTGGACACATTGTGGCAACTTGTGGATGAGCGGAGTGATGGGTAGTCTGTATCCACGGGTTTAAACAGGAAGGATTCCTGAGAAGAACACTTGATGTGACAAGCCGGGTGTCTGTGAGCCACACTGTGGCTTCCTTGGCAGAGTTTGGGCTGCTGGGCTGGAGGCTGGGATGGGTCACTCCCAGCGGCTGGGGTCCAGGTGACAGGCAGGGCACTCAGGGACACTGAGGTTGCTGCTGCCCGGTCCTGTGATGCCTCTACTCACCTCAGTGTGAGGACAGTGACGTGGCCTGGTCATGCGCTTAGAACCTGTGTGATTTTTGTCCTAGGTCACTCCTCAATACAAGGTCCAGAGATTAGTGCAGCAAAAGCAATAAGGACATGGCACATGTGTGACACGGTTAAAGGAGAGGGCATGGGTAAAGACCCAAGGACCCTGCCTGCCCCCCAGTGAGCGATGTGGCCCGCCCAGGCCAGCCCTGGCTGGCAAGGAGGGAGGAAAGTCCCTTTCTTTTTCTTGCCACCGGAGGAGGTGACAGTCTTTGTTCCTGAAACTCATGGCTGAGCTAATTTTACACAGCCAGTGAGAGCGGCAGAGAGCAATGAAACGAGGGCTTCGTCACCAGGCTTGGAGAGGATGACGCTAGGGCTGTCCTGGAGAAGCGGCTTCTCTGCAGCCTGCACTGATGGAGAGAAGAGGGTGTGGAGGGCTGGAGAGATGGCTTAGTGCTTTAAGACGCTTGCCTGCAAAGCCAAAGGACCCAGGTTTAAGTCCCTAGGACCCACATAAGCCAGATGCACAAGGTGGCGCATGTGTCTGGAATTCATTTGCAGTAGCTGGAGACCCTGGTGTGCCCCTTTCCTTCCCTTCCCTTCCCTTCCCTTCCCTTCCCTTCCCTTCCCTTCCCTTCCCTTCCCTTCCCTTCCCTTCCCTTCCCTTCCCTTCCCTTCCCTTCCCTTCCCTTCCCTTCCCTTCCCTTCCCTTCCCTTCCCTTCCCCCTTCCCTTCCCCTCCCCTCCCCTCGCCTCCCCTCCCCTCCCCTCCCCTTCCCTTCCCTCCCCCCTCCCTTTCCCTTCCCTCTCTCTCTCTCTCTCTCCTTCTCTCTCATAATTAAATAAATATAAAAAAGAAGAGGGTGTGGACACGGGGATTTGGGGTCTCCTGAGCGTCAGCTCACACTGTCGGGCTGGGGTCCAAGAGCTGTTGGCTCTGGTAGTGGCTCTGTCACTCACTACTCACTGGGTCCTTGGGACCTCAGTTTCCCTGTCTTAAGGTCAGGGAATGGACAGAACGATGCAGAGAACCTTCCCGGAGCGCACATGCAATGTTTAGCTTCTGCTCGCTCCTTCTTCCATCCTCTCTCTCTCATTTTACATCTCAACTAGAGAAGGTTTAACAGAAAGGCATCCTGCTGATTTGAGTCTTGATGGACATCAATATTTTTTTTCTGAGGCACGGTCTCACCTAGCTCAAGCTGACCTAGAACTCACTCT
This sequence comes from Jaculus jaculus, assembly GCF_020740685.1. Lineage (NCBI taxonomy): Eukaryota > Metazoa > Chordata > Mammalia > Rodentia > Dipodidae > Jaculus > Jaculus jaculus. The sequence goes on from NC_059102.1 coordinate 225,867,911, forward strand.
GTAGCTCGAGCTTTAAACTCATGGTGATCCTCTTACCTCAGTGGACCCATCACACTGGCTCAGAGACATCAAGATAACAGTTCAAACTGACAACGGCTTTATGAGGCATCAGTGGGTTCCTGGTCACTGTGGAGGAAACAGTGAATGGGTGAATGGTGCTCCCAGAATCTGGCGTCATTTAAAGAATGAGTTCATTTTCGTGGTTACCAGTGACTTACTTACTCAAAATGCTTCAGAGACTCATAGAGTTCTGGAGAGATGGCTCGGTGCGTAAAGTACTTGCCGTATAAGCATGAGGATTTGAGTTTGATCCCCAGTACCCACAGTGGTGTGCCTGAAATCCCAGTGCTGGGGAAGCAGAGACAGGGTGTGCCCGGGGGCTCACTGGCTGACTAGTCTAGTCTACGTGACAAACTCCAGGCCAATGAAAGACTCTCAAAACAGGAAGAGCTGAGGAGATGGCTCAGCTGCTGAAGGTACTTGCTTGCAAAGCCTGATGGTCTAGGTTCAATTTCCCAGTTGCCACACAAAGTCAGATGCAATGTGATACATGTGTCTGGCATTTGTTTGCAGTAGCAGAAGACATGGTGGATTCATCTATACATACACTCACTAGACAAATGAATTTAAAAAATATTTAAAAGGTGAATGACACACCTGAGGGTGACACCAAAGTTGTCCTTGGACCTCCACATACATGCGCATGCACACTTACATGCACATACCCATACATGCACACACACATTCACATGCATGCACACACATGCACACACATACATGCATATGCACACCTACATGCCTTACACATGCACACACCTGTGTGGACACACATATTTTAAAAAAACAGAAAAAATACTCTTAGAGGACACACACACACACCACACACACACACACACACACACACACACACACACACACTTCTAAGTGCCTGAACAGAGTGAGCCATCCCATGAGCCCTTGGGAGGAGCTTCCTTCTCTGGGTGGTGTGAGTGTCTCAGTTGGGGATTCTGGAATAAAGTTGCCAGTAAGTGAGATTAGAAAATAATAATAATAATAGTAAGGCACTGAGCTCACACCTCAGCTCTTAACTTCCTGGTAGACACAGCAAGAAGGGAACGTGAGTCTTATTAAGCAAAACAGAATGGGCCAGCCCCATAGGTACAGGGCTCACCTTGAAGCACGGTCAGCGTTAGGCAGAGAGAGCTTGTGAGCTGTCCATCTGCATAGTGGCCAAGAGGAAGGGAAGTTTGCAGAAGGCCGGCAGCTTGCAAACCCCTTGGCTTACCTGCACGAGCCTCCCCTACAAGCTGTTTGCTGATACTCACTGAGACTCAGGGTCTTGGGGGCCTAGTGACACCTCCAGGCCTACCACGCAGGCCCACTGTCACCTAGTCACAGTCACAGAAGACAATGTAGGTCCCAGAGAGTGGCACCCCAGGGACAAGCCCAGCTGGACCCCTGCCTCCTACTCCAGCCCTTGCTGACCTCAGCTGACAACAGGCTGGGGACCCGGATGGACCCCTATAACCAACCAGCCCGCCCCGGAGCAGCTGATCGCAGATTGGCGAGGCCAGGAACCTGGAACTGGATAGTGATGGAGCTCAGACTAGCCAACCTTTGCTGAAGGCTCCATCTTCAGCTTCCCCAACACTCCCCTCCATGAGGCCTCTTCCTCATCTCCCTCTACAAAAGGACACAGCTGGGCTGGAGAGATGGCTTAGCACTTAAGCGCTTGCCTGTGAAGCCTAAGGACCCAGGTTCGAGGCTCAGTTCCCCAGATGCACAACGGGGCGCACGCGTCTGGAGTTCGTTTGTAGTGGCTGGAGACCCTGGCGTGCCCATTCTCTCTCTCTCTCTAACTGCTTCTTTCTCTCTCTGTCACTCTCAAATAAATAAATAAAAATACACAAAATATTTTTTTTTTAAATAAAGGACACAGCAGACACCCAGAGAAGCTGAGCGAGCCTCCTGAAGTCACACAGATGAGAGATGGCTGAGGCACCATCCGAGCCTGAGTCTATTTACTTGCTGCCCCTTGTGGGTTTAAGCAAAGTGGGAAGGCTGGAGCCCGCTGCTCCTTTGTAGGCCCCTTAGGTCTGTGGACCCTGCGGCTGGCTGGCTCAGAACTGTGCTCAGAGACCCAGGGGCTTTACCTCAGTCAACTCCATCACCTCTCATGCTTTTGCTGGGAATAGAGGGACTTTCAGACAGACCAGCTTTATCAGGGGGCTGCAGAGTGAGACCCCAGGAAAGTAACCCGAGTTGCTCTGGGAATTGGATAGTTAAGAAACTCTGATAGGCAGAGAGGTCCACCTCACAGCTTCCATTCTCTCCACCGGAAACACTAAGGCTTCCACATCTTGTGTCCAGCACAAGAGATAGTTCCTACATCCTCCTTGATGTTCTTTGTCCCTTCTAGAGATGACTGGGTCTCCAGGGTTCTGGGGGCAGCGTCAACTTGGATCCACCACTCAGATCTTGTCACTTACTCTGTTTTCTGCAGACCCTCAATGAGCAGACCCCTGGCACTTTGTGACCTCTCATACAAGCTTGGAGAAAAGGGCTCTTCTCAGCTTCTACCACAGCCTGGGGCACTTGCTGTCCCCTTGCCCTGTGTGAATCTTAGCCCTTTCCTCCACTCACCATCATGGAGAGATGGCTTTCATGGGCAGTTGCTGCTGGCTGGTGGTGGTGCTTCTGGAACATTCTGCCGCAAAGCAGCCATGTTCTCAGGGATTATGAAACTGCCTCTGGGTTCATTACAACAGAGTACTGCAATGAGTTAGTGATGTCTGCTGGTCACAAGGCAGGTAGAGTAAGACAGGAGTACTGTATGATTGCCAATCTATTTGTAGCCAAGTGAGGCTTCTCTCCAGGGTCCACCACCCCAGTATGCCCCCCCCCCACCTGCCCTTCCCCCATTCTTCTGCTTCCTTCTGCTTGTTTAAATGCCACTGACTTTCCCAAGGCTGGCCCAACACCGCCTGTGTGAGGCCTTCCTTGGGTACAGCTGGTGCCGAAATTGGGAAAATGAAATCGGGAATCCACTGGCAAGGCCTCAGAGCTAAGTGTGCACCAGCTGGGTCCACATCAGGGGCTCAGAGCCCCCAAAGACCCAGGGACTGTAGTGTGGACCCTCCTGTGTTGGGTCAGGAGAGCTGCATGTTGGCTGTACTTCTGGGTAAAGTTCGCCTGGCCTGGGAAGAGGGTTGTGGGTTCAGGACCTCAGGGAAAGCCTGCTGGCCTGCCCCAGAGCTGAGCTCAAAGTCAGGCTTCTCACAGAGGCTAGAGAGAAGGACCTGAGCTGAGGCTCCCTGGCACAAGGTGAGCTCAGTGGACACTCAGTGCCACTGGCCACTTGGCCACTTCTACATCCATGTAGACGACACCCAGGTTTGTGATCTTGGCGATGTCGTGAAGGGTGTTTGCTCAGAACTCAAGTAAGCCCACGGGTTCCTCACTTGAACATGTCAGAGGGGACATGCTCTCATCTTTACCAGCCACGACGTTGTCCTTCGTGTTGACAAAAAGCACTGCTTTCACTGTATGGAGGAAAGTCATGGTTGCTGCCTCTCCTTCTTTTTTTTTTTTCTTCTGGTTTTCTGAGGTAGCGTTTCACTCTGGCCCCGGATGACCTGGAACTTGCTCCGTAGTCCCAGGCTGTTCGAATCCATCTTGGTCCTTCTACTCTGCTGGGATTAAAGGCGCACACCGCCATGCTGAGCTTGCCTTTGGTTCTTGCACTGGCCGAGAAGTCATCACTGCTCTGAAAGTGCTTCTTTGGAGCAGACATATTTGGAACTGTCTCATGAGAGTAACTGGAAGTTCTCTTTGAAGCAGAGAAAAGGTCTCATCCATGCCCCACCCCCGATGCCTCTATAAAACACAGTGAAAATCAATTACTAGAAAAATAAAATAACGAAGATATAGGCACATAAGCCCTGCTGTATCCACAAAAGACAAAGCACATTGAGTTGCTGTAGAAGTTTCTAAACCTTCTTCCTGGTTCCTTCAGCCTTTGTGGCTCCCAGCTGGGCACACTGAGGACAGGTGCACGGCTCAGCGGGCACCCCCTGACTGCTGCGCTGGGGTGGCCAACATGGATTCTTTGCATAAATGACTCAGCACAATGCCTGTCCCTCTCATGGTCACAGACACACGTTCATTTTTCCAGAGTCTGCTGAAGGGGTGGTGAGCAGGTGGGTAAGGGATGGGAGGGATGGCATTGTCACCTGCAAGTGGTCTCTTCCCCTCCCTCCTCCTCTGTACTGGGGACATGAGCCAGGGCCTCACACATGCAAGGCAAGCATGCTACCACAGAGCTATATCTCCAGCCTTCCATTCTTTTTTCCACTGTTTTATTTATTTATTTAAGAGAGAGAGAGAGAGAGAGAGAGAGAGAGAGAGAATGGGTGTGCCAGGGCCGCCAGCCACTGCAAATGAACTCCAGGTGCATGCACTACTTTGTACATCTGGCTTATGTGGGTCCTGGGGAATCAAACCTGAGTCCTTTGGCTTTGTAGGAAGGTGCCTTAATTGCTAAGCCATCTCTCCAGTAGATTCCCTTTCGTTCTTCCTTTCCTCCTTCCTCTTTTCCTCCCTCCCTTCTTTTCTTCCTCCCTCTTTTCCTTCCTTCCTTCCTTCTTCCCTTCCTTCCTTCCTCCCTCCCCTCCTCTCTCTCCCTCTCTTCTTTCTTTCTCTCTCTCCCCCCCCCCTCTCTTTCTTTCTATGTATATGCACTAGGGCTTCTTTCCACTGCAAATGAATGCTATACAGATGCATCACACTTTACATCTGGCTTTACATGGGTACCGGGCAACCAAACCCAGGCTGGAAGGCTTTGCAAGCAAGCTTCTGTAACTGCTGGTCACCTCCCAACCCCCACAGCCTTCCTTTTTGCTTGTTCATTTTAAGGCAGAGAGGATCTCACCAAATTGCCCAGGCAGGCCTTGAGCTTGAACTGCTCCGGCCTCCTGAGGAGCTGGATGACAGCCTGGCGGTTTATCTTCCTGAGCGACAGCTTCCTGCCATCTCCTCACGGCTGCATCTCCACTCCTACAAACCTCCTCACCCCCTTTTACAAAACTGGGGTGGTGCTCACCTTTAATCCCAGCACAGAGGTAGGGGGATTGCTGTGAGTTTGAGACCAGCCTGAGATGCCGTAGTGAATTCCTGGTCAGCCTGGGCTAGAGAGAGACTACCTCAAAACAAAACAAAAAAACCCCAGCAACAATAACAACAACAACAAACAAACAAACAAAAAACAAAACAAACAAAAACCCCCACAACACTTAAGGAAGCAACTTGACAGGCGCCTGAGTGCAAAATCCTTCCTGCTTCTAGCAGCCCTGACCAATATGGGGGGCAGCTTCTCCCTGGCTAGTGCCCCTTGCACCCCTGCATATGGAATCTGTGTAGCATGCTCTGGTCAGCTCCTACTGGATCCCTGGAGACAGAAACTTGCATGCGATTAAGTAAATGAGTACACACGAAGCCAGGTTTAGGAGCCTATTAATCATCTGCTCTGGGGAGAGTTTCCACCGTGACACTGCAGCCCTTGGAATGTCTCTTACTACATAAACAGATGCATACAAAAAGCCCGATTCTAGCTGCTTGAACCTCCAGCTACAGAAAGACAACATATGCAAAGTACGCCTCTCCACCCTGTTAAAAATACATCCGGGACCAGGCCTGGCTTCCTGCTGGGCCCCAGCCAGGAGAACCTTGTCCCAGGTGGGTGGCCTGACCACTGTTTGCATAAACTGTTTAGTCCAAGGTCATGAGAAGCATGGGAGCCAGTGAGTGGCCCCTACAAGTAGCTTCTCATGGCTAGACACAGACCTGACATGCGTGGGTGACCTGGATCAAGTCTCCCAACCTCTTGGATTTAGTTCCTGAAACTCTCAAGTGGAGCTGGGCTTAGCAAGGGAGGCTGCACTCCAGGAGTGGTTGCCATGGACCCTGCACTTGTTCAGGCCACTCCATGCGTCAGTATAGCTCAGTGGTCACAACCTTGGTATCACTGTGACATCAATCCACTTGATTGATGAAGAGAGGAGACTTGGCAGAGTCGCTTGCCCAGGTCACGCGGCTAAGACATGACTGGATCCACCTTCACCCTGCAGGTGTTGGGCTCAGGACCAGAGGAAGCCCTTGTACGTCCTTGTGGTTTTTAGTATGAAAACTTCCAAGTATTTTGAGACGCTGAGAAGGCAGCGCAGAGGTCAGTGTAGAGCTGCTGGCCACTTTCCAGCCTCACATCTGCCATATCTGTGGTTTCTTTCTCTCTCTTCATGAAATATGGGTCCTGTTTTAGAGAGCCATTTTTGAATACCAGCATTATTGAGGCATGATTGATCTGCAATAAACCACATGTATTCAAGTTTTTATTTATTTTCAAGCAGAGGAAGAGAAAGAATATGGGTGCACCAGGGCCTCTAGCTGCTGTAAACAGATGCCAGACACATGCCACTTTGTGCATCTGGCTTTAAGTGGGTACTGGGGAATTGAATCTGGGCTGTCAGGCTTTGTAAGCAAGAGCCTTTAACCACCGAGCCATCTCACCAACCCAAGCCACATGCATTTAAAATTGGCAGTTCAAGCCTCATGATGGCTCATGACTGTCATCACAGCTCTTGGGAGACTGAGGCAGAAGAACTGTCATGAGTTCAAGGCCAACCCAGGCTACAGAGTGAGATCCTATGTAAAAACTAAAACAGAAAAAAATCACATATAATGTGGTGATTTGAATGTAAAATGTACCCCACTGCTTCATGTATGTGAGATTGAGTCTCATACTTAATCCCCTGCTGGTGGTACACTTTGGGAGCCTGCAGGGGGCAGAGCCTTGCTGGAGGAGGTGTGGTGCTGGAGGTGGGCCTTGGAGTGTTGTAGCCCAGTCCTGTTTTCCACAGTAGGAAGCTCACTCCCTCTCCTTCCTCCCCACTGATGAGAAGATATGACACCTGCTGTCTGCTCCTGTCATGCTTTCCCTGCCAGGATAAACTTCCCCTGAAGACTGTAAGCCAGAAGGAAGCCCTTTCCTTCTGTTAACTACTCCTGATCAGGTGTCTTCTTCCAGCGATGAGAAGATCACTGCTACTTGGTGTGCCCTGGGTAATGAGAGCCCCTGCTCCAGAGTTCAGCGCTGTTCCTCACTGTGGCCAGGGCTCATCTTTGTGCTACTCTATTAGTTTATATTTTCTTTCTTTTATTAAAAAAATATTTATTTATTTATTTATTTATTTGACAGAGAAAGAGGGAGTGAGAAAGTGAGAGAATGGGCATGCCAGGGCCTCCAGCCACTGCAAACGAACTCCAGACACATGCGCCGCCCCCTTGTGCATCTGGATAATGTGGGTCCTGGGGAACTGAACCTGGGTCCTTTGGCTTTGCAGGAAAATGCCTTAACTGCTAAGCCATCCCCCCATCCCAACTTTCTAGAATTTTCTACAAATGGAATTACATGCCTTATTCTGACTTCTTTTTTTTAAATTTTAATTATTTTTATTTTCTTTTTGACAATTTCATACATGTCTATAATGTATTTTTATTATATTCACCCCTCCAATTACCCTGTTACCCTCCTTCCCCCTCACTAAATCTCTTTGTTTTTGTCCAACTAGCCTAACTTCTCTTTTAATTATTATTTATTTATTTGCAAGGAGAGAGAACAAGAAAGGGTTGCCAGGGCCTCTCGCCTTTGCAAACAAACTCCAGATGCATGCATCACTTTGTGTATCGGGCTTTATGTGGATGCTGGGGAACTGAACCTGGGTCCTTAGGCTTTGCAGATAAGTGCCTTAACCACTGAGCAATCTCTCCACCTATCCTGACTTCTCTTTTGAGGAGTCTTGTAACCTGGCCTCTCCCTGAGCACAGAGGTTTGAAGGTTCAGCCACACTGTGATATTCAATGGTCTGAATGCGGCTCCCCAGAGTCCTTTATGGGAATTTTACTTGAGAAGTGAAGGTGGCATTGAGGTGAACAGTATTATAAGGTGGGTCATTCGGAGGTGAATAGATCAGAAGACCCACCCTCAGGGATAGGATTAATGTCCTCATGTGGCAGGGTTTTATTTTATGGGGTTCAAACACAAACCCCATACCTAAGCTCATGTCTGTTTTACCAAAGAATTCAAATAAAACAGAACTGGTTGTGAAGGGGAAAATGAGGGGGAGGGAATTACCATGGTTTATTGTCTATAATTATGGCACTTGTCAATAAAAAAATAAATTGGAAAAACAAGACTGAGAAGGATAATTATTGAATTATTATATTTATTCAGATGTCAGGAGAGGCGAGGGAGAATCCATGAACCAAAGAAGGGGGAATGGATGCAGCCCTGTGGTCTAAGGGCCCATGCAAAAGTCCATGGACCTAGGGAAAAACAAAATACCCTTTCCCAGCCTGGCAGCTTAGCTGCGGCTAGAACAAGACACCTTAAATGGAATGACTTCTCTTTTAATTAATTAATTAGTTAATTTATGAGAAAGGGAGAGAGACAAGGACAAAAACTTACCAGTGGAAAAAACCCTCATGCATTGGGAGATGAATAGACTAGGAGCTGGAAAGAAGACAGAAGCACTTTGTGGGCTCCATTTTTTTTATGGGTCCAGGGCTGAACACAGAATGAGCCAGCACACCTGGACACAACGTCTGGAAGGGGCTAGCCTTGAACTCTGCACAACTGTGTGGTTCCGCCTCAGCAGAGCTACTGCAGATAACACTGTGGATGTGTGACTTAAGCAGCCAGAAATCAGTTTAAGATTTCTCTTATGAGCCTTTTTCTAATTATCTCCCTCTCATTCATAGGCACAGAGGGGTTTGGGAAGATGAAGTAAGCCTCTCCGGCACCCTGGTCATGGGAGAGCCAGCTGGAGGCCCCATCTGCGAGGCAGAGCACACCTCGTCCAGCAGCTAGTCTGCCACACCTTTTGTGGGGAAATAAACTTACTTAAAAGCCATCCAGGTACTGAAGAGATGGCTCAGCAGTTAAAGACACTTGCTTATAAAGCCTGACGACCTGGATTTGATTCCCCAATACCCACGTAAAGCCAGATGCACAAAGTGGTGCATGTGTCTGGAGTTTGCAGAAGCTAGAGGCCCTGATGTGCCCATTCTCTCCCCTTCTCTCTAATAAATAAATAAATTAATTAGTTATAAAAGAAGTCATTCCACTTAAGGTGTTTTGTCCTAGCCACAGGAGCTGGAGCAGCATGAACCAATAGTTCATTGCATTTATTTTATTTTTGTGGCAGGGTCTCATGTAGCCTAGTCTGGACTTGCACCTCCTACGCAGCCAAAGCTGACCTTGAACTCTCGATCCTTCTGCCTCTAGCTCCCACGTGTTGGGATTACCAACGTGTGCTACCACATTTCTTGCTGGGTAGTTGTGCTGGTTAAGTTTGATGGTTAACTTGATTGGGTTAAGAGACTCCTTAGGGTATTTGGCGAGGCACACCTTTGGGGGTACCTGTGAGGACTTTTTCAGAGAGAATTAATTGTGGGTAGGGGAGGCCCACCCTGGATGTGGGCTGGGGGCCTCACTGAATAAAAAGGGAAAAGGAACAAGTCAGCATTCATTTCTGTTTCCTGCCCTACTGAGACGTGAACCAGCAGCCTCCTGGCCATACGTTCCCTGTCATGACGGACTGGATCTCTGAGCCAGAATAAACTCCTCCTCCTTCTCAAGTTGCTTCTTGTGAAGGGTTGGTCACTGCAATGACAGAAATGTCATGGTGGCCCACACCTTTGATCCCAGTGCTAGGGAGGCAGAGGTTGGAGGATCACTGTGAGTTTGAGGCCAGCCTGGGACTACAGAGTGATTTCACATCAGATTCCACATCAGCCTGGGCTAGAGCGAGACCCTGCCTTGAGAAAAAAACAAAAAGAGTAACTGATAGAGTAGTCTTGCATGATATGGGCATGGGCACAGCGTGACTGCTTTTTCCAGTCTGGGGGCAAGTGTCAGGGTAATTGTATGTGTACCAACAGCACGTGCCGCGGGTAGGATGCCCTGCCCCCTCCCTCCCCGACGGCTCATGTTCATACCTAACGCTTGTGAACATGTTTCACAGTGCGGTGAAGGGGATTTTGCAGATGTAATTAAGGCGTTGGGTTTAAGGGAAGGAGACTGTCTTGTGTTATCTGGCTGCATTGATCTGGGCACAGGAACCCTTAAAATTCGTAGGAAGTGTCCCTGGTGGACAGCAACGAGGCAGCAGGAGCACATCAGGGTTCCCTTGTTCTTCACCCGCGCCGGTGCCTTCCATTTTAAACATCCTAGTTTTCAAAAGTGTTTGGGTTTTTCACTAGAGCTTACTGCGTGTGTTGCTGACGTTGCTAAGCATCTTATGGCCAGCTTCCTTAATGTCCATGTATCTTCTCTGGTAATATGTCTATTCAACTCTTTTGTCCACTCAAGAAAATGCCTGAGGGCTCGGGCATGGCTCAGTGGTTTAAAGGCACTTGCTTGCAAAGCCTAATGGCTTGAGTTTGGTTCCCCCATACCTACATAAAGCCTGATTCACGTGGTGCATGTATCTGAAGTTCATTTGCAGTGGCGAGAGGCCCTGGCATACCCGTATTTAGTCTCTGTCTCTGAATCAAAATTAAAAATTAAAAAATTTAAGTCTTTTAAAAATAAAGAGAGAATGCCTAGAACTGAGCGATGGCTTAGTGGCTTAGAACCTTCCTGTGTAAGCACGGGGGCCCGTGCAGACCTGAGAGACTCCTCCAGCTTGATGCCAGGAGCCACATAGACAGCTGGGTGTGGTCATGTGCATCTGTGCCCCCAGTCCCTTAGGGGAGCAGAGCACTGCTGGAATTTGCCAAAAAAAAAAACAAAAAAAAAAAACAAAAGGCAATCTCTGGGATCAGTAAGAGACTCAAGCTCAAATAAGAAGGGACCAAAATGTGGTGAAGTGAGACAGCTGACATTCTCCTCTGGCCACTGCAGGTAAGTGCATGGGGTACCACATGGGCACATGCATGTGCATACATCACACACACTAGAATACACACATACCCCCCCACATCACACATACCATAATACACATATGCCACACACCATATACACACACACATGCACGTGAATACATACACACACCATAATACACACATGCCACACACCATATACACACATGCATGTGCATACATCACATACCATACATACACACATACCATACACATACAGGCACATGCATAGATCACACAGACCATACATATACACATGCCACACTACACACAAGTGTGTACATGCAAAACAATGCATGGTTTTCTTCCTATAAAGGTTAAAGTTCTTTAAATATTCTGGATATTGGTCATTTATGACAGGTGACTTGAAAATACATTTTTCTTGACCGTGACTTGTCTTTGCTGTCTATATGTTAAAGTACTATGTCTTATATCTTAAAGTACTATGTCTTAAAGAAAAGTTCTGAATTATTTATTTTTAATTTTTTTATTTTATTCTAAAGAGAGAGAGAGAGGCAGAGAGATAATTGGTGTGCCAAGGCCTCAGCCATTGAAATCAAATTCCAGATACTTGTACTAACTAGTGGGCATGCGTGTCCTTGTGTTTGCCTCACCTTTGTTCATCAGGCTAGTGTGGGATTTGGAGAGTAGAACATAGGTCCTTAGGCTTTGCAGGCAAGCGCCTTAACCGCTAAGCCATCTGTCCGGCCCCTATTTTTATTTTTAATATTTTTTATTTATTTGAGAGAGAGAGAAATAGGCAGAGTGAGAGAGAGAAACACACACAGAGGAGAGAGAGAGAGAGAGAGAGAGAGCGAAAGAGAGAGAGAGCAAATGGGCTAACCAGGGTCTCTAGCCACTGCAAATGAACTCCAGACATGCATACCACCTTGTGCATCTGGCTTACATGGGTACTAGGAATCAAACCTGGGTCCTTAGTCTTTGCAGGCAAGCTCCTTAACCACTAAGCCATTTCTCCAACTCCAAAAGTTCTGAATTTTGATGAAGTTCTTAGTTTATATACATATATTTTTGATGGGGCATGCTTTTTTGGTTCTAATTTATAAGAACTCTTCATTGAACCTAAGCTTTTCTAGTAACTTTATAGTTTTAAGTTTTTCATTTAAATGTGTGATACATTTTGAGCAAATTTTTTGTGGATGGTTCAATGTATGAATTTCTGGCACGTAGATATAAATTTTCTTAGCACTATTTTTTTTTTTTTGTAGAGAGTATGTATCTCTAAAGAATTGTCTTTAAACCTTACATGGCATATGGCTTAGCAGTTAAGACATTTGCCTATGAAGCCTAAGGACCCAGGTATGATGCCCCAGGACCCACATAAGCCATATGCACATGGTGGCACATGCATCTGGAGTTTGTTTGCAGTGGCTGGAGGCCCTGGTGCACTCATTCTTTCTCTCCTCTCTCAAAAAATAAAAACAAAATATTTTAAAAAACCCAACGGACTAAAATATACACTGTTTTATTTCTGAACTCTCTGTTCTGTCCCACTGATTTCCTTGTCTCTTTTTATACCCATCCTGTTTCTTGATCACACCATAGTTTTATAAGTAGCCTTGAAAATAGGTAGTGCAATTCCTTCAGCCTTGTTCAGTCTTTCGAATCACTTTTTAATACTTTTTCATTGACAGCTTCCATAAGTATAGAAAATAAACAATGGGTTCTTTGCATTTCTATGTAAGTTTTAAAATAAGCATGTTAATTTTTATTTTGTAAAATCCTATGTTTTCCTTGGGATGGTGTTGGAGAGCCTTGCTATTCATGAACATGGTATGTCTCCTCATTAACTGTGGCCTTGTTCAGGTTCTCTCAACAATGATCTGTAATTTTCAGTATGCCTGTTTTTTAAAATATATTTTGAGAAATTTATCCCTAGCTTTCCATATTTTTATTTTATTTATTTATCTGGTGTGCATATGTGGAGTGCAGACACATGTGCCGCAGCATGCATGTGGAGGTCAGAGGACACTTTTCGGCTTGGTCTTTGCCTTCTACCTTGTCTGAGGCAGGCTCTCTTGCTCACTGTTCACTCTTCTGGGACAATTCCCTGCCTCCCTTCTTGTTGCTGGCACACTGCGATTACAGAAACTGCCACAGCTTCCAGCTGTTGTGTGGGGCTCTGGGGGTGTGAACTTGGGTGCTTAGAGTTGTGGGGCGAACACTTTATCCACTGAGCCAACTCACCAGCCCCTTTGAACTATTTAATGTCATTGTTTTAAATTTTATTAGTATGTGGAAATACAATTGGCCTTGATTTATTGATTAAAAACTAGCAGTCTTGCTAAATGTAATTAGTTCTAGTAGCTTTTTTTTTTTTCTTTTCTTCAGATCTCACCATTTTTGACTTTGATCTTCAGGCCATCTGTGACATCTTTTCCAATAGGGAGATTTTCTTCCTTCTTTTCTTCCTTCCTTCCTTCCTTCCTTCCTTCCTTCCTTCCTTCCTTCCTTCCTTCCTTCCTTTCGTTCTTTCTTTCTTTTGTTCTTTCGTTCTTTCTCTTATTACCTGACCTAGAACCTTTAGTTTAATGTTGATCAGAAATGGTAAGGGGCTATTTCTTCTTTTTCAGTGTCATAGAGGATTTTGTGAGGAATTGTTCTATTTCTTAAGTTTAGTAGAACTAAGTAGTCTCTCAGATCTGGTGTTTTGTCTGTGGGAGAATTTAGAACTGAGGAAAAATTTCTCATAGATATACAACTACTTAGATATTTCTTTAAGTGAATTTTGTGACCATGTTTGCTTTTTGTCCTTCAAGAGATTCTCAACTTTGGGTTTGGAGAGATAGCTCAGAGGTTAAGCTTGCCTACAAAGCCTAAGGACCTGAGTTCAATTCCCCAATACTCACATAAAGCCAGATGCACAAAGTGATGTTTGTGTCTAGAATTTGTTTGTAGTGGCTAGAGGCCATGGTACTCCCATATTCTCTCTCTCTCTCTATCTGCCTCTCTCTCTGTGTGTGTCAAATAATAAATAAATAAATAAATAAATAAATAAAGGCTGGAGAGATGGCTTAGCAGTTAAGGCACTTGTGTGCAAAGCCAAAAGACCCAGTTTCAATTCTCTAGGACACATAAGCCAGATATATAAGGTGGTACATGCATCTGGAGTTCCTTAGCAGCAGCTGGAGGCCCATTCTCTCTCTCTCTCTCTCTCTGTCTCTCAAATAAATAAATGAATGAATAATATTTAAAATAAATAAATGAGATTCTTAACTTCATTTGAAGTGTAAAATTAACAGTGACTATAATTTTAAAAATTATTATATTTTCAATATCTGTGGACATTTTTATTCTTGGTTTTTACTAATTTGTGTGCCCCCCCTCTTTTTTATCCTGATCAGTTTGGCTTGAGGTTTAGAAATGATTATCTGATTTAGGTGTTACTTTCTATGTTCTAGTTGATTCATTTCTGCTCTGGTATTTATGATCTCTCTCCCTTTGCTGCCTTTGGGTGAGCTTGCATGTCTCATTCTGGGTTTGTAGGTGGAAGTGACGTTAATTCCTCAGGGCCCTTCCTGCTTTGTTGCTCTGTGGGAGGGCAGCAAGAGTTCCCCTGGGTGCTGCTGTAGGAGTGTCCCTTAGTTTATGATCATTGTAAAAACCTACTTGAACACATTTTCTAACTTCCATTTTCATCTGCCCTGTTCCCCTATTGTGGCAATTTGAAGGTATGTCCCCATAGACTCAGATGTTTTATTAAAGATTATAACTTGGGTCTCCAGCTGCCTGGCTGAGGACGGTGCCACTGAGGTGCGGATCCTGGGGTCCAGCCCACAGCTGTGTTTGCTGGGTGCGTCTGAATTCCAGCTCAAAGCTATGCAAAGAAGCCCGAGCTCTGGTGGATTTTTGTGCTGGCTGCTTTTGATGTTTGCTGGCTATTTGGTTGTTTCTCTCGGCTTGGATGCATGGATGCTGCTGCTTCTAGCACTGATGAAACATCCCCCTGAATCTCTAAGCTTGAAGTAAACCCTTTCCTCCCATAAAACTGTTTGGTAGGATGTTTGTCCCAGCAATGTTGGACCTGACTACAGCACCTATGTTCTTTAGAAGTACATTAATTACATTCTAAGTCTTACTCCTTTCCTGGAGACCATTTCAATAATCATTTTATTTTAATGATGTCAAAAAAATGCCTTATCTGACTTGAATTACTCTGAGTTGATCAAAAGTTGTTTCATGACACACAAGATTGCTCACTTTGGTGAGCATTCTGATATACTTTGAAGAAAGTGTTCTCTGCCATTGTTGGGTGGACTGGATCTTCTCTAAATGCTAGGGAGGCCTGTTGACTGAGTTAAGTCTTCAGTACTCATGGCTGCCAAGGAAGCCTGCTCACCCTGGCTTGGGTGGATCTACCCAAAAAGCAAGCAGCCCAGGCTGGAGGGGTGGAGTTTGGAGCCCAGAGATTTTGTTGAGGGTCCCAAATGCTGGACATGGAGCTACAGGATTTGATAGCTTTCTGTTTTACATTGGCTCAATCTTTCTTTGCTATGCCTTCTTTTTTTTTTTTTTACAGTGAATGTTTAGTCTGTGCATTGATGTGTTGTTATAAGTTAGTAACTTGTGTTTTGATTTTATAGGCTCACAGTCAAGAGAGTGTCTCAGATGGAATGTTGGATTTTGAAATTTTGATCAATGTTGGGAATGATAAGGACTATGGCAACTCAGTGAGAAGTAGCAAGGCCTGGACTTGAACCCTGGTGGTTTGAAGCCTCTGGGGCCCTGTCTTTACCCATCCCACTGCCTAGTGTTTAGAAATCCCCACTTCATATATGAGGAGACTAAGGCACAGAGACAGAAAGCCACCTATCCCAGGCTGTAGCTCAGGTTCATGATGGAGTGGAGGCCATGGCTATAGTGGTGACATGTGGCCATTTCTGAGAGTAGCTTTGCTTGAAGTGGGGCTGGAGCCCAGGATGTCCAATAGGCTAAATAGACACTCTGCCACTGAGCTCTCCCCCCAGCCCAGAGAGGCTGGTTTCAATTTACCTAGGTGCTAGGGACCCATTGTCTTGTTGGCCTGGGACTCTGTGAGGATGGTGATCAGCTGTTGTGGGGCGTGGTATGGTCTGGGACGTATGGTGGGTCCCTTTGGGGTAGCTGCTGAGGATCATTTGTGACATCACCATCTGCTGGGACAGAGTTAGCTCCATGAGTGTCACTTAGCTCATCTTGTAGAATGACTGAAGTTAAAATGCGATCATGCCTATTGTGGTTTGAATGTGACGTGTCCCCCGTAGCCTCATGTGTTTGTGATTAAGCCTCATGCCCAGTCCCCAGCTGGTGACAATTTGGGAGGTGGAGCCATGCTAGAGGAGGTGTGTCACTGGGGAGGAGCTTGAGGCTTGTTAGTTTAGTTCTGTTGGGTGTTAACTAGCTTGCTCATTCTTGCTGCTTCCTCCCAGCTGATATGACAAGATGTAATTTCCTGCCTCTGCTTGGCAATGCTTACCGGCTGTGATGAACCTTCCCCTCAAAACTGTGCCTGAAATAAATCGTTTCTTCTCATGAGAAGCTTCTGGTCATATCTTTAGTCCCAGCAGTGAGAAAGAGAAAGTAACTGTAACATCTATGAAACTCATGGCTATTTCTGTAATGATACAGAGTCACCTGCGGCTCCCCGAGGCTATGCTTAGTGTGCATGCCTGGAGCATTGCATCTGTTCTTCCCTGTCCTTTGAGTCTGTGTTCTGCCTGGGAACATACAGGCCCTGTGTCCCTGGGCTGCAGGGAGCACCTTGATGGACAACTCCCACCATTTTCTTTTCTCTCTCTTTTTGTGTGTGCATGTGCAACTGTGTTGCATGTGTGTGCATGCATGTGTGGAGGCCAGAGGTTGACATCAGATATCCTTCTCAATAACTTTCCACTTTTCAAAAATATTTTATTTATTTATTTGACACACACACACACACACAGATACGGTTGGGGGGCAGGGAGAGAATGGAATGGGCATGTCAGGGCTTCTAGCCACTGCAAATGAAACTCCAGATGCATATGCCACCTTGTGTATCTGGCTTTATGTGGGTACTGGGGAATCAAACTTAGGTCCTTTGGCTTTTCAGGCAAGCACCTAAACCTCTGAGTCATCTCTTCAGCCTTGTTTTTTTGAGACAAGATCTCTCAAAGGAGGAGACAGCAAGCCCTGTCTCCTCCTCCCCAGTGCTGGGCTTACAGGAGAATGTCATTATACTCAGCTTTTATGTGGATGTTTGGGATCCAAACTCAGGTCCTCATGCTGGTGTGGCAAGCCCTGTTTTGACTGAACTATCTCCCCTCCTTCTTTTTATTTTCCCTTTCTTTCTTTCCTTCTTTCTTTCTTGCTTTTTTTTTTTTTTTTTGACAGGGACAGCATCACAGGTAGCCTAGACTAGCCCAACACTCACTATGTAGCTGAGGACGACATTGAACCCCTAACCCTCCTGCATCCAGCTCTGTCCATAGGTGTAGAGATGACATTGACGTCGCAGCGTGGTTTTCTCTTCCTTAGACCTGCGGAATGAGACTCTTCCAGGCCCAAGATTTCCCTGCTTTATACACAGAGGCCTTAGAAGCTACCCAAATCTCCTCAGATACTTTGAAACTGGGAACCGATGAAGCGATTACTGCTTCCTCGAGGTTTTATGGGCAACCGTGTAGCTCTGCACAGAGGATGCGGTAGGGGATGAGTTGAGAGATGATGTCCTTGTGGCACTCCCTTCCCAGGGACCAGACCACGACCACGACTGAAGTTCATGCTCCTCCCCACCAGAAAACCAGATCAGAGAGAGGCTGGGTGGGGATCAGGGTCTCCAAGGACTTGAAAGAGCTTCTGTTGAAAAGAGTCACATGGCAGAGGAGTGCTTAGCACTGAAACATCTCTATCACACCTCCCAAGGCTCAGGGTCCATTGCAGAAGAGGTGGTGGAAAGAATGCAAGAGCTAAAGGAAGGGTAGGACTCCTTATAACGTGCTCCTCCAGTCACAAAATAGCCTGGATATCCATGACCTCACAGTGCCTGACACTACCTACACAAGACCATCATAATATGAGGAAAAGATCATGACATCAAAATAAAAGAGAGACTGATTGAGAGGGAAGGGGATATGATGGAGAATGGTGTTTCAAAGAGGAAAAGAAAGTGGGGGGTGGGAGGGAGTTATCATGGGTTATTGTCCACAATTATGGAAGTTGTCAATAAAACATAAATTAATAAAAAAATAAGATCGAAGGAAAAGTCACATGGAGTGTCTGAGCTGAGGGGGTCTGCTGCTCAGTGCGCATGGACCCCTGTCCTATGGAGAACCGCAGAGGTTCCTGTAGGGACCTTCATGATCCTGTGGCCTGCTTTAGGCCCACAGAAGGGTGCAACCATTAGAACGCCAACCTTATTGCATCTCTGTTGTGTCTCAGGCACCATGCCGGGCAAGGTGCACAGATAACCCAGACCCCAGGCCATTGCCACACAGTGTGCCCCGGGAGGACACTAGCGAGTCTCGGCTTGTGGTGGAGAAATTCACACCCCTCAGTGGGAGGCCTGAGAGGTGCTGAGGAAAGCAAATGGCACGTGAAGGGACACAGACAGTGACTGTGTGTCACAAGCACCAGTGACCATCACGGCTCATGGTTTAGAGAGTTATCCGTAACTGAATCGCCAACTTCCTCATCATCAGCCTCATCCGCATTACCTCCACCATCATCCCTTTTCCAGCACTGTCACCACCACAATCACATCAACATTACTGTCATCACCACCGTCACTGTCTTCATCGCCCTCATCTCAGGTATGGCCTGGGTCAGCCGCCCACAGTCTTAGAACCAGCAGGAACAGTGAGGGTGGGCGCGGTAGGAAAAGCACTCCAGTTCCTCCGCCAGTAGTAGAAGGTGGGTGGGTGAGGCGACTATGGGCTTCCTAGTCCCTATTAATATAATGAGACAAGCAGGTGGCAAGAGAGGCCTTGGCCACTTTCCTGATTGTTTCTCAGCTCACCGCGGGCAGAGCTGATTCCAGTTTTGCAGTAATAATTGGCCTGTTTGAGGAAGCCTCGTGGCATCTTCTGAAGTCATGGCATCTTCTGAACTGGCTCCCAGTTTTTCTAGCAGAAGCATGGAACGGCAGTGTCGTTTTTCAGAGGCAGCCAAGAGCCACCGGTGGATTGCAATATCCTACTTCATCCGCAGAAGCGCGCCCCCGCAAACCTCGGGGCTCTGGGAAGAACCTTGCGGTCAGCATGGCCACTGGACAGGAAATCTCCCCAGGACAGAGTCGGGCTGGTCTGGAGGTGTGGCCAGACACCAGGCTTCTGTTGTGCACCACACTGTGGGCGGGGTACTCTCCGAGCCCCGATTTCCTCATTGAAAACGAAGATAAAGACATATGGTCCACAGCACACAGGCAACAGGAACGATGGGGCTTCTGGGTGCCAGTCTTATTGTAAGTGAGTCAGGGAGCGTTCAGGTCCCCTAAGAGACAGCAGCTGCCCGGGGCTCGCAGCAGGACCTCCCGGGAGTGTCTCGGGGCTCTGGCTCCCTCTAGTGAGCAGAGAAGGGAATTACTCCGTGGTCCCCCGAGGGTCCGCAGCGGTGACAAATGGGACTGAGGAACACGCCTCCAGCATGGGCTCAAAGGGTGATTCCAGGACCTTCAAGTACTTGGGTTCAGAGGGTCTGAAGTGGGACCTGGAAATACATTTGTTTTTGCTTGTGTGTATGCGTGTATGCGTGTGTGTGTGTGTGTGTGTGTGTGTGTGTGTGTGTGTGTGTGTGTGTTCCTTGCAGCACCCATGCCCTGGCCTGCCGTGGGCGTCGTGGAGGTGGGGGGGGAGAGAGGGCCCCTCTGTTGCAGTGGCTGGAGCAGCATGCGGGGTGTCCTGCCTCATCTCTCTTCCCCCCCATTCTTGTTTGAACTGGAGTCTCTTAGTGATGCCGGAGCCTGCTTGCTGCTTGTCCCAAACACAGGCCTGGTCTCTCTGCTCCCCTTTCAGGGGCTGGGGTTACAGCGGGATCTAGAGACTGAAACTCCAGCGGTTTCGGGTGTCCCCAGGCCCTCATGCTTGTGCAGGAAGCACCCTGAACCACCAAGCCGTCTCTCCCCGGCTGTGGTGGAGACCCGGGTCCACGGACCACACTGAGCACCACAGCTCTCGTGTAGTTTGGGATCAAGGAAAGAGCAGTGACGCACAGAGGAACTGATGGCACAGTGCTGTGTGACCTTAGGTTGGGCACGCTCCCTTTGAGCCTGTGTTGTCACCGCGAGGTAAGCGGGTAGGGTAGAAGGGGGAGGTCGTGGGGTCTTGTAAATGGGCCCTCTCTGAGTAGAAGATGCACGGTGTGGGAGAATGGCTCCAAAGGAAGACAGACGCCACCACATGCTGGCGGGACTGCGCAGAAATCTGAACTCTAGGAACATGTGATGGGAAGGAAACGCTCCCACCCCTTTGGAGGGTCCTGTGGTCCTGCCCACGGCATGGACACTCCCTCTTCCTCCCCCCCCCCCACCACAGGGGGCTGAGATGACCAGTCTCAGCCTTGGAAATCTATATGAGGGGCGCATAGACACCTGTTTGCCCACAAATATAAACAACAGGGCTTGCATCCATCACTCAGGTAGACAGACACTCATTTCGGCTGCCTAACTAACTCCCCACAGTAGGGCGGGGATAGGGTCAATGAGGTCCAGCTATGAGGACAGGTGAAAGGATGCCACTGATCACGTCCAGCAAAATAGTCACCAGCAGAGTGCACATCCCCGGGGGGAGGGCACAGAATGCACGCTATGGTATTTTCCGTACCAAGTTCAAGCCAGGAAGAGTCAGGAAAAGGGGTCCTGCCTGGGGGGAGAGGGGTGGCCTGGGTGGGATGCAATGATGCTTCTGGAGGAGGGTCCAGGCCACCTTGCTCCGTCTGCCAGAGTGCGGGCCCCAGAGGTGTGGTCGGCATGTGCAAATTCTCCCAGTGGTGTGGAGGACTTGTGCGTGTGACACAGTAACTTCCATGAAGGGAAAGTGGGGCTCTCTAGGGTCCTCAGGGCCTCACTGCCCCTCACCCCTGCTCTGCTTTCTCTCTGCCGACCTCAGGCAGATCTGGGGGCTGCGCATGCAAGGCCTCCTGGTTCCGGGTTTGGCAGATTTTCTGAGGTCACGCCAAGAGGCTACTGTGCACTGACAGAGCTAGGTCTCGGTTTCCTTGGCAACCAGTTGTTGTCAGAAAAACAGAACAGTGAGAGAACAGGGCAGGGCCCCGCCCGGAGAAGTGCACCCTGGGACCTCACGCAGGCAGGAGGATTCGAGGAAGTGGCTGGAGGGCTCCAAGTGCGTGCTCTCCACTTCCCACCGTGGAATTTTGAGATCGTCGTGTGCATCTGATTAAATTCCTCATTCATACAGGAATGTGTTTCCCAAAGAGGATGACGGTGGGGTGAGGCACAGCTGGTCTCTTCCCCCAGTTTAGGGGTCAAATGTGGTGTGTTAGTCCATTCAAGCTGGATGCCTTATAAACAAGTGAAGTGTCTTGCTCACAGTTCTGGTGCACACCCACGTTTTCAGAAGAGAAGTCCCTTCTGTTCAGTGGGCTCTGCCGGAAGTGTACACCAGGGATGTAGCCTGGTGGTTAGAGCGCTTTCCCAGCATACCCAAAGCCTGGGGTTCAACATTGGCACGTTGAAAAAAATAGATAGGTTTGCTAGTGGGAAGACTATTTTTGCCTCTGGAAGGCCCCATCAAAGGCGGGACAGGTCACCTCCAGACAGCAGAGGGAGGGACAGGAAGGCCCCCATCACTGTAATTCATGGTGACCACAGGGAGTCACTGTTAGACTCCAGGGTCATGATGTCCCCAGGCGAGGAGCTCTTTTAATCCATGCCACCCTCAGACCCCAGACTATAAATTCCAGGTGACTTGCCCAGAGAGCCCACAGAACCTCACCAACGTCATATGGTATGTGTGTATGGGGGAGGTGTGGAAACCACTCCATTGTGGGTAATTTGGATTCATGAGGTCAGGACTCACTGTGAGGCAGCACTGAAGGAGTTCCTCTTCTGCTGAGGGTCCTGCAGAGAGTTCTCTGGAAAATGGCTTGGGGTGCATTGGGGCAGTGGGGAAGCTGGATTTCCAGCGCGTTCCTGTCAAGTCCTGGTTCCATCACTCACCTCCCACAGCGCTGGCGAGCAGCCCTCTCTATAGGAGTGCTGGAACTAAGTGTGGGAACAGAGTGCATCTCAGAATGTTTTCCCTCCAAGGGACCCCAAATCTTTTTTCTATGGTAAAACTTGCTACCCACTTTTGCACATGGAAGGCCTCAAGTTAGGCCTTTTGTCCAGGACCACATAAGGAGTGAAGCAAAGTTAGCATTTGAACCTAGGTCCTCTCTCCAGCTTCTAGCTTTTGATCTTCAGTTAAAAAGAGTTATAAAAATCCTCTTTCCCTATGTGCCCAAGCTTGCGCTCCTCCTCTTGTGCCTCCCAGCCTTGTTCCCCAGTCTCTATGATGTAATAGTCACTCATTCAGCTATTTTGCAGGTGAAGTGAGGCCAGCTGTGGATGGGCAGTGCCTCTCAGGACCCAGGGCTGGTAGGCTGGTGTCATGTCCCATAGGAGCTCCTTTTCCTTCCAGACACCATGGCACACTGTGGGAACTGGCCAGCCGGCAGCTCTCCTTTCTGGCTGTATCCCGAGAGCTGGTGTGTGGATGTAGCAGTTTGCATCAGCTGGAGGGGACATTAAAGTGGCCACAGGGCCACAGTTGGAGTGTCACCAAGGAGCAGGGGAGGGGTCACTCTGCTTCCTGCCTAGGCTGGGTCATTAGGTCACTTTCCCTTTAAGTATTCTTAGTATTCTTAATAGTTGTTATTTTGAGAGAGGGTCTTACACTTTTGCCTAAGCTGCCCTTGAACTCATGGCAATCCTTGTGTCTCGGCCTCACAAGTGCTGGGATCACAGATAAACCACCACAGCTGGCTTGGATTTTCCACTTGGAAAGAGGAATAGTTGAGAATGTGCATACCCCATTGTTCATACCACCTCTCTAGCCTTCCCAAACTCCTTGGCTGCCTGTGAGCTGCCAGTTGCTCCTGCCTTTGACATCATGTGACACTCTAGAGGCTCTCTGCTGGTCCCCTCTGTCAGAGGAAGTCACTGTGTGAACTCAGCATGGGGCTCAGCCCAGCTTCAATCCAGACATCTGCTGGCTGCATTGACTCGTCCTGTGGCTTCCACAGCAAAGCCTGGTTCCTTCCATATCGAGCTGTGTACAGAGTCCCAGTATCCCCAGATGGTCCCAGGGGTATCCCTGGCAGCCTAGAAATTCCTGCTGGAATAATATAAGGCTGAGTGTCAGCTCCAGACTAGCCAGGCTTTTCTGGAATCTTCTATCCCTGTAAGAGTCTTTACCCAGGAGCCAGGAGCCAGGAGCCAAAGCACTGAAGGTCAGTGGGACATCACCCTTGTGTCTCCCCATCAGAGGCTCCTGGAGACTTGGACTCCAAGGTGATATATCTGTCACTTGCTGTCCTTGTCTAAGCACATGCCCATCTGGGCTCTGGTCACTCTTTGGATCTGAGGGACACTTCCCACCAGTCTACAGAGCCCTGGAGTCTAACCCTCTACACAGAGAGATAAACATCTTTCTTTAGCAGGACTGGTCGTTTTCTGGCCCAAATTGAACTGTGTGAGGTCCTACTGAGGGCTTGTCTGCCCTCCAAGGAGCAGCTGGGGATGGCTGCCTGGCCTGGTCCTGTGGCCTCATCCATCAGCGGGCTTTGATTCTGATAAGGGTTTGATCTCCAGGAGTGCAGATGGCGGTAGGAGGAGGTTTATGGCCCCACTTCCTCCAGCCTTATCCAGTTGGGAGGTGGCCTGTATTTGGCCTGGAGAAGGAATGACAAGACAAAGCTCCCCTCCCAGTGTTGTGTAGAGCTTTTCATCTAACTATAAGCATTTGAGGGTAGGTATTAGCCCGGCACTGTTTCACAGGAGGAGATGGAGGTTCAGAGAGGCCGAGTGAGCTGTCTAAGGGTGCCCAGCTAGTAAACAGAACTGAGTTTAGACAGATCTATCTGTCAGTGTTTTCTAGTGGCCCCAAACTTTTCCAGAAGCAGTGGTAAATGGGGCTGGGTCTGCTGGATCACACCAGACAGACCCATGGCCTCACAGATGCTTTGCTGTCCCTGCGATCCTGCCCAGGGCTCACAGCCATTAGTTACAAGATGTAGCACCCCCTGCCATCCCCCCGCATCTAGCTGTTCAACAGCATTACCTCCTCCTCCTCCTCACCATATTCGGAGGATGGGTTGCTTCCCAACTCCATGCTCAAGTTTGCCTTAAAATCTTCTTTGCTAGCTTAGGGCTTTTCTGTCCTGGAAAAGGTCCCGGGGGCACTTGGAAGGGCTTGTGCTGCGGCTGGGCCACTCTGTAAACGGCAGCTAGACGCCATGGTGAACTGGGTGGAGGCTTCTGCTAGTGTGCTGCTCATTCCCTGCCCTGAGGTCCCATCCTCGTGGGGGTGAGGTTGACACTGTCACAGAGGATGTGTTGGTATCCCCTCCCAGTTTCATCTGTGTTTGCTGCATGCGTTTGCAATTACTTTGGTGCCCACGCTTTTAGGATGTCTTGGAAAGTTGATACTTTCTTTTTTTAAAAAAATTTCTTTTTTATTTATTTTTAATATTTTAGTTATATATTTATGACAGAGAGAGAGAGAGAAAGAGAGAGAGAGAGAGAGGAAGGCAGATAGAATGGGCACAACAGAGCCTCCAGCCACCGCAAACTCCAAATGCATGTGCCACCTTGTGCATCATGGATTTACATGGATCCTGGGGAATCAAACCTGGGTCCTTTGGCTTTACAGGCAAGCATCTTAACCACTAAGCCATCTCTCCAGCCCTCTTTTTTGATTTTCATTTTTCTTTTGTATTTCTTTTTTTAATTTTTAATTTTATTTGTTTGCAAGCAGGGAGAGAGAGAGAGAGAGGAGAGACAGATAGAGAATGGGCATGCCCGGGCCTCTAGCCACGGCAAACAAACTCCAGACACATGTGAACCTTGTGCATCTGGCTTACATGGGACCTGGGAAATCGAACCTGGGTCCTTTGTCTTCACAGGCAAACCCCTTAGCTGCTAAGCTATCTCTCCAGCCCTCTTTTGTATTCTTTATGAGAGGCAAAGAGAGTGGAAGAGGGAATTGGCATGTCAGGACCTCCGGCCACTGTAATCAAACTCCAGAGCATGGGCCATCTTGTGCATATGTGTGACCTTGAGTGCTTGTGTCTCCTTGTGAGTCCGGCTTACGTGGGACCTGGAGAGTCAAACATGAGTCACTGGGCTTTGCGGACCAGCACTTTAACTGATAAGCCATCCCTCTAGCCTGGAAAGTTGATACTTTCTATCAAAAATATATTTATTTATGTGTTTGAGAAATAGACAAAGAGAGAGAGAGAGAGAATGGGCACACCAGGGTCTTCTGCCACTGCAAACAAATTCTAGATGCATGTGCCACTTTGTGCATCTTGCTTTACATGGGCACTGGGAAATTGAACCCAGGTCATCAGGCCTCCTAAGCAAGAGCTTTTAATCACTGAGACATCTCCAGGTCTTTTAAAATAAAACATATTTTTATTTATTTACTTGCAAGCAAAGAGAGATGGAGAGAATGGGTGTGCCAGGGCTTCCAGTGGCTGCAAACAAACTCCAGATACATGTGCTCCCTGGAGCACCTGGCTTTATGTGTGTGCTGGGGAATCCAACCCAGGTCCTTTGGCTTGAAAGCCCCTCTCTGTTCCTGATGGCTTGATGTGCTCTGAAGTTGGCTCTAGGGACTGTAGTATTGGGGAGGGGGGTCCTCCTCCTGCATGGTTGTGCTCTGTGCGCATCTCTGTCCTGGTCTCTGTCTATGTCAGTCAACTGGCCAGTCTTCAGCGAGCCCATCAGAAGCTACCTGCCTTCCCATGATGCATCCCGATACCCACACTAAAGCCCATCACGGGTGTGCAGGGCTGGGCATGTGAGGATTCAAGTCTCTCAGTCCTTGTTTGCTTCCTATATTTTTCACTCTTGCTTCACTTTCCTCATCTTCCTATGGGTGATTATGGCCTGCCTATCTGTCTATCTGTCTGTCTGTCTGTCTATCTATCTATCATCTATCTGTTTATTTATTTGAGAGCGAGAGCAAGGAAGAGAGAGGATGCCTGGTACAGCTGGTTTTAGGAGGGCAGCAGGCTGCTGCTCACTCTGGGAAGGTTAGGAACATAGTTAAGAACTCTGGGTGGCTTGGCCAGAAACAAACCTGCCACAGAGGAGAGGAGAGAGTGGAGATCCGTGCCCCCCAAAACCTTCTCAGGCTCTAGAACCTTCCCTCACCCCAAAAGGTCCCTGGCTGGAAGAACCCACACATGTGGGAATGGTCCTAGGGTTGGAGAAAGCTCCACCCACAGTCAGAGATGCTCAGAGACAGCCAGGGAGTGGGAGAGGCATCGTGGGGTGACAGGATGGCAACTCCCTCCCCAGATCCCAGGCTGGGGTAGCAGCCCTGACAGATTAGGGGTTAAGCAGAAGGCCAAACCCTTGAAGACCTCATTCTGCCCCTAGGGCAGCCAGGGGACCCAGGAACTGTGAGAGAAGGTGCGGTCTGTGCGCTCCCACGTGTGGAGTAGTCGGCGTTTCCTGGCTGGGGGCGGGGGGTTGCACCCTGCGTGCCTGGGCCTTCCTTTCCTGGGAGCTTGTTAGCTGGGGGTCTCCCCCTTACCTGTGGACCTCCCCCAGGCTCCCTGTCAGCGTTCGGATAAGAAATGTCTCCACAAAGGGCTTGTGTTGAAGGCTGGACTCCTTGCTGGGACTTGAAGGCCGGGGGCGTCAATCCACACTGTAGGGAACAAGCCATAAGGCATCGGGCATCCCTTTGAATAGGATGGCACTGTAACTGTCCTCCTGTAACTAACAGCTGCCCTGCCTGTTTCCTGACCTCCATGAGGGGAACAGCTTGCAGGTGAGGTGAGGGATGGTGTTGCATGCCTGTTGTCCCAGCCCTTGGGAAGTTGAGGCAGGGGGATTGCCACAAGTTTGAGTCCAGCCTGGCCTATATAGCCAGACCCTGTCTCAAAACAGGCAGGAAGGAAGAGAGGGAGAGGGAGGGGAGGAGGGAGGGAGAGAAGAAGAGAGGAAGGGAAGAAAACCCAGGCTGAGTTGGGTGCAGCCCTGTCACAGAAGGCAAGAGGGTCCTGAGAGGCCAGTCCAGCTGCCCCTTCTCCTCTCTGTCCCTCTGATCCTCTCTCCTTCCCGACAGAGCGGGGCCTTTGTTCTACAGGCAGCTGCTGGAGTGTCAGCGGCTCTGACCATCAAGGAAATGCCAGCATACTTCCCAGCAGCGCCTGGCTCTCCACAGAACCCGCCGCCAACTGAAGCCTGAGACCAAAGCTGCCTCTTGCTGCTGACGTCTGGCTCCGCAGCCAGGCCGGCCTTCCTGCTGTCCTCTTCCCCTGGGAGCCCAGCTGGCTCCGGGGTCCTTTGAAGCCACTGGGAACTCGGTGCCCAGGGCGGCTCTCAGGGCCTCACACAGGATGAAGTTCTGGGTCCCAGGAGCACACTCTGGGGGCTGGGACTTCCCGAGACCAGCAATGGCCCTGACAGGGGTTACCCTGCTAAGGTCACACAAGGGGCCTAATTCTACAAATTCATTCACTTTTAGATGTAGGATGTCTTTATTTCCTCAGAGACACTTTTGCTATCTGTACATGGGGCCAACAGCAATCTCTAATTCTTGGGGTTGCTCTGAGAATGAAATGAGATGCACCATGCAAAATGTGTGCCTGAACACAGCACATGCCCCCTGGGGCCGTGATAGGCTTCGGTAACTCCATGTTGTGACCAGCAGCCACAGACCCCCAAAGTGCAAGCCTAGGGGCCTGTGATCTCTGGCAAGTCACTCAACCTCTGATCCTAGCTTTCTCCTCCAGAAATGAGTATAGTTATGGTTCCCACCCCCCCCCCCAAACTGCCAAACTGCCCCTGGAAGACTCTGTATCTGAGCTAGTCCTTCAGGGGTGCTCTCTCCCCACTTCCTCTTCCTCTCCTCTCCTCCTTCCCACCCTCTCTCCTCACTTCCCACCAAAGCCCAAGCCACTGTCCTGGCCTGGCCTGGATATCCTGGCCCAGCCAAGTTTTCCTTACTGCTCAATTTCACCTGCCTATTTCTGAGACAAGAGCTGCTCTGTAATGTGCCCCTCAGGCTCCAGAAGGCCTGTTCTGCAGGGGCCCCTTGGCTATACCCGCTCCCCTCAGGGACTAGAGAAGAAGCTGGGGTTCCAGACCCTGCTCCCCACAGGCAGGAAAGGCCACTCTGCCTGCACTTGGACCCTTACTACGAGGGTTTTCTTCTGGGAGTAAGTGGAGTGGCCTTGCTTCCAGGCAGGGAGAGCAGGTAGGTTAGAGTGCCCGTTTCGGGGCACAGGAGAAGGCTGGGTCTGTCCAGGGTTCTGCAGCTCAGCAGCGCTCCTTGAGTAGCATAGTCGCGACCAGCCACACTTTGCTGGCAGACGCAGAGCTGTGATCCCAGCCTCCACCTTCCCAAGTGGTGCTCCCTCCCACGGCTCCCGGAAGAGCTGGCTGAACACCATCCCCCCACCAGCCCTTCTGGGCAGTGTGGTGCCTGACACCATCCATCCTTATGACCCTGTGACCAAGTTTGGAGGGACCCTGTGGATGTCTCCAGGGTATCCCTCTTTCTCTGCCTTGTCCCATTTCCGGCATGCCTGTCCCAAGGATCACAGGGTGGTTTATTCTCCCGGGGAAATGTCACAGTTGTTTCTTCTCTGGAGGTGGGCTGGCTAGGTAGGGGCCAGGTGGGCACTATCAGTCTGGGAAGGGGCTATAGAGTCCTCCCCAGAGACAGGTGCCAGTCAGCCTGCCTCCTGGTGGTAGACTCTTAGAAGACAGTGCCATGCAAACACTGTGCCTATAGTTTCTTCTCATATTTGGCTCCAGGTCTGCCAAGGTGGATGGCAGCCTTTGCTCTTCCTACCTTTCTGGCCACTTCCAGTTGTAATCCATCAGGGTGTGTGTGTGTGTGTGTGTGTGTGTGTGTGTGTGTTTGAGGCAGGGTCTCAAGTAGCTCAGGCTGTCCTCAAACAAACAACCTGAGGACCACCTTGAATTTCTGATCCTCCTGACCCCACCTCCCAAGGTGCTGGGCTTACAGGTGTGGCCCGCCTCACCAAGTTTATGAGATTCTGGGGATCAAACCTGGGGCCTGAGTCACATCCCCAGCATCCCTCCATTTGTTTTGAGATAGGGGCTCCTGTAGCTCAGGCTGGCCTTGAACTTGATCCTCCTGCTTCAGCTTCCTGAGTGCTAGGAGCGTGGGTGCGCTCTTCCACGTGCTGCGTGTTCTCCCCACCCTGAGCCCCTCCCATGGCCTCCCGGACAGCTCCAGTCACTGTCCTGGCCATTATCTGTGGCAAAGACCTGTACCTCAGCAGAGTGGGTGGTGCTTCACAGATCTGTGACACAAGGTTCCCAAGGTCTTGAAAGTCCCTGGAGGGAGCAATGGGAATCCTGGCCTCTGGAGAGGACCAGCAACAAGTTCCAGCCCTGTCACTCACTGCTGAGCATGGCTTCTGCTATGCCACACACTTTTTTTTTTTTTGCCTACAAAACAGGGACCCCCCAGTGTGGATTAGGGGTTCTATCATATCTGTGTAAGTCCCTACACATGGTGCTGTGTGATATGCTGTGTCCCCCAAAAGATGTGGACCTCTCTTGTAACCTGGTCACCATGGGCTCCTGAAGCATGGTGGTCATGTGGCCCTGGGCCTGCAGTGTCTGGGACACCAAAGCCATTGCCCCACCCACAGTCCTCCTTGTGGACAGAGCACCCTGCTCTGTCTTGCTCTCCTTCCCATGGCCGCCTGGGCCTACTTTTGCTGGAAATTCAGCTGCAGAAGCTTGGGAACAACCTGTCATTGCTGTTTATCAAACAGGAGTCCTGGGAGATTGGAAGGAAGCAGGGGGGTCAATGGAATGGGTCTGGGGAGGAGAGACCAGAGAAGGTAATGGAGGCTGGAGAGATGGCTTAGCAGTTAAGGCGCTTGCCTGTGAAGCCTAAGAACTCACGTTTGAATCTCCAGGTCCCACGTAAGCCAGATGCATGGTGACCCAGGCACGCCATGTCGCACATGCACACAAGGAGGTGCACATGTCTGGAGTTCGTTCAAAGCAGCTGAAGGCCCTGGCACGCCCATTCTCTCTTTCTCACTCTCTCTCACCCCCCCCAAAATAAATAATAATCAAAAAGAGAAAGTAATGAGGGGGATTATGATCAAAATGCATTATAGACATATGCAACTTCCCGGTAGATAAAAAAGGAGAATAACAATAAGAGAAAGGGTAAAAACCAAAGAGAAAAATCAAGGAAAAGATAGTGCTCTGGGAGACCCAGAGCTCCAAAGAGCACCGAAAAATGAGATGAGCAGTGCAGATCTATGAGGCTTTCCCAGAAACAAGGCTTCTCCTCTCAACCAGCCTGGGGAAGAAGATACTCACCGGGTCTTACAGATCTTCTGAGGGGCGGGGGTGGAGCCTGCTCTAATTTTAGCCAGAATTTCAGAGCAGCTGTTCAACAAGGTCACTGCCAACCCGATGAGGCCACTGAGCCCTTGAAATGTGGCCTTTGCCTCCATGGTCTGTGTTGCGCATTTTATTTGACTTTAATTTAAAAACTGGTGCTTGATTTAGTTACTAAGAAAATTCTTGCTGGACGTGGTAGCGCATGCCTTTAATCCCAGCACTCGGGAGGTAGAGGTAGGAGGATCGCTGTGAGTTCGAGGCCACCCTGAGACTACATAGTGAATTCCAGGTCAGCCTGGGGCTACAGTGAGAATAAAAAAAATAAATAAAAAGAAAGAAAGAAAGAAAGAAAGAAAGAAAGAAAGAAAGAAAAGAAAGAAAAGAAAATTCTTACTGGAGCTGGGGAGATGGCTCAGTGGTTAAGGACGCTTTCTTGGAAGGCTGCTGATCCAACTTTGATCCTCTTTGGTGTTCATATATAAAGCAGGATGCAAAATGTTGCATGCTTCAGTCATCTCAACTTGTCTACAGCAGTGGGAGGCAGAGCAGGAGAAAGTTGCAAGCTGAGGCTGCAAAACAAGGGAGGTCTTGTGTCAAGAGACAGTGGAAGGAGAAACACCCCAAAGGTGTCCTCTGATCTCCCCACACGCACCATGGCATGAGTACACCCATATACACACACACCACACACACACTTACAGATTGTTGCAGTCAGCTCCTTTTCTGCTGGAACAAACATCCAACCAGAAGCAGCTTATGGGAGGAAAGGGTTTATCTCAGGCTTACAGATTCCAGGGGAATGCCATTAGCGGTGGGAGAAGCTGGCTGATTCCCTAGATCCAAGCAGAGAGCCTCCACCAATAGCCAGCAGATGCCACAAAGCACAAACACCAGAGCTCAAAACTGTCCTCCACACGGCTTTGGGCTGGACTCAAGACCTGTCCCCACACACCTTACAGTTGGACTTCAGGATCCACCCCTAGTGAGCTGATCCCTGTGGCAAGGATTTGCCTGCTAGGTGCTCAAGTTTCAAGCTCAATTTTAATAGAACACCCAAGTCTATGGAGCCATACATTCAAAGTGTCGCATTCAAACTACGACACAGACGTTTGGAGCAACTTGGCATGTAACCCTACCTTCTCTTTTTATTTCTCTTCCTCTCCAGCCCCACCCCATTTATTTATTTGCAAGCAGAGCAAGAGAGAGAGAAAAAGAGAGAGAGAGGATGAGAGAATGAGAGCAGGAGATAATGGGCATGCCAGGGCCTCTTGCCCCTGCAAATGAACTCCAGATACATGTGTCACTTTGTGTGTCAGACTTTATGTGGGTACTGGGGATTTGAACCTGGGCTGCCAAGCTTTACAAGCAGGTGCCTTTAACCATTAAGCCATCTATCCATCCCTATCTTTCTTTTCTTAAAATATATTTTATTTATTTACTTATTTGAGAGAGAGAGAGAGAATGGGCACACCAGGGTCTCCAGCCACTGCAAATGAAGTCCAGATGCATGTGCCCTCTTGGACATCTGTCTTATGTGGGTCCTGGGGAATCAAACCTAGATCCTTTGGTTTTGTAGGCAAATGCCTTAACTGCTAAGCCATCCCTCCAGCCCTCTTTTCTTTTTTTTTCTGAGGCAGGGTCTCATGTAGATGAGGATGGCCTCGAACTCCTCGCATAACTGAGGGTGACTTTGAACTCCTGGTTGTCCTGCCTCCAACTCCCAAAGTGCTGGGGTTGCAGATGTGATCACTGTGTGTGGCTTAAACCTATGTTTTCATTTGTAGATTTTATGACCTCTAAGCTCAGACCAAGTATTTCCAATGAAAACTGAGTCCTTAAGTGGAGATGTGACTTAAGTGAAAACACACTTGAGACTTTGGAGACCCCCAGGGCGAGGGGACGAGTGCAAGTCACCCTAGGGTATGCTTTGATTACATGCAGATGGTTTGGACGTACTGAGTCAATTAAAATACATTATTATAACCAATACCTTTCCCTTCTTCACGTTTCAAAAATGCGAAAGCCTAGCTGGGTGTGGTGGCGCATGCCTTTGATCCCAGCACTCGGGAGGCTGAGGTGGGAGGATCGCTGTGAGTTCAAGACCATCCTGAGACGACATAGTGAATCTCAGGTCAACCTGGCTTAGAGGAAGACCCTATCTTGACAAAACAAAACAAAACAAAAACCCAGAACACAACAGCAACAACAAAAAGGCAAAATATGGAAGCCTAGCCAGGCGGAACAGGACTGCCCACCCAGCTACTTGGGAGGCCGAGGCAGGAAGGTTGCAAGTTGAAGACCAATCTGGGAGACTTAGATCCTGTCTCAAAATGAAAAAGTGAAAAGAAAGCTGGGGTGTAGCTCAGTGGCAGAGCGATTTCCTAGCATGTGTGTGAGACGCTGAGTTCAATTCCAACACCGGGAAATGAACACAACCCCAGAGGGTTTCGACTTAGACGTGCACGTGGCTCACGTCATCCTTCTTTGAGACAGCAGCCCTGGATGAGAACAGGAGTGTCCCTTCCCCTATTGCCCTGCCTAGACTGCATCCAGGTGGGAGATGTCTGGGGCTGTGTGACGCCACTGGAGTTTTAGACCCATTTGTCACAGCACCTGGCTAAGCCACTTGTAAACTCCTGGGAAGGGACAGGCCTTTGCTCTAAAAGAAGAATGTCCAAGCCACTGGTAGCCAAGGGTCCACATGGCCTCGGGTACCACGTCCTACCTTCCCACTGGTATGTTGAGGGAGGAAGAGGTTGTGAGCATCCTGAACTGGAGCCCACCTGTGACATGCCTCAGGCTGGGCCTCTGGGACTTCACCCTGCCAGTCACAGTGCATCATGAACAACTGCTGGGCAGGCACTGGCCAGGAGCCACAGTGGTTTCTCTACATGAGGAAAAAAATAAATAAATAAAAGAAGGTTTGGAGGATGGAAACCACCTAGAACTCCCAGGCTGTTTGTGTTGATCGCCATCCCATGGGGCCTCCTGGCAGCTTCGCTCCAGGATGATCAGCTTCCCCTGGCCTTGGTGGGCCCACCCCTCCTCCAGATCCTCACTGGCCCGAGGAGCCCAGCTGGGGGACACTGAATGCTTCTGGACTTCCCCGATGGGCTCTGGTGAGAGTAGGGGAGCAGAGAGGAAGGGGCGGGGCAGGCTGGAGGGAGTTTCCTAAGGGGTCAGTGTCCTGTGCCCTCCTGGAGAGGGGACTCAGCCCGAGTCTGCCCTTGTTCTGGCTCTCCAGCCTCTGACTAGGTGAGAGCGGACAAGGATGGGGACAGCAGATGGCTCCTGGAAGTGACACAGTGGCAGCCACGTCAGCCACGAAGCAAGCTGCCAGGCTGGGAATGTCACTGTGACCCGGGTCTGGGACTCATCGTTAGCAACGGGCCAAGCTGGAGGCCTTCTGTACTCCACAGCCCATCTTCTAGGCAGGCAGAAAACCCCAGAGGCTGACCTCCTTCCTGTCTTCTCTTCTCCCATCTCTTCTCTTTTTCGTTGCATGTATGTATGTGTGCTTGTGCAAACAGAGGCCAACCTCAGCGGGCTGCCTCAGTCATTCTGTACCTTATTTATTGATTTACTTATTTGGTTTTTTGAGGTAGGGTCTCGCTCTAGTCCGGACTAACCTGGAATTCACTATGTAGTCTCAGGGTGGCCTCGAACTCACAGCAATCCTCCTACCTCTGCCACTCGAGTGCTGGGATTAAAGGCGTGCGCCACCACGCCCGGCTTCTGTCTTGTGTTTTGAGACATGATCTCTCTCTGGGCCTGGAGCTCACTGATACCGATCCCGGCCTCCCTGGTGCTGGGATCGTGGGCACACCACCGTGCTTTACGTGGACGCTAGGGATCTGAACTCTAGGCCTCACGCTCTCGAAGCCAGCACTTTACTGATGAAAACTATCTGCCCCAGCCATCCCTTCTCTCTCTAAATTGGAAAGCAGTACATGCTTTATAAATTTCAAATGACATGTAAACTTAGAAAGCGTGTCAGTTCAGCTGGGCGCGATGGCTCACGCCTCTAATCCCATCTCTCGGGAAGCTGAAGGAGTGGCCAGCCTGAGATGCAATGCGTTTGAGGCCACTCTGGACCAGAGTGAAACTCTGCCTCAAACATTCAAAGCAAACCTAAATCAAAACAGAAGCAAAAACACATGGCCTTTCCTCTAAGAAGGCTGTCTGCTTTCTTTGATTTTGCTTTCGCTATAGGCAGGACTGGCCCCTCCCTGTGCAGTGGGGCATAGGGCCATTGCCACAGTAGGGTGCTGTGGAAATGGAAAGGCGGCCAGATCAAGAGTAGCCACGTAGCTCCTGCCTGCTCCTCTGGGGACGTTTTCTCTGAGGGGAGCCAGGGCCATGCAGGACATCTGTCAGGCGTGTCTTCCACACTGGTGGTTTCATGGGGTACAGTCCACCAAAACAGGTGGCCCTTTGGACAGGCAGCCCCATGACCCCCATCCAGAGCCCCTGGCATGGATGTGTGCTGGGTGTCCACATGGTGCCTCCCTCATCGGACTATGGTGTCCCCTTGCCATTCACTCAGTAGCTGGATGACTTCCTTTTCTTTAGCCCACATTTTGCAGCATGCGTTTTGAAGTTGGTGCATGGATTTTACAGCGTGCCTTTCCCTTCCATAGTGTTGGGGACGGTGGGGGAAAGAATCACTGAGTTAGGCATGGTGGCACATGCCTTTAATCCCAGCACTTGGGAGACAGAGGTAGGAAGATTGCAGAGTGAATTCCAGGTCATCCTGGGCTAGAGTGAGACCCTACCTCAAAAAAAAAAAAAAAAAATAAAATAAAATAAAATAAAAAAAAAAAGATAAAAGAAAGAAAGAAAGAACCACTGTGGCAAGCCTTGGCCAGGGGTGATGTCCTCGACATGTGTGACTCAGGGGAAGCCCTCCGCCTGGACCAGCTGGCTGTGTGGCCCCGATGTCCCCATGCTTGCTCCCCACCACCAGGGTTCCACAAATGGATTCCGCATGTCCTTCCTCTCCAAGGCTTTCGTGAGAGACAGCTGGCTGGGTCCAGAGGGCAAGTCCGCTCCCTGGTCACTTTCAAGAGGAAAGTGGGGCGACGGGGGCCGGGTGGTTTGTTGTGGTACACGTGGGCCTGCAGGGCAGACACGCCGCACTTCAAGGTATGGCTGACGTGTGAGCTGTCGATGACACCCGAGGTTTCTGGGTGCTTACGGTAACCTGGTGGGCTGTTAGAAACCCTGGGTGAGCTGCGAGTCCTGTGACTCTTCTAAGCCAGGTCTCAGGAAGGGGGTCCTGGTAGAATCTACCTGTGTCAAGTGGCCCACTCAACGCCACCCACATCACTCCCCAAGGACAGTAGCCTGTGCCCTGCAGTGAAGGTGGTGCCCTCAATCTGTCCTCAGAGGCATCCCATGCTTCTGCGGTGGCCTGGAGGCCTGGGCAGGACTTAGACAGCTGCAGTTCTGGGTTTCTTGCAAGGTTGGCTTTGGACATGGGGCTCCCTCGCCCAGCTCAGCCATCCTCCAGGGGGCAGCTAATCAAAAGTAAGTCTGTTTCTCCATGTCTGCCATACCCTCCGAGGCTCAGGGTCCAGTGTGGAAGAGGTGTCGGAAAGAATGTAAGAGCCAAAGGAAGGGTAGGACTCCTTACATACAACTGTCCAGACCGAAATTGGCCTCAATATCCACAACCTCACAGTGCCTAGCAATACCTTCACGAGACCCTCATAATAGGAGAAAAAGACGATGACATCAAAATAAAACACAGAAAGAAAACAAAAGAAAAATATTATACCCACTGGGCGTGGTGGCGCACGCCTTTAATTCCAGCACTTGGGAGGCAGAGGTAGGAGGATCGCTGTGAGTTTGAGGCCACCCTGAGACTACATAGTGAATTGCAGGTCAGCCTGGGCTAGAATGAAACCCTATCTCAAAAAATAAAAATAATAAAAAAAAAAAGCGCGCATGCAAGAGAGAGAGAGAGAGAGAGAGAGAGAGAGAGAGAGAGAGAGAGAGGAGGAGGAGGAGGAGGAGATATGATGGAGAGTAGAGTTGTAAAAGGGAAAGTAGGGGAAGGGAAGGAATTATCATGGTTTATTGGCTGTAAGTATAGAAGCTGTCAAAAAAAAAAAAAAAAAGAATTAAGCTGGGCGTGGTGGTGTATGCCTTTAATCCCAGCACTTGGGAGGCAGAGGTAGGAGGATCACTGTGAGTTCAAGGCCACCCTGAAGCCCTACCTTGAAAAACCAAAACAAGGGCTGGAGAGATGGCTTAGCGGTTAAGCACTTGCCTGTGAAGCCTAAGGACCCCGGTTCGAGGCTCAGTTCCCCAGGTCCCATGTTAGCCAGATGCACAAAGGGGCGCACGCGTCTGGAGTTCGTTTGCAGTGGCTGGAAGCCCTGGCGCGCCCATTCTCTCTCTTTCCCTCTATGTGTCTTTCTCTCTGTGTCTGTCGCTCTCAAATAAATAAATAAATAATGAACCAAAAAAAAAAAAAAAAAAGAAAAACCAAAACAAAAGAATTAAAACAAAAAGTCTGTTTCTCCCCTTATTTGTCAGCAAGGTATGTGGGAGCAAGGGACAGGGGCTCCAGGGAGGGAAGGTCGGTTACCCCTTCAGGCACGTGTCTGCCGTGTGGCAGGGCTGCTCCATCACCCCCAGCTGTTTGTGCTTGCAGAGCCAAAGGTGGGAGGACCAGGCCACAGGTGAAAGCACACCCCGCAGTGTGCCCAGGGAGAAGCAGAAGTGACTGGAGGGTCAGAGGTCAGAGAAGGGCTCTGGGAAAAGGCGAGGAGAGGTTCCAGGCTAGCCTCTGGGACTGGCCTTACAGGTGGATTCATTGTGTAAAGATCGCATCCGCCATCTATGACTTATGTGCCTTGCTGTGCCCTTGCTACTCATGAATAAAATGCTGGAGGCTTATCTCAGAGCTGGGGCTCTCCCCGCTCCTTCCTCCCACCCCCTGAGGCTGCACTGACCCAATCTCTGCCATGTGCAGCCAGAGGGTACGTCACCCAGTGCTCCAACAGCCAAGACCATGCAGGATGGTGTCAGCAAGCCTTGGCTCGAGGTCTTATGTGCGCCTGTCCCTTGGGAGGGGGGAGGAGGGGAACCCCAAGGATAGGCTGGCCCATGAAATCACTGGAACATGGGCAAGGCCTCAGGACCTCACTGGGTCAGGGCTCGTTGGAGCTTTTATAGACAGGAAGAGCGTTTCTAGGAAACAAAGAAGGGGAGGAAAGGGGCGGGGCTGCAGGAGAAGCTGGCTGCTGTCATTGAACGAGACATGTTCCCATCGACTCCTGTATGAGTACTTACCACCGGCATGTGATGCTGTCTGGGGGGCCTGTAGAACCTTTAGCAGGGAGCCTCGCTGGAGGAAGTGGGCTGCTTGTGGGGGCGTGCCTCAGGGTCTGCAGCTCGGACCCACTTCCTGTCTGGCCTCACCTCTCCCTCTGTTTCCTGGTCCTGGAGATATGAGTCCCACCTGCATGTTCCCACCGCCACAAAGGCTGCCATGCCAGAACTCCACCGTACCTTCTCCATCATGATGGACTGTGACCTCAAACCCTCAAGGTGCTTCTTGTCAGGCATCTGGCCCATGTGGTAGGAGAGGCAGGTAGCATACCGCCCGTGGGGAGATGAGGACGGTGGGTGGGACATCCCAGAAGAGAGGGGGAGGTTGGGCAAAATCATGAAGGACTCTGAACGAGCAGCAGGTGAGGAATTCAGGCTTCATCTGGTTGGCTATGGGGAACCATGGAAGGTGTTTAAGCAGGAGATTGTGGGATTAGAACTGAGCAGTTAGAAGACTGTAGGGCTTTTGTAATGTGGATGAGGATGGCCTAGAGGGGAGAAGTTGGAGGAGGAAGCTGGTCCAGGGAGGATCGGGGTTGATGCAGGGCACAAGGGAGGTGGAAGAAAGGTGGAGGGGCAGGTCTGTATTGGAGATAGTGTTGGAGCGAGGCTAGCCTGAATGTGGCCTGTTAAACCCAGAGTGGGGAGAGACGGAAAGCGATCTTGAGGTTCTGGTTGGATCTTAGGTCATGGCAGCCACAATGACAGCTCACATGTGCTGAACACTCGTGGAGGCCTAGGACCTGGGTTTTGTATTGCTTTGGGTCATGTGATCCCAAGTGGCAGGAAGCAGGCTGCAGATGTGGAACATGAGGAACCTTGGTGCTAAGCACTGTGGCGAAAGTCACATGTCTGGGGAGGGTCACTTGCTGGAATATCCCGGGTTGGGGGGCTGTGGAGCAGTGGTACACAGCTGGCGGGGTCCACAACCACATAAAAATGTCAGGAGATCAGCCCAGTAATTCCCATCCTAGGCCCCAGAGGAACAAGGGCAGAGGTCATCAAAAGTTGTCTTGTGCAACGTCCTGGGTGGTTTACTAATAGCAGGCTGAAAGCAACTCAAGTGTCTGTCAGCAGAATGGGTGAACTGAAGTTGCAGAACCCTGCCCTGCCGCACAGGGGCGGGAACCGGGTGTGGGCGCTTTGGGAACCTTGACTCCATGAGCCCCTCAGCAGTCACTACAAACCTCCAGATCCATCACTAGGACTGTGTCCTTAGGACTCTATCTGATCCTGGTCCCTTCCTGTATTCCCTTCCTCCGTTTCCTGGCTACCATGAGTGAACGACTTGCCTGACACCTCATTGTCATGATGGACTGACCCCTCTGAAACTGTGAGCCAAAATGAGTGAGTCCTCCCTTTAAGTGTCCTCCAGGGTTTGGGTCACAGAAACACAAAAGTAACTAACACATCCTTCTCAAGTGCCACAGGTTGTTGTCATAGGTCCGCAGTCACAGCTCTGCTTTTTGGAGACCTGGACCCAAGCTCTGCCACTCCCTGGCACTAACCTGCTCTACAATGCCTTTGGGCCAGGACTACATCTCCCAGCATCCTTTGCAGTTAGCTGTTGCAGCATGGCTAACTGCTTATGGATAGAGGTGACAATTGGAGCACACCCTCTCCCTCTCTCCTCCTTTTGCAACAAGGCTATGGCACTCACCTCACTTCACCTAGGATGATGGTGACAATAGTCTAAGGATGGGGGAGCCACAAGATGGAAGGAGCCTAGGTCTCTGAATCACTGTATGCAGTGGGTGGCTCTACTGACTTAATTAAACCTGTCCAGAATTGCATGTTGAGGAGAAGTCAAATTGTTGTTCTTTTACAAAAATATTTTTATTTTTATTTATTTACTTATTTGAGATAGAGAAAGAAAAAGAGGCAGATAGAATGGGGGTGGCAAGGCCTCCAGCCACTGCAAACAAACTCCAGATGCATGCACCATTTTGTGCATCTGGCTTACGTGGGCACTGGGGAATCGAATCTGGGTCCTTAGGCTTCTCAGGCAAGTGCCTTAACCGCTAAGCCATCTCTCCAGCCCCATATTGTTGTTCTTTGAGCTCCTGAGCTGTATTTTTGTTTCAGTACCTAATTCATTGTCCTACCTAGACATTAAAACAAACCACTGGGCTGGAGAGATGGTTTAGCGGTTAAACGCTTGCCTGTGAAGCCTAAGGACCCTGGTTCGAGGCTCAATTCCCCAGGACCCTGTAGTTCTTTTGTAGTGGCTGGAAGCCCTGGTGCGACCATTCTCTCTCTCTGCTCTCTCTGCCTCTTCCTCTCTCTGTCTGTCACTCTCAAATAAATAAATAAAAACAAAAAAATTTAAAAAAAAAACTACTTACTGTATAGCGAGACACACAGAGGCCCAGAGGCTTCCCTGGCTTGCCAGTGGTCACAGCAATTAGAAATCAGGTCTGACCTCTTTTTTGCTGCAGCATCTGACCTGTGTGCAGAGGGCTGAGACCAACATGGCTGAGGCGCAGGTTTAGAACAGCGCAGAATCCAAGGTCTATATGATAAGGCAAGAGCGGGGCCTGGGTTCAATGTGACTATTCTGAAACTATGGAACAAATGCTGTTGGCAGTCACCCCAAGTCCTCCAGCTGCGGCATGAGGACTTCACATCTGGGTTGTTCCAGCCATGAGAAGCTGTCCTCTGTACCCAGCCTTGTTCACAAAAATGAAGGAGCACCCTGGGGTGGGTGGGTACTGGCGGGATGCCATAGGGATCCCCAAGAACACGAGTTTGAATCTTAGCTACGATTCTTTCCAGTTGTGTGGTGCTGGGCTGGGGGCTCAGCCTCTTGGTGCCACAGGGTTTTTTTTTTTTTTTTCCCTGCATGGTGGCAGCTATGACAGAACTAATACTCTGAGTACCCAGGAGGCTTCAGAGAGGTTTCATGGGCATGGTGGTGTCAAGGCCAAGGCTCCTCCAAGTAGCCTCTGTAACTTTGCTCTCCCTGCTCTGAGGTCAGAAAACTCAACTGCAGCTGGTTCTGATAAAAGCTAGGTGGCAAGGCCAGTGAGCTAGCAACTGAAGGGGACTCAAGACTCCCTCCCCCAGGATTTATTGGGGTCCCAAGAGCTCAGAGGTCGGGTGTCCTGACAGGTGGTGAGTGGCGCTTGGGTCTCTGCCAGTGGAGCAGTAACGCAACGCCCCATTTTCCTCCATTTCAGCCCTCCTCTCTGGCCAGCTGTTGACATCCTGAGGAACTGCTCCCCAGGGCAGCTAGCGGAACAAAGGGACACGCTGCCACAGTCATAAATCAGGCTTTATGTCCTTCTTCCCTCTAGGACACAGACTGTGGTGATCCAGGATGTTGATGGGACCTGGTAACAGCAAGAGCGCTCTGTGGCCTGTGGTACAGATGGGGTTCAAGACCTCAGCTACGGAAAGCCACCATTCCCCACAGGCCCGGGGACATGGCAGGCAGTGTGGCTTAAAGTGTCAGGGAGTCTCTCCACCTCTGGGTTGTTCCCAAGTTTTTATTTTTATTTTTTTTTTTTGTCTGACAAAAGCAACCTAAGGGCTGGAGAGATAGTTTAGTGGTCAAAGCGTTTGCTTGCAAAGCCTAAAGAACCAGGTTCAATCTCAATCACACCATCCAAGGCTCAGGTTCCATTGCGGAAGAGGTGGCAGAAAGAATGTAAGAGCCAAAGGAAGGGTAGGACTCCTTACAATGTGCTCTTCCCAGACACAAAATGGCCTGGATATCCATGACCTCACAGTGCCTGACACTACCTACACAAGACCATCATAAGAGGAGGAAAAGATCATGACATCAAAATAAAAGAGAGACTTATTGAGATGGGGAGGGGATAGGATGGAGAAGGGAATTTCAAAGAGGAAAGTGGGGGAAGGGAGGGTATTACCATGGGATTTTTTTATAATCATAGAAAATGTTAATAAAAATTGAGAAAAAAAAAGAACCAGGTTCAATTCCCCAGAACCCACATAAGCTAGATGCACAAGGTGGCACATGCTTCTGGAGTTTGTTTGCAGTGGCTAGAGAACCTGGCATGCCTATTCTCTCTCTCTGATAGATAAATAAATAGATAAAAATTAAAGTAGTTTTGCTGGGCATGGTGGCACACGCCTTTAATCCCAGCATTTGGGAGGCAGAGGTAGGAGGGTCACCATGAGTTCGAGGCC
This sequence comes from Jaculus jaculus, assembly GCF_020740685.1. Lineage (NCBI taxonomy): Eukaryota > Metazoa > Chordata > Mammalia > Rodentia > Dipodidae > Jaculus > Jaculus jaculus. The sequence goes on from NC_059102.1 coordinate 225,909,936, forward strand.
ACCCTGAGACTCTATAGTGAATTCCAGGTCAGCCTGGGCTAGAATGAGATCCTACCTCAAAAACAAAAAATTAAAGAAGTTTTAATTTAAAAAAGCAACTTAAGGAAGGAAAGAAAGAAGGAAGGAAGAAGGAGGGAAGGAGGAAGGAAAGAAGGGAGGAAGGAAGGAGGAAGGAAAGAAGGAAGGAGTGGGTTTATTTCTGCTCACAATTCAAGAGCTACAGTCCATCATGGTGGGGAAGGCGTGGTAGCAGGAGCTTGAGGCAGCTTGTGTCATTGAGTCTGTGCCAGGAAGCAGAGTGAGGAATGCTGCTCAATCTCCTCTTTCCTGTTCACACTGGCGCATGGAATGGCTCCACCCATGGGGTAGGCTTTCCCTCCTTGGGTAACATTCTCTAGAACCATCTTCATATATACATGACCAGAGGTCTCCCCAGTGATTCACAGGTTTGGCCATGTTGACCATGAAGATGAACTGCCAGAGTGTGATAGACTGAACATCAGGAGATGGTCTCTGCAAACTTGATGGAAACAACTGTTTGGTTCCAGGAAAATATCCCACAGGGCCAACTTTGAATTTATGATGGAAACTGAGGCTCTGGGAGCTGATGGAGATTTTGGTCTCAGTGTTGTGTGGGTAGGCTCTCACCCACTGGGAATCTGGACAAGCTGTGGGTGTGGCCCTGCTTTCCATATGGCTCTGGTGAGATGGAGGTCAAAAGCCATAAACACAGGGCAGGAGAGACACAGAGGGTGGTCGAAGCTCTACCCTGATTTAGAAAGCCCACCTAGCCAGGCTCCTGTGTTTGGATGTTATCCCACAAACTATACGCGGACATAAACCTTCCTCCCTTAAGTTGTATTTCAACAACAAGAAAAGCAACTAATGCATAAGCATAGAATAAAAACAATGGCAGAGTCCATATGCAAAGTGATTGTCAACCCAGGATACATTTAAAGGACTTGTCACCATCAGTGAGGGAGACTCTCTGTGCTACAGGACGTTATCCACACTCATAAGGAATAAGTGTTGGGGAGTAAGACAAAAATCTAAGAACTCAAGTTGAAATCCTGACTGTGTTCTTTGAAGCCATGTGATGCTGGGTTGGGGACCAATCAGTGCCTGTTTTCCCTCCTGAACGGTAGCTGGCAGCTGTGATAGAATCAATACCCACTGGTGGCTAAGAGCCTCAAAGAGGTGGTGCTGGCATGCCCATAGACTGCAGGGCCTGGAAGTGTCAGGGAGATCAGGATGACCTGATGGCTGCGATGGGTCCCTGGGCTGGGAAGGGTGTGTGTGTGTGTGTGTGTGTGTGTGTGTGTGTGTGTGTGTGTATACTCACACTTGCGCAGGAAAGGGCTGCAGAGAGAATTACAGAGACTAGGAGGGGCTGCCCCAGTCAAGGACCTGGTGAGGCTTGTAGCAGCTGGGAAGGCTGTGTTGGGCAGGGTCTAGATCTAGGGAGGGACAAGGATTGCCCTGAAAGGTGCTCAAGGAAACTTGAGGGTGGGGGCAATAAAATTTTCTATATCTTATCTGTGGTAGTATCTAAAAGGGAGATATCTGTCAAAAGTATGTACTTAAAATGAGTGCATTTTGTTGCATGCAAATTGCATCTCAGAAAAACAAAGTTAAAAAGAGTTATGATTTGGGGACTAGAGAGATTGCTCAGTGGTTAAAGGCGCTTGCTTGTAAAGCCTGCATGCTTGGGTTCAATTCCCAACTACCCACGTAAAGCCAGATGCACAAAGTAGTGCATGCATCTGGAATTCGTTTGCAATGGTAGGAGGCCCTGGTATGCCCGTACTCACTCTCTTTCTCTTTGTCTGCCTCTTTCTCTCTGTATGTCTCGCAAATAACTAAGAAAAATTTTTTAATTTTTATTTATTTATTTACGAGAAAGAGAGAGAGAGAGAGAGGGAGGGAGAGAGAGAGAGAGCCAGGGCCTCTAACCACTGCAAATGAATTGCAGCTGCATGCACCCCCTTTTGCATCTGGCTTATGTGGGTCCTGGGGAATCGAACCTAGATCCTTTGGCTTTGCAGGCAAATGCCTTAACCGCTAAGCCATCTCTCCAGCCCAAGAAAAACATTTTAAAAAATAACTGTTTCAGGGCTGGAGAGATGGCTTAGCGGTTAAGCGCTTGCCTGTGAAGCCTAAGGACCCCGGTTCGAGGCTCGGTTCCCCGGATCCCACGTTAGCCAGATGCACAAGGAGGCGCATGCGTCTGGAGTTCGTTTGCAGAGGCTGGAAGCCCTGGCGCGCCCATTCTCTCTCTCTCCCTCTACCTGTCTTTCTCTCTGTGTCTGTCTCTCTCAAATAAATAAATTAAAAAAAAATTTAAAAAAAAAACTGTTTCAAAGCCAGGCGTGGTGGCGCACACCTTTAGTCCCAGGACTCGGGAGGCAGAGGTAGGAGGATTGCTGTGAGTTCGAGGCCACCCTGAGACTACAGAGTCAACCTGGGATACCGTGAGACCCTACCTTGGAAAACCAAAAAAAAAAAAAAAAAAAAAAAAAAAAAAAGTAACTTTTTCACAAAGAACAATTGGCAAAACAAGCAAGAGTGCTGTTTTCCTGATGAACCGGATACCAGCACAGGGAGGAAGGAGACCAACACAGAGAAAAATCAACTCCTACCAAATCAGAGAGCCAGAGCCTCAGAGGCCCCCAACACCTCATCACTGAAGCAGACCAAAAATGAACCTAACATGGCTCAGGGAAATCTTGCTGAAGAGGCAGGAGGAAAGAATATCAGAGCCACATTTGGGTCATGATATGCAGAGACATTTCTCTTATCCATAACTGTGGGCTGACTCCAGAATGCATGACCCATATACCTCAATAAGGAAGGGGCAGGGGGAGGGGGTAGGACATGGATGAGCCTAACAATGGTACCAAATTGACTGTATTTGCTGAGTACAAAACTAATAAATATATATAAATTTATTAAAAAGTTAAAACGGGGCTGGAGAGATGGCTTAGTGGTTAAGCGCTTGCCTGTGAAGCCAAAGGACCCCGGTTCGAGGCTCGGTTCCCCAGGACCCACGTTAGCCAGATGCAAAAGGGGGCGCACGCGTCTGGAGTTCGTTTGCAGTGGCTGGAGGCCCTGGCGCGCCCTTTCTCAATCTCTCTCTCTCTCTGTCACTCTCAAATAAATTAATAAAAAATGAACAACAAAAAAGAAAGTTAGAATGAACAGTGGTAGTGTCAGGACCCAGGCCCTCCAGGCGCAGCATGCTGCATAGGGCCCTTCCTTGCAGTCTATCTCCCTCACAGCTCTCACATAGAATCCATCATTAGAGACTACATGATTCTAGGCACTTCGTGTGGCTATGTGTTAACTAAGCTAGATGTCCAGAACCTCCCCCTTCCCTCAAAACCCTTAAAACAGACATCTTGCTTTGTCCAGTGAGGCCCATACTGCCTTCTCTTGTCTGAAGGATTTGACTCAGCCCCTCTCTTGAACTTCCTTCCTTCTCCCTCCCAGGAAACCTAACAGGTGAGGTGATTCTGTCCCTCAGGAACCAAGCTTTCCAATCTTGGAGCCCAAATGGTTCTGCAGACCGCTTTGTGCGCTTGGCCGTACGCGGTGTTTCTGTCAGAGCCTCTTGCATGAAGGGTTTGGTGAGGCCCTTTCCCCACCAGCAGCATTCTGGAAGCCCATTTCCACGCCCACCAGAGCTCTCTCATACCTCCCTGTCCTTGTTGATGCTTTGCTTTTTGTTTGTTTGCTTGAGACAGAGTCTTGCTGAGTAGCCCAAGTTGGCTTTGAACTCTTGTTCTTCCAGCTTCAGCTGGGTTACCAGCATGCATCAGCACCCTGGGTCCCACACCACCGTCTTAAAGGCTGTGGATTTTGCCTGGGGACTTCCAGACCATTTCCTGTTATTTGCTGTCCTACCTTGGTGGAGCAATCCATCTTCAGTGTGCAGGGCTTCCTTGGGCTGCACTCTTGTGGCAAGGGCCTGGAGTACAGGCCGCAGAAGTTGTTCAGGCTGTGGACGCTCAGGCCTGGTGCTGAGGACCACTGAGGGCCGTGGAGCCTCTTCTCCCAAGTGACATGCCTTCAGAGGACTTGCAAGGTCCGTCTGGCTGTGCATGGGGTTTTGGTCTATAGGCTCAAGTTTATCAGAATCAAAGTCCTGGTGACCCCCTGAAGGCTCCAGCTGTTTCTGAGGGCGTGTGGGTGGAGATGCACCGGAGAGGGTCTGCACCTGCCGGAAGCCGGCTTCTAGCTGCTGTGGGTGTGTCTGGCTCCAGGGGTTTGTGGGGGGAGGGGTGGTGGTTCCTGGGGGCCGGGAGGTCTATCTTTCTGACAGGGCTTGGCTACAGGCCGGCTGGGAGTCACATTCTCCAGCACGCAGAGCAGAGTGGGCTACCCCTGTGGGGTCAGCCTGGGTAGATCTGGTGGACAAGGGCTGTAGCACACCCCAGAGAAGCAGCTTGCCTCATATTTCCAAGTAGTACCCGAGTGATGGCCCCTGTGAAAGGTAGTGGCCACCTAAGCTTAGTGTCCACCGTGCCTCTGCAGGGCTGGCCGTAATAGAAGATCGCCACAGAACACCTTCCAGCCCTTTCCTTCTGAGGTCCTGCCACGCACCCAACCCCCTTCATTTGCCTTCCCTGGACTCTCGCTCCCTCTCTCCCCATCCTCCTCTCCTCTCTGCCCTGCCCTTTCTGAGCTGAGGCCTTCTTGTGTCCACCTTAGGGTCTAGATGAGCAGTCCACGTTTCTGTCCTAAGGGGAGGATCATATTCTTTGTTTTCCATTTAAAACCTTTTCAAGAGCTGTCTGAAATCCCAGCATTTGGGATGCTGAGACTGTAGGGTATTGAATTTGGGGCTATCCTGGGCTACAGAGGGAGACCAGGTCTCAAAATAATAAAAATAAAATAAAGTAGGGCTGGGAGATGGCTTAGTGCATAAAATGCTTGCTTGTGCAAGTGTTAGGAGCTAAAAGCAGATCCCAGCGCCCATATAAAAGGTGTGTACTGGGGAGACAAAAACAAGTGATCTCGGGCTGGAGAGATGGCTTAGCGGTTAAGCATTTGCCTGTGAAGCCTAAGGACCCTGGTTTGAGGCTCAATTCCCCAGGACCCATGTTATCCAGATGCACAAGGGTACTCACGCATCTGGAGTTCGTTTGCAGTGGCTGGAGGCCCTGGCCCACCCATTCTCTCTCTATCTGCCTCTTTCTCTCTGTCTGTTGCTCTCAAGTAAGTAAATAAAAAATAAACAAAAAAATTAAAAAACAAGTGATCTCTGGGGCTTGCTGCCTAGCTAGCTGAATTGGTGAGGTCCAGGTTCAATGAGATAGCCTGTCTCAAAAAATAAGGTGGAGAGAGATTGAGAAAGACCCCTAATGTCCTCTGGTCTCCACATGCATGTTACACTGGCCTTCACATACCCCCATACACGTGACCATTCTCATACAAACACCAAAATAACTAAAATGAAATTAAAACCTTGTAAACAAAACCTCTGATCATTTTGGACAGGGATTGCATAGGGTAACTCATCAGACAGTGAGTAGATTGGGGGGCAGACTTGAGTTCTCCCCTTAACCTTCAGCTCCTGGTCCCACGAGGCCCTCCCCAGGGAACTCAGATGCACAGGTTTTCAAGCCTTGGTGAGAACATCCCATGTCTGTTGCCAAGGTGCTCTCAAGGACTTGCATTCATACCCTATAACAGGGGTTCCAGAAACTTCCAGCAAAAGGCTAAAGCTGTGTGTTTTGGGGCTCACACTTTTTTTAAAGTATTTTATTTTATTTTTCTCAGTTTTATTAAACATTTTCCATGATTATAAAAAATAACCCATGGTAATACCCCCCTCCCCCTTTTCCCCTCTGAAATTCCATTCTCCATCACATCCACTCCCCATCTCAACCAGTCTCTCCTCTATTTGGATGCCACGATCTTTTCCTCCTCTTATGATGGTCTTGTGTAGGTAGTGTCAGGCACTGTGAGGTCATGGATATCGAGGCCAATTTTTTGTCTGGAGGGAGCACGTTGTAAGGAGTCCTACCCTTCCTTTGGCTCTTCTGCCACCTCTTCTGCATTAGACCCTGAGCCCTGGAAGGTGTGATCAAGATGTTACTCGGTACTCTAGTCACTTCTTTCTAGCACCATGATACCTTCTGAGTCGTCCCAAGGTCACTGTCATCTGAAAAAAAAAAAGATTCTCTACCCAAAGTGAGAGTAGCATTAATATAAGTGTGTGAATATTAAGAGAAGTGCTTACTGGGCAGTTTGATAAGCATAGTATATGCACTTATCCAGATATCAGCAGATGTTATACCCCTAGGGCTCATGACAAACCCTGTTTTAAGTTTTCAGTATCAGGAATGTATTCCCTCCCTTGGAGCAGGCCTCTAGTCCAATTGGAGGGCAGTTGGTTTCCACCATGACAGACATGCCACCATTGCACCCGTTGGCTCATTTGGCCTGGCTGGCCAATTATAAGGCTTGCAGTGTCCAATGTTGAGTATTTTCACTGTTGGTATCTCTTTATCCCATTGAACTGCATGTAGAATGGCTTCTTCCAGCTTTATGTCAGCTGGTCTACATGGAGGAGGTTATCAGCTCAGTTCCAGCAGGATTCCTCAGTGGCCTTGCAGCCCAAGCATGTGGAGTCTTCAGACTCCTGGTGGGAAACCAAGGGCCTTGGCAATGGCCTATAATGTTTTTGGGGCATCAGGGATCTTCCTGAAACAACTCACTGGAAGGTATCCCATCCCTGGCACTGAAAATTTTCTAGCAACGATCTATGGCTCCTGAATGTTCCATTGTCCCAAACTGAAGGATTCCATTTGATTTATTTATATCCTGTCAGATTTTGATTAGCCCTCCCTCCACCTTTCCTTTACTCAATCTCCTCTCCTGACCTCACTTTGGGCCTTTTCACCCCCATTTCACACATTTTTTTTTGAGGTATGCCCAACAGATGGCCTTTTCTTTTTATGTGTGCGCAATTGAGAGAGAGAGAGGGAAGGACAGGGAGAGAGAATTGACACACGAGGGCTTCCAGCCACTGTAATCAAACTCTAGACACATGCGCCGCCTTGTGTGCATGCGCTGCCTTGCATGCTTGCGTCACCTTGTGCATCTGGCTTACGTGGGATCTGGAGAGTTGAACGTGAGTCCTTAGGCTTCACAGGAAAGCACCTTAACAGCTAAGCCTTCTCTCCAGCCCTGTGATCAAACTTTTTTTAAAAAATTAAATATATATTTTATTTTTATTTATTTATTTTTTATAGAGAAATAGGGCGAGAGAGAGAGAGAGAGAGACAGAGAGACAGAGAGAGAGAGACAGAGAGAGTAAATGGGCATGCCAGGGCCTCCAGCTCCTATAAACAAACTCCGAATGTGTGTGAACTCATGTAACTCTGGCTTACATGGGTCCTGGGGAGTCAAGCTTGGGTCCTTTGACTTTGCAAGCAAGTGCCTTAACTGCTAAGCCGTCTCTCCATTCCTGGGCTCATACTTTTTCCCTGGTGCTGTGCCCCCAGTGTACACTGGGAGGGCAATAGTGCCATGTGGCCAGCTGCTGTGGGGTCACAGACCATTGCCACAAAGCTGTGGGCACACAAGCTACACTCCAAAGGTAGTGGTTTCCACTGCCCAGGAAATGGACCCTCATGGTCAGTCTAGGGGTCTCGTGGTTCAGTTGGGGGGGGTGTGGTGGTTTGATTCAGGTGTCCCCCATAAACTTAGGTGTTCTGAATGCTAGGTTCCCAGTGATGGAGATTTGGGAATTAATGCCTTCTGGAGGGAGTGTATTGTTGGGGGCGGGCTTATGGGCTTTATAGCCAGTTTCCTTATGCCAGTGTTTGGCACACCCTCCTGTTGCTGTGGTCCACCTTATGTTGGCCAGGGGGTGATGTCCACCCTCTGCTCATGCCATCATTTTCCCCTGCCATCGTGAAGCTTCCCCTCGAGCCTGTAAGCCAAAATAAATCTCTTTTTCCCAGAAGCTGCTCTTGGTTGGGTGATTTCTACCAGCAATGCGAACCGGACTGCAACAGGGGGTTAGGGAGGGGAGGAAAGTTTGCTCTTGTTTTGTAGAAAAGCTTTCTAACCTTGGCAAGGGAAGAGGCCCATGTTGGACAGCTTCCTGGTGACATGCATTGGACCAGGTGTGGAGTTTGACTGGCATCAAGCCACCAGTCAGGTAGAATCTTGGTGCCCTGCCCAGCTGGGGCAGCAGGGGTATGTGGTGCCTTATCGGAGGAGGAGGATGGGTGTTGGCTGGGGAAGGGTGAGCAGGAAACCAGCCCCTCACTGGACCCTGTCACAGGCTGGGGGTGGGGGGGGGGAGGTGGTGGTAGAAGCTAGCTGCTTCCTCCCCTGCGCTGCGGGGGAAGGGAACTCAACTCAATTCCTGCACTGGGAAGGGAGGAAAAGGCGAGGGCTGCAAATCTTCGAACCCATGCTTTCTCCTGCGCAATGCGGCAGTGATTCACATGGGAACCCACAGGAGGAAGTGATATGTTAGTCGCTGTTTCCAAGGCTGACAGACATCATGACATGAGCAGAGACATGCCCGGATTTCTGGTGTGTAAGAACTTTTTGGAAAGCAAAAGCCTGGAGCACCCCATGCTGAACAGAGTGGAATTTGTCCAGAGTCCTCAGTCTAGGGGAGACTCCGGCAGGCCACAGGTACCTGTGACCCTTTCTCCTTCCTGCGTCAGGGACTGTCCTCTGCTAATTCCACACTTTGCAGGGCTGGGTTGTACATTTAAGTGAAAGATTGTATACAAAGTATCCATGATTTACGACTTCCAATATCTGGATGGGAATGAGGTGCGTCATTCTAAGTGACTCCTAAGTGACATGGTACCTTTGTTATTCAAACAGCAAGCAAATCAATGGAGATTGAACAGCTCCCAGTGAAATAACATGACAATATAGACTGCCATGGACTGTTACAGTCAGTCAGAGGACAGTCTGGTGAGGGTGGAGTGGTGATTACCAGACAAGGGGGCAGCTGATTAAGGGGAACAAGGACCCTCCCCCCAAGGATGCTTAGCTGACGGGGGCAGTCAAGATTCAAACACAGGCTGCATTGAGCGAACAGAGGCAGAGTCCAGATGCAGCCTTGGGTCTCCTGGTCAAGGGGGTGTGTGTTCACATAGATTTCGAGGGACTGGAAGCCCCACATGAGCAGAGTAACTCCAGATGATGCTCTGAGCAGTAGCTCTCATGTTCTGATTTCTGAACTGCACACTTGGGAAGGGTCTCGGATGATGTTCCCAGATTGGGTAACAGGACAGGTGTCACACGAGGAAGGGAGTGGCCCCAGGGGAAGGCAGGGCAGGACAAGGACACAGAGGAGAGGGAAGTGCCCAGGGAGTGCAGACGTCCTGACAGCAAGCGCTGACTAATTAAAACGGAACCCCTGGCCCTGGGGCCAGTGACTCCCAGAAGCGGAGCCTTTGGACACCCTTGCTCCATCCAAGTTCATGTCCTACAGGTGTGTCTATCCTCACTGTCATCTCCACCAGGCTGCCGTTTCTGGCTGCCTGGTGCAGTTGGAGACCCTTTGTGGACCCAGCACCAGGAGCGTTCCCACCACCCTCCCCCTCTGCCCTGGAGCTCACATGTGCCCCTCTTCACGACCTCCTGGCAATGGGCAGGTCACCGTCCCTCTCCCCTCCTCACCTGTGAAGTGGGGCCAGCATGTGCTTGGCATGTGTTGGGCTCACGGTGAGGTGAGTGTCAGCTCCACATATGTTCTTATTTGGATTTGCTCCTCCCTCTTCCTGACAGTTCTGGGTACCTGATGAATGCTGGCCTCTGCCTCAGTGGCCATAGATGCGGGTCTGGGGGGTTTGTGATGGAGTGTGGGAGCTGCTGGGCAAGGCTCTGAGAATGATGCTAAAACCTAAATCACAATAGGGTGGGGGGTACGGAGAGTGCCTGCCCCAAACATGGTGGCAAGGCCAGTGGAGCCCCATCAGGAATCACCCTGAGTGCCCGAGACCTGTTTCTTCCCCCAACCTTCCGTCCTCAGACCTCCCAGCTTGTGTCTCCCTAGCTGCCCGCAGCAAAGAACCCCAGAGGCCCTCCTGCCCAGCCTGCCCTGGCCTTGGCACAAGTCCTGACCGACTATTGGAAAAATTTTGGAAGATCCAGCTGCTGTCCCTTGGAACCCTTTATCCCATCATGCCCAGGGCTGGTGTCCTGGAACTGTTACTGAAGCCAGGGAGGCTCTGCAGCCTCAGTTTACCCACCCATAGCCTGGGCTCATTCTAAAGAGGTACATGGATCCCTCTTTGTGTCTTCACATGGTCTCTCTATTGAGGGAGCTCATGAGGTGCAGCTGGGCAGGGGGACGGGAGACAGGACAACTGAGTGTGGAGTGCTGTTCTTGGTGGTCTCTGGTCTGAAACATAGCCATCAAAGGGTTGTAGGGGGGGGACAGTGAGGGAACTGAATGTAGATGGCATCTGATGACATCTGGAATTGTTGCTAGGTGAGCCAGGTGCCCTGTGGCCACGTGGGAAGGGCCTGTTCTGGCGATACCGTCAGCCATGAGTGTGGGGCGTCTGTGGTCAACATCCATTTCACCCTCTCTGCTTAGAAGGGAATCTGGCAAAAAACGAACAATCTTTGAGTCTAAGTCATGGCTCTGTGGAATTCATTTGCTTTCCTTTCATATTTTCTGTTGGGAGAATTTCATGATTCAGTGTAACATTGAGCAAGGGTGGATGAGCCCCGGGGCAAATGTCTGTTGTGCACCAACTGTGGAGGCCACGACTGTCTCTAGCATGAGTTGTGTGTTGACCCCGGTGCTCCTGGTCTTCAATCAGCTGAGCAGGCCATTCCCTGTCTGCCCAGGGGCCCAAGCCCGCGTCTCAAAGGCCCAGGCCTCATGCAGCCTAGCCACACAATGGAGTGTGGCCTGGAACTCTGGCCCATGACTTCACATGTCCCCCTTGTAACTAGCAGTGCTGGACCGCACCTTGTTCCTACAGGCTGCCCCCTACCCCACTCTCCCCCTACCTCCCCCCCCCCAGCCCAGGCAGGCTCTGCCTTCCCAGCCATCCCTTGGTTTTGGAGCCAGGGAGTCCCAGCACACCAATACCTCTTCCTCCCTCCACATTCAGACGTCAGCCTCGGAGAAGTACTTTCTTCCGGGTCATTGGAAAGTGCTGATGATTGTGAGCTAATTGGGGCCTGTGACTTCTTGGGCAGGGTCAGAGTGCCCTCTGGGAGCTGGCTGAAGGGGAAGGGGAAGGGCGGGGTAAGCAGGGGGTTTTGTTTGTGTGTGGAGGGGACTGGGCTGCAGTCCTTGCTGGCTTGTGATTGGTATTAGGTGGCTACCCACTGTGGGACAGGGCAAAGATTTGGGCATGAACTCCAGAATGTGGCAACCTGGTTTGAATCCCAGCTTGAAGCTCACTTATCTGGGGGTGTTGATCAACCTTGGTGCCTCAGTTTCCCATTTGTGCCAACATTACACCTACCTCAGAGTCATTGTGGGGTTGGACAGTTGACATGATTGGGTGATCAGAGGGGCCCGTCACATGCTTTGGCTTATTTCCATGCTGCCACTCTAAAAGCAGTTCTGAGGATGCCTTTAAATAAATTCCCACAGAGTTAGCATGGGACAGCAGCTCTGCCTAGAAGCCAGGCTAAGAAGTGCCCACGGCAGGCTGCCCACCATGGCCCAGTGCGAATTGAACTGTACCTACCAGCAGGGGGCGCACACGAGCTGTGGTGCAGGCGTAATGGCTATGCGGAAGCTTGTGGAATCACATGGAAGGACTGAAGCCCTGGTCCAGGCCATCCCTCCAGCTGCCTAGAAACCTTTGTGCTAGAGAAGTCAGACTTGAGAGACCACAGGTCGCATGGTGCTATTTAACCGGAAAGCCCAGGACGGACTAATCAGAGACGGGAAATAGATTAGTTGCTGAGGGCTGAGAAATGAGGGAATAGGGTTTCTTTCTGGGAGATGAACATGAAAATTGCATGACAGTGAAGGCTGTGTGCCTGTGTGAACACACTAAAACCCACCAAATCATGCTTTATATTAGCAAGGGTGGCACAGTTTTATTTATGAGAGAGAGAGAAAGAGAATGGGCAAACCGGTCCACCAGCCACTACAAACGAACTCCAGACGCATGTGCCACCTTGTGCATCTGGCTTTACCTGGGTCCTGGGGAGTTAAACCCAGGTCCTTAGACTTCGCAGGCAAGCGCCTTAACTGCTGAGCCATCTCTCCAGCCTGAGGAGTTTATTTTGTAGTCATTTACTTTATTTTTTACTTTTTGCCTGTATGCATAGAGTATGAGTGGGTTTTGTTATGTAGCCTAGGCTGACCTCAAAAAGTTTTATTCTCCCAAGTGCTAGGATTCCAGGTATGGAAGTATATGAATTAAAATTCAATAAAAATGTTAGAAAAAGCTTGGCGTGGTGGCACATGCCTTTAATCCCAGCACTCGGGAGGCAGAGGAGGAGGATCTCCATGAGTTTGAGGCCACCCGGAGACTACATAGTAATTCCAGGTCAGCCTGGGATAGAGTGAGACCCTACCTTAAAAAACAACAAAAAAAATTGTTAGAAAAAAATAAAAGTATTAGAATGCATTGCTATATTTATTAATACATTGACTATAATTATTTAATAGTATGCAGGCATATAATTGCCACAACAACAGAGTATTGAATAGAGTTCAGAGCATATTAGTATATTTGTATAATAATTTGAAATTAGTAAGTGGTTATTAGTTGTATAAAATAAACATTGGCTTAAAGCATTCAAAATTGCCATTTTGGAATTCATATGGACAGATGTTAGCAATTTGCTTTGGTTCCGTCTTAGAAATCTTCATTTTCATTGCTCAGTGATAAAGGCTGTTGAGAACAGCTGTCAGTGTTGACATCTTCTGTGAACAGGTGCTGGGCAGGTCCTTCCTGGCATGGGGCAGTTAGGTCAGCCCTGCATCTCCTGGGTGCTTGTCTGTGGATTTAACCAACCGCAGAGCAAACACACTGGGTGCAGGGAAACCTGCATCTGTCCTGAATAGGCTCAGACCTGCAATTTTCTTGTCATAGGATGTAACAGGTATTTGTATAGTATGTGCTTGGGGTCAGGCTGTTTAAGTGGAGATTTATGTGTGTGTGTGTGCATGCGTGCATGCCCTGTGTGCATGTGTGTAGTATGTGGTGTATATGTGTGTCTGCATATGTGAACTATGTGGCATGTGTGTGCATGTGCATACCATGTGTACACATGTCTGTGCATGTGTGTAGTATGTGGTGTGTGTGCATGTGCATACCATGTGTACACATATCTGTGCATGTGTGTAGCATGTGGTGTGTGTGTGTGCATGTGCATACCATGTGTACACATGTGTGTGCATGTGCGTAGTATGTGGTGTGTGTGTGTGTGTGTGTGTGTGTGTGTGTTTCCTTGAGACAAAGTCCCTCAGTGATCCAGGAGCTTGCAGTTTTCACAAGCCTCAGCAAGTCTCGTGCCTCTACTCCCCGCAGGACCGGGGTTGTAGATGTGCATGCCTGCGCCCAGCTCTTTCTGTGGGGGGCTGGGGTGTTAAACTCAGATGGTAAATGACCTCTTGGGCCCTCGTGCTCGTGTGGGAAACACTCTTAACCACGGAACCATCTCCTCAGCCTCAAGAGCTGGTGGGGATATTCTTTACAGAATGTGCTAGGACATGCGTCCACTCTTGGTTCTGGGCACGTGCCAGCCCATTTTCCAGGAGGGCTTGAGATTGTACGGTCTCTAGGAGGGGGGTGTTCCTGGATCCAGTGCCCATGGGTACTGAGGGAAGACTGCAATTCTCTGGACACCTTTACTGGCCTTGCTGTTGGGGTTGGGGAGCAGACATGGCTCAGGTGATTTTTTAAAAATTTTTATTTATTTATTTATTTGAGAGCGACAGACACAGAGAGAAAAAGAGTCAGAGGGAGAGAGAGAATGGGCGCGCCAGGGCTTCCAGCCTCTGCAAACGAACTCCAGACGCATGCGCCCCCTTGTGCATCTGGCTAATGTGGGACCTGGGGAACCGAGCCTCGAACTGGGGTCCTTAGGCTTCACAGGCAAGTGCTTAACCGCTAAGCCATCTCTCCAGCCCATGGCTCAGGTGATTTTGGAAGTATCTTCCATGTGTGCGGGAATGCAGAGCCCACTGGTGGGTATGAGCGGTCTGAGGCTCTGTGCTTCCAACGGGTCTCCAGCTGTGCTGGTGCCCCTGACCCAGGCATGCATACTTCCTTTGGCTCCAAGGGAAGGGTCTGGTTATGGGTCTCACTGCTGGGCCAGGCCTCCTGGCCCCAGAGGGCCTATTATGCTGAGAAAGCACCAGTCTGTTGTGCTGCCAGCCCTAGGTGCCTGCTGCTGGCCTCTGACCCTGGGCCAGGGGTCAGTTGGTCTCTATTGTCATCGTGACCTAAACTACAGGGGCACTCCCCTTCCTGAGAGGAAACAGCAATGGGGATGGGGACAGCTGGTGGCCTTGGACCCTGAGGCCTCTGCCCAGTGGAGATGCCCAGCCCAAGCAGATCCAGGGTGGGGTGACAGGGAGGGGTCAGCAGGGGTGATGGGTACAGCTTACTCAGAGTGGGTAAAGGCCTGAGATACCAGATGAAGCCAGATTCTGCCCCTATGTACAGTGACATTGGAGTGAGGTAAGGGGACACTCAGGAGCAAGAAAGCACCATCAACTTGAGCCTAGCCCCAAGAGCCAAGAAGAGGCCGTTTGCACTAGAGTGGGTGGCCTGGGGCAACTGTGGAGTCTGAGGTTCACAGCACTGCAAAGCCGGTGGTTTAGACAACCATGGCTCCATCACCCCATTCTTCTGCACTCTGGGTGGGCTGCTGGGCTCTGTCCCATGAGGCTGCTGCTGGGTGGACTGAGCCTTCCAAGGTGGGGCTTCTAGACACAGAGGTATTCCTGGGAGCCTGTGGGCCAGGGAAAGCAGGGGGCCAGTTCTTCCGCATGCAGCCTTTCTGTTACCAGGTCTGGCTTCTTCAAAGCATGGGGACCCTCACCTGGAGGGTGGTTTCCCCGGAATGTGGTCGCCTCCTGGCCTTTCTAATACTCAGGCCTGGATTGGATGAGCAATGTGCCACATTCCACCAGCTTGGAGTGGTCAACAGTCAGCCAGGCTCATGGGAGTGGCTTTGTGATCTTGGGCAAGTGGCTGAACATCTAGGATCCTCTGCTTCTCAGGCATGAGCGATGCTAGCTTGACAGAATCATTGTAAGGGTTCACCATGAAGACCACTTAGTGCCCAGCATAGGGTCTGGCTGAACTCAAGGCCCTGTCAAGGTGAAGGTCAGCCTATGTTGGGATGCACAGGAAGGCAGGCCCATGGGACACCTGTGCAGCGCTCAGACAGAGCTCGAGCCTGCCTCCATCTGGTCTCTCTGGGCTGAGGTAGCAGGATGCAGTTCCTTGGTCATGAGAAATGCCTGTGCCTCAGTGTCCCCACCTGAGTCCCACACCTACCCAGAAGGTGATGGGATACCTTCATTCCAGAAATCAGCTCTTTCTGCTCTGGGAGAGGCTGAAGGAGCTGAGAGGATTTCTTCAGCACGGAGCTGTCAAGGTTGCTGGAGGGATTTTTCAGCCTCACCCACCTGGGAGGGAGGCGTGGCCGGGAGCTCCTTCGCCTGTGGAGGCCTGCAGCCTCCTTCACCCCTGGAAGCCTCTTCATCCTACTTCGTGGGATGAGAGTGCTCCCACCATGGCACTAATGTGGTCATGAATGTCAGTGAGTGTCCCATGGCCACAATGACAAGGTACCACAAACCAGGACTTAAAGCAGCACATAGTGTCTCTGGGCGGGGGCTGGCGGAGGGCATTGTAACCTGCCCTTCTCATGGTGCCCGGGGAACAGCAGTGTGGGGGCCCCTGGACAGGCTATGGGGGAGGCTCCCCCTCCTCTGCCAGTTGCTAGGAGCTGTTGATCAGTGGTGCCCTTCCGCTGGTGGCTGTGCAACTCCAGCTTGCCTGTCCCCAGAGGCTGTCTCTTCTGTGTCTCTGCACCTTCATGTGGCCTTGAGAGGATACCAGTGGCTGAACGCAGGGCCATCCTACTCCAGCATGACCTCATCTTAACTTGTCATGTCTGCAGCAACCCATTTCCTGACGTCGTCACGCAGGAGGCTCCTGTGACATGCAGGGGAGATGTTATTCAATGTGGCGTGAAGGGCTCGGTATACAGTGAGCACTCCCCGGCAGCCGCCTCTGTTGCCGTTGAGGCTGGGAGGGAGGCTCTCTCAGATGCAGTCCTAGGTCCCTTGGCTCCAGGTGCTTCAGTCTGTCCTGCCCAACCCTTGATGTCTGTGGTGTCCCCCAGCTCCAGCACACCCAAGCAGTTTGGTCCTTGAGTCCCAGGGGTCATGGAGACATGGAGCAAGTCTTTTTATTGTTGACTTGGATGCAACTCTGGTTCGCAAGTTCTTGGAGCAGCTGAGGTGGCCCCTCACATCTCTCGCTATTTCCCTCCATCCAGTCTACACAGGAAGGCAGTAGCCCCCCAACCCCAGCTCCTGTACGGATTATTTCTCTGCCAGGTGCATGCGTCCTTACCATCACCTCTCTCCCATAGCATGGCACACTTCCCTGTCCTTTTGCCTCCATGGTTTATTTTCGCAGCATTTATTTATTTGTTCATTAGCCAACTGTCTGTGGTCCCAGCTAGAAAAGCACCCAGTATACAGCTGGGGTTTCTTGCTGCATCCACAGAGCCTAGAACAGCTAGCAGGAAGAAGTGGGCACCCAGAGAAGACCTGGTATGGATGGATGGTGCCTAGAATGAACTGGATCAGACTTCAATTAATTAAGCAGCTAATTAATCAGTTAATTAATTTTTTGAGACAAGGTATGTAGTTCAGGCTGACCTGGAACTTGTGTTATTCCTGCCTTGACCCCCTGATTACGGGAGTGTGCCACCACACCCAGCAAAGATCATACTTTAAAAGCACTTCTGAGATGGGCATGGTAGTTCATGCCTATCAATACAAGCACTTTGGTGGCTGAGTGAGAAGGGTAACTGTGAGTTTAGAGCGGGTTTCAGGCCATCCAAGGGTACAGAGTGGAACCCTGGCTCACACAGGCAAACATACGAGCCGTGCTGGGCTGTGAAAATCAGAGGAGACAGATAACTTGAAGGAGGAGAGGATGGGACGGTTCTCAGCCATCCTAACCAAATTTATTGACTTGCCATGCCCCTATTCGTCCAGCAGAGCGCGCCAGCTCCCCCCAGCTCGGCATTCCCTCAGGTTCCCTCCCTCTGAGATTCTTTTAGAAGTTTAATGGAAATATATTCATGTATATATATTTAAAAATATATATATTTAAAATATTTTTAAAAATAACTTATTTATTAGAGAGAGAGAGAGAGAAAGGGCCATATAGAGGAGAGAATGGGTGTGCCAGGGCCTCTAGCCACTGCAAACAAACTCCAGATGCATGTGCTACCTTGTACATCTGGTTTATGTAGGTTCTGGGAAATCGAACCTGGGTCCTTAGGCTTTGCAGAAAGCGCTAAGCCGTTTCTCCAGCCCTTATTAAAACGTATTTTTAAAGTCCTACAGTCCATGTAAAGAAAAAAACCATTACTTGACTTGTTGCATAGGCAATCGGGCAGCTGTTCTCTCTTACGTACACGTCTCACTCAATTTTTCCTTTCTCAGCTTGGGAAGACCAGGGGCGTGTGTGACTAGCCCAGAAATATTCCTGAAGGCCTTAAGAGTGTGCTGGTCCTGTTACAGCACGTCACCACACTGCCTGCTGGTGTTATCGTCACAGAGCTCCCCAGAGATGTCACACCAAGCCTGGGAGTCACTCTGGTATGGGAAAAGGAAGCTTCCATTGTGAGTATGGTCTGGTTCTAATTAGCTGTGTGACCTTGAACAAGTCACTTAACCTCTCTGGTGCTCTGACTCCTCATTACATGGGGGCCTGGATTAGGTCATCTTGACATTCTTTTCAGCACAAGTCAGCAGGGAAAGGAGGCCACAACCGGGCGCTGAGGATGGAGCAGTTAGGAAGATGTTCATAAATACCAGTGAGTCACTTGGGAAACGAGGGGTGGCCTCTCCGATCGGCACCACGTTTATCTCTGGCTTAGAAGTGGATTCAAGGGTGACTCTTGGTCCTGCCACCAGTTGGATGTGTGGCCTCAGTCTCTCCACCTGGGACCTGGGTGGGGGTCAAGTCCGTCTCAGGGTTGTGAGTTTCCAGCATCATTCACACTGGCCCGCCCCCACCCGCTTTGGTATTTCACTGTGGAATGTCCAGGCTCTGCAGGCCTGGCTGCCAGGTCTCAGCGTTGTCTGAGGAACATTTTTCTCTCTTTCCTTTCTCAGCACATCTTTCCTGGGTTCCTTTTCCTGCCTTAATTCAGTGAGTTCATCTGTCCAACAGACCTCTAGGAAGACAGCCCCCGAGAGGGGCCTCAGCATCCACCTTGCGTCTCTAGGTGTTTCCTCACACTCAGTCCTAGTGCTTGTGCAGGCATGACTGAGTGTGTGTGTGGGCTTGACAAGAGAGGGCAGCAGAGCGGAGAGCACAGGCCTGAACTGTAGTGGATGAAATTCAAAGGGCTGATGAGTGACCGCAACCACAGTCGGTGCGAAGCACAGTGGCTGGTGTTTTTGGTTTGTTCCTATGCTTTGTTTTGTTTTCTTAATAAAAGCTGTTTGATTGGGAGTTGGGAATGTGGCTGAGAAGGAGAGCACCTGCTTAGAAACCCCAGAGAGGAGGGGGAGTGGCTGGGATGTAGAGTCCCCCTAGAATCCCAGCGAGGAGGGGGTGTGGCCTGGAGGTGGAGCCCCGCCTAGAATCCCAGTGAGGAGGGGCGTGGCCGGGAGGTGAAGCCCCGCCCAGAATCCTAGGGAGGAGGGCGTGGCCGGGAGGTGGAGCCCCGCCCAGAATCCCAGGGAGGAGGGGCGTGACTGGAGGTGGAGCCCCGCCCAGAATCCCAGGGAGGAGGGGCGTGGCCAGGAGGTGGAGCCCCACCTAGAATCCCAGTGAGGAGGGGCGTGGCTGGAGGTGGAGCCCCGCCCAGAATCCCAGTGAGGAGGGGCGTGACTGGAGGTGGAGCCCCGCCCAGAATCCCAGGGAGGAGGGGCGTGACTGGAGGTGGAGCCCCGCCCAGAATCCCAGTGAGGGGGCGTGGCCAGGAGGTGGAGCCCCGCCCAGAATCCCAGTGAGGAGGGGGCATTTGTTTATCTTTTTAAAAAGCCTTACATTTTTGCAGACATTTGACTTCAAAGCGATTGCTGAGGAGACTGGGGAGATGGTTCAGTGGGTAAAGTCCTTGGCTGTGCAAGCATGAGGACCTGAGTTCCAGTCCCCAGCACCTACGTAACAAGATGGGTGGAGTGACACATGCCTGTTGTCCCAGCACCAGGGATGTGGAAACTAGAGGATCCTTAGAGCTCATGGTCCAGCCAGTTTAGCCGAATCAGTGAGGTCCAGGCTCTTTAAAAACAAGGTGGAGCTGGGCATGGTGGCACGCACCTTTAATCCCAGCACTCTGGGGAGGCAGAGGTAGGAGGGTCACTGTGAGTTCGAGGCCACCCTGAGATTACATAGTGAATTTCAGGTCAGCCTGGGCTAGAGTGAAACCCTACCTCGAAAAACCAAAAAACAAAAAAAACAAAAAAAAAAAACCCCAAAAAACCCCCAATAAAACAACACCAAAACAAAACCAACCAACAACAACAACAAAAAAAGGGTGGATACCAGGAATAGTAAGACCCTATTGCTGAAGACTCCACATACTTAGGCTACAAGGTCACTGAGAAATCCTGCTAGAGCTGAACTGAAAACCTCCTCCATGTAGACCAGCTGATAGAAAGCTGGAAAAAGCCAACGTGGGTTCAACTCTACCCACGTAGAGCCAGATACATAAGATGGCACATGCATCTGGAGTTCATTCAGAGGTATGGAGGCCCAGGTGTGCCCATTCTCTCTGTCTCTGATCTGGAATTCACTGTGTAGTCTCAGGGTGGCCCCAAACTCACAGAAATCCCCTTACTTCTGCCTCTGGGGTGCTGGGATTAAAGACATGTGCCACCACACCTGGCTTGCAAATAAATATTTTAGAAAAGCAACAACAGTGGATTGAAAAGCAAGCAAAGTGCATTTAACAACAATCAGTGTTTGAAATGTTGAAAAATCAAAACAAGCCAAAAAAAAAAAAAATTAAAGCCTTCCAAATCCAGATATTTTGGCATAGAGCTTCCTGTTCTGAAAATTTAAACCTCATTTTTATATATGTGAAGAACTACTTTCCACATGTGTATGTGGCGGTGGTATATACGTGTGTGCACATATGTGTTCACATGGGTGTGGACACAGACACACTGAAGCCAGAGGGTGACATCAGGCATCTTCCTCCATCGTTCTCCTCCACATTTACTAACACAGGCTCTTGCACTTGAACCCAGAACTCATGGGTTCGGCTAGTGTAGCTAACCAGATCCAAGACCCTGCCTCTACCTCCTGCACACTGGGGTTACAGGTGGGCTGCACACCTGCCCAGCATCTGTGTGGGTGCTGGGGATCCAAATTCTGGTCCTCATACTTCTGTTCAGTGTTTTAACCACTTCCCAGCCCTAAAGAACTATTTTTTTTTTTAAATCATACCCACAAGGAAAAGTTAGTAACTTTTTATTTTTACTAGGTACAGCATATCAGTATAGCCAATTCATCTAAAAAAAAAAGAAGCATAACCTAAACCTGGTGTGGTGGTACACACCTTTAATTCTAGAACTCGGGCAGCAGAGGTAGGAGGATCAGCTGTGAGTTCGAGGCCAGCCTGGGACTACATAGTGAATTCCAGGTCAGCCTGGGCTAGAATGAGACCCTACCTTGAACACACACACACACACACACACACACACACACACACACACACAAAGCATAACCAGATGAAACAAATCTTACAACGAACATCCCAAGAGATCAACAGTAGGAGTCACTCTTTGGTACAGCTGAGGTTAAGACAAGGAAATGGAAGCTCAGAGAGGCTGAGCACCTTCCCCCAGGCACCCAGCCAGAAAGGGGCAGAAGATAGGTCCATGCTGTGGCTCCGACCCAGCTAGAGAGACTCAGGAAGAAGCACCGGCGGGCGTGGGGCCCAGGGTGTTGGCGAGAGAGGGCAGTGGGAGCCCAGGGAAGTCACTGGACCTCCCCTCCCTTCATTTCCTGCTCTGCAGAGAGGAAGTGTTTACACAGTGGCCACACAGACGCTGCTCAGGCCAACTGGGGCCACGGTAATTAGCTCAACAAGGAGGGTCCGGGCCAATGGAGTGGCCCGGGCAATGGTCGGGGGTCAGGGGCTGAGGCTGTGCCTCTGGCAGACTTGCCTTGCAACTTTGGGTATGCCCTTCAGTTTGCAAAGTGCAGGGGCTGGAGGAACTGGCCTCTATGCCCCACCTGAGGGGGGTGGACGTGGGGGAGCCTGTCATTGGGCAGGTTCCCCCAGATCTGTGTCCCGGGGGGTTTGACTCAGTTCAGCACCTCACAATAGTCTGGGCAAAGCTGCTTCTTCAGCAGGAGATGTACCCTGAAGGACTTGCATATGCCTGGTGCACCATGGCTTGTTCCCCCAAGTCTAGTGCGGGGCCCAGAGGCTGCATTTTCAGGGGTACACACGGAATTGCATGCAATAGCAGCAGGCAAAAGCTTGCTGACTTCCCTGGTCCCTCGTCTGATCTAGAAGTCTCCGATGCTTGGTGGGCAGCAGGCCATCAGCACTGAGGGACCAGACTGCCTGTGGACCACGGCCGTCCACACTGGAAGGTTCCACGTGCTAGATAGACACTTGCCCTCTGCAGAGGCATGGGATTTTGGAAGCCTGGGTATGGTGACAGCCTTCACCCTAATACTTGTGGCTGCTCTCTGCTGGCCCTGCAGTTGGCGTTGTGAACCATGAAGACCTGGAAGACTGGAGAAGGAGCCTGAGCGGGTGGGATCATCAAAACTGTGATCACAGACTGGGTGTGGTGGCACATGCTCTTAATCCCAGCACTCGGGAGGCAGAGGTAGGAGGATCACTGTGAGTTCGAGGCCAGCCTGAGACTACATAGTGAATTCCAGGTCAGCCTGGGCTAGAGTGAGACCCTACCTCAAGAAAACAAACAAACAAACAAACACCCTGTGATGGTTGGACAGCTCCACGTTTACCCAGCAGCCTGCCTGTGTTAGTATCAGGGTTCTGGAGCTGTGCCAACGCCCTAGAAAGACAGAGCCCCTGCTCCATATGTACGTTGGCATATCCATCAGTCTCTTACGAGTTGTATCTTTGTGTCTCTATGCATCCGGTTTTTCCATTCAGGAAACTGTGACTGTGTATTAACTACACACATGCACAAATACCCTCTTTCCACATAAGGCCACAGTCAGATGGTCTGGGTGACACGGACTTTGAGGGGACACTATCCAACCTGGGACACTATTAAGTCACAGAGATAGTGACCTTGACTATTGGAAGTTGTCATAACCGGGGAAGTCCACTGGGCAGGTGTCCACCAGCAGGCACCTAGGCTGGGAGTGACCTCACGGTTCCATTTGGTGCTTCTGCCAGAGCCTCAGCATGAGGGTGAGGAGCTCTTTCCTTCCTTCCTTTCTCTTTCTTCTTCCTTTCTTCCTTTCTTTCTCTTCTTTCTTTCTTTCTTTCTTTCTTTCTTTCTTTCTTTCTTTCTTTCTTTCTTTCTTTCTCAGCCCTCTTTCTCTCTCTCTCTCTCTCTTTCTCCTTCCTCATTCCCTTCCCTCCCCTCCCCTCCCCCTCTCCTCCCCTCCCCTTCCCTTTCTTTTCTTTTCTTTTTTTTATTTTAGAGAGAGATTGAGACTTGGTGAGCCAGGGCCTCACATAGCAATCGAACTCCAGACACTTGCACCACCTAGTGGGCATGTGTGACCTTGTGTTTGCCTCACCTTTATGCATCTGGCTTACGTGGGATGTGGAGAGAAAAACATGGGTCCTTAGGCTTTGCAGGCAAGCGCCTTAATGGCTAAGCCATCTCTCCAGCCCCGTGAGGGGCTCCGTTCATCCTGGTTATTTTCTCTTCCTAGAGGTCCATGGGCTGGGTGCTGGTTTCTGGCTCTGCTTCTGTTGTTTCTGCAAGCAAGCGCCTTTAACTGCTGAGCCATCCTCCCAGCCCCCTGGCTCTGCTTTAAAAAAAAAAACAAAACTCCCAGGGCAGGGCCTCTTTAGGGTAACCACAGCCTTTGCTTCCCCTCAAACCATGCTGACTCCCAATGCATGCCTGGAGGAAACTGCCACATCGTAGGTCTCAACCCTGCCCAGATGTTAATTATGACAGTGTCTCACATTGTAGCCCAGGCTAGCCACAATACTAATGGAAATCCTCCTGCCTCATCCTCCCAAGCGCTGGGATTGTAGCTATAAGCCATCACACTTGGCTTGCTTTTACAAAACCTGGCTGCATCTATCTGGACCTTTCCTTAACATAGTAACTTGACTTGGTGCTTCTGTCAGGGCCAGGTCTCTGTCCCATGAACACCACATTTAGGATCTAGGTGGAGACTCAGCAATCAGGGATATGACTCACTGCTGAGGAGGTGGGCCTGGGTGCCACACTGCCTACCACACAGAGCTGCGTGGGGATGGTTCAGCCTGGCCTGGTGCCACATTCTGTCAGTGCTGGAGGGTTCCATGCTCAGACATTTCACCTCCTCCCCCAGGTTGGTGATAGCAATGATGGTTCCATTTTTCACTATTCCAAACAAGGCCAGGACAAGTGTCCTCATGAGATTGTTCCTAGTGCGTGTTGTGGGCATGCAAGCTGGGTCCATGCAGCTTGGGCTCTCAGCCCTCTTTTACCTGTTACTTTTGAGAAAGAGTCTTGCTAAGACAACCAGGCAGGCCTTGAACTTGTGACCTTCTTCTCTACCTCAGCCTTTCCAGTGGTTCTGATAACAGGCCTATGCCACCAGGCCCAACCTTGGCTGTGTGTAAAGAACCCGGCTCACTTTTGCCCAGCTGCTGCAGGTGTGGAGAGCTGAGGGTTAGTAACAGGACAAGGTGGGGAGGTTTGAAGGGTGGCGGGAAGGCATGTAAAGGGAAGAGGTGGGTCATCAGCTCTTTCCTGTCCCGTTGTGACCATACCTGATGTGTGCTCAGATGGCAGAGGTGTGCGTGGGCCATCAGTGGAGGTCGAGGGCTGTGGCTCAGGTGTCCCAAGGGGATCAGCATGGAGGAGGACGGAACAGGCATCTCTGAGGGGACGAGTCCCTGCTGTGGCTCACACATAGATGAGGACTGTGCTAGAACAAAAAGGTCCCACACTGGGGTCAGCCCAGGCCTGGACACTGAGAAATGAGAACAGTCCAGCCACAGAGCTTGTGAAGCAAGCTCAGTTATCAGAGGGGGTGGCCATGACCTTAGGCTGCTGGTGGGCACCATGGATATGGGGCCTGACAGTACACAGGTGTCTGCAGAGGTGGGGAGGTGGTCCCAGACCTCAGGGCCCTCCAGACTCCCTGCTTACTACTGGCAGATACGCTTCTCCTGCGGAAGAGCTGGGGGAAACATTCTTTGGTGTTTTTTTCAACTCGCAGTGAATTTTAGAAAAATTGATTGCTCCTTTCTTGTCATAAAGAACACTGTAGACAAGTGTAAACGTGTAAATGCTGGGGTGGAGTGGGCTATCTCTGGGCCATGCTGCGTGGTGGAGTTTTCACACGGAGACATCCGTGGCACCATGTGCTGGCGCCCACAGCCTCTTGGACAGCCTCTTGGACATCCCTGCCCCGCATCTGTCTTCCGTGTTCCTAGACAACAGCTGCTGCTCAGTCCACCCCAGTGGGGACTACGATGTCGGGAGGGCACCGCCACTGTGAGACAAGGACCCGGCTGAGTCAGTGCCTGTCTCTGTTAGCCTGGGTGGGTGTCTCCTAGGTGAGGTCTCCCAGCTGCCTGCTCTGCGAGGCACCGCTTGTCAGCCCCATTCCCGCCCCAATGCTGCTGCCGTCACTGCATGCGAGCCAGGCACCCCGACGTGGGCTCAGGCTCTGCGCCTCTCCCACCCGCCAGCACAGGTCAAGGTGCCCGTGTGGTCCGCCGCACCGCTGAGCCGTCGTGGACATCCTGCGGTGTGATCTCAACTCTACCGCTGATAAACGGGATGCCTCCGACGCGGGCTCCAGAGCACCCTGGTGTACAGCGGGATGGGGGTCCCTGTCCTGTGTGTGGATTTGTTTAGAGAAACGACCACCAGAGCCGTACCTCATCTTGGCCCCACAATGAGGGCATTTCTTTCTGTTGTCCTTACCTGTGGTCCCCTTTGGATTGGGGGTGTTGCTTTCTAGGGACAAAAACAATGGTTCAAGTTCAGGTAACTGAAAATTATTTATATATATATATATATATATATATATATATATATATATATATATATATATATTGAGGTAGGGTCTCACTCTAGCCCAGGTGGACCTGGAATTCACTATGTAGTCTTAGGGTGGCCTTGAACTCATGGCGATCCACCTACCTCTGTGTGTGCCACCATGCCTGGCTATATTCCTTTTTTTTTATTGGTGATGTCATTAACTAGCAGGTGTGGGGAGGGCTAGGCAGCCCCAGGACTGACAGTGGCCACTTTCCCAAAGGCTACGGTCTACTTGCAGCCTTTCCATCTGAATGTTCTTCCCCTCTCCTTTCCCTCATAGTGTAAGTTTTAGAACTTATGTTCTAACTTCAAACGTGCAGGAAAATTCCAGGAACGATACAGGGAGGACAGCGAAGTCCAAGCTGTGGTCTGCATCTGAGAACTGGCTTTTTCTCTCGAACCCTGATGGGGGTCACCCTGCTCCCCTTACAACCAAAGAGGAAACGCAGGCTGGAGGGGAGAAGTGGCTTTGCCCAAGGAGCCGGTGGGCAGGGCCGGGCCGTGATGACACACAGGGGTGGAGCTGTGTCTTAGTGGCAGTATTCTCTTGGACTCCAAGACTCATGGGGGTCGAGGGCTCCAGCATTCCTGTGTGTGTGGAGGGGGCTCTTGTTGGCCGGTAGCTGTGAACCTCATGAAGGTGGGATTTTACCTATGATGGCGGGACAGTGGCCCAAAGCCCCCGGGCCACCAAATCCCTGGGAAATGTACTTACTCATTTGTTTTAATTTTAATCTTGGCCTGGAAAGAAGGCTCTTGTGGCCGGGCGTGGTGGTGCACACCTTTAATTCCAGCACTTGGGAGGCAGAGGTAGGAGGATTGCCATGAGTTCGAGGCCATTCTGAGACTAGATAGTGAATTCAGCCTGGGTTAGAGTGAAACCCTACCTCGAAAAAGAAGAAGGCACTTATTTGCCAAGCCTGACAGCCTGGGCTTGATTCCTCAGTACCCATGTAAAGCCAGATGCACAGTGTGGCGTATGTGTCTGCAGTGTGTTTGCAACAGCAGGAGGCCCTGGTGCACCCATACTCAGGCTCTCTTGCAAATAAAGAAATACATTAATAAATACGTATAAAAAGAATTTCAATATTTTTTTTTGACAGGGTCTCACTCTATACGCTAGGCTGGCCTTGAACTTGTGGCAATCCTCCTGC
The DNA here is from genome assembly GCF_020740685.1 of Jaculus jaculus. Taxonomy (NCBI): domain Eukaryota; kingdom Metazoa; phylum Chordata; class Mammalia; order Rodentia; family Dipodidae; genus Jaculus; species Jaculus jaculus. Next base: position 225,936,492 of record NC_059102.1, read on the forward strand.
CACTGTTTCCTGAAGGCTGAGACTACACTTCTATGCCACCATACCAGGCTCTCTGGGGAATTTAATCCATGCCTCTTGCACCTTGGCGATGTCTCGGGGTGGGTGGAGGACTTGCTTCAGGAGCTGTGGACGAGTGAAGTGTACCCGGAGGGAGACAGTAACTAGCACCCTGGAGTGTCAAGGCGTTCCAGAGAAGAGCAAGAGTCCTGCAGGGTCACCCCGGCCATGGTCGGGCCGCCTCCTCCTCCCCTTTCGGGGTCCTGGCTTATAACAGGCTTCAGAAGCTTGGACGGGAGCCAGGGGAGGGGAGATCTCCAAACCACATGCTCTGGAGAGCCTTCCTCAGAGCTATCTTAATCCTCTGAGACTAAGAACCTGCCAGTGTGCACAGGGCCTCCCACCACACCACATTCCTGAGGACTCCCACCCTGCCTGGCCACCATGGTCTCTTCCTAGAGAAGCTCTCCCTTGCTCATTCCCAAAAGGCCGTGGTGCTTCCTGGGTAAACTGTGTCATCCGGGGATAGCAGTACTTCGCTTGTGTACTGTGACTTAAAAGGCTGTTGCATCCATCCATCCATCCCCTCTGCCCCGCCTCTCTATAATACCCATGTAGATTTTGTTTTCTTTTCAATTTATTATACAAAATATTTTATTTATTTGACAGAGAGGGGACAGAGAAAGAAAGAGGCAGATAGAACTAATGGGCACGCCAGGGCCTCCAGCCACTGCAAATGAACTCCAGATGCATGCACCACCTTGTGCATCTGGCTAACGTGGGTCCTGGGGAATCGAGCCTCGAACCGGGGTCCTTAGGCTTCATAGGCAAGCACTTAACCACTAAGTCCTCATTTTCTTTTTAAGATAGGGTCTTGCTGCATAGCCCTGGCTGGCCTGGAATTTGTCCAGGGTATTCTAGAACTCATAGCTGTCCTCTGGCCTCAGCCTCCTAAATATTGAGATTACAGATGTGAGCCACCTCCCCCAGCAACACCCTGGTTTGAAGCAAGGGAAGTGATTGCCTAAATAAAGCCTCCATGGCATGATGCTGGTTTTGCTCTTCCCTGTCCTAACGCGGGCTCGGTGGAAGGAGCCACTTCAGGCCTGGCAGGCAGAAAACAGTGAGCTGGGGAGCCAGGCCCCAGGGGCTTCACAGGGAAGCAGGGGGAAGGGCTGTGCTTGTGGGGCCCAGATGCATAGTGTGCCTCTGTGTCTGCTTGCAGTGCAGTGTGTGGGTGAAGAGCCGCTCTGGAGGGCCCTGCATCTTTCCTTTAACCTCTCCGGGGAGGCAGGAGCCACTCTTACGCCCATTTTGCATTGAATAAAACTCAGGCAGAAATGAATGAACCCACTGGCCTGTAGTCACCTGGCCCTAGAAAGCCAGGTCTGATCTGAAAAACCCAGTGAGCATCCTTGTCAGAGGCAGCTGGCTCCTCCCTCTGTCTCAGGACCACGGAGGTTTACCTGGCCGACTTGGCCCACAGGGCTTCAATGTATACAAGTGATCCAGTTATCTTTTATTTTTTTTTTAAATCTAAGTTGATATGGCACAAAGTTTGGCTCCTATAAAGACATTGGAAGATGGGTATGGCTGGCCCATGTGATCTCAGCCCTCTGGGATGGGGGGCAGGCAGAGGCAGGAAGATTGGCACAGATTTGAGGCCAGCCTGGGCTATACAATTAGTTTCAGGATAGCCTGGGCTACAGATTGAGACTTTGTCTCAAAAAAAAGAAAAGAAAAGAAAAGTAAAGGAGCCATCAGAAAAGCTGACACTGCCTAAGACTTCACGGAGGAGGCCACCCACCTCCTAGCTCCGGGCTGCCAAAGGGCTGGTCGTCTCCTCCACGGGGATGTCAGAGCAGCTGGCAGCCTCACAGCACTGCATTTGTCTCTTCTCAGAGATACTCGCTGTTCTTGGAAGAGGACGCCAGCTGGTGGATGAGAATGAAAACACAAAATACTAGAGGCACTTGCCTGGCCGTCCTTTGTGTGTGCATGGTGCTGGAGGGTGAACCTAGGGCCTCAGGCGTTGGTGCGTGACAGACAGGCGCTCTGCCCCTGGGCTGTATGCTTAGCCTTCCTTATACCTTGACTTTACTCTGCAGCTCAGGCTGACCTTAAACTTGAAGTTCTCCTGCCTCAGCCTCCTGAGTAGCTGGGATGACACGCCTGTGTGACCAGGCCCAATTTGTATGGATATCTAGAATATTCATTGCACCAGACTCAGTGTTTTCAAGCCAAGTGAAGTGAGTCTGGGCTTGGTTCTCATGGCTTGGTGGGACAAGGTGAGGTCTGAGTGTCACACACAGAGGGTCCCAGGTGAGGAGATAAGCTGGGCCCTTCTGTAGCTGAGGAAGGGCGAACCTGCCCCTCTCAGACTCCTGCTGCTGTGCCCAGCCCTATCCTTCCGCCCTGTGGCCGCCCTCCTTCCCCATTGTCTCTGGCCTCCCTGGCACCAGCCAACCTTGCCCAGCCACCATGTTCTGGGAAGGCGTTCTCACATTTTTCTTCTAAGACGGGCTTAAAAATAAACAGCCCGGGACGGTGGGCATCCGGACTCCGGGGTCCCATCGACTCTATCCGGAGTTCGTCATTTCCCCAGAGACGGCGGAGGGTGAGGGCTGTGGCCTGAGCCAGGCATTCATGTGTCCAAGGGGTGGCCAGGACAAATGGGCACCTTTGGAGGTCGGGATGGGACATCCTGGTGTTTATCCTGCGGGGTCACGTGACACTTCCATGCTCGCTTAATAACCCGGCCGTGTGAGGCCTGTTCTATTTTGCTTTACAGGAAGTTTATGGCTTGAAGGTATCTGGCATAAGCCTGTCATTGCGCTGCTGTTTCTGGCTGCCATCGGGAAGTCTGGGGGAGAGAAACCATAGGTCCATTGCGCGGTTCTTCCCAGGACACGGTGCATCTGTGTCTTCTGTATTTATAGCTGACCAAAGGGGGCTGGGTCGGCCTTGCTTAGTGTGGGCTGGTCAGCCAGCCTCACCCCAAAGAGCTCTGTTAGCACCTCAGCCCCTTGGAGTTTGAGCCCAGTCCCGACAGAGACCTGTAAGCGGACGTCGTGGGCTGAATTCCCGCTGTGTGACTTTGAACAACTGCCCTGGGGCCCGGGCATGTGAGTTCTAAGTTATTACACTGGAAGGTTCAGCAGGGTCCATGTCTGTTCTGTAGCCCCAATTACCCAGGAACTGAGACAGGAGGATCACACAAGCATAGGTGTTCAGGGCCGGCCAAAGCAATATAGTGAAACCCCACCTCAAAAACTAAACAAAACAAAACAAAACAAAATGTTGCTAACTCCAGGAAGTGATGCCTTCACGGGGGGGGGTGTGCTCATGTGCACATGCCAGTGTGTGGCACAGATGTGTGTGAATGTGCATTAAATCCCAGAAAGAAAATCTAGAGATTCTCATTTTTTTTCTACCCCAAAGGGATCCAGCCATGGAGATGAACAAGCAGGTCAGGCAGGTGCTAGGGGCTGGTCAGCTTCCCTCGCTATCCATCACTCCCAGTGTTAGCATTGCCTTAGCACAAGATAGCAGATTTAAAAAAAAAAAAAAGGCTGGACAGGCACTGCATTTATCTAGACGGGAGGCCTGTGAGCCCTGTGGAATGGGGGTAGCCCATTTGTCAAGCAGCGGAGAGCATTACTTGCAGGGCCTCCCAGTTTCCCGCATTCTTTGCTCTGGCCTCTTGAGTCCCCTGGTCAGTGAAGTCTGTCACCTTCCTTTCTCTGACTTGGCAAGACATTGTCATCCAAAATGACAGCCACAGGTGCTCAGCTACGGGGTCACTCGACTGGTTCCCTTGTTCCCAGCCTTACTATGAACTTGGAGGAGTCATGGAATGTCAGGCAAGTGGGCAAAACAAAGCAGTAACACGGGTTTTCAGCTGTTGCTCTAATGTTTGGTTTTAGAGTCTTGCTAAGTAGACCAGGCTGACTTTAAACTCTAACAACCTCTGGTCTCAGCTGCTAGGATACTGATATGATGGGCGGATGCATCCTACCTGGCTAGAAATGCCACTGTGTGTGTGTGTGTGTGTGTGTGTGTCATATACACACATGTGTGCAGATGTGTGTATCCCATGCGCACGTGTGTAGAGGCTAAAGGAGGGCACTGAGGGTCCTTCATGTATTTATTTCCTTATCTCTCCTTCAACCCAGAGCTGCTGTCCATCAGTGAGCTCCAGGAATTCTTGGGTATGTACTCCCCTCGGGATTGGGGTTGCAGATGTGCATGGCCGTGCCCAGCTTTGTATGTGGACCCTGGGGAGTTGAATTCGGTGGTGTCTGGCCCATGAAACCTTCATGCTTAGGCAACAATCACTCTTAACCACTAAAGCATTTCCCCAGCCCAAACAGTGTCTTTTTGCTTGTTTGTTTGTTGTTGAGGTAGAGTCTTGTTCTAACCCAGGCTGACCTGGAATTCATAATGTAGCCTCAGGGTGGTGGCCTCGAACTCATGGCGATCCTCCAACCTCTGTTTCTAAAGGTGTAAACCACCACGCCTGGTAGCAGTCTTTTTTCTTTTTTTTCTTTCTTTTTTTTTTTTTTTTTTGAGGTGGGCTCTAGGCTCTTGTTTAGCCCAGGCTGACCTGGAATTCACTACGTATTCTCAGGGTGGCCTCGACCTCACTGGGATTAAAGGTGTGCCCAGCAGCAATGTCATTTTTAAAGGTGACCCGCTGTACCCGTGAGGTGGTGGACAGGGCTGTCATCATCCTTATCATGAGGGTTTTGAACTCAAAGGATGCTTTGCATCTTGGACAGTGCTGAGATAGCTGCTGCCAACGTCCAACCTTGCTAACTGTGAAGCCCACGAGCTCTTACAAGTGAATCCCTTGTGTGCAGGTCACAGACTCAGAGGGACTTCAAAGACAGGGGCCAAATCTAGACTGAGGGCAGATAGGGGCTATCATATGAGTGGGTGACTTACAATGTGCCAAGTGGCTGTGGACGCCCAGCTTCCCACGGGTCACCTGGTTAAGTCCCTGAGCACATGCAGGCCAGAAGATTGACAGCTGCAGGAGGAGACTGGGGAGAGAGGAATGTGGGAGGGCAGCATTGATGGTCCCATAGGGGCCCTGTGGGGTCTTCAAGGGTCTACTCCACCCCTGGAGGTCTCGGGGGTCTTCAGCAGCCTGGAGCAAGGAGACATATCTGTACTTGACTGCTGGTTTTTGTTGTGCATAGTATCTTCTTGGTGAGTGGAAAGTGGGGGGGGGGGGTCTCCGGGTAGCAGACCTTCCCAGCTGCCCTGCGGGTGACCCCCACCTGCTTGAAGGAGGTGATTCTGCATTAGGCAGGCTGGTGGCTGTGCCAGCAATCACAAATAGTGGCATAGGAGTCCTCACTGTATGCCAGGCCCTTCACGGACACAGCACTCTACTTTTCCTGTGAGGGGGGGCATCTTCAAGCCCTGGAGTTGGGGCTCTGAGCTAGGCAGCATCACCCCAGCCCCTCACTCTGCAGCTAATGCAGCTCTTCTCCACTTACTCTCCGTGTGAGCTCGCTTACCCCAGCTGGGAGGGAGTCCTGTTACAGGTGGGCATCTGGAACCACCCCTGAGATGGGGGGTTGGGTGGGGTTTGACGTCTCAGGGCTGCTTATGCCTGAACTTATCTTTCCTGCTCCACAGTGGGGGAGGGTCCAGGGAGAACGCAGTGCGAGGACTGCGTACCAGCAGCACCCATGCTGGGGGATTCTGCCTGCCTGAACTCCCACCACGTACACTTTATGGAGGTGGAAAACCCCGGGCCGCACAGGACAGGTGTTTATTTCTGAGATGGCTCAGGGGGAAGTGTGGGAGCTGGGATTTGAACCCCAGTCTGGCTGATTTTGGACTCTTCCAGGGAAGAATTGGGCTCCTGCACATATGGGTCACCTCCTAGGTGAGGTCCAGGCACCCATTTCCATACCAAAGAGTCACACAGGATTGATGTAAGTTACTGGGAACCCTGGGAACTTGGCCTTACCCCTGAGAACTCTCTTTGAAGTCCCCTAGGTCTACTTTGCAACTTGTATTTGAAAAAAGATGAACCAGGCAAGAATTGGGATAACATCTCTTCAGGCACATGGACAGGGCTCAGGTGCATCTTTTGGGTGGAGGTGGTTGTTTCTGCTGGGATAAGTCTGTCCATCTGTCTGCCAGGCAAGCCTGCCTGTACACCCCACACTTACAGGCCTGGTATTTGCTGCTGTGCTCTCTCTGTCTGGGAAAGGCTTTAGGTCGCCCGAGGTCTCTTCCAAAGCCTGCGACACACACTGTTTTGTTTTCCTAAGCAGGAGGGCTATCAGTTCTGCTCGGATAACCTGACCCCAGGATAGCTGGCGTTATCAGCCCATCTCTGTAGCCGAATGATGTTGGGTGAGTTATCGGGGCCAGACGGTAGTTCTCCTGGGGCAGCTGGGTCACAGGTCAGCGACCACCAGTACCTCATGTGGGATGGATTAAGTCTCTACCATGTGTGGGTGGCGGGCAGCTCCAGGAAGGAGCCGGTCACCATGGAAGTCACTCGATGTGAACAGGGCACTCAGACCTAGGCTGATCTGATTTTTCTCTTAGAGGAAAAGTCTAGAGGCTTTTTTAGTTGGAATTGGCTGGGTCCTGGCAGAGGTCTTGGTCTTGGTCTCTATGCCTTGGGACTTGGGGTGTAGTATGGGGAAAGAGGAGGTCAAACCCTTGGCTAGGATAAAAATAGGGTGTGGAGATAGACTCAGAGGCCTCAGAGCCAGAATAGGCTCCCCAAGCCTGGATGTCAGAAAATCAAGGTTCTAAGAAACTGACTAAGTCCTCCTTTAGTGAATCTTCTAGAACACATAACCAGATAATCTGGAAGGAAGCTGTTGAATGCCAGAAAGGACCGTGTCTGTATCATATCACCTAGGAGGTACCTGGTTGTTGCAGTCAGGTCTGCATTGCTGGTAGAAATCACCCAGCCAAGAGCAGTTTGTGGGAATAAAGCAGTTTATTTTGGCTTACAGGCTTGAGGGGGAAGGTAGGGCTGAGACTCCAAGGCTCCAAGGCCCCAGTGGCTGGCTGGCATTGAACTTTCCTCTGCTCCCCAAGACGGAGCTGCAACATGCAACCCCTTCTGTCAGGAAGAACCCATTGGGTACATGTGAAGGAGCTCAGAAAACTCTAGAAAACAGAGCACACGTGATTGATTACTCATACCAAGAGGAGGAAGAAATGGTGTGATGTGACCTTGGTCTATGTCATGGGGAAGGAGGGTCATCCCCTGAACATGACCGTAAGTGGAGATTGAGAGCTGAGCACTTGCAATCATCTTAGATGCCTATGAGGAGTGGCTCATGATCCAGGGTGAGGGAGTGGGGCAGCTAGTCCCTGTAGGCATCGAAGTGGCCCAGACAGGCACCATCGAGGACTGTGTCTTTGCAAAGTGTGGGTGAGCTTGACCTGTGTTCAGGGACCCCTGCCACCGTGTCCAAGTCTGTCAATCTGAGTTCAATTCCCCAGTACTCAAAGTGAGATGCACAAAGTGGCCCATGCATCTGGAGTCCATTTGCAGTGGCTGGTGGCCCTGGCATGCCTATTCTCTGTCTTTCTCTCTTCTCTCTCTCTTTGCAAAAAAAATAAATAAATAAAATAAATAAATAAAAATTTTTAAAGCCAACCAAAGGCTGGAGGGATGGCTTAGCGGTTAAGACGTTTGCCTGCAAAGCCAAAGGACACTGGCTTGATTCCTCAGGACCCACGTTAGCCAGATGCACAGGGGGGCGCACGCATCTGGAGTTTGTTTGCAGTGGCTGGAGGCCCTGGCGTGCCCATTCACTCTCTCTCTCCCTCCTTCTCTGCCAAATATTTTTTTTAAAAAGCCAACCATGCAAAACCCTCTGCTGCACAGTGGGCCAGATGGAATGCCCAGTGAGTGAGCCAGCCCTGTCGCTGGTTTGGGGGAGACAGGGGCTGTCAGAACAAGGCAGCCCACATGGGAGGGTGCATAGTTGCCGGGATCCTAAGACACGGTTTGGAAAGGCATGCGTGGAGAGAGGCTCTAGCTGTTGTCCAGGATGGGGCACTTGGAAAATGATTTGGGCCATAGATGCTGGATCCGTCAGGAGGAAACCTAGCCTCAGTTTACCCAACCCTCAAGAGGGAGCACTCAGAGGCCTTCTGAAGTTTCTGGGGCAGTGCAGGAGGAGCCATGGAGAGTGCTGCTGGGACCGTGCTGACAGATGGAATGGCCAGACATCAGTGACAGGCATCTGATGTCCACCTGGGGTCATGTGCACACTTAAGGCAATGTGTCTCACCCTAGGCAGGGCCCCAAGTGTCTGAGCAGAGGCCAGCCACAATATCAAGGGCCTTAAGGATCAGCAGGCACCAGGCTTCTACTGCATTTCTACAGTCTGGTCCCCTGGCAAGGTCTTGGGAAAGTAGGACTGTGGGCTCCCAGTGCCTCCCACCAAGACCTGCACCTCTGCTTCCCTCTCTGTGGGGTTCTGCAGAGGATTTCAGTTGTGGGAAAGTCAGAAAACCTCTTGCTTGGCCTGACTCAGGCCAGCCAGCACGGGCTCCAGAGCCCCTCTGCTCACACCCCCCAGCCACGGACACAGCTGGCTGTGGAGGTGCGGGCCCCCAGTCCTTCCTCCCCTGAGCCAGCTGCCCTCCAGGCCCGTCTGGTTTGAGGCTCGGCTGCTTGGTTTAGGTTCTTGGATTCTGGCATATTTGGTCAGCCTTTACAAGGCTGTCCTTTGCCCTGGTGATGGCTCTTGGAGGCAACTGCAAGTTTCCAGGCCACAGAAGCCAGTCTCATGGTGCCTGCTAAAGCCTGTCTGTCAAAGCCAGCTGGGCCACTTCCCCGTGGCAAATCCACAAAGCTGGGAACACAGTACTTGGTTTTGCCAATCAGGGAGAGAGAGAGACAGGAGGAGGGTAGGGGAGGGAGCCAGACAGATAAAGGAGAGATAGAAGGAGGAGAAAGAAGAAAGACAGAGATAGGCAGAGAAGAGACAAATAGAAGAGGGAGAGACAGAGGAGAAGAGAGAGGTGAAAGAGGGGAGAGGAGCCAGGTGTGTGGTGCCTACCTTTAATCTCAGCACGCAGGAGGCAGAGGTAGTAGGAGGATTGCTGTGAGTCTGAAGCCAGCCTAGGACTATAGAGTGAGTGCCAGGTCAGCCTGGGCTAGAGTGAGACCCTATCTCAAAAAAAAGGGGGGGGGGGCTGGAGAGATGGCTTAGTGGGTAAGCGCTTGCCTGTGAAGCCTAAGGACCCCGGTTCAAGGCTCAATTCCCCAGGTCCCACATCATGTTAGCTAGATGCACAAGGGGGTGCACGCATCTGGAGTTTGTTTGCAGTGGTTGGAGGCCCTGGCGTGCCCATTCTCTCTCTCTCTATCTGCCTCTTTCTCTCTCTGTCTGTCACTCTCAAATAAATAAAAATGTACAAAAAGATTTTAAAAAATGAAAGAAAGAAAGAAAACTTTTAATGGGGCTGGAGAGATGGCTTAGAGGTTAAAGTGCTTACCTATGGAACTTAAGGACCCTGATTCAATTCCCCAGTACTACATAAGTACAAGGTGGCATGCACATCTGGAATTTGTTTGCAGTGGTTAGAGGCCCTGGAGTGCCCATCTCTCATTCTGTCTTTCTGCCTCTCTTTATCTCAAATAAATAAATAATTAAAAAAGAAAAGAAAAGAGAGGGGCTGGAGATATGGCTTAGTAATTAAGACATTTGCCTGCAAAGCCAAAGGACCTTGGTTCAATTCCCCAGGACCCATGTAAGCCAGATGCACAAAGTGGTGCATGTGTCTGGAGTTCATTTGCAGTGGTTGGAAGCCCTGGCATGCCCATTTTTCTCTCTCTCTCTCTATTCCTCTTTCCCTGTCTCGTTCTCTCAAATAAATAAAATTTTTGAAAAATTAAAAAAAAAGAAAAGAGAAAAAAAGGGAGAGGAAAGAAGAGAGACAGACACAGAGGAGAGAGGCAGAGAGAGGAGAAGGGAAGAGAGAGGGAGGGAGAGCACACTCGGCAGGGATCAGGGTGCTGTGTGGGTCTGACTCCCTGTGGAATAGCGTCTGCAGTGTTTCGATGGAGGGGTTCATGAAAACCAATGCTCCGCTCTGAGTCTAACGGGCTCATGATGAAGGCCAAGAATGATAGTGTGAAAAGAGCCATTTGCGTGCCCCATCACCTGACGGAGCATGATCCATGTAGTCCTCCTCTTACCTGGAGGAAGGGCAGGGGCCCCTTAGGAATGCAGACCCATGCTGGGAACGTGGCTCTTGCTCCCTGAGGTTGCTCTGCCAGCCAGGGCTCACTACATGGAAATGTCCCATGCAGTCCTGAGGCCACATGTCTGGGGTGAAGGTGAAGGGGGGCAGGGCCACACTCTCTCTGAGAAAGGGGGACTCTTCACACTTCCCCCAGCTTCTGGTGGCTCCAGGTGGCCCTGGCTTATGGTATCATCACTGTCTGTCTCATCCTCTCAAGGCCCCTCCTCTTCTTTCTCATGAGGACACCCGTCTTTGGATTTGGGGCCCACTCTAATGCACATTGACCTCTTCTCAGGGTCTTTAATTATCCTGGCAAAGACCGAACGCGGACTCACACATGTTCCAGGAAGTTGGTTACCAGTGAATGTTGAATTGCTTGTTGCATGTGTGTGGGTTTAGCGCGTGCATTTATATGTGCGTGCGTGTGTGTGTGTGTGTGTGCACGTGTACGTGCGCACAGGAGCCCAGAGGCTGAGGGCTGACGCTGGGTGTCTTACTTGATTGTTGGCCACATTGCCTGGAGCTCACCAACTCAGCTAGTCTAGCTAACTAGTGATCCCTAGCAATTCTGTTGTCTCTGCCTCTCCAGCATTGGAATTATTGGTGGGTACCACCACACCTGCCTTACATGGGTTCCTGGGGGTTGACACAGGTCCTCACGCTTGCTAGGCCATCTTCCCAGCCCCCAAATGTCGAATTTTGTCAAGTGCTCTTCCTGAATCTCCCGGGACAATCAGATGGCTTTTCTTTCTTTCCTTTTTTTTTTTTTTTTGAGGTAGGGTCTTACTCTAGCCCAAGCTAACCTGGAATTCACTATGTAGCCTCACGCTGGCCTTGAATTCATGGCGATCCTCCTGTTTCTGTCTCCCAAGTGCTGGGATTAAAGGTTTACACCACCATGCCTGGGATAGAGAGAAAGAGAGAAAAAGAGAGAAAGAGAGAGAGAAAATGGGTGTGCCAGGACTTCTAGCTGCTGCAAGCAAACTCCAGATATATGTGCCACTTTGTGCACCTGACTTTACATGGGTCCTGGGGAATCAGATTCAATTCATTCAGCTTTCCCTACAAGGGCCCCAACTGCTGAGCCATCTCTCCAGCCAGCTTTTCTTATCTAATCTTTCAATGTAGTTAACTACTCATTTTCAAGGTTACTAAATTGAATGCTTCTCATATATATTATTAACTAGTGGCTTCTAGGTGGCTGAGTGAATTTGGGAGAGTTATAATTTCTGGGCCTGAGCCTCAGGACACTGGGCTGGACCACTGATTTCTAAAGGCCTCGGGGGTTTTGTTGGCCATGAGATTGCTTTCAAGAACCTTGCTTACCATTAGGCCTACAGCTAACCTAAAAGTTTATACTTTCAAAGCACCTGGAGCTTGCTAGGTTGCAGGTTAGAATGAGAAAAAGAAGGAATCAGCATACCAGGACCTCTAGCCACTGCAAATGAACTCCAGAAGCATGTGCCACTTTGTGTATCTGGCTTTACGTGGGTCCTGGGGAATCAAACTCAGGCTGTCAGGCTTTGTAAACAAGTGTCCTCAACTGCTCAGCTATCTCTCTAACCCTAGACTTTTTTTTTTTTCTTAAGGGGTGAGGAGAATTAGGAAAGCATGTACCATACATGGTAGGTGCATTGAGGGTGGTGTTCAACATTGTTTCTGAGGAAGTCCAAACATTGAGATATTGGCTGAACTAGACAATAAGTGTGTTTGTGTATTTGTTGAGGCAGGGTCTCACTGTAACCCAGGCTGACCTGAAACTCATGGTGATCCTCCTACCTAGCCTCCTGAGAGCTGGCATTAAGGTATGTGCCACCAGTCTGGCTCAGGCTAGACCTTTAATTATTTCCTCACTGTCACTGGGAGATGTACACTGTGGTCTTCACACATGAAAGGGAAACAGAAACATGGACAGCTTGGTGGTTCCTCGTGGTCATGTCTAACGTGTGGAGGAGCCCACTGGGGAAAGTGGGAGGCAAGGTGGGGTACTGTGGCTGACTTTTCTTAAGAGATGTAAATAAACATCTACTTACCTCAGACAGAGTCACCGGCAATACATAAAAGTAACTGTGGCACTGAGTGTAGCTTGGTGAACCAGTTCGTTTACTTGGGTGACTGACAGGAGCATAGGTGACTCAAAGGCAGCAGCATCACGGACAAGCCCACCCTAGTAGGGCTGACTGCTCACAAAAGCTGCCCAGCTTGCAGGCAGCTCCACTGAAGAGTCTCCTGTCCCCAGCAACTGTTACTGCTCTTACAGCCTTTGGCTTAGTGGTTAAGCACTTGCCTGTGAAGCCGAAGGACCCCGGTTCGAGGCTGTATTCCCCAGGACCCATGCTAGGCAGACGCACAAGGGGGCGCACACGTGTGGAGTTTGTTTGCAGTGGCACGCCCATTCTCAGAGTTCAGAGTGCCGACCGTTACACGATGGAACCCACAAAGTATTTGACTTATTGAAGTATGAGAGAGAAAGAGAGAGATAGAGAAGAGAAAGGGACAGATAGAGGGAATGGGCAGAGAGGGTGCCCTAGCCCACACGAACGCCCCCTTGTGCGTCGGACTCACATGTGTCCCGGGGATTGGAACCGGGGTCCTTTGGCTTCAGAGTCAAAGGCTCTAACCGCTAAGCCACTCCCCGGTTCCCATTCTTTCTCTTTCTTTTTTTTTTTTTTTTTAAAAATTATTTATTTATTTATTTGAGAGAGACAGACACAGAGAGAAAGACAGATAGAGGGAGAGAGAGAGAATGGGCGCGCCAGGGCTTCCAGCCTCTGCAAACAAACTCCAGACACGTGCGCCCCCTTGTGCATCTGGCTAACGTGGGACCTGGGGAACCGAGCCTCGAACCGAGGTCCATAGGCTTCACAGGCAAGCGCTTAACCGCTAAGCCATCTCTCCAGCCCCCATTCTTTCTCTTGCTATCTGCCTCTTTCTCTTTCTGTCGCTCTCAAATAAATAAATAAAAATGAATAAAATATTTGAAAAGAAAGAAATAAAGAGAAATGGAGAGGATGGGCACACTAGGGCCTCTAGCTGCTGCAAACAAACTCCAGACACATGTGCCACTTTGTGCATTTGGTTGTATGTGGGTACTGGGGAATTGAACCTGGGTCGTCAGGCCCTGCAGGCAAGTGCCTTGACCAGAGAACCATCTCTCCTGCCCCACAAAATATATTTTGAACAACCTTTAGTTATACATGTGGCTCTGCGCTGGTTTCCCAGGGCTGTCTAGAGCAGAGGCCAGCACATCATGGCTTATGGGTGGATGCAACCAATGCCTGTAGTTTTGTAAATAAAGCTTAATTTTCATTTATTATTTATTTGAGAGAGAGAGAGAGAGAGAATGGGCACACAAGGGCCTCCAGCCGCTGCAAATGAACTCCAGATGCATGTGTTACTGCGTGCATCTGGCCTGTGTGGGTACTGGGGAATTGAACCTGGGTCCTTAGGTTTTGCAGGCAAGTGCATTAATGGCTAAGTCGTCTCTCCAGCCCCATAATTAAAGTTTTAGTGGCACACTGTCGCATCCATTTTTTTTGTCTGTGTTTGCTTCCTCATCACAAAGGCCGAGTTGTTGAGCTGAGACAGTGACTGAGCGAACGGAATCCTGACTCTCTGGCCTTTTACACTCGTCTTTGCTGAGCCTTGCTGTGGCAGGCTCTGGGAGCGGAGTGCCCTCCTAGGAGGTCACCGTTTTCTGTGACACAGCGTCCGGAGATGTTCTTTTCTCTTGACATTTCTATCTTTTCCCAAATTTCAGAAATGAAAACATTGCTTTTGACAATAAGGATGAAAACTCATCACTGCCTTTTTTAAAAAAATTAAAAGTTAATGAAATAATGAGCAGTGGAAAGGATGAGCGCTCCCAGGAGGGTGGGGGACCCAAGCCTGGTTACAGTCCCGCGTCTTTCTTCTCGGATAGCTTTCACCCCAGCAAGGGCGAAGGAAGCCAGCTAGCCCAGGGCAGAGCTGAGGAGGCCAGGCCGGCGGCGTGGGGGTTCGGGAAGCGAGGTCCATCTGGTTTGTGTTAGGTTTATAAGGTCGATGGCAAATAGGGGTATTAGAGCTAATTTACTTATTTAGAAAAAGACGACTCCGTCCCAGAATCTGTGATTGGGGAGGAGTGGGCTCCGTCTCCCAGCCTGCAGCCATGTCCACGAGGGGAGGGGCTCGCCCCGCCAAGGCCCTGGCTCAGAGATCAGGGTCTTTTCTAACACAGCCTTGCAAGCCTGTGGGGCTTTTAGAGTGGATGGTGGCATTCCCAGTCCCTTCCTTCTGCCTCATCTCACTGTGCACATTCCTGGGGGGGGGGGTCTCTCCCTTGTCCTCTATCCTGTTGGATTTTGGTTCCCACTATAGTTCAGGTAGCTCAGGTGAAAGGAGCCAACACAGCGACATGTCTTGAGGCCCAGGCCCACACCGGCTCCTTTAGCTCTCTGGATCTCAGGGGACTCCACGGTACAATGTTCCTGTGTGTCTGCTGCCAGTACCCAATGTGGGGGCCAGACCCTATTCCCCAGGGCCAGGAATGAGGTCATATCACTGTGATTTCCTGGCTTTAACCCTTCTGCGCAGGCCAAAAGATGAGGTCTCAGAATTCCAGTTTGAGGCAGAGACAGATTCCCTTTGGCTGGGTGTTATCAGAGCTGGGGCTTGTTAATAGAACCACAGTGTGCTCAACTCCAAGTTTTGCCAAGGCCTACCCTGGAGAGCTTTGTTTTTCCACCTGTGAGATGCTGAGGTAGTGGGGAAGAGTAAGCAGACATGTGTGTGTGTGTGTGTGTGTGTGTGCGTCTATGCACACCTACCACATGTGCATCCACCATAGGTCTGGGTACCAGCCATGCTAGAGGAGGTAGCTTAGCCAGTGAGGAGAGGGGGCCTCAAAGGCTTGTCAAAGGGGTTAGTGTGGGTGGGGGGCGGGAAGAGTGTCCCCTGAGGGGGCAGCATAAAGTTAGGTGACCACAGCTTTAACATAAAGGAAAAAGATGCTGGATCTTTCTCTCTCTCTCTCCTTCCTTTCTTCTCTCCCTCCTTCACAATATATTACTGGTTCAACACAGCTCAATTACCTTCTTTGTTTTTGGTCCAACAGCAGATTGTAGATTAACCCGACTGACTTCCTTCTTCATACTTTCTCTAGGTCCACAGCCCCATGAGAGCAGGGGCTTCCCGTAGAGCCCCGCTGGGACCCTGTGGCACTCATCAGGGAATGAGTCGTTCAGTCAGCAATTATTATTGTTTTTTAATTCTTTTTTGGTTTTTCAAGGTAGGGTCTCGCTTTAGCCTAGGCTGACCTGGAATTCAGTATGCAGTCTCAGGCTGACCTTGAACTCACGGCAATCCTCCTACCTCTGCCTCCTGAGTGCTGGGATTAAAGGCCTGTGCCACCATGCCCTGCCAGTCAGTAATTATCGGTCCCTACTTCCAAGTCCACCTGAGGTGCTGAAGTTACATCCAGGGGCAGTTCGAGCTGCTGTCTAAACCCAGCATGGTGGCTCCTACCTGTAGTCCCAGCCCTTGGGAGGCAAAGGGAAGAGAACTGTCACAAGTTCAAGGCCAAAAGTCGGTCAGGGAGTGGGGAGGAGGGAGGGAAGGAGGAAGGGAAGAGAGAGAGGAAGCTGTGACTTGCATGCCACATGCTCATTTCCAGGAGAAAGGGGCAGGGAAAGCAGAGTCTACCACGGAGCCATTCCCAGAAGGGTTTTCAGTTGACTTGAGTCACTTGGGGATAATAGGGAAAACTACCCACAACAGCCCCAGCCCAAATCAACTACATCCGAATGGGGGTTGGGATGTTTTGCTGATGTCCACGTGATGTGAATTCACAGCCTTGAGAATCACTGGCCTCCCACCACCTGAGGAGGTTGAGGTCTTAACTCACCTCCTTCATGCTGGGCTGCAGAGGACCTCGGCGCAGCAGCGGTAATAGTCGCTGCAGCATTAGAAGGGCAGCTTGGCACCCTCCCCACCTCCCAGGCCTGCTCCCAGTGGCAACTCGGTGATGGACCAGGCGCTCTGGCTGGCGGAGTGGAAGTCCTGCTCTGGGAAACATCTCCCCTAGAGCTCCCAGCTCTGAGCTCTTTTCTCCCAGCTGATCACTGGCTCCGCAGGTCTGCCCTTCCCTCCACCAGGCTGATGGAAGGGGGGCTCACGGGGCTCCTCTCACCTTCTCTCTTGTGGGCTCAGTGAGAAGGGCCATGAAGCTTTGCATGGGCTTAACAAGAGGAGTGTGGCAGTTGATTAGTGCTGTCTGCCTGGGTGTGGTAGCCGGACTGCTGTAATCGATTAGTACTGTCTGTGTGGGGTGTGGGTAAAGAAGGCATTGCATCCCCTGCTTGGGATGTACATTTAGGTAAGTTTTCCACCCCCATCTGAAAACTGAAAAACTTGTCAATGTACTTGGGAAACCTTATCTATTTCTGTTTCCCAGGCCGCACTGGGCTTCAGTAGACTACTTTCTTTAGCCTTTTCAGAATTTTGTTTGTTTGTTTCTCGAGGTAGGGTCTCACTCTGGCCCAGGCTGACCTGGAATTCACTATGTAGTCTCAGGGTGCTGGGATTAAAGATGTGTGCCACCACACCCAGGTAGAAGTTTCTTTTATTTCAGGCTGGAGAGATGGCTTAGTGGTAAGGGTGCTTGCCTGCCGAGTCTAACAACCGGAGTTTGATTCCCCACGTACCCACCCCACGTGCACAAAGTGGCACGTGCATCTGGAGTTCGTTTGCATATGCTGGAGGCCCTGGCATGTCCTGTCTCTATGTCTCCTAGCTCTCTCTGCTTGCAAATAAATAAAGATATTTTATTTTTATTTGTATTATGTGTGTGTGCATGAGCGTGTGTGGGATGTATGTATAGGTATGTGTGTATACGTATGTATGGGCACACATGCTGTGGAGTGTTTTGGAGGTCAGAGGACAACCTCGGGTACTTGTCCTTTCCTTCCTTCTTCTGAGGCAGGGTCTGTCTTCTTCTTGTTTTGCTATTGCCGCTTGTGGTGTGGATTCTCCCAGTGCTGCCTCCCACTGCTACTGGCACTTTGGGATTACAGATGTGTGTGACGCTTTGAATCTGGCTTTACATGAGTGCTGAGGAGGATCAAACTTGGACTAGCAGGCTTACAAGCAAGCACCTTTAACTGCTGAGCCATCTGTCCAGCCCTCTTGATAGTCTTGGGCTAGAGAGATGGCTCAGCGGCTAAGGCACCTGCCTATAAAGTGAAAGCTACCCAGGTTCAAATCCTCAGTACCCATGTAAAACCAGACACACAAACAAACAAATATAATATTTTTTTAAAAAGAAAATCTCATAGCCACTATTATTTTAGACAACAAGCAGTGGAAATTCCCTAGGAGAAACAAGAATGCCAACAATTTAGCATTTCTCCCCCAGGAACACCCCTTCCACCTTGGTCTATTATGTCAGTCCAGTTTGGCCCTGTCTGCCAGCCTTGAGAACTTGGTTGGTTACTTCTGTTTTTAATTCGATTTCAGGCCAGTAAGCTCCTACTGTCCTGGCTGTTGGCATCTCTGCACCCCATCTCTGCACCCCATCACATTAGCTGTCCACGTGAAGAACTTGCTTTGTCCTTGGTCATTTCCACAATGCAACGTCCTGAGCTGACTCTTGGATTGGTCACGGGCCATCTCCGAAAGGCAATGTGACTTTGGTTGTCTGGACCTTGGATCCTTGTCCTTGCCTGAGGCTGGAGGTGGCCTGAAC
The DNA here is from genome assembly GCF_020740685.1 of Jaculus jaculus. Lineage (NCBI taxonomy): Eukaryota > Metazoa > Chordata > Mammalia > Rodentia > Dipodidae > Jaculus > Jaculus jaculus. Next base: position 225,954,463 of record NC_059102.1, read on the forward strand.
CTAAGGGAGGGATAGTCCCCAAGAAGACACTGAGAAGCAGGAGTGTGGGACATAGGGTAGGCCAGAAATGCCACGTCAGAGTAGAGGCTTTTCCCATGCTCACCCTGCTGCCCCCTGCAAAGTGATCTTCCTTTGCATGCCCACAGGGACATGGATGTACCAAGGCACTTCCCCAGTACCCATCCCACACAGGCAGCTCTGAAGCCCTGATGGACCTGTCCTCTTTAGGATATTTATCGAGTTTTAGGTGCTGTGTTGGCAAGAGCCATCCAGGCACTGAGTACACAGCAGGATGAGAAGGCCCTCTTGCCTCAGGAGCGAACATCTTCCTTCGGCTTTCCACAGCACTGCTGACAATGGCCATGCATTTGTAAGTGGCCCGTCCATGCACACGTCTGAAAGAGTGCCTCCCTTGTTGGACTGGACCGCGTAGCCCTGAGCGAGGCCTTCAGAGCTTATTCACAGCTGTATATCAAAGACCAGCACAAACGACTATTCCCTTTCCAGTTGCTCTGGCCAAATCCTTGGCTCTGTCTTGTTTCTCTTTCTTCTTCGCACGCCACACTCAGGCTGCCGAGAGTCTATTGGCTCTGCCTTTGAAGCACACCCACAGTCCAGCTTCCTCTGCTGCTTCCCTGTGGCCTCCTGGGCTCTCAGCCCCTAGGTTCCTGGCTGGATCTCCAAATGCCAGGCCTTCAGCTTCTGGCCTCACCCTGGGGTCCACCCTGATGAGAGGTGGACACCCTCCGCCCACTCCTCATGCACCAGGTTTCCCACAGAGCTTGCTCTGATCTGGGTCTCTGTGTGATCTGCTGTTGCCTGCATCCATCCCGCCCAAGCCATGGATACCTTGTCTTCCATGGATACCACCCCCCAAGAGCCCCTGCATGCTCTGAGCTTCCAGTGCACTCCCATGAGCCTCCACTGCATTCTATGAGTTCTTTCAGACAGCCTTGATGATCTTCCCATATGACTGTCCAGTGACTATGCACACTGTTTCCTCCGTCTGCACACTTTTCCTGCCTCCCTTCAAGGCGTCACAGATGACCCTTCTCCCCTGGCCACCCTACTGACCTGATGTTAACATACCTCTCCTGATGCCTATTAGCGCCTTCCTGGCTTTTCCGTCTCATGTTTTCCCTCTTAATACACAGTCTGTTTTGACTATGTCCCTTTTCTCCCTAGTACGTGAGAACTCCATCCGGCAGATCGCTTGGGCTCCTGTTGCGTGCTGGGTGCTGAGCACAGGGCTAGAACACAACAGCGCTCAGTGGCTGTGTGAGGAATGGTTACGTCTATGGAACCTACTCCAGTGCTCCTCTTCTCTCTAAGCATGAGCCGCGCGCGGTGTGTGCCTCCTCCCTCGACCTCCAGACTCCTGCCTTGTGTGTCTGTGCACCCAGGTGAAGAGAAGAAAAGACAGACGATGAGAGAGTAGCAAGACACAGTCCTGAAGCTGGAGAGATGTGGCCAAAAGTCAGTGAATGCTGACAGTCACCAAGAACAGCAAGTCAGAGAGGAGCCTCCCCAGGTCTTCTGGAAGGAGCTCAGAGCTGGGAGAGGAGGCATTACCACGTAGTCCAATGTGTGTGTGCGAGATGGGGCTGGGCGAGGGGCTGGCACAGCAGCCCCACACATGACTATTGGCTGTGAAAGCCGGTCATGGGCTTGGATAGCTGCATGTGGCCCTTGCTGGGGACAAGCCTTCCCTAAGAACCCAGGATCACCATTCACTCCAGCAGTTGGACTGGGAGCTAAGCTAAACTGTGTTGAAAGGAGCTGAACTCTGCATGCTGTCTGGAAACTTCTGAATTGAGCCTGGTTTTGTGAACCAGAATCCATGAAGCTCTTGGCAGGCTGGTGTGTCAATCAGTCTCTGCATGCTGTGGCCGCTTTACTGGCTTGTGGGAATGTCTGAAGCGAGTGCTTCAATACAAGTATGGACCTCACCCTGCTAGGCATGCTACTCCAGAGATTGCCCTTCGGTGCCGGGGGAGGGGACACAGCTTGAGCTTAGCTGGACACTGTGACCGTCTGTGAGCGGCAGCATGGTGTTTGTGCTTGACCTTGCGTCAGCGCAGTGAGTGATCTCCATCACCTCCACTCAGAAAGCAAACGGCGTGGAGCACACCTGAACTTGCCTCACTGCCCCAGCCTCCATCTTGGGCAGAGGTGCCTGGGGCCCAAACCAAGGTTACTCATGGCTGTTCAGACATAGGAATTGTAGGGGGGAGGATGCACAGAGTGTCATGGGGTGAAGGGGAGACTCACAGGATGTAGGAGAGGCTCATGGGAGGCCAGAGGAGGCATATAGGGTGCAGAAAAGGTTTGATGAGAAGGCCGAGGAGGCCCTATCAGCTGTGGTTAGGGTTGTACTAGAGGGACTAGGAATGAGATGGGCCAGGTGACGGGGCCACTAGCTGGCCTGACAGAAAGCTATTAGCTACAGATGGGCTATGGAGTCAGCAGGTCATGTGTTATCTCCTTCCCTAGCTTAGCTGGTGCAGGCAAGCTGGTCCAAGAGTACACGCCATGGCCTTCCAGCGGTCCCTTAGCGCTAGGGTTTGAGAAGGTTCTAAGGGGCAAAGAAGCCATACCCTTCCATGTGGGGGTGAGCCCTGCAGAGGGGACATGTCCTTGGAAGCTGAGCAGACCTAAACAGCCCACTGAAGACCTGCTCTGGCTGCTGGGGTCTACAAAGGTGGGACAGTCCTCTCTGAGATCGCAGCTGATGATGGTAGGCTCTCTCGCTCAGTGGCTTCCACAAAGCCTTGTTGCCAGGCTTCGAGCCAACCTCTCTCCCTGTAGCCTGCCCTCCTCCCTCGCCTTTTGCCCCTCATGGGTCTATGGCTTAGGTGCCTGGAGGCCAGGCTGCCCTGCTGCCAGCCAAGTAATTAGGCTGCATCTGGATCTAATTAGCTGTGGGGTCTCCACTAAGATCAGCACTGCCTTTATCACCCACAGCACAGCACTGGACAGGAGAAAAATGGCTGCTGATACGCTCCACTTCCTGGGGCGTGGTGTAAGGCATCAGTGGGGCTGGGGAGTGGGCGTTGGAATGAGCAATGAGTGGGCGTCAGCGGACCTGCGCTCTCCCCGAGGTCTCCTTACAATTAGCGTTCTTCATGTTCCAGGCCCTTAGGAGGCGGGAGGAGTCACTGGGCCCTTGGTGACACTTGTCACATGCTGCAGCCCATGCTGTGACCAGAGTTTCAGCTAGACCTGGAAAGACAATGAGCGCATTGCCACTGAGCCTTAGAACCTTCTAGATCAGTTGTCCTCAAGCTCTGGCACCTGGGGACCATCTGCAGGGGTTATTGGAACACACTGCCAGGCTTTACCCCAGAGTCGCTGAATCAGTGGGGTCTGAGTGGGGACCAAGGCCTGTGTATCTAGCATGCTCCTCACAGCACTGATGGGGCTGTCCCAGGGGCTTCCCTCTGAGCCTGCTGCTGTGAGTGCACACAGGCCCAGCCATCCCGTCCCATCCCTAGATTGCTTACATGGAATTCCCCCAGCTGGGTTCCTGGAATTCTCAAACTCATCAGTAAGCTGAGGCCCAGGAAGGCCCTTCATTGTGTAGACCCTTCCCTTCTTCTCGCCCTTCCTTCCAGCCCTTCCTCCCTTCTTCCCTCCTTCCCAACTTCACTTCTTGCTTTCTCCCTCCCTCTCTCTTTCTTTCCATTCAAATATTTTTTAAAAAATGTTGTAATTTATATTTTCTTTTACTTTTGCGAGAGAGAAAGAGACAGAGAGAATGGGCATGCCAAGGCCTCTGGCCACTGAAAATGAATTCCAGATGCATATGCCAACATGTGGTATGTGGCTTACGTGGGTTCTGGGGGAGGGGGTTGAACCTGGGCCCTTAGACTTCCCAGGCAAGCACCTTAACTGCTAAGCCATCTCTCCAGCCCCATTCAACTCTTTTCAAAATCGTAAAAATACTTTTAGTTAGCAAACAAAATATTGGGTTTAATTATGAGATTTTCATACACATATCTCATGGCCCCTTCCTCTTATTTGTCCCCCATGACCCTCCTCCATCCCCCCCCATTCAGATAGTCCCCTTCCTTTTCTGTGCTCTTTCTCTCTCTTTCTCTCACTCACAGAGCTAAATCTAGTTTCTGCATATGAGAGAAAGTATAGTACTTTTGCATTTTGTTCCCCCTTCACCCTCCCTCAGTTTCCCCTTCCCTTTAGGCCCCTTCTTCCTCTCACACTTCCCCTTTTGCTTTCCTATAATGTTATTTCCTCTGGCATGATGATCTCCAGTTCCATCCATTTTCCTGAACATGACACAGTTTGCAGTTCTTTGTGGCTGAGTAAAGCTCTGTCGTGTTGTGCCCCACATCTGACCCAGTTATCTGATGCTGGGCACTCAGGTGGCTCGGTGACTTGGCTGCTGTGAAGAGCGTGGCGGTGGGCACGGATGTGCAGGGCCCTCTCATCTCGGTTTGCCAGGCTGTGTGCTGGCTTGGCTGCAGGCATGCAGGAGCTGGTGCCAGCGGGTTGTCAGTGTGCCAGACTGCATGGCGATGGTGAGCATGGGCACCATTCCAGGCACTGCTGAGTGGGCTAATCATCCGACTGTCTTACCAACCCTGTGAGCCCAGTGCGTAGCAAGGATGTCTTAAAAGCCCTCCAGAGGCTGTGGACATGGCTCTGCAGTTAAAGCGCTCGCTTGCGAACCCTAAGGACTCATGTTGGAAACCAGATGCCCCGTGAGGCAAGCACACAATGTCATATATGCGCGCAAAAGGCGCAGGTGTCTGGAGTTCCGCTGCAGTGGGTGGAGGCTCTGGCGTGCCAATTTTCTCTCTCTCTCTCTTCTCTTCTCTGTCTCTCTCATAAGAAAAGGCCAGTCTGTTGGACTTGCCTCAAAAAAAAAAAAAAAAATCCTTCATATCAGGAATACTGAGGTAATTAATCTGAGGCCACATCACTTGCCCAAGTAGTATACCAGCTGAGTCTCGGAGCCAGTCCCTTGGGGAAGTGAGAGCCCAGCACTCAGTGGAGCTCAGGACTTGTGGGTGCAGCGCCCTATCTTCCTGGTGGCTAGCCCTGGGCTGCCGGAAGTCTGAGTGCCCGCAGGACAGCCTCAGAGAACATGTCGTTTTGCCAGGAACACACTCCTGCATCAATACCCTTGGGCACCATCACAGCCCAGTGAAGCCCACCTAAGTTGGACTGCGGAACACAGAAGAGAGAACCTTCCTCATCTCCTGCGGCCACTCCACTGCTCATGCACCCAAACGACAATTTCAAAAGCCAATGGAGGGCTGGAGAGATGGCTTAGCGGTTAAGCGCTTGCCTGTGAAGCCTAAGGACCCCGGTTCGAGGCTCGGTTCCCCAGGTCCCACGTTAGCCAGATGCACAAGGGGGCGCACGCGTCTGGAGTTCGTTGGCAGAGGCTGGAAGCCCTGGCGCGCCCATTCTCTCTCTCTCCCTCTATCTGTCTTTCTCTCTGTGTCTGTCGCTCTCAAATAAATAAATAAACAAAAAAAAATTTAAAAAAAGCCAACGGAGATGGGTGTGGTGGCATACGCCTTTCATCCCAGCACTAAGGAGGCTGAGGGAGGAGGATTGCCGTGAGTTCGAGGTTAGCCTGAGATTAGTAGTGAATTCCAGGTCAGCTTGAAAAAGAAAAAAAAAAAAAAAAGAAAAGAAAAGAAAGAAAGAAAGCAAAAGAAAAAAGCCAATGGAATCACAATGGCTTAAAAAGTCAAGTCCTCCTCCACAAGACTGATGACGCCTCTGCCTCTGGCCGTACACCAACCTTAGAGGCTGGTCTACAGTTAGTCTTGTGTCTCTGCACAAAGAGAACGCTGGGCACTCTGAGGGGGGACAGCTTGGTGGCTGGACAGGCCTCTCATCTCTCACCATCTGGGCTCTGCCTTCTTTCCTAGTTGCTCAGAAATTCCTATTCAAGAATGACAACAAGCTTGGTGCGGCAGGCCTGTCACCCCAGCTACTCAGAAGGCCGAGGCAGGAGGATTGCAAGTTCAAGAATTATCTGGAGTATGGAAGACGTTCAAGACCAGCCAGGGCAATGTAGGGAGACCCTCTCTCAAAATAAAAAAGTAGAAAGAGGGCTGGAGATGTAGCTCAGTGGGTATGCAAGGAGGATGAGGAGGAAGAGGAGGAGGAGGAGCAGACGAAACAGGAAGAAGGAGAAGATGTAGTCGTAGTGGTGAACATGTTTAGCAGCAGGCTGGGACAATTTAGAGTGAACATCACCAACTCGGGGATGGACTCATCTCCCCAGCCTCAGCACCTGTCCCTCCTTCTCACTGTATTTCATGGTCTGCCCCTTTGACACCAGCACCCTATGATGTAAGCTTCTGGCTTTTTCTTCCTGAGCATGGCGCCTGATGCCTATCCCTGTTTTATTTTCTGATCTTTAAAAAAGTTATTTCATTTTATTTTATTTGAGAGAGAGAGAGAGAAAGAGAGAGAGAATGAGCTAGAAAGAGGGAGGGAAGGAGAGAGAGAAGGAGAGAGAGAAAAAAAAGGGAGAATGGGCATGCCAGGGCCTTTAGCCACTGGAACTCCAGATGCATGTGCCACCTTGTATATCTGGCTCATGTGGGTCCTGGGGAACTGAACCTGGGTCCTTTGGCTTCACAGGCAAATGCCTTAGACTGCTAAGCCATCTCTCCAGCCCTCCTGTTTTATTTTCTGCTGAGCGAGAAGTGCCAAGAAAAAGTGGCAGTGGAAAGGAGGCTGTGGAAAGCTTCCTTGAAAATGGTCAAAATAAAAAGTTTTCTTCATTAAAGCTGTGAGTAAGGTATGGGGCATGATTAGATGAAATTGGTGTGGGCTTGCAGCTTCGTTGCCTAGGAACCAACTACCAGGCATGGTGGCCCAGGTTACATTTTGTTCAATTAACCCGACACACTTTCAGTTAGAAAAAAAAGAGAAAGCAGAACGTTCTTATTTTCAATGTCGGAAATTGCAATTACACATAGAACATTCTCCTCTTCCCTCTCTTCCTCCCTCCCTCCCCACCCCTCAAGGTGACCCTGCAGTTCTAACCCAAACAGAAGGTGCCTCTCTGTGATGTGCTCTGATTTACAGCCAGCAGGGAGGGATCCCCCCCACCCCAAGTATCTCATCCAGAACAACAAATACAGGCCAGGCCTTTGCAAAGGTTCAAAGTCCTGCTGGAAGGCAGCTCTGCTTTTGCACTGGAGGTCATGAGCCAGGTTTTGGTGAAGGGAGAAATGAAAATATCACCCAACCAGCAGCAGCAAATTGGGAGTTTCCTCCGTGGATTTGAAAACATATTTCAGGGTCATGACCCTCTTGGGGGTTCATATTTTTCTTTGCCAGCCCCATATGTGTAATTAAAGCCCCTGTGTAAGATGAAGACCAGGGAACCCAGGACCGACTCGTCGGTCCTTCACATTGTGTAAGCCCAGCCCATGCTGGGTCCTTCTTCACGGCTGCCCCACCTTGTCCCTGTCCCTCCCTCCTCTTGCTAATCTCCCTCCTCCTCTGTTCTTCCTTCCCCCTCTCCCTTCCCTTCTTTCACCTCCTCCCTTCTCCTCCACTGTAACTTTGTTGTTTTATTAAAAAAGATTTTAAAAAATTTTATTTATTTATTAGAGACAGAGAGATATAGAGAAAGAGTGAGAATGGATGTGCCAGGGCCTCTAGCCACTGCAAACAACACATGCATCTGGCTTATGTGGAACTTGGAGAATTGAACTTGAGTCCTTAGACTTCACAGGCATAAGCCTTAACCACTAAGCCATATTTCCAGCCCTGTTTTTTTTTTGCATGTGTATGTGTGTGATGTACATGTGTGTATGCATGTTCATATGTATGTAGGCACACATGTGTAGAGGCCAGAGATTGATGTAAGGCATCTTCCTCGACTGCTCTCCATCTTTTTTTTTTTTTTCAGACAGGTCTCTCACCGCACCCAGGACTCAATGATTCAGCTAGATAAGAGAGCCGCAAGCCCCAGGGACCTTCCTGTCTCCACCTCCCGGTGAGGCTGCCATTGCAGGCATGTGCTGCCGTGCCTGGCTTTCATGTGAATGCTGGGGATCTGAACTTGAGCCCTGGGGCTTGTGTGGCAAGCACCTTCCCCACTAAGCCATCTCCTTAGCCTCCTCCTCCGCTTTGACCTGGAGAGACGCCAGTTCTCAGGGTGCCTTTGGTAACTCGGTGGCAATGGTGAATGCCAGTCCAGGCTGAATGGCGGTGCTGTGAAACATTGTCACTCTTCATTTCTGACACTGTAACCTCTCCTGACTGCAGGTAGCAGTGTTTTTTTTCTCTTAGTTTGCAAACAGGGTGAGTCAGTAACACCCCCAAAGTCAGGAAGTAGGATTTAGACCTGCATGGAAGGCGTAGGGGTCAACAGATCCCTGTGCCAAGGGAGCATTTTCCTCAGACAGCCTCTGACTCTAACAACTCAGGTAATATCACTGTGGGGCCTCTCAGGGCTTTGGCCCCTGCCTGACTCCCAGTGTAACAGCTTCTGTGAAATGGGATAATGATACAAACCTGGGGAGGGGCAAAGCTGCTATGAGCAAGCCACACCAGCTGTGGTGCTCAGGAGGGGCAGGCTGGTGCCCCGGCAGAGCCAGGGGTTCCAGACTACAAGCGGTCGACCTCATGAGCCTCGGAGCCTTGGGTGTCCTGCGGAGCCTGAGGCATTATCCAGGGCCCGTAGGATTAATTTATGAACAGTGTCAAAAGAGACAGAGGGAACTCTGAGAGCTACAGCATTCTCTCTGCAGACCCAGGCTTCCTGGTATTCTCATGACCCAACCCCCCCTTGGAGGATCATCTTGGCTCTGTTCACACCACCACATTCCCTGGCTGGTGCTTACCAACCACAGTCAGTGCTTTTTATTGACACCCCAAAGCAATGAGCGGTATTGGTGAAATGACATCGGAACAGATGAGATGTCGACAGCATCAAGGTTAGGCGTAGATCTAAGTGTGGAAGGCAACGTGTCCGAACTCAAAGAGGGCAGTGAGGAGATCTACACGACGCTGGGAGGCTTTCTGGAACAACTCACAAACGTCACAGACCGGAATGATATCTGATGCCTTGGACTATATTAAAATCAAAGCAGAATTTCCCTTCACAAAATGGGATAAAAAGCCTCAGAACGCTTCAGTCTGGTGTGTCACAGCCATTGTCCTGACACACTTCACAGCCCAGGCTGCCCCGCGTCCTCTATAAATGTTAGGAGCGTTGCATTCGGTGACATCTGATATGCGCTTGGGAGAGCATTTGGTACATCATTGGCAGTGCATAATTGTCAAAGTCTGTAAAATAGCTTTAAGCAAGACAACCAAACCCTACAAAGTATGCAAGCGAGTTTGTGAATAGGCAAGTCACAGAGATTAAAGAAACAAAACACCAGCCGGGCGTGGTGGCGCACGCTTTTAATCCCAGCACTTGGGAGGCAGAGGTAGGAGGATCGCCCGAGAGTTCAAGGCCACCCTGAGACTACACAGTGAATTCCAGGTCAGCCTGAGCCAGAGTGAGACTCTATCTCGAGAAACCAAAAAAAAAAAAAAAAACAAAACAAAAAAAAGCCCACTAATTCCAACACTGACAAAAAGGTAGATATTGTCATGAAAACCCAGTAGAGCGAGATGAAGTATAGTGTAGGCTCATGGTGACAAGATTTGGAAATGCAAGGACACCGAATGTCCCCAGCTCGCGGAGCAACACTGTGATGCAGTATGATAGTGTGCCCCAGGCCCTCTCTACCCTACACCTCAGCAAGGCCGCAGCCAGGCACCCGGAGAGCAGCACCTCAGGGCCCTCGAAGCCTGCTTCCAGGAATGCTGGCCTGCTACCATTTGATATGCATGGCTGTGCGTCACAGTGTGACTGTCCGATTGCCAACTGGCAGGCACAGCGGGGGGGGGGGGGGGGGGCTGGGTGCAGGAGGGTCACAATTGTTTGCTAGGCAATCAATATGGAATTCCTTAAATTGTGTTTGTATTTATTTATTTATGACACAGAGAGATAGAGGTGGAGAGAGAGAGAAAGAGAGAGGGAGAGACAGAATGGGCACATCAGGGCTTCCAGCCACTGCAAATGAAAACAAATGAATTCTAGATGCATGCGCCACCTTGTGTATCTGGCTTATGTGGACACTAGGGAATCGAACCTGGGTCCTTAGTCTTCACAGGCAAGTGCCTTAATTGCCAAGCTATCTCTCCAGCATGAAGATGGGATTTGAAACAGTGACAGAGTTCATTTGATCTGAACTTTTTTTTTTTTTTTTAAAAAAAACTATTTATTTACAAGCAAACAGAGACACAGAGAGAGAATGGGCACACTAGAGCCACTAGCCACTGCAAATGAGCTCCAGATACATGTGCCACTTTGTGCATCTGGCTTTATATGGGTACGAGGGAATCAAACACTGGCTGTCAGGCTTTGCAAGCAAGCTCCTTAACCACTGAGAAATCTCTGTACCCATTACCACATACTCTAAATAAAGAGACCTGGGGTTAAAAATGTTTCCAAAGAAAGTGTCCATATGATACTTTGAAAGCTTTTGGTTTCTATTCTGTGTTTTTGAGTCAGGGTCTCAAGCTATATCCGAGGTGGGACCTGGAACTTTGGTAGGTCACACTGGCCTCAAACTCATGGCTCTCATCCTGCCTTTGGCTCCCTACACCTGGTTACTGAAAAGTTTTTCCTCTAAAGCAAAATAAGTCCAGGTGTGGTGGCACATGTCTATAATCACAGCACTTAGATGGCTGAGGCAGGAGGATTGTGAGTTTGAGGTCAGCCTGGGCTAGAGTAAGACCCAGTCTTTAAAAACAAACAAACAAACAAATCATTATTAAGAAAGAAAAAAGTTGGGATGATGGCTCAGTGGATAAAGTGCTTGCTGTACAATTCTGAATGCCTGAGCTCAGACCCCCAGGTAAAAGCTGGAAGCTATGGTGGGCTTCTTAATCCCAGTGTGGAGGCAGAGACAGGAGAATTTTCTGGAAGCTTATGGGCCAGCAACAACAGGAATGAGAGACCCAGCCTCAGACAGAGCAAGACTGAAGGCAAGGACTGACCCCAAAGCTTTTCTCTGACCTCCATGTGCACACACATACGAACATACACACACACATCATGTACGGACTCCAAATAAGTTTTAAAAATTAAAAAATAAGTGGCTGGAGAGATGGCTTAGCAGTGAAGACACTTGCCTGTGAAGCCTAAGGACCCATGTTCGCTTCCCGAGGACCCACGTAAGCCAGATGCATATGGCAACGCACGCATCTGGAGTTCGTTTGCAGTGGATAGAGGCCTTGGCGTGCCCATTCTCTCTCTATCCGTCTCTTTCTTTCTCAAATAAATAAATGTAATATTTTTTTTTAAATTTAAGAATAAACAACAACAACAAAGCAAAGTATTGCTTTGGTGATTGTGGGAGAATATGAGAACCACAGTAAACAGCAGAATCCAATGGATGCTCCTGGGGATGGCTTGATGGAAGGGCTTTCTGGGGATGGGTATGAAGCTTTTCAAATCTCTTGTGGTATTTAAGCTCTTAAAGTGGCAGGGATCCAAGCTAGCGTGCTGACTCTAGACGGTGGCGGTACAGGGCCAAGGGTTATTCTGCCGTGGTCATCTGAAGTCACTTGCAACATTTTGCAAATAGGGCCTTTCCCCGAATTGCTAGGCAACATCAGCGTGGGTGGATTTATCCCTTGCATGGGCTAGGAGACAGAGCGCCACTCTCCAAGTCTTTGTTCCCAGCCAGAGGCTCCACGGGCCCTCCTCACTCAGTAGAGCGCTGGCGACCAGGGCGGCCGGCCACCAACCTGGAAGGGGCCTTGTTCCCCAGAAATGGTCACCAATGGAGCGTAAATAGCCAAATATTAGCCTGCCACATAACAGAGGGTGAGAAAATGTCAGTCTGTTTCTTGTATTTGATGCATAAAAACTATTTAAATCTATGAAATTTTTTTTTTTTTTTTTTTTTTTTTTTGCAAAGAGAAGCTGCGTGTGGGGTGAGAGGGAAGGGGCCGGGCATGTGTTTGATGGGGAGACTTCTGTGCGTGGCCTGTGGCCTTCTTGTGGCTGCTTGACTTCCTTCCAAACGGCCTCTCTTTCCTTTCTCCCCCATGGAAAAGGCCCCCTTTCATATTTCACATGTTGTGATTTCATGGAGTCCTTCCAGCGGGTCGTCAACAGTTCATTTATGCCAGGGTCTCTTCTGTAAACTGCACACAGGGCTTGGCCTGACCACCCACTGGAGCAGCCTGTCTAAACAGCGCGTCTGCGGCAGACGGGCCAGCCGCGGTGCACATGGAGCCGGGCCAGGGGCTTTTCGTGGAGTGGAGATGGGTGTGTGTGTGTGCGTGTGTGTGTGCGCGTGTGCGTGTGTGTGTGTGTGCGTGTGTGTGCAGGGTGGGGGAGGGCGCCTTCCAGATGCGGCCTTTACAGCTGGAGGGAAGTGGCCTCTGCCTTTGACACCTCTCTACAGCCCAGGTTGTCCCTGCAACTTCTGTGACCTGAGGCCCCTGTCTGTGTTGGGGACAGCATGCTTGTGGGGGAAGGAGTATCTTTCTATCACATATGGGCACACACGTGCCACGGGCACACAGGTGGAGGTCAAAGGACAGTCTTGGAATGTGGCTCCTTGCCTTCTACCTTGTTTTGAGACATGATCTCTACTGCTGTTTGCCACTGTGAACGGTGGACTAGCTGACCCTCCAGCCTCCCACTGCTTGCAGACAGGTGCATCATTGCATCTGGCCTTATGTGGCTTCTGAGGCCTCTGAGCTCTGGTCATCAGGCTTGGGCAGCAAGCGTTTGTAACCACTGAGCCATCTCCTCAGCCCCCATTGCCTCTTAAATGCCGACGTGTGTTCTGCCTAGCCCCTTGCATTTCCATCTATAACCACGGGTGCAAGGACCCCACACAGGGCCCTTGACCAGTGGCTGGCAACATCACCAGGTTTTATTGGAGTCCTGGACATGATTGGGGAGACCACTGAGTCAGCTCCTGCATGTGCCAAGGCCCTCTGCCTGTGTCCACAAATGATCACATTATATCACCTC